>NW_026526843.1:51369519-51991519 GCF_024362965.1 Panthera pardus | reverse complement strand
AACTGATCAACAACAATTTAAACAATATAACAGAAAGTGAATTTAGAATAATAGTAATAAAATTAATCATTGGGCTTGAAAAAAGTATAAAGGACAGCAGAGAATCTCTTGCTACAGAGATCAAGGGACTAAGGAACAGCCAGGAGGAGCTAAAAAATGCTATTAATGAGCTGCTAAATAAAATGGAGATGACCACAGCTCGAATTGAAGAGGCAGAGGAGAGAATAGGCGAACTAGAAGATAAAATTATGGAAAAAGAAGAAGCCGAGAAAAAGAGAGATAAAAAAAATCCAGGAGTATGAGGGGAAAATGAGACAACTAAGTGATGCACTAAAGAGAAATAATCTACACATAATTGGTATTCCAGAGGAGGAAGACAGAGGGAAAGGTGCTGAAGGTGTACTTGAAGAAAAAAATAGCTGAGAACTTCCCTGATCTGGGGAAGGAAAAAGGCATTGAAATCCAAGAGGCACAGAGAACTCCCTTCAAATGGAACTTGAATCAATCCTCTGCATGACAGATCATAGTGAAACTGGCAAAATACAAGGATAAAGAGAAAATTCGGAAAGCAGCTAGGGGTAAACGTGCTCTAACATATAAAGGGAGACCTATAAGACTCGTGACCGATCTCTCTACTGAAACTTGGCAGGCCAGAAAGGAATGGCAGGAAATCTTCCATAAGATGAACAGAAAAAATATGCAACCGAAAATCCTTTATCTAGCAAGTCTGTCATTTAGAATAAAAGGAGGGATAAAGGTCTTCCCAAACAAACAACAACTGAAAGAATTTGTCACCACTAAACCAGCCCTATAAGAGATCCTAAGGGGGATCCTGTGAGACAAAGTACCAGAGACATCACTACAAGCATGAAACCTACAGACATCACAATGACTCTAAACCCATATCTTTCGATAATAACACTGAATGTAAATGGACTAAATGCTCCAACCAAAAGACATAGGGTATCAGAATGGATAAAAAAAAAAGACCCATCTATTTGCTGTCTACAAGAGACTCATTTTAGACCTGAGGACACCTTCAGATTGAGAGTGAGGGGATGGAGAACTATTTATCATGCTACTGGAATTCAAAAGAAGGCTGGAGTAGCCATACCTATAGCAGACAAACTTGACTTTAAATTAAAGGCTGTAACAAGAGATGAAGAAGGGCATTATATAATAATTGCAGGGTCTATCCATCAGGAAGAGCTAACAGTTATAAATGTCTATGCACCGAATACGGGAGCACCCAATTATATAAGACAATTATTCACCAACATAAGCAACCTTATTGATAAGATGTGGTAATTGCAGGGGACTTTAACACACCACTCACAGCAATGGATAGATCATCTGCACACATGGTCAATAAAGAAACAAGGGCCCTGAATGATACATTGGATCAGATGGACTTGACAGATATATTTAGAACTCTGCATCCCAAAGCAACAGAATATACTTTCTTCTCAAGTGCACATGGAACATTCTCCAAGATAGATCACATACTGGGTCACAAAACAGCCCTTCAAAGGATACAAGAATTGAGATCATAGCATGCATACTTTCAGACCACAATGCTATGAAGCTTGAAATCAACCACAGGAAAAAGTCTGGAAAACCTCCAAAAGCATGGAGGTTAAAGAACACCCTACTAAAGAATGAATGGGTCAACCAGGCAATTAGAGAAGGAATCAAAAAATATATGGAAACAAACGAAAATGAAAAGACAACAATCCAAACGCTTTGGAATGCAGTGAAGGCAGTCCTGAGAGGAAAATACATTGCAATCCAGGCCTATCTCAAGAAACAAGAAATATCCCAGATAGAAAATCTAACAGCACACCTAAAGGAAATAGAAGCAGAACAGCAAAGACACCCTAAACCCAGCAGGAGAGAAATAATAAAGATCAGAGCAGAAATAAACAATATAAAATCTAAGAAAAAATTGTAGAGCAGATCAATGAAACCAAGAGTGGTTTTTTTTTTTTTTAACGTTTATTTATTTTTGAGACAGAGAGAGACAGAGCATGAACAGGGGAGGAGCAGAGAGAGAGGGAGACACAGAATCTGAAACAGGCTCCAGGCTCTGAGCTGTCAGCACAGAGCCCGATGCGGGGCTCGAACTCACGGACCATGAGATCATGACCTGAGCCGAAGTCGGACGCTTAACCGACCAAGCTACCCAGGCGCCCCTGTTTTTTTTTTTAAATAAACAAAATTGATAAACCTCTAGTCAGGCTTCTCAAAAAAACAAGGGAGATGACCCAAATAGATAAAATCATGAATGAAAATGGAATTATTACAACCAATCCCTCAGAAATACAAGCAATTATGCAATTATGGAGAAATACTATGAAAAATTATATTGCAACAAACTGGACCACCAGAAAGAAATGGACAAATTCCTAAACACCCACACTCTTCCAAAACTCAATCAGGAGGAAACAGAAAGCTTGAACAGACCCATAACCAGCAGAGACATTGAGTCAGTTATCAAACATCTCCCAACAAATAAGTGTCCAGGACCAGATGGCTTCCTAGGGGAGTTCTACCAGACGTTTAAAGAAAAGATAATACCTATCCTTCTCAAGCTATTCCAAAAGATAGAAAGGGAAGGAAAACTTCCAGACTCATTCTAGGAAGCAAGTATTACTTTGATTCCTAAACTAGACAGAGACCCAGTAAAGAAAGAGAACTACAGGCCAATATCCCTGATGAATTTGGATGCAAAAATTCTCAATAAGATACTAGCAAATCGAATTCAACAGCATATGAAAAGAATTATTCAGACAGATCAAGTGGGATTCATTCCTGTGGTGCACATTCAAAAACTAGTGGCAGATTTTGCATTAAAAACCTGACTTGACAAAAATCATTCATAAATAATGTTAGAAATAAATACCTTGGTAGAAAGCTTATTTTATTTTTGTATTTATTTTTGAGAGAGAGAGAGAGAGAGAGAAGTTGCATGGGGGAGGGACAGAGAGAGAGGGGGACAGAGGATTTGAAGCAGACTCTGTGCTGACAGCAGACAGCCCAATGCGGTTCTGAACCCATGAACCATGAGATCATGACTTGAACCAAAGTCAGATGCTTAATCGATTGAGCCACCCAGGTGCCCTAGAAAGCTTATTTTTAAAAGGAAAAGCAAGTTAGTGAAGAAAACTCATAGCTAAAATATACTTTAAGAAGATCAAGCTATGATATTGAGTTGTTTTTTCTAAACATTATATAAGAACTAAATTTCCTTCTCAGCTAGATTATCTTTTCCAATGTAAGTATGTATAAAAGGCAGAGATCTAGTGATGGTGAATGATTTTAGTAAATTATTTTATTCGTATAATAAAGCAAAATAGACTCAAAGTAGAGCAGTTTAAAGATTAAATGTATTAGATTTTCATAGATTTAAATAAAGGTGAATAGTGAAATTCCAGGAAATTTTAATAGAATGCCTCTTGAGTTACTAATGATAGAGAGCTTCCAGAAAAAAAATAATACATTGAAAAAATGATAAACATCAATCATTAATAAAATATAACAAGTCCATTTTTATTCAGTTTAAGGTAAACATGACTTACTGAGACATTTAGGTTAAGGATTACTGTCTGTGTTGAGATAATGAAGTTTCTTTGCACCTTAGAAATTTTCCTGGGTATTACAGGAACTCAAATCAGTCTGAATTATTAATTTCCACCCACATTGTCAACTTTAAAATCCAGAAATGTTCTACTTATTTTGGTTCAAAACCTCATGAGTTGTATGAATCTGAGTACCTGAGTATCTGTTTATATGTTTGTGCAGAGATGTGTGTTAGATATATATTTGCTACTTATTTTGTAGAATGTGAGTTTATAAGTAGTTCATGCATTCCTCTCATGAGTTTAAAAATAAATCTCTCACAGTTGCTAACTCAAGTTGTAAATACCTTATTTACCCTGTTACTACAGTAACTTATAACAAGAGAAAGTTTGCTTTTCCCTATATTACCTCTGACCTCATCTTATACTAGTGACTGTTGATTATAAGTACTATTAGTGAAACAGAAATCAGCACAGAGCACTCAAGATGCTTTTTTTTAATGTTTATTTTTGAAAGGTGGGGAAGGGCAGAGAGAGAGGGAGACAGAGAATCCTAAGCAGGCTCACACTGTCAGCCCAAAGCCCGACATAGCGCTCAAACCCACAAACCCTGAGATCATGATCTGACCTGGTGGAATGCTCAACTGACTGAGCCTCACAGGCACCCCTCAAGTTGCTTTTCGAAGAAAGTTCTTGTTTCAGCATTTGGTTTCCCAAAAGGCCTTCAATCAAGGTTATGGGAAAAGCTATAAACTTTCTGCTGAATATTTAACAAGCTGAAGTTCATTACAAACATGTCTTAATCAAGGGTGAGTGCAATGAGATTGTAATCAGGAAAATAGAAGACTCAATGATAAGCAAAGCTTTGTCTCCTAAATAAAATTTAACCAAAAATCAAAGGGACTCACATTTCACCTTTTGTGTAGGATTTAATTTTTCTAGTCTGAGCCATAATTTTCAAAAATGGTAGATATGGCTGAGTAAATCATTTGATTTAAATCACCAACTAATCTTTAAGATGGTGATTGGAATTATTTCTGCACAATAGAGACAGCAGAATTTAAGAATGCTTCACTAAAGTTTCACTGTTTAATATTGAAAGCATAATTCCTTCTGATAAAAAATAAATTTACAAATGCCATGTAATATTTTTACATTTTCTAATTGACCTCACCTCCTTTTACTAACATTCAAGTAAGAAATCTAAGAAAACTATGTTTCTTTTTTTAAGTGTTTATTTATTTTTGAGAGAGAAAGTATACATGGGGGAGGAGCAGAGAGAAAGGGGCTCTGTAGTACAGCAGAGGGCTCAACCTCACAAAACCACAAGATCATGACCTGAGCCCAAGTCAGATGCTCAACCGACTGAGCGACCCAGGCACCCTGCAAAACTATATTTCTACCCTCACAGGAGTCAAAAGTTATGAAAGAAGACAAAAACAGATTTTAAAATACTTACATATTGTACCATCTTCTGAAACAAATTAATTAATGAATGAATGGCCTTTCAATCCACCCTGATTTATGTTCAAATTGCCTATATAGAGAAGTTGTTTTTAACTAGATCACATAGAAATATAGAATGAAATTTTCAATTGTAACTACTCAGTTTGCTAATTAAAAAACATCTATATAGGAAATTTATCCTTATTGTACATTCAGATTTTAATATATAGTAAAAATATACTACCATTTGCTATTTATCTTAATGTTGTAAGTATAGGGATAAGAACTTTATTCTTTTCTAAAGAGAAAGGTAAAATATAGCTGCAAATAGATTAAAATTTAACTTTCTGCTCACATAACTTTGGAACTCTTCTCTTACCAGAGATTAAGTAGTACTGTGAGTGACCAGGCAATAGGTTGGTCTTTGAAACTAGTCCCTAAATTCTACTACTCCATCCAGTGGGTGGGTGAGGTAGGTAAGTGATAGAGAATAGTCTTAACTACATATAATACAGTCAGCTCTGGCATCTGCCATTTTGTCTAAGCAAACACTAAACTGAAGAATTTTAAGGGACACAAATGATTTGTTGCATCAGAGCAATTTTCAATGCATGTAAATAGTATCTTGTTATTGTCCCAACACTTCCTATGAAGAATAAAAATGTGCATTATAGGATGGTGTTTGGTTGTGACCTTGAAGAAGTTACATACTCATGCTGTATTAAGTTCTCCCGTTTGTATAAATGTGTATAATGATAGTAACAGACTTCTTGTATTGTTTTAAGGGTCAAATGACATAAACAATGCAAAACAACTGGCACCATATCTCACATACTCTAAACAATTCACTAAGTGTTAATATTAATAATACTTTTCTGATGAGATTCAAGCTATGAACCTCTTTCCCAGAATGATGCACATACATACAATGTTTTGCATATGATTTCAAAGTCTAAGAACCCTTTTGAGACTCTGTTGTCTTTGACTTGAACAGGAAACATCATAGGTTTTAGTCTATTAAGTTCGAAGAAGCTTTATTGACTATTTTGTATTGTTAGACCAGTCCATTACAGTAAAAAAGTGATCTCTCTTGTTCTTTTTAAAAAGATAATTGCTGCTTAACTAAATGAATAAGTTTACCAATTGGCTTATTTTCTTATGGACAGAACTTTAGTTGTATTTCTTTTTTTTTTTTTTCTTTTTTTTTTTAGAGATACATTTAAAGAACATTGTTCTGGGGTTTAGAATAAAGAAGAAAATAAAGTTACTCATGATCTCAGTAGCAATAATGCCAGCAATTTTAAATATAAAATGGTACATATACATGGTGAAACATTTAAGCATCACTGTAAGGCTCAAAATGGGAAGTCAGTGAGTCCTTCAGCACTTCTCTCTCTCTCTCTCTCTCTCTCTCTCTCTCTCTCTCGAGTAATATATAACATGTCCCAGGGAAGACAGGAAAGTAAAGAAGGGCTGCGAAACGTGTGTCTAGGAGTGGGAGGTGGTCAGGAGAGGCCTCACTAAGAAGGCGACACTAAAGCATGTGGTGACTAGTGTCCTACAGGATGTGGGGAAGGGAATGTACAGATGTTGCAAGCATCTAAGGGAGCAGTAAGGCAACAGACATCTTGCTGTAGCCACAGTGAAGGTGGGAGGAATGGATGGAGCAGGTCATGCGGCCAATGCAAGGACTAGGTCCTAGAAGATTTGAGACATGATCTGCCTTGTATTTCGTCCATATGGAGGAAGACACTGGGTGTGCAAGAGTGGAGGTTAGAAGGTTAGATCCTCTGGGATAGTACAGGGAGAGATGCTATTGGCCTGGACTAAGGTGGGCCAGGGTGGAAGTGGGGAAACAGTCGTGTGTGTGTGTGTGTGTGTGTGTGTGTGTGTGTGTTTAATTGAAATTCTTTATTGAGAAAGTTGTAGATTCACTCGAAGTTATAAGAAATAATACAGAGACTGGGGCGCCTGGGTGGCTCAGTTGGTTAAGTATCTGACTTCGGCTCAGGTCATGATCACATGGCTTATAAGTTTGAGCCCCAGGTCGGATTCTGTGCTTACCACGCAGAACCTGGAGCCTGCTTCAGATTCTGTGTGTGTCTCTCTCTGCCTCTACACCACCCATGCTCTGTCTCTCAGTCTCTCAAAAATAAATAAATGTTAAAAAATTTAAAAAAAGAAATAATACAGAGAGATCTCTTATATACTTTGCCCAGTTTCCTCAATGTTAATATTGTGAAAAACTAACACAATATCACCATGAGGATATTGACATTGATACAATCTGCAGATCATGTTCAGATATCCCCAGTTTCACTTGTGCTCATTTGTGTGGGTTTCAAGTTCTATACAATTGTATCAGTTCTATACAATATTATTTTATTTATGTTGCTAAAGACATCACCACAGTCAGATACTGACCAGTTCCAACACCACAAGAATCTCTGGAGTTCTTTTAAGACCTCTCTCACCTTGAAAGCCAGAACATAAGAGACTCTTAAAAACTGAGAACAAACTGAGGGTTTATGGGGGGTGGGAGGGAGGGGAGGACGGGTGATGTGTATTGAGGAGAGCACCTGTTGGGATGAGCACTGGGTGTTGTACGGAAACCAATTTGACAATAAATTTCATATTAAAAAAAAAAACTCTCTCACCTTTCCTCCCACCCTGCACCCAATCCTCATCAGCCACCATATCATTCTGTCTCTAAAATTTTCTACTTTAAAATGTCATATAGTTAGAATCATACAGTATACAACCATTTGAGATTGGATTTTCTCACTCAGCATAATTTCCTGGAGATTCATCCAAGTTGCTCTGTGAATCAAGAGTCCATCTGGATGTGTTTGCAGGTGGAGTCCCAGTTGTATATAGGAGTTGTGGTTGAGTACTGGAGGTGCCCAACACGGAACCAATGGCATTAGCCCTGAGGTTGAATAGGATCTCACAGGATGCAGAGAGGTTCTAGGTTGACCAAGTGTGTATTAAGCATCTACTGTGTACCCTTCCTGGCATGGGGGATATGGCCATGAATGAGACAGACAAGGGAACTGTGAGTGACATGATGCTAAGTCAGGGCTGGAAGTCAGGGGAAGGCATGGGAGAGGGAGCATGCTCAGGATCTGTCTCTTCCTCCATTTTTCTCTTTGCGGCCATAGAGGTCTGGGTCCTGTTTGAGGCTAATGTCTCAGCCCTGAGGTGGAGAGTTTAAACCAGAGGTTTCAAGTAGTTCCAAATAAAATGAGAAAAGAGTAAAATTCTGCACCTAAGAGAAGATGGAGTCCAGTAAACAAAGACTGATCTGTCTTCTGAAAGGACTTTGCCCTTTTAGGACATTACTTCATTGACAAAGGGATAGGGTTAATGGGTGGTGGGGAGGATGGATGCAAGTGTTGTGTTGTGTCCCTGACAGGCACAGTGATTTGGCTTGGGTTTGGAGAGGCTCTGAATCTACAGACCAGCTCCCTGAGTTCCCATCATATTCTCCTCACCTCCCATCCCCTTGTTCCCAACATGCCTCCCTCCCCCCATCCCTTGCCACCTCCTTTCTGGCCTACCTCACGTTTCTGACAGGGCTACTCAGAGCTTCCCTATCATTTTCTTTCATATTTCTCATTTTTTTTTCCCTTTTCATCCCTCCATTTCCATTTTTCCATCTCTTTCCCCCATTCCCTCCATTTTCTTTCTTCTTTCCATCTATTTTCTCTCTTTCTGAAACCCTCCTTATCTTATTCCCACATTTTTATCTCTTTTTCATATTTTTCCTCCTTTATCTTGATTCCTTTCTGTCCCTACTTTCTTTCCTTTGTCTTCTCTTTGTCTTTAATTACCTTCATCAGTGTTCCTCACACCTTAGTACCTCTCTCTACCTCTCACAGTGATCTCTTACTACAGAGTACTTCTGTTAAAAGCTTTTTTTTTCTCTTTTCTTCCCCCCAAAATCCATGTACCAGAATTTATGTACATATGCATAAATGTTTTTTTAAATACTACATAAATATGGAAATTCTCTACATAGTTGTATGTGCCTTTTATTTTCACTTAAAATATGCCTTGCAAAATTTTCTACATTTAAAAGAACAGATATATATTATTACTTTCAATGGCTGCATAAATTTTTAAATTTAATTTATTTTTTTATTTTGTACTTATATTTATTTTTAAGTGATTATCACAAAAAGATACTTGGCTACTTATATTTACAGTGATACAATTTGAACTGGGAAATGTCAGCATTATATTAATATACAGTGTATTATATAATTCCTGAAGACTAGGGGGAAAAGACATCATTTGCTAATTTAAAATAAGTTTAAAGTATTGCGGTAGAATTTGTTTTCCTAGCATGACTCTCTTTGATTGCTATACTTATTTTAATCTTGAAGGACCAATTTGAGAGATGCGGTTTACAATACCAAATAGTTTTTTAATTAATGCAAATTATATGTTACCCAATAATATGACTGATGACATCCATAGTGCAACAGAGGAAAATCTTAAGTAGTAGCTATCGCATATAGACATAACCGTACCACACAATATTTAAGCTAAAACTTCATTTGACATTCTGTTTAAAGGCCACATCAAAACGGTCAACTTCCTTCACTCTTGACTGCTTAGAATTCAAGAAATAGAAGGATTATAAACACTGTTTTCCTTGTTGCCATAGCCATTTTAATCTATGAAGAAATTTTGTGTTGGTGAATTATGAATATTGATAGAAATATAGCATGGATATGTCAAGTAGATGATAATGAGAGAGAATGTAATTTGGTTGAAATGATATAGCCTTGCAGTATTTTTCTCTATTGGCTCTGGAATACAAAAAAAATTTTAAACTGTGTGGGCCATAAAATTGCAAGAGATACATTGTACTCAAATCATGCTTTGTTAATAACTGGGTTAAAAAGTAACAATGGTTAATCTCAAGTGAAGATTTGGTGCTTAAATCTATTTGATTCACATTACTCTTAGTAATTGCTTTATTCTACCTCATTTTGCTTGTGTTTATTCTATTTCAATTAGCGGACCCTTAACATTTGAATTTACTGAAAAATCAATGCCAAGCAATTGCTTATTCAAGACTTAAGCTTTAAAGTGTGAAATGCTTATCTTTCCCCAGCACTTTAAAAGTCTATCTTTTAATATTTTAAAACAAACATGTTTTAACAAACATAGGGATGATGATAGCAAAATTTAAAATAGAAGTATG
Source organism: Panthera pardus (assembly GCF_024362965.1). Taxonomy (NCBI): domain Eukaryota; kingdom Metazoa; phylum Chordata; class Mammalia; order Carnivora; family Felidae; genus Panthera; species Panthera pardus. Next base: position 51,981,280 of record NW_026526843.1, on the reverse strand, counting down.
ACTGTAGTAATAGCTTTAATTAGTTTGTAAGAAGCTTAGAAGGATGAATCCATATGGGAATAAAGGCTTCCTTTCCTTCAGTGGCATCAGTATAATTTGTTTTGAAAGAAATCATTTTTTCTGCATTCCAGGGTCCCCCTTCCATCATTGTTACTGACAAATTGAGAAGAAGGAACATAATTAAGGGAGGATAATCACACTTAGAAATTCTAGCACGATTAATTCTCCCATTGCTTGAAGGTAGGAATTCCTGCAGGTGTATAGCTATAGAGTAAGTCACTTTCTTAGTGTATATAGAGTGGCTTCTTTGGCAACATACTGTGAATGTAGAGACTTAGTGGCAAAGCAACAAAAGATCTATTCTTGTGGTATTTTCAAGGTGAAATTGGTACTTAAGTAGTACTTTTCATGCAGAATTGTCCTTGCAGTATCAAGTAAGAGTTTTTAATGCTACACCTGCATGAAAGAAAGAATAAAAAGGGAATGAAGAGAAGATAGCTTTAAAGAGAGATAGTAGATAACTTCCAGATACAAAGGATAAAATAAATTGTGATTATCATTAACTTTTGTCAAATTAGCTTAAAGGACTTAATAGCCTGTGTATTCACAAGCCCAAGCATAATATTTGCTATAAAATATAGCAGTAAATATTAGGATTGGAGAAGTTACATTTTGAATCAACAATGTTGCAAATTTATAAGGAACAAAAGGAAAATAAGAGAATGTGAATAAGTAGTAAGGATTGCTTTCTTAAGGGATTTTAGAAGGGTCATCTGGTGTTTGATGACTTCAAAGGATACTAGTCTTCAATAAAGGCAAAAAAAAATTTGCCTTTGAGATAAGAAGGGATTACTGGAAAACTCTAAAAACCAATGTAGGTATATGTGGTATTACTAAGAAAAAGATTTAATTCAAGAAAAGCCATTTACCTCTGTTATAAGATGTTGAAGTGGATAAAATTAGCAGATAACAGTTTAAATAACCTCAATGTTTTCTTTACTCCTGATTGTTTTGAATCAGAAAATTTAAAAAAATAATATATATTTATTATTTAGAGACAGAGTTTGAGCATTGGAGGGGCAGAGAGAGGGGAAGACACAGAATCCGAAGTAGGATCCAGGCTTTGAGACGTCAGCACAGAGCCTGATGCAGGGCTCAAATTCACAAATGCGAGATCATGACCTGAGCCAAAGTCGGACACTTAACTGACTGAGCCACCCAGGTGCCCCTGAATCAGAAAAAAATTTAAACTAATAAAAATGTGTGACAGAAAGATTTTAAAGTCCAAATATATTCCAAGAGATTTCAAAGGAAGTTTGAGTAAGACAATGCTGTGAAGACATATTAGATATGTATTTCACTTCAGTTTGAATAAATTGACAAGATTATGTAATTGCACTTTTTTTCAGGACAGTTAAAAGTTAAGAGGAAATCCAGATTAAATATGCTAGTTCACAGAGAGACATAATTGGATAAACTGAGGATAAGCAAAAGATGCTATAACTGTTTCCTTTTTTCCCCCGTGTTTTTATTTAAATTCCAGATGGTGAACATACAGTGCCATATTAGTTTCAGATGTAGAATTTAGTGATTCATCACTTACATACAACACCCTGTGCTCATTAAAACAGTGCCCTCCTTAATACCCATCAAACATTTAACCCATTTCCCCTCCCACCTCCTCTCCAGTAACCATTAGTTTTTTCTTTGTAGTTAGGAGTCTGTTTCTTGGTTTGCCTCACTTTTTTTTTTCAACTATGTTCATTTGTTTGTTTCTTAAATTCTGCATAGGAGTGAAATCATGTCATATCTTTCTCTGACTGACATATTTCACTTAGCATAATACACTCTAGTTCCATCCACATCATTACAAATGGCAAGTTTTCTTTTTTATGGCTGAATAATATTCCATTGTATATATGGAACCTTATTTATCCATTCATCAATCGATAGATATTTGGGCTGTTTCTGTAGTTTGGCTATTGTGGATAATACTGGTACAAACTGCAGGGTGCATATATCCCTTCAGATCAGGAGTTTTGTATCCTTTGGGTAAATACTTAGTAATGCAATTGATGGATCATAGGGTAGTAATATTTTTAGTTTTTTGAGGAACCTCCATAATGTATTCCAGAGTAGCTGCACCAGTTTGCATTCCCACCAACAGTATAAGAAGTTACCCTTATCTGCACATCCCACCAACACCTGCTGTTTTCTGTGTTGTTAATTGTAGCCATTCTGACAAGTGTGAGGTGATATTTCATTGCAGTTTTGATTTATATTTCCCTGATGATGAGTGATGTAGGGCATCTTTTTATGGGTATGTTAGCCATCTTATGACTTCTTTAGAAAAATGTTTATTCGTGTATTCTGCCCATTTTTTAAACTGGATTATTTGATTTTTGGATGTTGAGTTTTATAAGTTTATTATAGATTTTGAATACTAACCCATTAACAGATATGTCATTGGCATATATCTTCCCCCATTCCATTGTTTGCCTTTTAGTTTTGTTGACTGTTCCCTTCACTGTGCAGAACATTTTTATTTTGATGAAGTCCCAATGATTTATTTTTGCTTTTGTTTCCGTTGCCACAGGAGACATATATAGTAAATATTTGCTATGGCCTATGTCAAAGTTTCTACCTGTATTATCCTCTAGAAGTTCTATGGTATCATATCTCACATTTAGATATTTAATCCATTTGAATTTATTTTTGGGTAAAGTGTAGGAAGGAGGTCCACTTTCATTCCTTTTCATGTTGCTGCCCAGTTTTCCCACAACCATTTGTTGAAGAGATTGTCTTTCTCCCATTGGATTTTCTTTCCTGCTTTGTCAAAGATTAATTTAACATATAGTTGTGGGTTCCTTTCTGGGTTTTCTATTCTGTTCCATTGATCTGTGTGCCTGTTTTTGTGTCATTACCATACTGTCTTGATCACTACAGATTTGTAATATAAGTTGAAGTCCAGAATTGTGATGCCTCTAGCTTTGCTTTTATTCTTCAAGATTGCTTTGGGGAGGCCTGAGTGGCTCAATTGGTTAAGTGTTCGACTCTTGATTCGACTCACAGTTTCATGAGTTCAAGCCCCACATTGGGCTCTGTACTGACAGCACAGATTGCTTTGGCTGTACGGGGTGTTTTGTGGTTCCATATAAATTTCAGGATTGGTTGTTCTACCTCTGTGAAGAATAATGGTGGTATTTTGATAGGGATTACATAAATGCATAGATTGCATAGGGTAGTATAGACAAGTTAGCAATATTTGTTCTTTCAATCCATGAGAGTGTAATATTTCCCATTTCTTTGTGTCATTTAATTTCTTTCTTTGGTGTTTCATAGTTTTCAGAGTACAGATCTTTCATCTCTTTGGTTAGGTATATTCCTAAGTATTGTATTCTTTTTGGTGCAATTGTAAATGGGATTGATTTTTTTCATTTCTCTTTCTGCTCCTTCATTATTGGTGTATGGAAATGCAACAAATTAGTATATGTTGAATTTGTATCTTGCAACTTTACTGAATTCATATATCAGTTCTAAAATATTTGGTTAAGTGTTTTATGTTTTCTATAAAGAGTATCATGTCATCTGCACATAGTGAAAGTTTCACTTCTTCTTTGCTGATTTGAATACAGCTTTTTTCTTCTTTTTTTTCTTTTTGTATTATTTTTGATTGCTGAAGCTACGGCTTCCACTCGTTAATTAACTGTGGTGAGAGTGGATATCTCTGTCTTGTGACCATAGAGGAAAAGCTCTCAGATTTTCCTGGGTTTTGGGTTACGGCCTTTATTATGTTGAGGTATATTTCCTCTAACCCTACTTTCTTAAGGATTTTTACAATGAACATATGCTATACTTTGTCAAATGCTTTTTCTGCATCGATTGAAAGGATCATATGATTCTTATGCTTTCTTCTATTAATGTGATGTATCACATTGATTGATTTGTGAATATTGAACCACTCCAATAACCCAGGAAGAAATCCCACTTGATCGTGGTGAATGATTCTTTTATTTTATTATTATTATTATTATTATTATTATTATTATTTTAATCTTTATTTATTTTTGAGAGAGAGACAGAGTGTGAGCAGGGAGGAGCAGAGAGAGAGGGAGACACAGAATCCAAATCAGGCTCCACTTCCTGAGCTGTCATCACAGAGACCAACGCGGGGCTTGAACTCACCAACCATGAGATCATGACCTGAGCCAAAGTGGGACGTTCAACTGACTGAGCCACCCAGGCGCCCCTGAATGATTCTTTTAATATACTATTGGGTTTGATTTTCTAGTATTTTATGGAGAATATTCGCATCCATTTTTATCAGGGATATTGTCCTGTAGTTCTATTTTTTGGGGAGTTTTTGTCTGCCTCTGGTATTAAGGTAATGGCGGCCTCATGAAATAAATTTGGAAGTTTTATTGCCTTTTCTATTTTTTGAAATAGTTCATGAATAATAAGTATTAACTCTTCTTTAAATTTTGGTATAATTCTGTGAAGTCATCTGGCCCTGGACTTTTGTTTGTTGGGAGATTTTTTTATTACTGATTCAATTTCTTTGCTGGCTATGATCTGTTCAAGTTTCCTATTTCTTTCTGTTTCAGTTATGATAATTTATATGTTTCTAGGAATTTATCCATTTCTTCTAGGTTGTCTAATTTGTTGGCATATAGTTGTTTATAACATTCTCTTATAATTGTTTCTATTTCTGTGGTGTCAGTTGTTATTTCTCCTTTCTCCTTTGTGATTTTATTTATTCCTTTCTCCTTTTTTTTTTTTTTTTTTTTTTTTGATAAATCTGGTCCAGGATTTGTCCATTTTATTACTTTTTTTCAAAGAACCAGGTCATTTCATTTATCTCTTTATTGCCTTTTAAGTTTTAATAACATTTATTTTTGGTTCAAAATTTAATATTTCTCTTCTGCTGACTTTAGGTTTTGTTTATTGTTCTTTTTCTACCTCCTCTAGATATAAGGTTAGGTTGTTTATTGGAGATTTTACTTGCTTCTGGAGGTATGTTGTATTGTCATATACTTCCCTACTATGCCTGCTTTTGCTTCATTCCAAAGGTTTTGGACCATTGTTTTTTCATTTTCATTTTTTCAATGCGTCTTTTTATTTCTTCTTTGATTTCCTGTTTGACCCATCCATTCTTTAGTAGCATGTTGTATAACCCCCACGTATTTGTGGACTTTCTGATTTTTTTCTTGTGGTTGACTTCAAGTTTCAGAGCATTGTGATCAGAAAATAATGCATGGTATGACCTCAATCTTTTGTTACTTGTTGAGGCCTGATTTGTGACCTAGTATGTGATCTATTCTGGAGATTGTCCCATGTGCACTTGAAAAGAACTGTGTATTCTGCTGCTTTAGAGTGGAATGTTCTGAATATATCTGTTAAGTCTATCTGGTCCACTGCGTATTCAATGCCATTGTTTGCTTGTTGATTTTATGTTTAAATGATCTGTCCTTTGATGTAAGTGGGTTGGTAAAGTACCCTACTATCATTGTATTATTTTCAATGATTTCTGTTATGTTTGTCATTAATTGTTGTATATACTTGGGTACACCCATGTTCAGAGCATAAATATTTATAATTTTTCAATCTTCTTGTTGGATAGTCCCCTTTATTATGATACAGGGCCTTTCTTTATTCTTGTTACAGTCTTTGGTTTAATATGTAGTTTGTCTGATAAAAGTGTTGTTGTTCAGGCTTTCTTTTGACATCTATTTGCATGATAAATATTTCCCTATACCCTCACTTTCACTCTGCAGGTGTCTTTAGGGTCTAAAATGAATCTCTTTTAGCCAGCATATAGATGGGTATTTTTTTTTTGTCTACTCTGACATTCCATGTCCTTTGAGTGTTTAGTCCATTTACATTCAGAGTAATTATTGATAGATATGTATTCAGTGCCATTTTATTACTTGTTTTTTGTTGTTGTTGTTTTGGAAGATTTTCTCTGTTCTTTTCTAATCTTTGTCACTTTTAGTCTTTCCAACTCACAGTGTCTTCTTTAATATATTTTGTAGGGCTGGTTTAGTGGTAATTAACTCCAATAGTTTTTGTTTGTCTGGGAAACTCTTTATCTCTCCTATTCTGAATGGTACCCTTGCTGAATAGATTATTCTTGACTGCAGATTTTTTCCATTCAGCACTTTGAGTATATCATACTACTCCCTTCTGGCTTGCCAAGTTTCTCGTGAGAGATCTGCAGCTATTCTTACATGTCTTTCCTTGTAATTTAAGTCCTTGCCTGCAGTGGGCAGTATTTGTGTCTTGGCCAGAGTGTGATGAGTTTGAAGTAGGTGCACTCTAGTCTGCTTGTAAAATGAGATCTGATACTACTGCCACTAGAAATAAAGCCTTGCAGAACTCTCTGGTCAGTAGAAATGGTGTATGCGAGGGTTTGTGCTGGTCTTTTGGGGGAGGTGCCTGCTTGCTGGTCCTAAGGCACACTTGGCTGAGAAAAGCAGTACCAAAAGAGTGCTGGGGGACAGGAGTTTGTGTAAGCAGGTTAGGTACACAGAGTCAGCACTGTGCTGTTACTGAGGCTGGCTTATACTGGTAGGTAGTGGTGGGAAATGGCACCCCCAGCCCCTTTGTCCCCAGAAAGGGGTCTCTGTGGTTACTACTGCCAGTGAAGCACTCCCCCTTCAGGGGGAGTGAATAATCCCCCTTCAGGGAGAGCGTGAGTAATCTTCCCCTGTGCATCCCTGGTGTGTTTCAGATTACCATTTTCATGCTGTCTGTCTCAAAGCTGTTTGCCTGCCAGGAGCAGTGCAGTGCACCTTGGTCTCTATCTCACCCAAGCCTGGTGAAAAAGTCAATAATTTAAGGATGTGCTGTGGTGGAGGTTTGTGCTGTTTTTTTTTTTTTCTTTTTTTTTTTCTGGAGGAGGGTCTTATTACCCTGGAACTGATGCAGACGCAATGAAGAGGGGAATTTGTGCCAGAGTGCAGGGCGTGGGACGTGCTCCAAGCAGTCAAGACAGTCAGTGTCTAGGTTAGTGGCCTTCAGCATGTGGTTCTGTCTATGCCAAGAGGTGAAGGAGGGAAATGGTGCCCACTGCCTCCTCTGTCCGCAGAGAGGTGTCTCTGGGAACCCCACCTCTCACAGAGATGTGCTCCAAAAAGAGTGAACAATGTATCCCCTGTGAGCCTTAGGCCCTCCTCAGATAGCGCTGTCTGTCCCCAGGCTGCTTGTCTGCCTTCTTTTCTGGAGTAGGGCAGCACTCCCAGGTCTCTATTCTAGCCAAGCCTGCTGACCTTTAAAACTCCAGTCTTTGAACCCTGCTGGTTGCAAAAACTTACAAAAGTCAGCCCCTCTAGTTTTCCCAGCCAATGGCTTGGAGAAGTGTTCTCCTTCTCCTTTCCCCTGTGCACTTCTCTCTTGCCTGTCTCAGTGGCCAGGGCTATCCCCCCCCCCCGCCTCTCTCAGTACCCAGGGCTACTCCCTCCCAAGATCCATTTCTCAGCAGCACCTGTGATCTCTTTCTTCCCCAAACCATGTCTTGCACTTCCTACCTTCTTCTATATGGCCTCTTCTTTCCCTCTAGTTATGCAATTTGTTATTCAATGAGACAAACTTAAGGCCCTCTTACTATGCCACATCTTTAACCACTCCTGATCCCATTCGTTACTACTGTTTCTTTATAATTTCTATAAAGCACAGAGCCAAAATTGTGGCCCAAAGAACTCAAAGAGATAGCATTTAATTGTTGCTTTGCTATCATTCCTATGTTAATTTAAATGTGTGTCTCTCTCTTTTTTTTTTACTTTCCTCCTTTTAATTTATTTAACTTAGTTATATATTAGGTTTCTTCACCTATTTCATTTTGGTTAATGATGGGGAGGAGAATTATAATGAGTGCTAGGTGAGAAATATAAAAAAAAAAATAGTAGGTATCTGATAATGTTGACACCCAGAAAATATGTCATTCAACTCATTAAATATTTGCATATTGTCTACTGTTTGCCATTATAATTCTTAATATATTAATCACACTTATTTTAATTTCCTGATTGTGTCATATCTGAGTCTGGTTTTGATAATTTCCTTGTCTCTGTAGATTGTTTTTACTTGCTTTTTGGCATGTTTTGTTACTTTTTGTTAAAGGTTGTACATGTTGCATTGGGTAATAGAAGCTGAGATAAATAGACCTTTAGTGTAAGGTTTTATAGTAAACTGGCTAAGATTTGGGCTGTGTTTAATATTTGCCAGAGGCTTCAAATTGCATTAATGTCCTTGTTTTTGTCTCCTCTATTGACACTGGACTTCTCTAAGTATTCCTCTTCAGAGACTGCCTTGAAACACTTTCCAGTGTAATCCAATATTATTTTACCAGAGTATTTCCAGTATATTGGTTGTGGTGGTAATTTCTGGGAGAGTGGGAACACCATACAACATTATGTTTAAGTTTTAGTCTTTTAGAGGGTCTGCATCTCATGGCTGTGTCCTTTACAAGTGTTTCTTAAGTGGTATAATTCTTCCCACTAACCTCTGAGGTGAGACAGGTAGGTTAGAGGGGGCTAGAATGGAAGAAATGTTCTTCCTTCAGCAGAAATAAATCTTTGGTAAAGTCTTTTCCCATGGAGAGTAGGCCTTTTTTATTGGAAAGAATCCTAGTGTATTTCACAATGACAAATCTTCTCCTCCCCTGCCAGAGCCATGAGGGAATATTTCCATATCTTCACTATGAGAACCCAGTGGACTTCATAGAGGCAAACAACATAAAATTGTGAGATCATCCTGAGAAATATGAGTCCTCAAGAATTTTCACTCTTAGTATAGTTCTCACTTAGCCTCCAGCAATTCATCAAAATTATCATTTAAGTGTTTTTACCAGTTTATGACTCTAGTGGCTTTTGCTCCATGTATGTAAATGTTACCTATGACTGGTTTTGCCTTTCCAGATTTCAGTCCGACAGTGTGCCCTGCAACCTTACTTTTCTGATAGGTCCAAGGTTGTCAGATTCTTTTAACAATGCTATGTCTTCATAGTTTTTTTCCTCCAAAATCTAGAAAGAAGTCCATTTTCTTATTTCAAATCAATGAAATACTCTAGATGAAACAGGTAATTCATTTGCCTATGAACTTTTAGAAAAGCTGTTTTGTTAAAAAAAAACTGTACCTATTATTAATCTTGATTTGCATTGACTATGTTTTAGTGTATTTATAAATGGTGAATTCAGTTTCTGAAATTAAAATTTTAATTGCAATTTTCCTCAAAAAAGAAAAGTAATTCATTTTTAGCTTGTTCAGATTTTTCTGGTTGTACAGTTGCAAGTGATGACTTTCAAGCTCTTTACATTTCAAAGTGGAAACAGAAAGTTGTCCTATAACTTTATAATTAAGTGGAAACAGTAAGTTTTCCTATAATTTTATAATTAACTCAAGATAATACATTTTTATCAAATTGTGCCTTCAATCACATTTGATATTGTCACTTTCACTGTCCTAATTATTTCTATCTCCTTGGACAACTTTTTTGTATTCCTGAAGTAATTTAATACATGAAACTTTAAATAAAAAAACGTTAAAACCCACAAAATTTGGAACAATACTATGTCATCTACAAAAATTTCAAAGAGAAAATTTTTAAATGTTTTTTAATTAAAATCCATTATGTATTCAATATCGTTTTATTATTTAATGTATCCTTGACTTTTGTTTGGAACAGACACCGTATAATAAAGCTTAAAACAGATTTAAGTATATTGATCAGAAAACTCTACCAACTATCAAAGTTTTAAAAATCAGTGTAGACACAAAATCTACAAAAGGTTTAACCTGCCAACATTTTCATTTTTTTTTTCCTCTTATTTATAGATGACTTAGTTAAGGAGGGAGAAATTAAGAGAAGTAGGAGTACCCTGGGCTTTCCTTGTCCTTCAAACACAGCTGTATTGAAATCAGATTACTTGGAACACCCTGGAAATCAATCTGCAGAGTTGCAGAAGAATCTCCACAGTTGGAAGGAGACATCTTGGCAGGTGTGAGTGTGTGGATGTGAATCAGGGGAGAGAAAAACAGCGGTGACAAGGAGTGGAGGGGACACTTTCTATGGAGAGACAAAAGAGAGAGAAAGAGAAAGGGGTTGAGATAGTGTGGCATTGAGTTAGCACAAGAAGAAAACCTGTCTGGACCGCGGACTGGGGAGCAAGAAGTACTGAGTGTCCCAGTTCATTTTGCAAACAGATTATGGAGCTCAAAGTGTAAGAATTTGGAAGTGTGTGACTTTCTTCAGAGAAGAGCCACAGTACACACTCCTGGGGAGGAGAGAGCTGGCCCCAGAGTGCGTAGTGTGGTATAGCTATCTCCAGGACTCACTGAGAGAGAGCAGTCCCCTTCCTGAAGTACTTTTGGAAGAGGGTTTATTGCCTCCCCAAGGACAAAAGACCCTGCAGGTGCCAACCAAAGGCCTCTTTCATCAGCAGAGTGGAAAGTCTCAACTCCAGAGGAGAGCGGTGGATCCACATGGTGCTGGGTCCTTAAGACTTTGGGTTTTGATTCCTAGCCATGCACCAAAGAAAAAATGCAAGAGAGTTTTGGCAGAGGGCAAGCTTCTTCCCTGGCTATTCTGCAAGGGCTGTCTGAACAGCAGAACTTGACATCCCCAGTCCAGGGATGAGAGATTGGTGTGACACCATTTTCCTCCCAACACCAACACAGCACAACTTCAGAGAGCAACACAGCGCAACTTCAGAGAGCAACACAGCAGCCCCCTACTGGAAGTGGAATTCACTTACACCAAACACTGCCCCTCTGTGCCAGCCAAATGCTTATTTATTGGGGTAAGACTGACTCTGAGCCAATGCAGCTGACAGCTTCTCCTCCACACTGGGATAGCCAGCCAGCACTTCTCATGCACCAACAGACAGCTCTTTTTTTCTTTTCTTTTTTACTTTTCTTTCTTTTTTTTTTAAATCAGGCCCATAGTTTCTTGATTGTTAATTTTCTTTTCTTTTTTTTGGATCACATTTAGTTAGGAGGTGTTCCATACAAATGATCAATTATGGGGAATCATATTTGTTAAACTTTCTTTTACCCATGGCTTATTTTTTTGTTGTTGCAGAAACTTAGTTCTATTTTTCCTGATTCAGTCTCCTTGTCCAAATACTAATTTATTGTTTCACAGAGAAATTCACAAAAATATAATAAATAATCTTTGATTATTTCCTACAACATAAATAATCCAGAAATTTTTTTTCAAATATGAAATTTATTGTCAACTTGGTTTCCATACAACACCCAGTGCTCATACCAACAGGTGCCCTCAATACCCAACACCCACCCTCCCCTCCCTCCCACCCCCTATCTACCCTCAGTTTGTTCTCAGTTTTGAAGAGTCTCTTATGTTTTAGCTCCCTTCCTCTCTAACCTTTTTTTTCCTTCCCCTCCCCCCATGGTCTTCTGTTAAGTTTCTTAGGATCCACATAAGAGTGAAAACATATGGTATCTGTCTTTCTCTGTATGACTTATTTCACTTAGCATAACACTCTCCAGTTCCATCCATGTTGCTACAAAAGGCCAGATTTCATTCTTTCTCAATGCCACGTAGTATTCCATTGTGTATATAAACCACAACTTCTTTATCCATTCATCAGTTGATGGACATTTAGGCTCTTCCCTAATTTGGCTATTGTTGAAAGTGCTGCTATAAACATTGGAGTACAAGTGCTCGTATGCATCAGCACTCCTGTATCCCTTGGGTAAATTCCTAGCAGTGCTATTGCTGGGTCATAGGGTAGGTCTATTTTTACTTTTCTGAGGAACCTCCACACTGCTTTCCAGAGCGGCTGCACCAATTTGCATTCCCACCAACAGTGCAAGAGGGTTCCCGTTTCTCCACATCCTCTCCAGCATCTATAGTCTCCTGATTTGTTCATTTTGGCCACTCTGACTGGCGTGAGGTGATATCTGAGTGTGGTTTTGATTTGTATTTCCCTGATGAGGAGCGACATTGAGCATCTTTTCATGTGCCTGTTGGCCATCTGGATGTCTTCTTTAGAGAAGTGTCTATTCATGTTTTCTGCCCGTTTCTTCACTGGGTTATTTGTTTTTCAGGTGTGGAGTTTGACGAGCTCTTTATAGATTTTGGATACTAGCCCTTTTTCGAGTATGTCATTTGCAAATATCTTTTCCCATTCCTCTGGTTGCCTTTTAGTTTTGTTGATTGTTTCCTTTGCAGTGCGGAAACTTTTTATCTTCATGAGGTCTCAATACTTCATTTTTGTTTTTAATTCCCTTGCCTTTGGGGATGTGTCAAGTAAAAAATTTCTGCAGCTGAGATCAGAGAGGTTTTTTCCTGCATTCTCCTCTAGGATTTTGATGGTTTCCTGTCTCACATTGAGGTCCTTTATCCATTTTGAGTTTATTTTTGTGAATGGTGTGAGAAAATGGTCTAGTTTCCTCCTTCTGCATGTTGCTGCCCACTTCTTCCAGCACCATTTGTTAAAGAGACTGTCTTTTTTCCCATTGGATATTCTTTCCTGCCTTGTCAAAGATGAGTTGGCCATACTTTTGTGGGTCTAGTTCTGGGGTTTCTATTCTATTCCATTGGTCTATGTGTCTGTTTTTGTGCCAATACCATGCTGTCTTCATGATTACAACTTTGTAGTAGACGCTAAAGTCTGGGATTGTAATGCCTCCCGCTTTGGTCTTCTTCTTCAAAATTGCTTTGGCTATCCAGGGTCTTTTGTGGTTCCATACAAATTTTAGGATTGCTTGTTCTAGCTTTGAGAAGGATGCTGGTGCAATTTTCATTGGGATTGCATTGAATGTGTAGATAGCTTTGGGTAGTATTGACATTACAATAGTTATTCTTCCAATCCATGAGCACGGAATGTTTCTCACTTCTTTTGTCTTCTTCAATATCCTTCATAAGCTTTCTACAGTTTTCAACATGCAGATCTTTTACATCTTTGGTTAGGTTTATTCCTAGTATTTTATGGTTCTTTATTTATTAGTTTCTTTATTTGTATTTCTGTTGTTTCATTGTTAGTGTATAAGAATGCAACTGATTTCTGTACATTGATTTTGTATCCTGCGACTTTGCTAAACTCATGTATTGGTTCTAGCAGACTTTTGGTGGAGTCTATCGGTTTTCCGTGTATAATATGCCTCTGCAAAAAGTGAAAGCTTGACTTCATCTTTGCCAATTTGGATGCCTTTGATTTCCTTTTGTGTCTGATTGCTGATGCTAGCACTTCCAACACTATGTTAAACAACAGCGGTGAGAGTGGACATCCCTGTCATGTTCCTGATCTCAGGGGGAAAGCTCTCAGTTTTTCCCCATTGAGGATATTAGCTGTGGGCTTTACATAAATGGCTTTTATGATGTTTAAGTATGTTCCTTCTATCCCAACTTTCTCGAGGGTTTTTATTAAGAAAGGATGCTGAATTTTGTCAAATGCTTTTTCTGCATTGATTGACAGGATCATATGGTTTTTATCTTTTCTTTTATTAATGTGATATATCACATTGATTGATTTACAGATGTTGAACCAGCCCTGCATCCCAGGAATGAATCCCACTTGATCATTCTGAATAATTCTTTTTATATGGTGTTGAATTTGATTTGCTAGTATCTGTGCGTAGACCAGCCAGCTTCTGGGTTGTGTCTGGAGCAGGGCTGAAGATTGGACTTGGGTCAGTCTTCCAAGTCTGGGACTCCTCAGGATTGGCCCTCTTGACTCTGGAGTGGTGGACCCATGGAGTGATACCTGTATGAGGCCCAGTCCATTGTGGTTTGACAGGGTCTTTTTTTCCAGTCTTTGACCTCGACTAAGTCCCCTGGTGAGAGGGGGTGTCATGCGCTGGTAGACGTGCAGGCAGCCCCACAGCACAAAGTGTAAACTTACATCCTGGTCCCCCTGGTGGGTGATGATGGTGCCAGCTTTGGCATGATGGAGCAAGACCTGGCTGTTCAGGAGGGAGGGGTCACCGGACCTCCTGAAGGTCCAGGTAGTGGGGCCCAAGTGGGGTCAGGTGGCTTGCCAGGAGTCTCCCTTGGCTCCTTGGTAGCTGAGTCACTGACCACCCTCTTAGAGCCATGCACAGGGCTGGTGCGGGCTGGGAGGCTGGGGCTGGGGAAAAGGTGCAGGGGCTGGATCTCATGGCTGAAGAGCTCATTGGTCAGACCCAGGTAGTTGTGAAGTGCCAGAAAGGTGTCCCTCTACAGCCTCACCATGATGGTCTGCACCACCTGTACCAAGCTCTCGGGGTACTTGGTGAACACGGCAGAGAAGGCATCTACTGGCGGTTGCAGCACATTGGAGTCTCGGGCCACCTGGGCAGACACAATGCCCTGGGGGTGCTGGTGGCTGATGATGACGTCCAAGATGCTCAGGAGGCTGTTGACACAGTCCCCAGGGACCACTTTCTTCACCACATATTCCTTCCCATCAGGCCCTGGCAGACAGAGCTCCAGGAAGAGCAGCGTCTTGAAGTGACCCAGCACCTGGACATTCTTGAGCATATAGAGCACCTCAGAGGGCAGGTGGGAGTTAGCCAGGTCACCCTCCATCAAGTTGGCTTCAAGCACTGTGGGCAGGGGCTCCTTCTGTTGCAGTGTTGGTGCCTCTTTCTGGATGCACAGGATCTTCTTGGCAATGTTGAACAACTCCATGTGTGGCCAGGAAGTGGTGGAGACCAACGCATCCACCAGGGAGGAAGTAGATTATGATACTTTCCACATAATCTTCCAACCATAAAGCACTTTGTCCCTCTTCCAGAATTGATACCTGGAAGATTTGCTAGTATCTAGCGTAGATACCTAGATTTCTGGGGGCTGAAGATTTCTGCACTTGCAGTCTGTGCACCAGCAGGAGGATGAATATGACAGTGACCAGCACTGCAACTCCAACCCCAATCATCATGCCCAGCAACTTCTTATTAGCTGCTATCTTGGCTGCTTTGTCTGCTAGATGATTTCCTCATACTGTAGGGTTGTCTACATTCTGGTGTCCTTTGCAGTGTAGAATTGTAACTTCTTTTGGAAGCCAGATGGCCTCGAGGAGCTTTCTTCCCTGCCACAGTGAGGAGGTCCCTCTCTTTGCAGATTGCTCCATGTATGTGTACAGTAGCAAAGGTGTGCTGGGAGTTGGTTGACCCACTTGTCCTTGCTAATGGTGAGGGCTCGGATTAAGGCATGTCATTGCATACCCTGGCTTTTGAACACCCTCTGTGATGAAACTGCTATCATCACCGAACAAAGTGAGGTATGTGTTCTGTCGGGCCTGGTCACACAGATCTGGGAGGCTTGCAAATACTTCATCAGTCAACTCAGAACAGCCATGAACCGGTTTCCCTTCCTCAGAAGGTAGGGAAGTTTCAGGATTTAGCGTCCACACTGTTTCAGGAGCGATGCGTGGATTTTCACAGAGGAGCCCCTGGCATTGTGCTAGCTGGGAGTTGGAGAGGAAGCGGTGTCCTTGAGTGTTCATGAGAGACACGACAGCATGAGGGAACTTGACATTTAGTTCTTGTCCCAGAGTGAGTTTATTTGCTTCCTTAATAATGAGAACTGTGGCCACTAGTGCCCTAAGACATGGTGGCCATCCTGCCACCACTGGGTCCAGCTTCTTTGACAGGTATGCTACCGGCTGTGGCCAAAGGCAAAGGTCTGTGTGAGAATACCGAGGCAACATTTTTTTGTCATGAACAAAGAAATTAAAAGGCGTTTCTATATTCTGCAGACCAAGGGCTGGTGCCTGCCCTAAGGCGGCCTTTATTTCTAGGAATGCGGCTTTGGCCTCTTCTGTCCAGACAGGGTGTTCTCAATCCGACCCTACCAGGTGATTATACAGGGGTCTTGCTATTGCCGAGAATCTGGGAATCCAGATTCAGCAGAATCCTGCAGCCCCCAGGAACTCTCATAGCCCCCTCTTAGTTTGAGGCTGGGGTAGGGAGGTGATATACTTTCTTTCTCTTTGGCCCTAGTGCTCCTTTTCCTTGGGTGAGGAGGAAGCCTAAGTATTGGACTTGCTGTTGGCAGATCTGTGTCTTTTACCATGAAACTCGATATCCTGAGTCTGACAGGAGTTGTGCCCTTCTGTACAATTCTCTGGGGTATTGCTGTTAAGGAGGAGGTCATCCACCTACTGGAGAAGGGTGCAGCATGTGCAGCATGTGGCCTCCCTTGGAAAGCAGGTGAGGTCTCTGGCCAGTGCCTCCCCAAAGAGGGCAGGCAAGTTTTTAAACCGCTGTGGGAGGTGCGTCCAAGTCAGTTGCATTTTACACCTTGTGTTTGGTTTGATCCATTCAAAGGCAAACAAGGGTTGGCTTGGGGGGCCAAGCAAAGGTAGAAGAAGGCATCCTTCAAGTCTAGGCTGGTAAACCAGCTGGCAGAGCCTGGGATCTGGCTGAGGAGGGTGTATGGGTTCTGGACCACACAGTGCAAGGCTTGAACTGGTCGGTACCCTCCTCCTGGCTTCTTAACTGGCAAGAGTGGGGTCTTCCAGGGTTATTGGCACTCAACCAGAATGCCTGATTTCTTGGATGCCTGCCCTTCCCTCTTGTGGGAGGAGGTATTGCCACTGTCTCTGCGGTTGAGCCCTTGGGATTAACTCTACAATGATGGGGGCCCTGTGGTGGGTAAATCTGGGGTGGGTTGTCCTCAGGCCTTACAGTAGGGAAAGCAGTCCTGAATTCGGGCGGGCCACTTGGTTGGGCATGGATGCAGAATAGTCTCCATTTGGATCCAGTCAGAGGCTGGTGAATCCCATTGGATCAAAGGTTATTTGGGCCCCCATCTTTGAGAGTATATCCCAGCTGAGGAGAGGGATAGGGCACTCAGGTAGGTAGAGGAATTTATGCTGTACCATGTGGCCCCCGAATTCACATAAAAGTCATAGTTTGGTCCCCAACTTTTATTTTGACCATGGGCTCATGGGGGCCAAGAAGAAGTGAGCCTAGTCCCCCTTAATCTCAATCTATTCCTGTTTTAATCTCTTTTCTCCTTGTAGCAGGACCGTTGACCCCCTGCTAAGGAGGTTTTGGGCCTCTCCCCTTTTGGTGGCTGGACCTTCCCTGTCCTTTTGTTGTGGCTCTCTTGTGCCTTGGGGTCAAACAGGGTGTAAGCCTTGAATAGCTTCTCATAATAATCCTTGGAGGATTCCCCTTGGGCTGGGCATATTTCTGGGCTTCTTAGCCCCTGTTCAGATCCCCTGGAGGCTAGACTCTTGGTACCGGTGGCTGTGGACCAGCATCCAGAGATTGCCTGTGCCTGGCCGAGGGTGCAATCTAGCCACTGGTCTGGGGGACAGGGGATCTGCTGAGTCCAGAGATGGTGGGGAGACCAAAGGTGGCAGAGTATCAAGAACCAGGAGGTTCATATGGTAGGGGCAAGATTGGTTCTTCCTCCGGTTCACCCGTGAGAATTTGTGAAGGTCAAGACTTATACAGGAACTGATCAGGGTAACCTGGGTCGCTGGCAACAACATGCCAGATGTGGTGGACCATTGGGACATCTAAAGTTCCCTCTGAGGGCCATCTTACACGAAAAGTGGGCCATTCATTAACTTGCCAGGGGTTATCTTAATTCCATAGTCTCCTGAAAACCCCTTCTTTGCTCTGTCCCGACACCATAATGTTCCCATGAGAAGGAGTTGCAAAGACAGAGGGGTAGGGGTGCCCCCTGTAATTAGGAGACCAGTCAGATGCCCGTCTGGCCATGTCCCAAAGGAACTTAGGTGATGCTTAGCCATAGCGGTCTCAGCTTTGTGACTTACGATCAGAAACTATTCTGATGCTGCCATAGACTGTATGCCATTCAACACGGAATTGCAAATGGGCCCACTCAGACTCCATGGGCTTTTGGGGACCTTAAGGGTACCTTCCCGTGGAGCCACAGTATTGAACTCAGCAGGCAAGCCAGACCGAGTCGCACATTCACACTCACATACACACCAGAAGTTATTACATTACCTCCCACAGAATTTCTACAGGTGAGACCATTGAGGTCTCCGGGGAGTGATCAGGTTCCCCTTCCACCACTATGGGTCAGCCGGACAGGATAGAAGTGGGTCCTAGGCCTTACCGGTATCCAATGTTGGGTCCAGGTCTTCACCTGTCAAGACTCCTCAAATTTGACAGGAACAGCAGAGCACGGCCAGCCTGAGGCAACCAAGCTGGAGACCATTGAAATTCAGGCAGGGAGCACCTTCTTCATTGTGATTCATCATTCCATCACTGCCTCACCATCCTCCGAAACTGGTGGCAGCAATGGGCCAGCGTGGTTGGGTTTCCCAGTCAGGGAACCAAATGTTACAGAAACTGGTCTGGATCACCCGGCAGAAGAACCAACATCACTCAGAGATCTTGGAAGGCATGAGGTTTATTTTACACCAGTGGGCTCAGAGGATATCATTCTCCAGAGGTCTGCATAAGCAGAGGGAGCAATTTATAGTCTGTTACTTCCGCATTCCTCATTAATAGTAATTTGGTGCCAGAGGCAAGCAGGGTGGGAAGAAGAGCCAGGAAGGAGGGTCTTCAGGCAGGGACTGAAATTCCCCTATCAGTCCTTTTGGCCATCTTATAACAGATTTTTCCCTCTCAAAAGGAAGAGGTCATCAACATATTGAACCTATTGAGGATACTTGGATAAAGGCCATTGAACCTACATTAACTTTAAAGATTTGGGGAAAATATTGAGGAAGATTGACAATAACCCATAGGTATGCAAGTCAATGCTGTTTTACTCTAAAATTAAATTCAAAGAAAAATTCAGAGTCAGGGTGCAATGGAATCTTTAAGAAAGCTAAACAATGGCCATTTATTGTAAATCAAGCTGCATTTGCAGAAATTGAGGTAAGAATTATAGCCAGGTTAGGGACTATGAAATGCAGAGGAATTACAAAATAGATTATGACCCCTGCATCTTGTACAAATTGATGAATTTAATTCTCTCCTAAATGAAATTTTCTTTTTATATTTTACTGGCAAGATTTGGGTATTGCAACGTGAGGGAGTAAAGATGAGAACACTCTCATGTAAAAGGGAGTCTAAAACTTACCGTTTAATTCTTTGTTCTGCATCTTAGGAGAGAGAGTATTGGGCCACTAATGGGAAAGATATATATTTTGTAGACAATGTGCACAGGTTTTGCCCTTAGTAGTAGTAGTGTATGTGAGATCCAAAGACTAATTGGGACATCTGTTAAGGTTGGTTCCTTTTCAGAAGATTTTGAATTGAGATGTGTCTACATTAGGGGAAGTAGGAAGTTTGAGGTTTAGTCTGAGGAAAAGGAAATAAAAATTTCCTCCTTAAAGTGTATAATGACAAAAATGTATATAACTTATCTCTACCAAAATGATTAGAGTGATGTGTCAGAAACTAGAAGGTCATGGTGGCTGTTAAGGGAACTTAAGCATATTAAGATGGCCTGAAATGAGGGCAGGAAAATATGTTACCCAGAGACTCCAATGGAACTAAGAATGATAAGTAGAGATAAATCTATGCAGATAGTAGATAAATTTGCACCATTATCAGTTAAGAAATCCATTTCCTGATCTTCTATTTTAATTTTAATTATGGGTTTTGTTATGCAACTGCAGATCAGCTGACTCCATCAATCAGTTTAGTTTATGAGGAGTTGTTTTACAGAATGGGAAAAATGGGTATTATAAACATGCTAGGGTCTAAGGAATTTGCTATTTGGGCTTTCCTTTCTTTTAAGTGCAGAATATTTCCACTTTCAATGTCCTGGCTTTTTATAGAATCTGCAAGTATCTTGAGATGAATAGGGGGAGCTCTGTGGTTGGTTGGGCTTTGAGTTATTCTCAGAGTGCCTCTTTGTTTTTGTAGAATCAAGTTTCCAAGGCAGACTGTTTTAATTATTTCTTTTCTTGCTTTCCTGCAAGCTATTTTCAAATCATTAGGTAGTAGCCTCAATACTAATGCTGAGAGGATGTCCAATCAACCCAGCAAAACTATTTTAGATTTTTTTTTATCTGGAAGGCAATTTCTGACTAAAGCAGAAGTTAAAATATTTCTATGCTTTTGGGCCTCTAGATTTAATGTAGTGTGCTTTGGGAAAATCTGTATGATGTATTCCACAAATGTCCTGGTTCTTTCACTTCCTTTCTGAGAGTACAATTTAAACTTAAATCAACTTATCTTAGGGGAAAAGGCCTCTGTGATTATTCTTATCAGGCCTTATATACTTACTTCTAGCTGAGCTATCCCTAGTCATTTATAGGAGAACCTGGGAGAAGATCTGGGGCCACTGTTTTCCCCTATGGTGATGGTAGTGGTGGGGGGATTCCTTAGGGGGATATCTGGCTTGCTATATAACTGCAGTATAATCATGAGGGTGAATGACATCTCTTAGTAGCCAGTTGAGGTGCTTATTAATAAGATTAATAAGATTTTGAATGAACACTAATCTTGTTAGTTTATGTGTAAATTTAGTAGGAACTTATTTATTTATTTATTTATTTATTTATGAAATTTATTGTCAAATTGGTTTCCATACAACACCCAGTGCTCATCCCAAAAGGTGCCCTCCTCAATACCCATCACCCATCCTCCCCTCCCTCCCACCCCCCATCAACCCTCAGTTTGTTTTCAGTTAGTAGGAACTTTTAAAAGTGTTTGTAAAGGGGCTTTGTAATGTAAAAGATCTGTTTCTGTCCAGGGAACATTAATTCTTTGAGGTGGGGATTAAGGATACATTCACAAACGGTGTTGCTTGAAAAGGCATGGAGTATATGGGATTGATAACAGGGCTGTGGAAAGTAGGTGGAACAATAAAGGACAGCAAAATAAGCTTTGCTGTAGGTTCCTGGAGCCTCTGCCAGTTATTGCCTGGCTATCAGCACTTACATAAATAACTTTATGTCTATGCCTGGAGGTCAGGCCAGAATATGTTTTGCAATCCTTGTAAATAAAGTTAAAATGGTAGCTGAATGTTTAAGAGATTTTGGGGAGAAGTTGCGGGAATTTTGAGGATTAAAGGAATTTATTGAGGAGATAGGGCCAGATTTTGGGGAAGAGATTTGTAGCAGGGATCCATTGATCCCAGAGATCTGGATAGTCAGGGATAGGGAGTTGATGTTAAAGGAGAGTATAAGAAGGAAGGAAAGGAGGAAAATTTATGGGGGTATGGATTTTAACTTTTAAGTCTGATTTTTGTTTTTTTTTTTAATTTTGTTATGGGAGTCCCTCAGGCCAGTTGTAATATTTTTGTGTCCTTCTTTCAATCTGATCTTTCCATAGGTACCAATAAGGAATTTATTTAGGATGAAAGCTCTCTAAAAATCCTTTTCAATATTAAAGGTTTTCCAAACAAAAGATCCATTATCTAGCTATTGACAAGTAGTATCTCCAGAGGTGTACCCATCACAAATGCACCTTGAAAACAGGAAGTCTTTCTATGGAAAGATCCAGGGGAAATTTTTCAGTCTTAGAGTAAGTTTTTATGATGGACACAAGAGACATCCCGGGAACCAATGCAGAAGACACAGCCCCTATGGAAAAGACTCTTGTTGCCAGGTGGTAAGAATGGTGTTTATGAAAACTCCTGTCATCAGTCTCCTACAAAAGTGAGATGCCTCTAATCACAGACTCACCATCTGTGATGCTGGGCAGGCAATACTTGACTGGGAATTTTCTCAGTACTCATAAGTCCATGGAGAGAGATCACAAGGACACCTTATGGACAGAAATAATTTATTTAGACAGATTTCCCTGAGAGCTGGCACAGTTGGACTTACAATGCTGCTTATGAACCTCATGTCTCAGGTTTCTAGCCTTACAATTAGCTACCAAATGCAGATCTGATAATCTGCACCTCCCAGTAGGCAGAAAAAAAACAGAACATTTTCACTAGATCCAAGCCAAGGTCTCAGAATATAAAAGGAGGTGGAAGGAGAATCTCGATAAAGTTTTACTGTTGTCCCATAGCAAAGTTTGCCCAAATGGACACTAGTCTAACTAAGAACCATAAACTAACTAGTCTGTGAGGCTGGCTCAAACAATAAGCTTATAGGACCTATGCCTATGTTCTGCCCTATGATTATTCTCCTATGAGAAATGACACAAAAGACAATGATAAAGCAAAATTATGGCTACTCTTGAGATGGAATAGATCAACAGCAAAGGCCAAAACAAAAGTTACAATACGCAATGAATTAGTTCGCCCAATGTTTTCTCTTGCTAATCTAATTTGAAAAGAAAAAGACAATTGTTATTGCCCTCTCTCAACTGTACCCTACAGACAGAAATCCAGTAAGCTGACTCATTGATTTTAACTTTTTTCCATCTTTATCAGGCATTCTGAGAACTTAGATGCACTCTTCAGAGTGAGCAGGGTGTCCCAGCTAATGCTGTCCCTTCATGGTCTCTAGAACTGTAGAGGAGAAAAAAAAAATCTTTCCTCTATCTTTATTGTACTGTGACTGAACCTGTGAAATAGACTGACAAAAAAAAACATATCAAGAGAAGAAAAGGCATACAAATTTTATTTGATGTTAATATTTTAATTTATTTTATAAAGGGCCTTCATAGAAAGAAATAAAGACTCAAAGAAGTGGTTAATTTTTTTTAATGTTAATTTATTTTTGAGAGAGAGTGAGAGAGACAGAGCATGAGCAGGGGAGGAGCAGAGAGAGAGGGAGACACAGAATCTGAAGCAGGCTCCAGGCTCTGTCAGCACAGAGCCCGACGCGGGGCTCGAACTCACAAACTGTGAGATCATGACCTGAGCCAAAGTTGGACGCTCTACTGACTAAGCCACCCAGACGCCCCAAAGAAGTGGTTAAATTTGGGGAACATATACTATCTTTAAAAAGGACAATAAAATTTTGGAGAAGTGACATCACAAAATAAAAAGGAGTTGGGTTTCTAGGAGCAGTAATGTGTGGGAAGGTAAATATATGGGGGAAACTAATAGAAGATAAGGGTCATATAGGTCATGAATAAGGTTTCATTAATTCAGTGGCATCTCAGCACCATCTCCATCTCTGATGATAAAAGCTATTCTTTCCCTCCTGGTGAGAGAGGTGGAGATGTCTTCACAAGGAAAACTTATGCTCTGCTTTTAGGCAGATAGGGGGAGTGTAGAAAGCTTTTCTCATATCTTGTTTTTCTCAGATGTCTTCAGCTCAAAATAATTTTTATACCATTGTGACATATCTTGGTGTAGAATATTCTGATCCTTTTACTAATATGGTGTTAAATTTAATCATCACTCCCCAATAGTTATCCTACTTCAACAAATGTTATCACTTCTTACATATCCTTCCAGAGATAGGCTGATTAATTTTAAGCATATATTTTCTTCCATAAATGATCTCATACAAGATTTTCAATACCTTACTTTTCTACTTAGTAATTTACCTTGGCTGTTTTTCTATCTCAATAAATAACTTTCTCATTCTTTATTTATTTTTTAATTTTTTGCTATTGCTGTCAGAAGTGAATATCTTTCCACTGACAAGATATATCATAATTCATTTAAACAAAACTCTGTTAGTGTAACTTTTCTAATACTATGATATTTTGGTTCTGTCAGTGCATTATTTTTATGTTTTTCTTTGCATATATGTCGGGGTATATTTATAGAATAAATTATTAGAAGAATTACTGAGTCCAAAAATGTAGATATTTTGCTTAGGAATTGTAAAAACTTACACTTCCACCAAAGACTATTACAGTCCAATTATTTATTTATACTACTGTGAAAATCAATAAAGGGAAATTTTATTTAGAATTGAATTGGGAGGCTGAGAGGGGGAGATCCCATGCCTTATGACTCATTGTCAATCACAGACAGGAAGAGATGGACCTTACACATGGATACTACTTTACTATCCAAGCAAGTGGAAGAAAAGCTTTCCTCTTAGCCAATGAAAGACTGTTACAACTCAACCAATGAAAAGCCACTATATTTCAAATTCCCAATTTATTACAATAGACTTTTTTTGGTTATAGTAGTCTTCCCACCTTTTGCTCTTACTCTATAAAAGAACATTCCTCTCCTTTGTTCTGTGGTCTTGCTTGTGGTTTTTCCACAGTTTGCTTGTCCCAGATTACAATTCTCTGTCATTGGCAAATGAACTCTTTTTATGCTGGTAAAATAAATGGCAGTTTTATTTTTAAAGTTAACACTACCCAACAGAGTGGGTTATTAAAAGTTCTGAAAACATCTCATTGTAAATTATTTCTCATTTCTCTTATTATGAGAGAATTTTTATCATAATTTTATATGTTTAAAAAGCATATGTTTATATATTAAATTCTGTAGGTCACCTTAAGTTCTGCACCAGCAGAATAAGATACTCTGTAGTTGGGGAGATGTTAAATTAATTAAAGCCTAGTAGTTATAGTAGAGCATTGCAGTGAATACTATGGTGTTGTGCCCAGATCCCCTTTCCAGAGCTGTTGCATCCATTCTCCAGATTCTGGCTAGGAATTAGCTACTGACAGGTCACAGCTATATTCTTCTTCATGGGCAATTAAAATTGTCTGTAGGGAATTGTCCTAGCTTAGATTGTGCTCCCAAAAAGGAAGAAGCCTGCAGCCAATCACTGGTTAATGCAGGGATACAAAAGACCAGACCCTTGATTCAGTTGGAGCAACCCTGAAGGGCCATCCCAGCCCCAGAGCTACTATAGTAACAGTTGAAGAATCAGTTATAAGGGCATTGTGCTTGATTTCTCCCTCTACCAAATTCTGATTTCTTACTTCACTACAGGTAAGGTATTTTTAAATAAATTTTGTACATGCTAACTCCCATCTTAGAGTATATCTAGGGAACTCAATCAACATGGTTGGTGGTGGCAGGTGTGAGCCTAGGGAGCAGCTCACTTATTATAGGCCTGTAACATAAGCAAGAAGAAACTTCATTGCTTTAAGTCAGTGGGATTAGGGGATTGCTTTGATACAACACAAGCTAGTATTTCATCACTACATAACATAAGAGACCCTTCTAACTGTTGCATAATGGCTCCTTTTTTAAAAAAATGTTTTACTGGAGATATGTTCTTACATAGTTCACAGTTTTTTCAAGTAAGTGACCTACTGGTAGATATTTCTACACTTTTATTTTCTGCTATACTGTTTATCGTCTACATTATTTAATAGCATTCTCTTTAAAATTGGAACAAAAAAAAGTATTTGAATCAGTTAATTTCCTATATGTTGGCAGTTTCTCTATAATGTTTTGAGAAAACTATTTGAATACTTGGCTGTAATAAAAATATAAAAGGTCTAGTGGGGGAGTGTTAAGATGGTGGAGGAGTAGGGAAACCATAAGGTTTTTTCCTCCCTTGAACACAGATAGATAGTTATCAAATCATTCTGAACATCAAAGAAATTAACAACAGGTCTGAATGAACAAAAATTCCAAGACTACATGTAGAAAAGGGACAAGCATTTGGAAGGCAGGAGGTGCAGAGAGTTTACTGGGAGAGATATTGCTCTGTCAGGCCCCAAGAAGGGATCAACTTAAGGAGGCTACTGCAAAGTAGTAAAAGCAGCTAAGCACAAAATCTGAAGTTTAGCAGTCCACTACTATGGGGGGAGTATCTGGCCTAGAGGTACTCAAGTGGTAAAGCAGGGTAGAATCCCAGATGTGATCTGAGGATCCATTAGGTCATAAGAAAGAGGAGTTACCCCAACACACTGTGCTGTTTCCAAGCATAAGAGAGGGGACTAGCTCGGGCTGAAGGCTGCAACAAGAGGTGCCTGCTTTCTGCTCTGTTTTGACATAAATTCTGAACAGAAGTACAGTCAGCCACTGCTTTTTTTGCATCAGCTGGCAAAAGCATGGCGAGACCCTACCCCAGAGGAGCAGCTCAGGTCCAAGCCACAGGGATTCCTAAAATTTGGAGTTTTGAAACAGTCATGTGCCTAAAATAAAAAAGCCTGGACAGAGGCTGGGTGAACACGGGATTCTGACAGAAACTGGGGACAGAAGAGGGGTGATTAACAGTTTTTCTGTGAAGTTTCTCTGAAGAGTGGGGTGTGTGAACATTCAGCTCAGGGACTATAGCATGGGGCCCAGCCATATTTATTCCATCCTGCAGAGCTAAAGCCATCAGGGAGCAAAACAGCGCCACCAACTAGAGGCCTGAGCCAGTTACATCAAGCCCCACCCACCTGCACACCAGAGGTGCATTTTCACTAAAATAAGTCAGCCTGAGAGTCAGTGCAGCAGCCCCTCCTTACAGGACACCAGCACAAACAACCCCTTTGCACTGAGTTTATGATCATAGCGCTGCAAACCTTCAGCTCTAGGCAAATAGGATCTAACTTCCATTTAATTTTTTTTATTTTTTTAAATATTATTTTTTCACTTATTTTCTTAGTTTTTAATTCTTTTTTTTTACTTTTTACTATTATTTTTTTAAATTTTTAATTCCTTTTTTTACTCTTTACTATTATTATTTTTATATAGACATATTTTACATACACATATTCCTTTATTTTTTTTTTTATTTTATTTTTGGATCCAGATTCTTTTGTTTAATTTTTTAAAATGTTTATTTATTTTTGAGAGAGACAGACAGACAGAGAATCAGTGGGGGTGGAATAGACAGAAAGGGAGAATCCCTTTGTCACAGAATCCAAAGCAGGCTCCAGACTCTGAGTTGTCAGCACAGAACCCAATGTGGGGTTCAAACTCATGAGCTGTGAGATCATGACCCAAGCCAAGGTCAAATACTTAACCGACTGAGCCCCCCAGGTGACCTTGGATCTAGATTCTTTTAACAAGCACACCAAACAAGCACACCAAAACACACCCAGGATCTAGTTTTTTGTTTTGTTTTGTTACTTTGTTTTTTTGTTTGTTTCTTACTTGTGTGTTTTCTTTCTTTGCTCTTTTCTGAACAAAATGATGAGACAGAGAAACTAACCTGAAAAGACGGAAAAGACAATAGAGCTCAGGACTAGAGATTTATTCAACACAGGCATAACTAAGATGTCTAACTAGAATTTAAGACCATGATTATAAGAATCCCAGTTGGGATTAAAAAAGTACTGTAGACACCAGAGAATCCTTTTCTGCTGAAATAAAATAACTAAAATCTAATCAGGCAAAATTAAAAATGCTATAACTGAGATGCAGTCTCAACTGTATGGCATGGTGGTGAGGATGGACAAAGTAGAATAGTACATCACTGATATAAAAGATAATTATGGAAAATAAGCTGAATAGAAGAAAGATACAAATGCCAAAGATCATGATACAAGACTTAGAGAACTCAGTGACTTATTAAAAGGAGTTATTAAAACTAACTTATTAAAAAGTAATTACATTTGTGTCATAGGAGACCAGAAGATGAAGAGAGACAAAAAAAGGGCAGAAGGCTTATGTCAACAATTATAGCTAAAAATTTCCCAAATCTGGGGAAAGACACAGATATAAAAATCCAAGAAAAACAGAGACCTCCCATTAAATTCAACAAAAGCTGACCATCACCAAGACATATCATAGTCAAATCTACAAAATACACAGACAAGGAAAGAATTATAAAATAAACAAGGGAAAAAAGTCCATAACATACAAGAAAAGACAGATCAGGTTTTCAGAAGATCTCTCCAGAAAACTTGGCAGGCCAGAAAAGAGTGGCAGGATATTTTCAATGTGCTGAATGGGAAAATATGCAGCCAAGAATTCCTTATACAGCAAGACTGTCATTCAAAATAGGAGAGGTAAGAAGTTTCCCAGACAAAAATTAAAGGAGTTTGTGACCACTAAACCAGCCCTGCAAGAAATGTTAAGGGAGACTCTCTGAGTAGAGACAAAACAAAATAAAACAAAACACCAAGAGCAACAAAGACAAGGAAAAAAAAAACATAGAACAATACCAGGAACATCAACTCTAACAAGTAACACGATGGCACAGAATTCATATCTTTAAATAATTACTCTGAATGTAAATGGACTAAATTCTCCAATAAAAATACATAGGTTATCAGAATGGATAAAAAAAGAAAAACAAGATTCATCAATACACTGCCCATAAGAGACTCATTTTAGATCTAAAGACACCTGCAGATTGAAAGTGAGAGGATGGAGAACAATCTATCATGCTAATGGACATCAAAAGAAAGCTGGAGCAGCCATACTTATATCACACAAACAAGACTTTAAAATAAAGACTGTAACGAGATGAAGAAGAACATTACACCATAACTAAGGGGTCTATGCATCAAGAAGATCTAACAATTGTAAATATTTATGGCCCCAACTTGGAAAACCCAAGTATATAAATTGATGTTGAACAAACAAAATCATTGATAATAATACAATAATAGTAGGGGACTTGACTACTCCACATACAACAATAGATGGACTAGACCAGATGGACTTAACAGATATATTTAGAACATTTCTTCCTAAAACAGCACAATACACATTCTTCTTGAGTACAAATGGAACATTGTCCAGAATACATCACATAACTGGGTCACAAATCAAGCTTCAAAAAGTACAAAAAAATTGAGATCATACCATGCACATTTTTAGGTCACAACGATATGAAACTTGAAGTCAATCACAACAAAAAAATTGGAAAAGCCTTAAATACATAGAGGTTAAAGAGCATCCTACTAAAGAATGAATGGGTTAACCAAGAAAATAAATAAGAAATTTAAAAATACATGGAAGTCAATGAAAATGAAAACATGAGAATTCTTTGGGATGAAGCAAATGCACTCCTAAGGGGAAATTATATTGCAGTTCAGGCCTATCTCAAGAAGCAATAAAAATCCCCAATACAAAACCTATGTTATTCCTAAAGGAGCTAGAAAAGTAACAGCAAATAAAGCTTAAAGCCAGGAGAAAAGGGGAAATAATAAAGATTGGAGCAGAAATAAATAATATAGAAATAAACAAACCAAAATAACCCATAGTAGAACATACAATGAAACTAAGAACTGATTCTTTGAAAGAATTAACAAAATTGATAAAACACTATCCATATTTATCAAAAAGAAAAGAGAAAGGATTCCAGTATATAAAATCAAGAATGAAAGAGGAGAGATCACAATCAACACCAGAGAAATACCATCAATTATAATACTATAAAAATTTATATGCCAGCAAACTTGGCAGTCTGGAAGAAATGGAAAAATTCCTAGAAACTCACAAACTACCAAAACTGAAACAGAAAAAATAAGAAAATTTGAATAGACCCGTAACTAGCAAAGAAATTGAATCAGGAATCAAAAACCTCCCAATAAACAAGAGTCTTTGACCAAAGGCTTCCCAAGGAAATTGTATCAGACATTTAAAGAAGAATTAATAACTATTCTCAAACTGTTCCAAAAACCAGAAATGGGAGAAATATTTCCAAAGTCATTCTATGAAGCCCATATTATATTGCTTCCCAAACCAAACAAGGATCCCACTAAAAAGGAAAATTATAAGCCAATATCACTGATGAATCTGGATGCAAAAATTCTCAACAAGATATGAGGAAATCAAATTCAATAGTATGTTAAAAGAATTATTCTCCATGATCAAGTGGGATTTATTCCTGGGCTGCAGGGCTGGTTCAGTATTTGCAAAGCACTCTTTGTGATATAGCCCATTAATAAAAGAAAGGTTAAGAACCATATGATCCTTTCAATAGATGCAGAAAAAGTATTTGACAAAATTCTTGATAAAAACCCTCAACAAAGTAGGGATAGATGGAAAATACCTCAACATGATAAAGGCCATATATGGAAGACACACGCTAAAATCATCATCAATGGGGAAAATTGAGAGACTTTCCCCTAGGGTCAAAACAAGACAAGGGTACCCACTCTCATCATTAGTATTTAACATAGTACTAGAAGCATTAGCCTCAGTAATCAGACAACAAAAAGAAATAAAGGACATGCAAATCATCAAGGATGAAGTGAAACTTTCATTATTTGCAGATGACATGATTCTCTATGTAGAAAACCCAGAAGACTCCACCCAAAAATTGATAGAAGTAATGCATGAATTCAGTAAAGTCACAGGATATAAAATCAACATGCAGAAACCTGTTGCACTTCTATACACCAATAACAAAGCAGTAGAAAAAGAAATCAAGGAATTGATCTCATTGACAGTTGCACCAAAAACCATAAGAAACTAAAGAATAGGCCTAACTAAAGAGTTCAAAGTTCTACACTCTGAAAACTATAGAAGACTTATGAAAGATATTAAAGAGGACATAAAGAAATGGAAAAGCATTCCATACTCATGGATTGGAAGAACAAGCATTGTTAGACTACCCAAAGCAATCTACATATTTAATGCAATCTTATCAAGGTACCAATAGCATTCTTCACAGACTAGAAAAGATAATATAACATTTGTATGGAATCACAAAAATCCCCGAATAACCAAAGCATTTCTCAAAAAGAAAATCAAAGCTGGAGTCATCACAATTCCAGACCTCAAACTGTATTACAAAGTTGTAGTCATTAAAACAGTATGGTATAGGCACAAAAACAGGTGCATAGATCAATGGAATAGAATAGAAAACCCAGAAATGCATGCAAAACTGTAAGACCAACTAATCTTTTACAAAGCAGGAAAAAATATCCAAAGGGGAGAAAAAGCAGTCTCTTCAACAAATGGTGTTGGGAAACTGAATGGCGACATACAGAAGAATGAAACTCTACACTTTCTTACACCATCCACAAAAATAAATTCAAAATAGATGGAAGACCTAAATGTGAGACAGGAAACCATTAAAATCCAAGAGGAGAGCACAGGAAGTAACCTCTTTGACATTGGCTGTTATAGCTTCTTACTATATAGTAAGGGCATATAGTATAGTAATGTCTCCTGAGGCAAGGGAACAAAAACAAACATGAACTATTGGGACTTCAAGATAAAAAAGCTTTTGCACAGCAAAGGAAACAATCAACAAATCTAAACGGCAACTGATGGGATGGGAGAAGATAATTGCAAATGACATATCCCATAAAGGGTTAATATCCAAAATCTATAAAGAACTTATCAAACTCAACACCCAAAAATCAGACAACCCAGTTAATAAATTGGCAGAAGACATGAATAGACAGTTTTCCCAAGAAGACATCCAGGTGGCTAACAGACACATGTAAAGATGCTCAACATCACTCATCACCAGGGAAATACAAATCAAAATCAGAATGAGATACCACCTCACACCTGTCAGAACGTCCAAAATTAACAACACATGAAACTACATGTGTTGGCAAGGATACAGAGAAAGGGGGACCCTCTTGCACTGTGGTTGGGAATGCAAACTGGTGTAGTCACTCTGGAAAACATATGGAGGTTCTTCAAAAAAACGAAAATTAGAACTACTGTATGATCCAGCACTTGCATTATTAGCTATTTACCCAAAGATAAAAAAAAAAACACAAAGATTTGAAGGGGTACATGTAACCCAATGTTTATCGTGGCATTACTAACAATAGCAAAATTATGGAAAGCCCAAATGTCTATCAACTGATGAATAAAGAAGTGATACAAATATACGATAGAATATTACTCAGCCATCAAAAAATGAAATCTTCTCATTTGCAATTACATGGATGAAGCTAGAATATATTATGCTAAGTGAAATAAATCAGTCTGAGAAAGGCAAATATGTTATTTCACTCATGTGTGGAATTTAAGAAACAAAACAGATGAACCCATGGGAAGCAGGAAAGAGAAGAGAGGGAAACAAATCACAAGAGACTCTAATGATAGCAAACTGAGAGCTGATGGAGGGATGTCGATCGGAGATGGTCTAGATAGGTGATGGGTATTAATGAGGGCACTTGTTGATGAGCCCTGGGTGTTGTATATAAGTGATGAATCACTGAATTCTATTCCTGAAACCAATATCACACCACTGCATGTTAGCTAACCTGAATTTAAATTAAAAAAATAATAAAAATTCTAGAAATTTCCATTACCCATGCCAGTCCATAGAAAAACTGAAGTTGAAATTTAGGCTTTTGTGTCCTGATGAAGGACATGTTGCTAGCCCTGGGACACTAGTTATATTTTCAATTTATTTCTGATTATAATTGAAAGAGATGCTGGCATACTTATTAATAATCATTTATAGTTAATTTTATAATCTTATATTAATCCCTATCAATTGATATTCCAAAACAGAGGTTCTTCTGCAAGGGGTAGTGAAAGTTACCCTAAAAAGGGGTAAAAATCTATAGCTTATAAACTAAATCTTGCCTCCACCTGTCTGTATATAGCCCTTGACCTAAGAACCTTTGGCATTTTTTTTTTACATTTTTAAGTCATTGAAAAAAATTTTTTTAAAGAATATTGTGTGAAAATTATATGAAATTCAAATTTTGGCATATATAAAGTTTTATTAGAATATATACATGTTCATCTTTTTATTTTTTTAACGTTCTTATTTATTTTTGAGACAGGTAGAGACAAAGCATGAGCAGGGGAGGCGCAGAGAGAGGGGGAGACACAGAATCTGAAGCGGGCTCCAGGCTCTGAGCTGTCAGCACAGAGCCCAATATGGGACTCGAACTCACGGAGTGTGAGATCATGACCTGAGCTGAAAGTCGGACCCTCAACTGACTGAGCCATCCAGGAGCCCCCATCTTTTTATATATTGTGTCTGGTTACTTTCACATTAAAATGACAGAGGTGAGTGGTAGCTTGCCAAAGAGACCATGAAGTACAGAAGTCCTAGAATAGTTACTGTGAGGCTCTTCATAGAAAATGTTTCCAAACTTATGACCTAAATTATTAATGTTTTATTGTTTATAATTAAATAACCTCTAAATATTTTGTGATGACGTCATTTTTGTGAAGAAAGTTGATTTCTGATAACTTTTTTTGCAATCATTGTAATTTAATTTTAAAATTAATCTTATGTAACTAATTTAGATTCCTTAACTATTACAACCAATCAGCAACAATGAATTTATAAAGAACCACAATAAAATTAGAAAATTTTTGACAATAATTTATTTCAAGTAGAGAGTGTTTTAGTGATAAGAGATCAAACCTCAGAAAGCCTGGAAGTTCTTTGATTTTGCTTGTGTAAATTTTTGACATTTAGATTTTCATCTGTAAATCATAATTAAAATTATCTTACACCAGTCAATATGAATATCTTGCAATAATAACATTTTGTATTAAAAAAATAAATGCTGTATAAGTCTTTGATTTGCCTACATGCAAAAAGTAACCGTTAGTAGCAGGATATTTGAGGGCAAGAATTTCATAAAGGGATAATTCATTCTAAAATGTTAACTAATATCTGTTTTGTTTAGAAATTACTTTCAATTTCTTATTTGAAACATATATAGAAAAGCAAATGAACAAATAAACAATATAATATTGCCTAAACACAATGAGAATGTTGGATATGATAATATTTTCCAGCTACCTTTTCTCTGAATCATCCATTTGAATGACAAATTCAAGAAAAAGTGGGTAGAAATTTTCAACCACCAACAATTAACCCAATTTTTATGCTCCTAAAATGGCAAGTAAATTTTAAACTTGAATCTGTGTCTTTTTTTTTTTTTTTTGGCTTAAAACAATAAAAATTTATTCTCTCACAGTTCTGGAGGCTGGAGGTCTGAAATCAAGGTGTTGGCAAAGCCATGCTCCCTCTGAAGCCTCCAAGATAGGATCCTTCCTTACTTCCAGCTTCTGGTAGCCCCAGGCATTCCTTGGCTAGTGGATGCATCACTCCAATTTCTGCCTCCACTGTCACATGACCATCTTTTCTCCATGTGTCTTTTCTTCTTCTTCTTCTTCTTCTTCTTCTTCTTCTTCTTCTTCTATATAATTTGTTGTCAAGTTAGCTAACATACAGTGTATACAGTGTGTTCTTGGTTTTGGGTGTAGATTCCCATGATTCATTGCTTACATACAACACTCAGTGCTCATCCCAACAAGTGCCCTCCTCAATGCCCGTAAACCATTTTCCCTTCTCCCACACAACCCCAACCAACCCTCAGTTAGTTCTCTGTATTTAAGAGTCTCTTATGGGTTTGCCTCCCTCTCTGTTTGAAACTATTTTTTCCCCTTCCCTCTCCCCTTTCCCCATGGTCTTCTGTTAAGTTTCTCAAGTTCCACATAGAGTGAAAACATATGATATCTGTCTTTTTATGACTGACTTATTTTATTTAGCGTAATACCCTCCAATTCCATCCACGTTGTTGCAAATGACAATATTTTATTCTTTCTCATTGCCAAGTAGTATTCCATTGTATATATAAACCACATCTTTATTCATTCATCAGTTGATGGACATTTGGGCTCTTTCCATGATTTTGATGAAAGACCTAAATGTGAGACAGGAAACCATCAAAACCCTAGAGAAAAAAAAACAAGCAACAACCTCTTTGTCCTCAGCCACACAACTTCTTACTTGACATGTCTACAAAGGCAAGGGAAATAAAAGCAAAAATGAGCTATTGGGACCTCATCAAGATAAAACCTTCTGCACTGCAAAGGAAACAATCAACAAAACTAAAAGGCAATGAACAGAATGGGAGAAAATATTTGCAAATGACATGTCAGATAAAGGGTTAATATACAAAATCTATAAAGAACGCACCAAACTCAACACCTGAGAAACAAATAATCCAGTGAATAAATGGACAGAAGACATGAATGGACATTTTTACAAAGAAGACATCCAGATGGCCAACAGGCACATAATAAGATGCACAACATCACTCATTGTCAGGGAAATAAAAATCAAAACCACATTAAGATACAACTACACACCTGTCAGAGTGGCTAAAATTAACAACTCAGGAAACAGATGTTGGCAAGGATGTGGAGAAATGGGAACCCTCTTGCACTGTTGGTGGGAATGCAAACTGGTACAGCCACTCTGGAAAATACTGTGAAGGTTCCTCAAAAAATTAAAAATAGAACTACTCTACAACCCAGCAATAGCACTACTAGGAATTTATCCAAAGGGTACAGGAGTGCTGATTCATAGGGGCACTTGTACCCCAATGCTTATAGAAGTGCTTTCAGCAATGGTCAAATCATTTAATCTGTGTCTTTAGTTAAAAGACTACAAATTGTATTAATCAAAAGCAGCATGTTTCCTTAGAAGAAATATTAGGCTCAGCTTGAGCAAACTAATGTTTCACTCAGTGCTTTAGCAAACTAGCCTATGTTACTTTAGGGAGACATGTTCATCTTTCTGTTAACTCAATCATAAAAAGGAAATATTAATATTTATATTATAAATATTGAATCAATATATCATTGATATATCAATGATACAAGAAGTATATTATTTAACATATTTAAATATGTTTAATATATCAACATCAATATTATTTTAATATAAAAGTATTACATTGTATTATAGTTATACTACATAATATAATGTATACGTTAATATTATGTATTATAATTATATAATGATATTAATCTAATATATGTTAATAATATATTAATATGATAAATATATTCATTTTGGTATTGGAATTTTGTGAAACATATCCAAATAATGAAAGTATGTGCTAGACTAGACCCTCAAATACATGAACTATCTTCTTTGGTCATTATCAGTATTCAAAAGTGATATAACATGTATCACATAGAAAATATTCAATAAATAATAACTGTTATTATTGCTAACTTATTATTACTACTCAAAGCCCCCCCTTATATAGTTGTCTTTTATTGAAAGCCTGTCATGTATCAAGTGCATTTTTCACAGTCTTATTTAATTCAGCACTTACCACACTGCCTGGAAGAATAAGGATTTAATAAATATTTGCAAGGTGAAAGAACAAGTCCTCAAAACAAATATTTAAATGAAAATTTTATTAACCCAATTTACAACAGAGAATACTAGGGCTCATAATCATATCACTAATAATTGGCAAAGCACAGTCTGGCTCTGTTATATCCCACTGTGAGTAAGAAACCTGTTTTACTTTATAATCTTAACATTGTACATGAGATGAGTGCTATGAATCTTACTATTCCACACCTATTCTTATGATTCATGTCAAACTGCTTTATGACATTTGTCACAATTTCTATAATAAGTTATTTGTGTACACATAACTTTTTATTATTATCAGCTATTTACATCTCTGCCTCTTCTTCCAGACTTGTGCAAACAGACTTGAAAACAGAAGCAATATCTTATGCAAATTTATAGTAGTAACAAATAATAGAGTCATGGTAAATAATAGATGTTAGACAAATATTTATTTATTAAGTGATCAATGAAACAAAACTGAACCAAGAAGTTTAGCATATGATTTACACAAACATTGGCAGAGTTCTGACACAGAAAGTTCATTGAAAAATTCAAACATGTAAAACCAAGGGAATTTAGCTTTAAGTTCTGTGTTGTAGTCTGTTGCAGTCATTACCTAAATTCTTCATTTTATAATGTATAAATACTTTTAAAATATAATTTTAGCTGTGGAAAGTAAAGGTTAATTGACTAATGATACAATCTACGTATTAATGAGGCTATGAAATCCAGGTGCACTCTAAAGTTTTTTTGGGGGTATATTGGTTTTATCTTTGTTAACACTTACTGAGTCCTTACTATTTGTGCAGGACTTTCTATACATTCTTTATTTAACCCGCTTATGAAAATAAAAGGCTTAAAATGATTTGTTCAATATTACCTCCAATGGGGGCCAATAATCTAGTTTTGATCTTGATGTGTCTGATTTCAATACCCAAGCCTGTACCCACTATATTATACTGCATATAACATCTTCAGTTTCTTCAGAAACTTTTTCTGCATTTTTCATGAGCAGTGATAATATAGGTTCATCAATAGCAAATAGGTATAATATATATTTGTCCACTAACTCTGAAGCAAACTTGTTCAGTTCCATAAAAAATAATGTATACTGAACTGTTAATGGGAAGAAACTAAATTAATCCCTGGTGATCAAATATGAAACAACCATAAGCAGGGTACAGAATGAAAAAAAAAATTAAGGGCAGCTAATATGTCTTTTTTTGAAGGGTTGGTCTTATCAGTAAACTTTTTAAGTGACACACTTGAAAGATATGATTCAGGGATTGGGATAAGATCAATGCTTACAGGAAGGAGCCTAATGCTTGAAACTCAATAATTTTGCTTCTAAACATTGGGCTTTGATTTACTAGAATAAAATATTCTTGGATTGGTAACACTTCAAGTAGTTATGGATACATTTATCTTAATGTGATATAAGGAAATGAGAACTTATTTGTCATAGATCAAAAGGGCAGTTAAGTAAAAGTGACACTGATGGGTAAAATATATACAATGTTAGGGGTAAATAGATTTTTAAACTCAAGAAAGCACATAGAAATCAAATTCAGTGTGAAAATTTTTCATGTGAAACCTGTTATCCAGAAATCCTGAGGTTGGATTTTTTTTACTCCTTTGTTTGAAGAATGCTGATTTGAGGTTGGAGTCATCCAACCTGTTATAGTTAGGGTCTTGTTTTTTGCCTAGATTGTGGAGGAATTGTGTTTCTACCCTAAGGGGAAAAACGGTTTCTTATTTGGGATTGTTTGTAGAAATGTGGAGGAACAATATTAAAACAAATTACTTGTTTGGAATTGTTTAAAAGAATAATAAGATTTTATTTTAATTTAAATATAATATCTTTTATAGATTAGAATTTTATTTTCTTCAAAAATTTCCATGGGAAACAGCCAAGTACTTGGTTACATGACACTAACATTTCTAATGAATCCGAATTCTGAGATTTCAAAGGTATTTACAAACATAAAAAACCTTTGAAGAAATCATTTCTGTAGCCTTTTTGTATTGAAAAGTATGTTTCAACTTCATTCACTTAGTTATTTTAGCTTTTTACATTTAAGAATGTTGAGTTCTTGGGGAGCCTGGGTGGCTCAGTCAGTTTAGCGTAGGATTTCAGGGTTCATGGCTTCAAGCCCCACATCAGGCTCTGTGCTGACAGCTCAGAGCCTGGAGCTTTCTTCAGATTCTGTGTCTCCCTCTCTCTCTGACCCTCCTCAGCTTGTGCTCTCTCTGTCTCTCTCTAAAAAATAAATAAACATTTTTTTTTAAATATTGAGTTCTTTATTGTTAGTAGTTTACCCACCATGGCATTCAGTATTCCTCATACTCTATAGAGCATCTTATGTCTTAATTATGTGAAAAAATATTTTCATAGTAATTCTATTCCTTTTTTTAGATTCCAAATATACATGAAATAATGTGGTATTTTTCTTTCACTGTCTCGCTTATTTCATTTAGCATAATACCCTCAAGTTTTATCCATGTTGTCACAGATAGCAAGATTTTGTTCTTATTCATGGCTGAGTAGTATTCACTATATATATATATATATATATATATATATAACCAAGATATATAGTGCCAAGATACAAAAACAATGTAAGTATCCATCCATAGATAAATGGGTAAGTGTATATATACATATACTTACATACATTTATCTCATATCTCCTGTACTCATTCATCTAAGGATGAACACTTATATTGTTTCCACATCTTGGCTATTATAAATAATGCTGCAATGAACATAGGGGTGAATATATATTTTTGAATTAGTGTTTTCATATTTTTTTACAAATAACCAGAAGTGGGAAAGCTGAATCATATGGTAGATCAATTCTTATTTTTTTGAGGAATCTCCAGTATTGTTTTTCATAGTGGCTGCATCAATGTACAACCCTACCAACAGTGCACAAGGGTTTCCTTTTCTCCACATCCTCACCAAAACTTGTTTTTGTGTCCTTTTGATAATAGTCATTCTGGTTAATGTAAGGTGATATATCACTGTGGTTTAGATTTACATTTTCTTGACGATTAGTGGTATTGAGCATCTTTTATGTATCTATTGGTCATCTGTATGTCTTCTTTTTAAAAGTTTTATTTTGATTTCAGTTAGTTAAAATACAATGTTATATTGGTTTCAGGTGTATAATATAGTGATTCAAAAATTCCATACATCACCCAGTGCTCATCATCTGTATGTCTTCTTTAGAAAAATATTCATTGAGATTATCTGCCCATTTTTAAATCAGGTTATTTGATTTTCATTGTTCAGTTGTATGATATTTATATATTTTGGATATCAACCCATTTTCAGATATATAGTTTGAAAATATATTCTCCCATTCAGAGGGTTGCCTTTTCATTTTGATGATGGCTCACTTCATTGTGTATTATGAAGTAGTTTGAAATAATCCCATTTGTTTATTTTTGCTTTTGTTTCCCTTGCCTTTGGCATCAGATACACAAATACATTGCTAAGACCAATGTCAAGGTGCTTGCCACCTATGATTTTTTTTTTCTAGGAATTTTATGGTTTCAAGGGTTCATATTCAAGTCTTTAATCCATTTGAGTTAATTTTTTGTATAGGGTAAGAGAGTGGTCTGGTTTCATTTGCATGTGACTGTTTAGCTTTTCCAGCACCAATTTATGCATAGATTATTCTTTCTCCATCATACATTCCTGGCTTTTTTGTCATAAATTAATTGTCCATATATATGTAGGTTTATTTCTGGGCTCTCTATTTTGTTCCATTGATGCATGTGTCTATTTTTATGCCAATACTATACTGTTTTGATTACGATAGCTTTGTAGTGTAGTTTGAAATGATTAAATGGGATACCTCCAGCTTTGTTCTTTCCCAAGATTATATTGAATATTTGGTTTTGTTGTTGTTTCATACAAATTTTAGGATTATTTGTTCTAGTTCTTTGAAAAAATGCTGTTGGTATTTTGACAGGGATTGCATTGAATCTGTAGATTGCTTTGGGTAGTATGTTCATGTTAACAATATTAATTCTTCCAATTTATGAACACAGAATGTCTTTTCATTATGTATGTCTTCTTCAGTTTCTTTTTTCAGTGTCTTATGGTTTTCAACGTACAGGAATTTCACCTCTTTGGATAAAGTTATTCCTAGGTATTTTATTCTTTTTGGTTCCATTGCAAATGTGGTTGCTTTCTTAATTCTCCTTTCACATAGTTCATTATTAGTGCATAGAAATAGCACAGATTTCTGTATATTGATCTTGTACCCAGCAACTTTACTGAATTTATTGATTAGTTCTAAAATTTCTTTTGGTGTAGATGTTAGAATTTTGTATATATAATATTGGGGCGCCTGGGTGACTCAGTCAGGTTAAGCACCAGATTCAGCTCAGGTCATGATCTCATGGTTCATGAGTTTGAGCCCTGCATTGGGCTCTGTGCTGACAGCTTAGAGCCTAGAGCCTTCTTTGGATCCTGTGTCTCCCTCTCTCTCTACCCCTCCCCTGCTCATGCTCTGTCTCTCTCTCTCTCAAAAATAAAAAAAAAAAATAAAAAAATAATTTTCTATATATAATATCATGCCATCTACAAATTGTGAGTTTTACTTCTTTCCCAATTTGGATGGCTTTTATTTCTTTTTCTTATTATATTGCTGTCTTTAGGGCTTCCAGTATTATATTGAATAGAAGTGGTAAGTGTAGGCATCCTTGTGTAGTTCCTGATGTTAGATGAAAATCCTTCAGTTTTTTACCATTGAGTATGAGATTAGCTGTGGGCTTGTCATATATGATTTTTATTATGTTGAGGTACATTCTTTCTATAACCACTTTGTTGGGCGTTTTTATCACGATGTTGAATTTTGTCAAATGCTTTACCTGCATTGGTTGAGATGATCATATGATTATCTTTCATTTTGTTAAGGTGATATATCACAGTGATTGCAAATGGGTATTAAACCATTCATGCATTCCTGGAATAAATCCCAACTGATCGTGGTTTATGATTCCCTTAAAATATTTTTAAATTTAGTTTGCTAATATTTTGTTGAGGATTTTTACATCTATATTTATCAGGGATATTGAATCCTAATCTTTTTGTGGCCTCCTGTCTGGTTTTTGTATTAGGGTAATGGTGACTTTATAAAAGTAATTTGGAAGCATTTCCTCTACTTTGATACATTGGAACAGTTTTAGAATAGGTATTAAATCTTTGAATGTTTTTTAGAACTTACCAGTAAAGCCATCTGGTTCTGGGCTTCAATTTTGGAAGAAGACTTTGGTTACATATTCAATCTCCTTAATAGAAATCAATCTATTCACATTTTCTATTTCTTCATGATTCATTTTTGGAAGATTGTATGTTTCTAGGAATGTATCAATTCTTTTACTAGGTTGTCCAATTTCTTGGCACAGAGTTGTTTACAGTTTTTAATGATCCTTTGTAGTTCTGTGTTATCAATTTTAACTTTCCTTCTTTTCATTTCTGATTTTATATATTTGAGACTTCTCTATTTTTTTCATAGTGAGTCTAACTAATTGTCAGTTTGGTTTATATTTTCAATGAACCAGCTCTTTGTTTTATAGACATTTTCTATCGATTTTTCAGTCTCTATATTTCCATCGATCTTTATTATTTTCTTCCTTCTAATTTGGGGCTTTGTTATTCATTTTTTTTTAGTTCCTTTAAGTGTAAAATTAAACTGTCTATCTGATTTTTTTCTTTATTTTTTCTTTTTTTAAAAAATTTAATGTTTATTTATGAGAGAGAGAGAGAGAGAGAGAGATTACATGTAAGGGAGGGGCAAGAGAGAGAGGGAGACACAGAATCCAAAGCAGGCTCCAGGCTCAAGCAAAGAGCTTGAGGCAGGTCTCAAACTCACAAACTGTGAGATCATGATTTTAGTGGAAGTCAGATGCTCAATCAACAGAGCCACCCAGGTGTCCCTTCATTGTTTCTTTATTGTTATGAAATTCCCTTTCAGAACCACTTTTTCTGCATCTCATAGATTTTTATATGCTGTGTTTTTTTTTTCATATGTCCATAGGTATTTTTTATTTCTCCTTTGATTTCTTTGATGACTGGTCAGTAGTATGTTGCTTAATCTCCACATTTTTGTGTTTTTTAGCTTTCTTCTTGTAATTGATTAATTAAATGCCATTGTGGTCAAAAACGATGCTGGATATCATTTCAATATTTTGAATTTATTGAGACTTGTGTGTGTGTGTCACCTAACATTTGATCTCTCCTTGAATATGTCCTATATGCACCTGAGGAGAATGTGTG
Organism: Panthera pardus; assembly: GCF_024362965.1. NCBI lineage: Eukaryota > Metazoa > Chordata > Mammalia > Carnivora > Felidae > Panthera > Panthera pardus. Next base: position 51,939,280 of record NW_026526843.1, on the reverse strand, counting down.
TTCTGTTGATTTTGGATAAAGTGTTCTGCATAGGTCTATTAAGTCCATCTAGTTTAATATGTTTTTTTTAATGTTTTTTTTATTTATTTTTGAGACACAGAGAGACAGAGCGTGAGTGGGGGAGGGGCAGAGAGAGGGGGAGACACAGAATCTGAAACAGGCTACAGGCTCTGAGCTGTCAGCACAGAGCCTGATGCAGGGCTCGAACTCACAGACCGTGAGATCATGACCTGAGCTGAAGTCAGATGCTCAACCGACTGAGCCACTCAGGCGCCCCTTAATATGTTTTTTAAGGTTGACTTATCTTTACAGATTTTCTGTCTAGATGATTTATCCAATGATGTAAGTGAGGTTCTAAAATCCTCCACTGTTAATGTATTTCTGTCAATTTCCACCTTATCTCCATTAATATTTGCTTTGTATATTTGGTACTCCTATGTTAGGTGCATATAAATTTATGTGGTATATCTTCTTATTGGATTGATTGCTTTATAATTATGTAATGGTCTTCTTTGTCTTTTACTATAGTCTTTGCTTTAAACTCTATTTTGTATGATAGGACTATTATACTAACTATCTTTTTGTTTCTATATGTATGGAGTATCTTTTTTCATTCTTTCACTTTCAGTCTCTGTGTGTCCTCATTTCTAAAGTAAGTCTCTTGTAGGTAATATATAGACGTGTCTTTTTTAGCTCATTCAAACATTCAATGGTATTTGATTGAAGAATTTAATCCATTTACATATAACATAATTATTGATTAGGATGTACTTATTGCAATTTTGTTAATTGTTTTATGGATTTTTTTTCAACATATGAAATTTATTGTCAAATTGGTTTCCATACAACACCCATTGCTCATCCCAAAAGGTGCCCTCCTCAATACACATCACCCAACCTTCGCTCCCTCCCACCCCCCATCAACCCTCATTTGTTCTCAGTTTTTAAGAGTCTCATGCTTTGGCTCTCTCCCACTCTAACCTCTTTTTCTTTTCCTTCCCCTCCCCCATGGGTTTCTGTTAAGTTTCTCAGGATCCACATAAGAGTGAAAGCATATGGTATCTGTCTTTCTCTGTATGGCTTATTTCACTTAGCATCACACACTCCAGTTCCATCCACGTTGCTACAAAGGGCCATATTTCATTCTTTCTCATTGCCCTGTAGTACTCCATTGTGTATATAAACCATAATTTCTTTATCCATTCATCAGTTGATGGACATTTAGGCTCTTTCCATAATTTGGCTATTGTTGAGAGTGCTGCTATAAACATTAGGGTACAAGTGCCCCTATGCATCAGCACTCCTGTATCCCTTGGGTAAATTCCTAGCAGTGCTATTGCTGGGTCATAGGGTAGGTCTATTTTTAATTTTCTGAGGAACCTCCACACTGTTTTCCAGAGTGGCTGCACCAATTTGCAATCCAACCAACAGGGCAAGAGGGTTCCCGTTTCTCCACATCCTCGCCAGGATCTATAGACTCCTGATTTGTTCATTTTGGCCACTCTGACTGGCATGAGGTGATATCTGAGTGTGGTTTTGATTTGTATTTCCCTGATGAGGAGTGACGTTGAGCATCTTTTCATGTGCCTGTTGGCCATCCGGATGTCTTCTTTAGAGAAGTGTCTATTCATGTTTTCTGCCCATTTCTTCACTGGGTTACTAGTTTTTCAGGTGTGGAGTTTGGTAAGCTCCTTATAGATTTTGGATACTAGCCCTTTGTCCGATATGTCATTTGCAAATATTTTTTCCCATTCCACTGGTTGCCTTTTAGTTTTGTTGGTTGTTTCCTTTGCTGTGCAGAAGCTTTTTATCTTCATAAAGTCACAGTAATTCATTCTTGCTTTTAATTCCCTTGCCTTTGGGGATGTGTCGAGTAAGAGATTGCTACGGCTGAGATCGGAGAGGTCTTTTCCTGCTTTCTCCTCTAGGGTTTTGATGGTTTCCTGTCTCACATTCAGGTCCTTTATCCTTTGTGAGTTTATTTTTGTGAATGGTGTGAGAAAGTGGTCTAGTTTCAACCTTCTGCATGTTGCTATTCAGTTCTCCCAGCAACATTTGTTAAAGAGACTGTCTTTTTTCCATTGGATGTTCTTTCCTGCTTTGTCAAAGATGAGTTGGCCATACGTTTGTGGGTCTAGTTCTGGGGTTTCTATTCTATTCCATTGGTCTATGTGTCTGTTTTTGTGCCAATACCATGCTGTCTTGATGATGACAGCTTTGGAGTAGAGGCTAAAGTCTGGGATTGTGATGCCTCCTGCTTTGGTCTTCTTCTTCAAAATTGCTTTGGCTATTCAGGGCCTTTTGTGGTTCCATATGAATTTTAGGATTGCTTGTTCTAGTTTCGAGAAGAATGCTGGTGCAATTTTGATTGGGATTGCATTGAATGTGTAGATAGCTTTGGGTAGTATTGACATTTTGACAATATTTATTCTTCCAATCCATGAGCAGGGAATGTCTTTCCATTTCTTTATATCTTCTTCAATTACCTTCATAAGCTTTCTATAGTTTTCAGCATACAGATCTTTTACATCTTTGGTTAGATTTATTCCTAGGTATTTTATCTTTCTTGGTGCAATTGTGAATGGGATCAGTTTCTTTATTTGTCTTTCTGTTGTTCCATTGTTAGTGTATAAGAATGCAACTGATTTCTGTACATTGATTTTGTATCCTACAACTTTGCTGAATTCATGTATCAGTTCTAGCAGACTCTTGGTGGAGTCTGTTGGATTTTCCATGTATAATATCATGTCATCTGCAAAAAGCGAAAGCTTGACTTCATCTTTGCCAATTTGGATGCCTTTGATTTCCTTTTGTTTGATTGCTGATGCTAGAACTTCCGACACTATGTTAAACAACAGCAGTCAGAGTGGGCATCCCTGTCGTGTTCCTGATCTCAGGGAAAAAGCTCTCAGTTTTTCCCCATTGAGGATGATGTTAGCTGTGGGCTTTTCATAAATGGCTTTTATGATGTTTAAGTTTGTTCTTTGTATCCAGACTTTCTCAAGGTTTTTTATTAAGAAAGGGTGCTGAATTTTGTCAAATTCTTTTTCTGCATCGATTGACAGGATCATATGGTTCTTATCTTTTCTTTTATTAATGTGATGTATCACATTGATTGATTTGTGAATGTTGAACCAGCCCTGCATCCCAGGAATGAATCCCACTTGATCATGGTGAACCACTCTTTTTATATGCTGTTGAATTCAATTTGCTAGTATCTTATTGAGAATTTTTGCATCCATATTCATCAGGGATATTGGCCTGTAGTTCTCTTTTTTTACTGGGTCTCTGTCTGGTTTAGGAATCAAAGGAATGCTGGCTTCATAGAATGAGTCTGGAAGTTTGCCTTCCCTTTCTACTTTTTGGAATAGCTTGAGAAGGATAGGTAATATCTCTGCTTTAATCGTCTGGTAGAACTCCCCTGGGAAGCCATCTGGTCCTGGACTCTTATTTGTTGGGAGATTTTTGATAACCGATTCAATTTCTTTGCTGGTTATGGGTCTGTTCAAGCTTTCTATTTCCTCCTGATTGAGTTTTGGAAGAGTGTGGGTGTTTAGGAATTTGTCCATTTCTTCCAGGTTGTCCAGTTTGTTGGCATATAATTTTTCATAGTATTCCTTGATAATTGTTTGTATCTCTGAGGGATTGGTTGTAATAATTCCATTTTCATTCATGATTTTATCTATTTGGGTCATCTCCCTTTTCTTTTTGAGAAGCCTGGCTAGAGGTTTGTCAATTTTGTTTATTTTTTCAAAAAACCAACTCTTGGTTTCGTTGATCAGCTCTACAGATTTTTTAGATTCTATATTGTTTATTTCTGCTCTGATCTTTATTATTTCTCTTCTTCTGCTGGGTTTAGGCTGCCTTTGCTGTTCTGCTTCTATTTCCTTTAGGTGTGCTGTTAGATTTTGTATTTGGGATTTTTCTTGTTTCTTGAGATAGGCCTGGATTGCAATGCATTTTCCTCTCAGGACTGTTTTCACTGCATCCCAAAGCGTTTGGATTGTTGTATTTTCATTTTAGTTTGTTTCCTTGTATTTTTTAATTTCTTCTCTAATTGCCTGGTTGACCCACGCACTCTTTAGTAGGGTGTTCTTTAACCTCCAAGCTTTTGGATGTTTTCCAGACTTTTTCCTGTGGTTGATTTCAAGCTTCATAGCATTGTGGTCTGAAAGTATGCATGGTATAATTTCAATTCTTGTAAACTTATGAAGGGCTGTTTTGTGACCCAGTATATGATCTATCTTGGAGAATGTTCCATGTGCACTCGAGAAGAAAGTATATTCTGTTGCTTTGGGATGCAGAGTTCTAAATATATCTGTCAAGTCCATCTGATCCAATGTATCATTCAGGGCCCTTGTTTCTTTATTGACTGTGTGTGTAGATGATCTATCCATTTCTGTAAGTGGGGTGTTAAAGTCCCCTGCAATGACCACATTCTTATCAATAAGGTTACTTATGTTTATGAGTAATTGTTTTATATATCTGGGGGCTCGGGTATTTGGCGCATAGACATTTATAATAGTTAGCTCTTCCTGGTGGATAGACCCTGTGATTATTATATAATGCCCTTCTTCATCTCTTGTTACAGCCTTTAATTTAAAGTCTAGTTTGTCTGATATAAGTATGGCTACTCCAGCTTTCTTTTGGCTTCCAGTAGCATGATAAATAGTTCTCCATCCCCTCACTCTCAATCTGAAGGTGTCCTCAGGTCTAAAATGAGTCTCTTGTAGACAGCAAATAGATGGGTCTTGTTTTTTTTACCCATTCTGATACCCTATGTCTTTTGGTTGGCGCATTTAATCCGTTTACATTCAGTGTTATTATAGAAAGATACGGGTTTAGTGTCATTGTGATGTCTCAATGTTTTATACTTGTAGCATTGACTCTGGTACTTTGTCTCACAGGATCCCCCTTAGGATCTCTTGTAGGGCTGGTTTAGTGGTGACAAATTCCTTCAGTTTTTGTTTGTTTGGGAAGATCTTTATCTCTCCTTCTGTTCTAAATGACAGACTTGCTGGATAAAGGATTCTTGGCTGCATATTTTTTTTTCTGTTCAACACATTGAAGATCTTGTGCCAATCCTTTCTGGCCTGCCGAGTTTCAAAGAGAGATCAGTCACGAGTCTTATAGATCTCCCTTTATAAGTTAGGGCACGTTTATCCCTTGCTGCTTTCAGAATTTTCTCTTTATTCTTGTATTTTGCCAGTTTCACTATGATATATCGTGCAGAAGATCGATTCAAGTTACGTCTGAAGGGAGTTTTCTGTGCCTCTTGGATTTCAATGCCTTTTTCCTTCCCCAGTTCAGGGAAGTTCTCAGCTATTATTTCTTCAAGTACACCTTCAGCACCTTTCTCTCTCTCTTCCTCCTCTGGGATACCAATTATGCATATATTATTTCTTTTTAGTGTATCACTTAGTTCTCTAATTTTCCCCTCATACTCCTGGATTTTTTTATCTCTCTTTTTCTCAGCTCCCTCTTTTTCCATAATTTTATCTTCTAGTTCACCTATTCTGTCCTCTGCTTCTTCAGTCTGAGCTGTGGTCGTTTCCTTTTTATTTTGCATCTCGTTTAAAGCGTTTTTCAGCTCCTCCTGACTATTCCTTAGTCCCTTGATCTCTGCTGTCCTCTATACTGTTTTCAAGCCCAGCGATTAATTTTATGACTATTATTCTAAATTCACTTTTTGTTATATTATTTAAATCCTTTTTGATCAGTTCATTAGCTGTTGTTATTTCTTGGAGATTCTTTTGAGGGGAATTCTTCCGTTTGGTCATTTTGGATAGTCCTTGGAGTGGTGGGGACCTGCAGGGCGCTTCCCCTGTGCTGTGGTGTATAACTGGAGTTGGTGGGAGAGGCCGCAGTCCGACCTGATGTCTGCCCCCAGCCCACTGCTGGGGCCACAGTCAGACTGATGTGTGCCTTCTCTTCCCCTCTCCTAGGGGCGGGATTCACTGTGGGGTGGCGTGGCCCGTCTAGGCTACTTGCACACTGCCAGGCTTGTGGTGCTGGGGATCTGGTGTATTAGCTGGGGTGGGTAGGCAAGTTGCACAGGGGCAGGAAGGGCAGGCTTAGCTCACTTCTCCTTCGGTGATCCACTTCAGGAGGGGCCCTGTGGCAGCAGGAGGGAGTCAGATCTGCTGCCGGAGGCTTGGCTCTGCAGAAGCACAGAGTTGGGTGTTTACGCTGCGCGAGCAAGTTCCCTAGTAGGAACTGGTTCCCTTTGGGATTTTGGCTTGGGGATGGGCTGGGGAGATGGCGCTGGCGAGCGCCTTTGTTCCCTGCCAAGCTGAGCTCTGCCGTCCGGGGGCTCAGCAGCTCTCCCTCCCTTTGTCCTCCAGGCTTCCCGCTTTCCGAGCAGAGCTGTTAACTTATGACCTCTCAGATGCTAAGTTGCGCTTGCTGTCGGAACACACTCCGTCCGGCCCCTCCGCTTTTGCAAGCCAGACTCGGGGGCTCTGCTTGGCTGGTGGGCCACCCTTCTGCCCCGGCTCCCTCCCACCAGTCCGTGCAGCGCGCACCACCTCTCTGCCCTTCTTACCCTCTTCCGTGGGCCTCTTGTCTGTGCTTGGCTCTGGAGTCTCCATTCTGCTAGTCTTCTGGTGGTTTTCTGGGTTATTTAGGCAGGTGTAGGTGGAATCTAAGTGATCAGCAGGACGCGCAGTGAGCCCAGTGTCCTCCTATGCCGCCATACCTTTATGAATGTTTTTGTACTTTCCTTCTGTTCCTTTCTTCTTCTCCTTCTCTCCTCCGTTGTGGTTTGATGGCTTTCTCATTATTGTAAAGTTTTGCTTGGTGGTTACTCTGAGGTTCCCATGTAGCATCCCATACATACGTCAGTTGTATTTGACTGATCTTTTTTTCTTTCTTGAAAGAGAGAACACATTTTAGAGAGAGCAGGGGAGGGGCAGAAAAGGAGACGGAGAGAGTGAATCCTGAACAGGTTCCACATCCAGCACAGATCCTAATGTGGGGCTCAATCTCATGACCATGAGATCATGACCTGAGCAGAAATCAAGAGTCAGGTGCTTAACTAACTGAACCACCCAGGCAACCCCTAACAGTATATTTTAAGTTGAAAGGAAGTTAAATATGAACACATTCCAAAACTTTACATTTTTACTCCCATTGCTACATTTTGTATTTTTAATCACATTTCCAAATATTTATTTCATGGATCCCTTATATAATTATTATAGTTTTAGTTAATTTTACTACTTTTGTCCTTTAAATTTCATACTTGCTATATAAGTGATTGATAAACTATATTTACTATGTATGTATCATTTCCAGTGATATTTTTACTTTCATATGTTTTCTTGTTATTAATTAGTGCTATTTCTTTTCAGCTTAAAGATATCCCTTTAACATTTCTTGTAAGACTGGTTTAGTGGTGATGACTTCCTTTTTTTAAAGTTTATTTATATATTTTGAGAGAGAGAGAAAGAGAGAGAGAGTATGAGCAGGGGATGAGCAGAGGGAGAGAGAATCCCAAGCAGGCTCTCTGTTCTCAGCAGGGAGCCCAATGCAGGGCTTGCTCTCACTAATTGTTAGATTACAACCAGAGCCAAAATCAAGAATAAGATGATTAACTGACTGAGCCACACAGTTGCCCTGGAGATGAGTTCCTTTTGTTTTTGTTTGTCTTTAAAACTTTAATCTCCCCTTCAATTCTAAATGATAGCCTTGCCAAGTAGAAAATTCTTGGCTAGAAGAATTTTGTTTTGTTTTTGTTTCCAGCCCTTTGAATATGTCACACCACTTCTTTATGACCTGCAAAGTTTCTACTGAAAAATCTGCTGATAATCTTATATGGTATCCCTTATGCATAACAAGTTGTTTTCCTCTTGATGCTTTTAAAATTCTGTCTTTAACTTTTACCATTTTAAGCATGATGTGTCTTGATGTGGATCTCTTTGGATTTATCTTATTTGGAACTCTCTGGGCTTCCTGGACTTAGACATCTGTTTTCTTTCCCAGATTAGGGAAGTTTTCAGGCATCATTTCTTCAAATAAATTTTTTTGGCTCTCCCTCTCTTCTCCTTCCAGCACCCCTATAATGTGAATGTTATTCTGCTTGATGTTGTCCTGAAAATCCCTTAAGTATCTTCACTTTTAGAATTCCTCTTCATTTTATGCTGTTTTGTCTAAGTGAGTTCCATTGTTTTGTCTTCCAACTTGCAGATCTCTTCTTCATCTTCATCCAGTGTACTGGTTCTCGGTTCAGTTATTGTATTCTTCAGCTCTGTAACTTGTCTGGTACTTTCTTATTATATCTGATTTTTGAACAATATGGATTTGAACTGTGAAGGAACTATATGATATTATAAATGTATTTTCTTCTTTTTTATCATTTTCTTAATAAAATTTTCTTTTTTCCAGCTTTATTGTACTAATATAGTATATAATGCATATAACATACAAAATATGTGTTAATCAATTTTTCCTGTTACTGGTAAGTCTTATGGTCAGTAGTGCTATCACTAGTTACATTTTTGGAGAGTCAAAAGATATACATAGATTGTCAATTCTGTGTCAGCACCCTGACCTCTGAGTCATTGAAGGGTGAACTGTATTTCTATCTCTTTGTCAAAGTTCTCAGTGTGGTCACTCATTATGCTTCCAAGTGCACTGAAAATCTTCATGACCATCACTTTAAATTCTTTTTCATGTAGATTGCTTATCTCTATTTCATAAAGATCTTTTTCATAGGTTTTGTCTTATCTATTCATTTGAAGCATATTATTCTGCCTCCTTATTTTGCTTTTTTCTTTGTGTTTGTTCCTATGTATTAGGCAAATCAGCTATCTCTTTGTGTCTTAAAGGATTTGCCTTGTATATGAGAAGGCTCATGGGCCTAGGAATCATGTTTCCCCACTAGCCACCAAGCATTTAAGGGACATCCCCTATGTGAACTGCTTGTGTATTCTTGCTGTGGTGGGGCTATGGCACAGGGGTGTGTAGAGCTCTCATCTGGGTAGCTGTAACGTGCAGTTGCAGTGCAAGGGTGGAAGAGGCTCTTATCTATTACAGCTGTGACCTACAGCTGCACTTTGCAGGGCAGTAGGTCTTTTATCCAGGTGGATCTGACATATGGCTCTGAAACTTCTTTGTTTACTCCTCACGTTGTCACTTCAGGTCACCATCCTTAACTTGATTTGGCTCAATTTGGGGTGGTTATACCCTGAAGGAAATTTATAGGTAGACAATGATAAGGATCCTGCAAAAACTACATTTTTTTGAAATTTTATCCCCATGTCCATACACATGAGGAAAGCACAGCTTGAACAGACCAGCCTGGTTGTGTGAACCAGATTCAGATATCAGGATCAAAGAAAGAAAAGGTTCCTATGCCTAGAAAAGATGCACACACACACACACACACACACACACACACACATCACTATAGTTATAAAGGAAGAATGATCTTTGTGAGAAAATGTGTGAAAAAGGAAGTTGGTCATACATTGAATTATCTCATCCTTACAACATCCCTATGAAGTAGGCATTTTTTTTTTTTTTTACTCTACAAGATGAGGATCCAGACAGGTAGGATTACTTGCCTAGAGTCATACAGTCAGCAATTGGTTGAAGTGAGGATTTGAACTTAGATCTTACCTGATTCAAGGGCCTAAACACCTGACTGCTACATTGCACTGAACAAATGAGATTCCTGGGTTCTTCTGAAGTATGGCCATATATATACAAACCAGAGAAAGTAGGAAAAAAAAACTTCTAATGTCTGGAGGAGGAGAGAGAAAGATTCTTGAGGTTCCTGAGTTCTATTTCTTATCAGCACTGTACAAGAGGTAAAAATTCCTGAAGAGGAATTGCTGGTGTGTGTATGTGTGTATGTGCATGCGTGCATGTGACCCCTGACATGGGAGTTCAAGCCTCTGCAAAGTTTGTGTCCAGATTTGGCACAAAATCAGGTGTTTTTCCCAATACTTGACAGTCACTTAGGCTGGGATAATGGGCATCTCTGTGGTATCGGAATAGTCAGATATCTGAAAAACAGACTCTTACCTAAAATATTGTTATGGCATAAGACTCTAAATGTATGACATAATCTCCATAGGGTAGGGAACCCTAAACATGAAAATTTAAATTTCCACTAACTTGTGGAATGGGAGGCTAAGAGGCAGAGATTATGTTATTATAGAAAGTGAAGCAATACTTCTGGCACATTGATTTCATCCATGCCTCCTATACTTCTTTCTACCTATAGAATCACAATATATTCCATTTAACTAACACAGCATGCAAAGTGCTAAGTGCTAAAGTCTTAGGAACTTAGCACAGAGCTTTTGGCACATCTTAATAAATTTTAGATAAACACATATTAGATAATAATAAATTCTACTTTTGCGTAGAATTAAACACTTCCTACCAGCTGTTATATATCTGTCATATAATTCAGCTTGTTAGGTATTTCAGTATAATATTAAAAATCTTACATACATTTTTAAGACAAAACTTTAAAGCAACAAACATTTAAATCTGGTTTCAAAATAGGTTTTACTTTCCTAATTCACAAGTTTGATGTCACACCTAGTCTGAATATATAACTTCCTATTATAAAGATTTTTTTAATACCTTACACTTTTAGCAATGGAATATATGTATATTTATATATGTAAATAATTTAAACATGCTATCTTCTACTTAGGCAACCTAAATGCACATATGCCTCAGGAAAATATAAAGAAATATAACAGTTCAATGTCATACAGTATTCAGCAGACATGTGGTCTAGCAATATAAAAATTATGGACAACAATTTATGTGTGTGCTTTTAGGCTGAGACCAAATTATTTCAGATACTGTGGTATGGAATATAGAGGTATTCAGCTCTTAAAAACCAAAATGATGGATGCTACTGTGTTCATATTCTTCTTGTTTAGATATCTGTATTTCAGTAAAATTAAACAGTTGGATTACTGAATTTTGTATTTCTTGCCACAGAGATTCCTAAACATTCTGGTCCATTATTATAAGATCCATTTTAAGTCAGAAAGAGGCCTGGTTGAAGGTGGTCAAAAGGTAAAAACTTCCAGTTATAACTAAGTGCTAGGTATGTATGTATGTATGTATGTATGTATGTATGTATGTAATGTACTGCATAGTGACTACAGTTAACAATACTGTATTATAAATTTGAAAGTTGCTAAGAAAGCAGATCTTAAGAGTTTTCACCACAAGAAGAAAATGTAACTATGTGAGGTGATGGATGCCCATTAAATTTACTGTAGTAATCATTCCACAATACATATGTGTATCAAATCATTATGTTGTACACCTAAAATTAATGTCAATTATATTTCAACAAAGTAGGAAAAAAAAGAAGCTTGAGTTCTAAAACAATTAAGATTAACATATGAAACAACAGGAAAAATGGCTGATATGTTATGATACCTACAAGAGAACACATATATTTTTAAGATTAAAAATACTGATAGCATTAACCTGATTAATGAAAAGGTACTATAATGGACTTGGAGTAAAACTTGCTTTTCTCTACTCTTTTAAAATGTTTTATATTATGGTAAAAACACTTAAAATGAGATCTACCTTCTTAACAGACCTTTAAGTGTATAATACAGTATTGTTAAATATATGCACAGTGTTGTACAGCAGATCTCTAGAAACTATTCATTTTGCATAACTTAAACTTTACACCTGTTGATAAGCAACTCCCCATTTTCTACATTTCCCTGCCCCTGGCAACCAGCATTCTATCCTCTAGCTTCTAGAAGTTTGACTATTTTAGATACTTCATGTAAGTGTAATCATGCAGTATTTGTCCTCTATGACTAACTTATTTTACTTAACATTTTATTTCAAGCTTTATCCATGTTGTTGCATTAAGCAGAGCTTCCTTCCTTTTTAAGGCTGAATAATATTCCATTGTATGTATATACCACATCTTCTTTACCCATTCATTTGTTGATGTACATTTAGGTTGTTTCTACATCTTAGGTGCTGTGAATAATGTTGCAATAAACCTGGAAGTACAAAGATATCTTTCAGATCCTGATTTCAATTTTTTGAAAGTGAAAGAGATGTGGGGTTGGTAGATCTTATGGTAGTTCTATTTTTAATTTTTTGAGGATCCTTCATACCGTTTTCTATAGCAACTGCGCAATTTTGCATTCCCACCAACAGTGCACAAGGGTTCCAAATTCTCCACATCCTTGCCAAGACTTGTGACATTTTCCATCTCTAAGAGCGGGCACCATGGATCAATTATAATAAAGTTTCTGTTTTCAAGGTTGGGATTTATCTCTAGAACTTCTTGTTTACCTATTTTGTAGGTAACAGCACTGATGAAGGTTTAATAAACTTTGAATACCATGTATGAAATATACAGAATCACAAATCTTGTTCCTGTAATTTATGTAAACAGAGTATTTTGCCAGACTTTTGTCTATCTGCAATTCATTGTGTACTTACTAAAACTGGTTTGGATAAATTCTCATCTATTTTATTCATGAAACTAAAGCTTTGCATGCTGGTTTTATTCTAGGAGAAAAGAGTGCAGAAGATTACTACCAACAATAACAACAAACTTACTATAGCTGAGTATTGAACTGAGTTAACTGATTTCAAGTTTTAACTTTCATCCTCTGTGACAGTTTCTCACTGAATAATGACTAGAACCTTCATTTTCAACATTGAACCACTATACAATTGAATTACCTTGTATATCTTCTTCTGCCTCTAAAAATATTCTGGCAAGTATGTGCAATGTATACTTTCAGTGGGGAACTGTGATTAGGCTATGAAAATCTCAGAAATCATTTCCTCACAGGAAAAAATTCATAATTGTTCTTTATTTTCAGCATATATAGGTCAAACCAAATTAGTTGTATAAAGACTAACATAAAACAAACTTTTAAAAATATATGTATCTAGATTTTCAGAGAAAACACATTAGAAATTATTGCAATTCATCTAGCTTAAATCTTTGTGGCACACTGGAACAGACATTTTCGGACTGGATATTGACTAAAATAAATAAGTTCTTAGCTAGGACTTAATTTTTTTATTATACCAACATTTATGTTGCAACAGCTGTCAATGTAATTATCCAGTACATGAGATAAACCCAATTTCTCTCCCTGGAATTTGTAATATCTATGTATTTCATCTTCCTCAGAGGCTAATCAGCCAATAGCAGGGACTTTCAGAAGAGTAAGCTGTGGGATTTAGATGAAACTGCTGTGGTTATCAGGTGATCTGGTCAAAATATTCTTGGCATACTAGAACTGGGGTATTATTTTTTTTTAAAACGAATAATGATATGGGCTAGGTAAGGCAGGGTGAAATATGTCTTGTTTGTTTATGCTGGCTTTCCAAGCTACATCAAAGATTTTGCACTGCTCCTTTATAATGTACTTCTAGAGGAGAGTCTCTCTATTCAGTATAGATCCCAGCACAAAATTTTAAGTGATTTAATGAATAAGACTCTCAGATGTGTTCCCATGTATTCCATGTGCATGTGGAAAATCAATCAGCCGTATTCTCCCTTAGGAGATTATAGGGAAACCATTGCAAAGCGGAACACTGCTTTCTGGTCTTGCTGAAAACAGCAGGCTGCACTTTGCCTATCTAGTTCATGTATATCTAGAGAAAGTATCTTATCTAGTTAATGTATTTCTAGGGGTTAGGTCCTGTCTGTGCTCATAAATTCCTTAGATCATGTTATCACATGGAATATTTTATCTTGTTTCCTACCCTGTTTTCTACATCTGCTCTTTTGAAGTCTTGGGAACGCCTTAACTTGGTTTTGTGCATATTTTCAATATGTTCTTACTGGCACGTAGCCCACTGATGTATTATATATTGTCTCCCAAAATGTATGCTTAATAAATATGGGAGCTTGAGAGCAGCTTGGGGAGACTTCCCTTAGTCTTCCTCTCATCTCTTTTGACTTGTGTAGGGTCCTGAGTAATTCTTTCTGCTGCCATTGACTTTGCAGGACAAAGTGGAAAGCTGAACCCACATGTGCATACCCTAATTATAGTCCTATTCAATTTTACTGTATTTGTTGGCTATCTTCCTGCCCCAGTACAGGGCTTTCTTACAGAATACACAGGACATTTTTCACCTTTTCATCCCCACAGTCTAGCCCCATTAATGGTATTGGTGAAATGCTCCACAAATTTTTTTTAATATTTTTTTAGTTATATTTATTTTTGAGAAAGAGAGCAAGTGCACAGGTGGGGGAGTGGCAGAGAGAGACAGAGAGAGAGAGAGAGAGAGAGAGGAAGAGACTCAAAAGTAGGCTTCAGGCTTTGAGCTGTCAGTACAGAGCCCGATACAGGGCTCAAACTCACTGTGAGATCATGACTGAAGTCAGACGCTTAACTGACTGAGCCACCCAGGCACCCCCAAATTTTTCCATATAAATAATGAGGGAAGGTGTTCACTTCCTCCTTGGAAATGCATTTATATTCTGTGCTAAAAAAATTGAGTTTAGCTATAAACTATATTTATATATCACATTTTAATGAATTCAATGTAAAAACATCATGTAAAAATTATGTAATAACAGTACAGAAACATGAACAATAACAATGTATGACTTAGTGTATACACAAACAGTATATCCCCCTTCCTCATTCAAGTAATTACTGTTAACAGTTTCTTGTGTATCCTTCCTACAATTTTGCATTGCTATTAAAATTTTCATGCATAAATTATTTGTTTCCTACCTCCATAAGTAGATTCTGAGTTCATTAAATACAGGAAAAGCAGCATACACTTCCATATTCTACAAAACTTCTAACTCTGCTGGATACCTAGTAAGTATGCAATAAAAATAATTGCAGCTGTGATGGTTGTTGACTCTTTAAAAAAAAAAAGAAAGGATAAACTGAAAGCCATGCAAAATGTTATAGCAAGCAGGGCAACATTTAAGGCCAAGTAGTAAAAGTCTATAATGACATTGGTTAATAATCCTAGGGCCACAGTACCAAATTAAGATGAGTCATTTTTTTTTAATTTGGGTAGAAAGACACTCATTAATTTAACAAATTTGCGCAGAATAAAAGCCTGGCTACATTTTGTGGGATATACAGAAGCACAACCATCTTATTATCTACATTTTACAAAGAAATTGAGATTTAGAAAGATTAAGTATTTTCCCAAGGTTATTCAATTAGTAGATGGCCAAATTGGAATTTAAAATGAGACAAAGTCTAGGATCCCTCAAAGGAAAGAAATGGGCTTGAGAATATAAAGAAAATATAAGAAGAGGTTTAGCAATTGATTCAGTTGGGGTGTGTGTGAAAGTGAAGTAGGCAAAATTATTGTGAGGTTTCAAGCCTAGATTTGTCAGGAAATAATTTGACACAATTTCCAGATCTATGTTCAAAACACACATCAATATTGTATGTCCTCATTCCCTGCCCTGAATGACATGGCTAAGGAGTCCCTGCAATTTTGGAGTCTCTATGACACTTTGAGTTCCTGTGAGATCTGATCTCAGGGGAGTTAGGTACTCTGTTTTAGAGATGGATAGACACCAGCTACTCCTTGTTTCCCTCACACGTCCCTCTCTGTGCCCCAAGTTGTGCTAAGAAGTCAAATCCTGGGACCATTTCAAGGGGATCTGCCTGCCAGTTCAGAAAGACCAATTAATTCACTCATTGCTTCTCACCAACTTCCTGCCCACGGGATTCTGACACCTCTATGTTTGTGTGAATACAGACTTCCCCAGCCCATCCATCCCTCTTTCTGTAGTTTGGAGTTACTGGCATGCACATATGATGCCAAGAAGGACAGGAAGTTTGAGTGAGACCCCTTGTGGCCCTGTACCTGAAGAAGTAATGACACCTGGGGGTGTCCACAAGTTAACTTGTCTGCTGTACCTGGGATGGCAAGGCTAAAATAATAAAATATATATAGTATGTTCTCCCCATGCAAATATGAAAACAAGTGTTATTAGTGAAGACTTAAATTTTAAGTTACAAAACATAATCACTCACTAAATAATATTACTTTATTCTCCCTGTATGATTCTACTACTCATACAAATAATACTGGGATTTTGTTATATCAATAATAATAGATGTAAGATGTTTTTGGCTAAAGTTCATCTTCTTAACAGACTCACACCAAGCAGATTAATAAGCTATTCCTGGCACTCAGAGGTTAAAACTTGCCAAGTTCACACAATCAGAGCAGGATCAAGTGTCTGCCAAACAACGATTCTTTTCTACAGATTCCAGGCATGCAAGTTTATGTTAACTGCTGGAGTAGGTAAAAACTACAGCAGGAGTATGGAGGATTTTCTTGTACCAATATATTTTCTAGATTCAAAATGATGCTATTTCCTCATGATATTGAGGAAGCCTTATGACTTTTTATTAAAGCTTATGCAGTAGTTCTAACAAAAATTGCATATGCAGATCCGAGAGCCAACAAGGTTGAAAGAAATGTTACTACAGAGAAATTACAAGAATATTGTGACTTCTAGAGAGACTGACAAATATGAAACAGCATGTCAGAATGCCTGTGTACATTCTCATAAATGCAGTCATATAAAATAAGCCAGAACTATCTCATTAAATTAGATAATAATTACTGCCTGAAACACTCTTCCTCTCCACACTAGGCATCACCATGAATGTTTCTCTCTAAATGTCAAAATTTCCCTTTACTGAAAGCTTATCACTTGCAGAGAGCTGGTTAAAGGGGGAAAAGGCCAAAGTGATATTTGATGGGACTTTCTTCTCTGACATACTTCTAATCTGGAAATCTTCAATTTGCACGCAAATGTCTACATAGATTTATATTCTAGAAACTTTGGAAAATATCCTAAGTCCCAGCTTCTAGGAAAAGATTCATTTCCTCCCAGTATATTCAATAAAATAGAATACTTCTGTGAAATAGAATATACTCATCATGTAAGTATTAGAGGATATAGAGAAAATATATTGCTGTTACTATTATTAAGCTATATCTGCACAGTGACACACACTGGATATTAGAATAGGAATAATGTATTCAGCTGTCGTGATTTGCCATGGTCCAGCACAACCCTGAGAATGGCAAGAATCCACAGATAAAAACCACAATGCCACTTACCCTACCCAGTCATCTTAGTGGGTCACAGTTAATAAGACCTACTAGTTACATTCTTTAGTCAGAATTGATAATTGATAGTAGAAAATATATTTTGAGAGACAACGTATCTCTTGTGAAATATTCATGAAAATGTTTTGTTCAACAGGTATGTTACTTGCCTGAGGATGATCTATCACAACATTTCTGTATTTTCATGTAAGCAGACAAAATAATGGTTTGGGGCTGTTACAGTCAAACTGATTTTTTTTTAATAACAATTGGAAACATATTTGAACCCAGAAGTCTAGAAATATGTGAGCTACTAATTTCTAATTGTCTTGTCTTTTTGCTAAAGACCTGCCCTCTAACAAGTGTCCCACAATATACTCAGTTTAAAAATATGACTTCTTTTACTATATGTATATGTGCACAATTTAACTGCAAAAGTAAATAAATAGTATAAAGAATATGGACATGCAGACATGATCCATAACTATACCCTTGTTTTAAAAGTGATTCCCTTGCCTAAGATGATGTAACTGATAACTAGAGACACAGTATTTGAATCCCAGGTCTGGGTCATTTTAGAGTGAAGAAAGTAAAAAAAAAAAAAAAAAAAAAAAAGTATGAATGATGATCAGCATCAAAATTTGTTCCATTTTGATTTGTATTCAATACTGTGGACACATGTGTGTGTATATAGAAAAAACTTTTGGGGCCCCTGGTTGGCTCAGTTGGTTGAGCGTCCAACTTTGGCGCAGGTCATGATCTTACGGTCTGTGAGTTGGAGCCCCGCGTCGGGCTCTGTGCTGACAGCTCAGAGCCTGGAGCCTGCTTCGGATTCTGTGTCTCCTTCTCTCTCTGCCCCTCCCCCACTCATGCTCTCTCTCTCTCTCTCTCTCTCTGTCAAAAATAAACATTAAAAAAAAGAAAAAAAACTTTTAAAGCTTATCCATGCATAAGTGTTGACTTTTGTCAAAATGCAAGCAAAGATCTACTTGAACAACTAGAATATAACATCATTAATAACTCTTTCTTTGCTTAGAAACTCAAGGACAGGGGTTGTTTTATGATACTTAACAATACAGTTGTCAATTTTGGAAAATTAAATTTGCAATTTCCTCATATTTTATCAGAATTTTCATGTAGAAAATCTTAGGCATGTACTTTAAAAGAAATATTACTTCTCCTAGCACCATAAATAACTCTTGCTGTTTTTTAATGCGATTCATCAGAGGTTCTAAAAGATTAGCTTTGTTTACTAAAAACCTATTCCAAATCGTGTCAATAAATATATGTATTCTCTGTAGATAGATGTAAAAAATGAGCTAGATTTCCCAGAGAATCATTTCATATATAGGACTAATAAATATATCTTAGAGATAAAGAAACAATCTAGTAAAAGGGACAGAATTTCATTGATAGCCTTAGTCTACTGAATAATAATACTATTAGTACTAATTATAGTTAAAATTTATTGATTATTTACTATGTGGCAAAGACTTTGTGCTAAGCATTATATATATTGTCTTGTTTATTCAGTACAAATTTATGAGCCAGGTGCTATTATTATCCCCATTTATTAATGAACCACTGACTTTGAAAGAAAATAAGGTACCTCACATATCTTGGCCTTGAATTTAGTTCTGTTGAACTCCAAAACCAGTTTTATCACTTGTATGTGTAGCAGAGGCACTGCCAGAGAAGAAAGCAAGGCAATGATGAAACATGTGAAAATAAAAACATGTGAAAATAAAAAAATGTGAAAAATAAACATTTATTCTTTTTCAGTGAGAAAACATGCCAGCTAAATCAGAGTTGGCTTCCAATTATGATGCCAGAAGACATAAGGGAGGACCAAATATTGCTTTCACAACTGGAATTGCCTAGAAAATGCAAAATAAATAGTGAGTGGAGGGCTACTCCTTGTGTAGTGGTAGAGAGACTAGAGCCTTAACATATATACAAAGTAAAACATTCCTTAGAAGGGTGGGGGATAGTGTACCTCCAAGACTCACTGAAATTAGCGTCTATCAGAAGGGTGGTTATAGGTTGCATAAGAGTTATGAGAGAAAAAAAAAAAGTTTTCCCAAGGTGGGGTGGGGAGAGGAGTTACCATAAAGAGAAATGAGTATACTGGCTATAGTAGTCAGGGTTCTGCAGAGAAATAGAACCAATAGGAGATTTTATATTTGTGTATGTATGTACGTGTATGTAATATATGTGTATATGTATATACAAATAAATAAAAATAAAAATATATATGTATATTACACACACAAAGAGATTTATTATAAGGAATTGTCTTAAAAATTTAGAGGCTGACAACTCCCAAGGCCTTCAGTCAGCAAGCTGGAGACCAAGAAGAACCATTGGCATAGTGTCAGTCCAAGTGCAAAGGCTTGAGAACTAGGAGAGATGATGGTGCAATTCCAGTCCAAAGGCCAGCAGGCTTGAGATCCAGATAAGAGTTGATATTCCAGTTTCAATCCAAAGGCAGGAGAAAAATGATGTTCTAGCTCCAAGGCAGTGAGGCAGAAGGAACTCCCTCTTACTTCTGGGACAGTCAGTCTTTTTGTTCTAATCTCATCCTTTAACTGATTGGGTAAGGCCCAATCACATTAGAGAGAGAAATCTGCTTTGCTCAGTCTACCAATTCAAATGTGAATCTCATCCCAAAATGTTCTCACTGGCACACCAAGAATAATGTTGGATCAAATATCAGGGCACCTCATGACCCAGTAAAGTTGACACATAAAATTAACCATCACACTGGTTATGTCATCAAAGTGGTAGATGCTACAACTAGTCCTCCTAACACAACACTACTAGGGCAGGCAGGAAAAGGTTGTGTGGAAAAATTGCAAAAGCTAACTGACAGAACAGTAACATAATGGACTCATGACTACAAGGCCATTAAAGCTCTGACATTAAATATTCCCCCAGCAAAGAATTGCTGAAGCAGATTTCCTTATAATAACCAGCTGAGCAGTAGACCCAGTAGAGTTGTGTGGGTAATTACTCCTTAAATATTGCTTCTCAGAATGAGTTTTTCACTGACACGGTATATTGGAAAGATACTAACCAACAAAATGGTAAATCTCTGACCTCCCTCTCCTTTAGCCCAGAGCTACTTAAGCAACTAATGGGAGTATGGTGGGGGTGGGAAATCACCTAAAATACCAGAGAAGTCAGAAATTGCTGTGATGGACCCAAATAAACAACCTATATTGAAATGGGAACGCTCATTGAAAGAATTATCACCAACCACAGTGCAAACCTCTCTCCTCTCTACCATTCTCCAGGATAAAGTAAGCATGCAATTAATAACTTTTTAAGGGAGAAATACAGATCCTTACACAAGACATAAAACAAACAAAGCCTACAGAATACTATAACGTAGGTAGAGAAACAAAAGATAGGTTAAAATAGGGGACCTATACAAAAAGAGAAAAAAACAATTTCATGAAAAAAAAGTGTTGATAACACTGTATTGTAGAATTGAAGTTTGCTAAGAGGGTATAACCTAAATGTTTTTAGCAAACAATAAGTAAATAAATAACTACATGAGGTAATGGATATATTAATTATCTAGAAAATGGGAATCCTTTTACAATATATACATATATCAAATCACCATGAGGTAAACTTTAAAAATTGTACAATTTTTTGTCAATTATACTTCAATAAAGCTAAAAAACTAAAAAATAAAAGTGGAAAAGGAAGGCAGAGGAGTTGTCGGCTCTGAATAAGAAGGAAAGGGTTTGTGAACCAAGACACATGAGTGGCTTCTAGAAGCTGGGAACAGCCCTGAGCTGACAGCCAGCCAAGGAAATGGAGATATCATCCTATGACCATGAGTAACTGCATTCTGTCAACAACCTAAATGGGCAAAGAAACAGTGTTCTCCTGGAGCCTCCAGAAGGGAACCCAGCTTTGCTGACACCTTGATTTTAGCTTAAGGAGACCCATACTGTACTTTTGACCTACAGAAATGTAAGATAATAAATTTGTGTTATTTTAAGCTGCTAAACGTGTAGTAATTTGTTACAGCAGCAAGAAAAAACTAATGTACACCAGTGGTGCACAGAAAGTAGAGGGAGAAAGAAGAGGGGTATGTTACTCAGCTGTCTTCTGTCTAAGGAGATTTCCAAGCAATAGATCCTTCAACTTAAGGAAAAAATGAAAATGGTATGGAGGAAAAGAAAATAAAGATTTGTCCTGAGTGCAGACTTTCAGTTATTCCCAACTTTTAATTAGCCATGTAAACAGTACTGACACAGTATTTTTTAAAAGGGGGGGTATTCAAACCATTTTTGGCTTTGTAATTGATGTTTATTATTATTAAAAGGGAGCATATTTTCTAATCTTTCTTCTTCACCTTGAAAAGTCAATCAATAATCAATAATTCTATATCTTCTTTTAGATCTGGTTCAGTACCATTGAAATTCAAATCAAATAAAAATCAAGGAAATTCAAATCAAAACCATTTTGAGATATCATTTCACACCCTCTAGAATGGCTAGAGTCATGAAGAGAGATAATAAGTATTGGAAAATATATAGAGAAATGGATCGCTCATATAGTGCTGGTGGGAATATAAAATGGGAGAGAGAGTAGACAGGAGAAATGCTGGGTTCCTTTCACTTCAGTATTGTTTAAAATAGAAAGTTATAGACTTGTCTCAAGGGTTCAGCAACTACAGAAAACATCTTGTCAATTACTAACAAGATAACTTGAAATCTTAAAGTGAAGAATGTAAAAAAGGTATAAACTATGTTCAACATCAAAATTTATTCTGATGTGTATACTGGGGATGTTTGAAGTTTTCAGGCATTGTCTGCCACTGAGGGTGATGCTGTTAATGTATTTTGTATCTTTATGAAAACAGTAATCTATGCTGGATAGTCATTTTCTCAGCTAGGATTTTTATAACTAGATTAATTGGTAAATTTATCTTACCCAAATTAAAATTAAAAACAATCCTCCTGAGACTTCCAATTCATCTTTACAGATTGCAGTAGACTTAACTTTGCAAAAAAAAAAAAAAAAAAGATATAGAAAAGGAGTAGGTAAGTCTAACTGACTTAATCATCTGTCCAGGGAATTAAAAGTAAGAGAACATGTGAAAAGAGAAGGGGGAGTGAAGCCAGACAAAACTAGAGATAAAGTAGAACACTAGAAAACAGTGAAAGACAAGCTGAAGCAAAGAGAGAGAAAGGCAGTTGAAAGGATGGTTTAGGTCCTGCAATCAAAAATTATTTGGGGGCACCTGAGTGGCTCAGTTGGTTATGATCAGGTCATGATGTCAGAGTTCGTGAAATTGAGCCCCACATTGGGCTTTTTGCTGACAGTGCAAGAAGCCTGTCTCTGATTCTCTCTCTCTGCCCCTCCCCTGCTCACACTTGCTCTCTCTCAAAATAAATAAACTTAAAAAAACTTTTTTGTCCATTTGCAGAGGGAAATTCACATACTTCACATATAAATGAATAATCCAAACTGAGAAATACGCTATTATAATGGTTTTATCTGGAACATGGTGACTAGACCAGTTGTGGCAATGATGGACTATATCTTGGAGGAATTGAGTTTTTCAACTTTCTCACTGGGAAAACAATAGGCCTTTGACAGGAAGAGAGAAAGATATTCATTTTTTCTCTAATCCCCAAGAAAAATGGGAACTCTAGCGTCATCTTTAAAGGAGGGGGTCAAGGGGACTCTCCCAAAGGGAAATAAGTTGGCATTTGCAACGTGTATGGCATAAGGAAGGACTACCATTTAAGGAATCTTTGTGCAGAGGCATAGACAATGAATCTCTGATAGCTAGTTTTAAAATTTCCTTTTTTTGTCTGATAATTTCCTTCTATTCCCAAATCATCACTAAAATTTTGTTAAGCATAAGAGTCAGATATTAGCTGTTTTAGGGGTTTACTTTTTGGTGTTATGTGTTAATTTTTAATGTAATGTGGATTGGGATAAGTGGCAGCAACATGGAGAAGTGGTTGTAAGACAGCACAGTATGACCAGTGGAAAAGTCTAAAGCACTTGCTCTAAGAAAGTGACAAGCAGACACACTTTTGGAACATATAACCAAGTATTTTCTAGGTTTCTCAGAAATACTTGGAAAAGGAAACTAGGCAGAGACTAGTAAAGTTACTTGAGGGAATGAAGGCTGAAGTTACGTTATTTGAGTATTAAAGGGAAATGTAACCATTGAAAGTCAGAAGTGTTAGAGAAACTTGGTTTTATAGTAACTGTTAATTGCACAAAAAAATGAAAGGGAAAGCATATGGTTTTCTGAACTTCCCACTACTTACATATTGTATGACCTTGGGTAATAAGTAGATACAATGAACCCAAGATTTCTTACCTATGAAATGAGAAAGTAGATCATCTCTAACATTTAGCGTCAACATTATTGGAATTTGTGTTTGGTCTTAAGGTGACCACTATGAAGGGTCATAAACTATGTGAATTATTTTAATACATTATTTTTAAAAATAGTCTCCAATACTGCATAGCTCAAATATGTGCCTTCATAATTCTTTGTTTTCTGACTCTACAGCTCCACATAATTGTCTATAATTCTAACATGTTCTTTTTCTTCCACTATATTTTCTTCTGATCACAACAGTAAGTTGTGACCATTATATAAAATTTAGAATCCCCAAAATTATGAATATAAATTACCTACACCCCATTACATATAGATAACTAGTATCAGAATTTTTGTGTACTATATATAATTTACATATATATGCACGTATTTCCATATTTTTGACACCGTTTTCATTAAACAACTTATCGTAGTTAACTTTCAATGTCAGTACAGAACTGTAATATTATCTTAAATGCCTTCATATTATTCAACTGTCTGAATAAAGTAAACATATAAATTGAATCCCTTTTTCTGGACATTAAAATTGTTTTTGACATTTTCGAATTATAAGCAATACTGAAATTAACATTCTTTTTTCTAATTAAAAAATTTTTTTCTAATAAAAAAATTTCTAATTAAAAATTTTTCTAAATAAAAAAATTAAAAAATTTTTCATGTTTATTTATTATCAAGAGACAGAGACGGAGCATGAGCATGGGAGGGGCAGAGAGAGGGGGAGACACAGAATCTGAAACAGGCTCCAGGTTCTGAGCTGTCAGCACAGAGCCCAAAGCGGGGCTCGAACTCAAAAAACACAAGATCATGGCCTGAGCCGAAGTCAGATGCTTAACTGACTGAGCCATCCAGGTACTCATCTTTTTTAAATTTTTAAAAATATTTTTATTTAATTTTGAGCGAGAGACAGAGCATGAGTGGGGGAGGGGGGCGGGAAGAGAGAGAGGGAGATACAGAATTTGAAGCAGGCTCTAGATCTGAGCTGTCAGCACAGAGCCCAACCCAGGACTCAAACTCATTAATTGCTAGATCATGACCTGAGCCTAAGTTGGATGCTCAACCGATTGAGCCACCCAGGTGTCCTCAAATTAATATGCTTATAATTGGTTTTGCTGTTATTTTCTTAGATAAATTCCTTGAAGATTTGCTAGGTCAAGGAATATGCACATTTTTTTAAATATGAAATTTATTGTCAAATTGGTTTCCGTACAACACACAGTGCTCATACCAACAGGTGCCCTCCTCAATACACATCACCCACCCTTCCCTCCCTCCCACCCCCCATCAACCCTCAGTTTGTTTTCAGTTTTTAAGAGTCTCTTATGCTTTGGCTCCCTCCCTCTCTAACATTTTTTTTCTCCTTCCACTCCCCCATGGTCTTCTGTTAAGTTTCCAGGATCCACATAAGAGTGAAAACATATGGTATCTGTCTTTCTCTGTATAACTTATTTCACTTAGCATAACACTCTCCAGTTCCATCCATGTTGCTACAAAAGGCCAGATTTCATTCTTTCTCATTGCCACATAGTGTTCCATTGTGTATATAAACCACAATTTCTTTATCCATTCGTCAGTTGATAGACATTTTGGCTCTTTCCATAATTTGGCTATTGTTGAAAGTGCTGCTATAAACATTGGGGTACAAGTGCCCCTATGCATCAGCACTCCTGTATCCCTTGGGTAAATTCCTAGCAGTGCTATTGCTGGGTCATAGGGTAGATCTATTTTTAATTTTTTGAGGAACCTCCACACTGTTTTCCAGTGCGGCTGCACCAGTTTGCATTCCCACCAACAGTGCAAGAGGATTCCCGTGTCTCCACATCCTCTCCAACATCTATAGTCTCCTGATTTGTTCATTTTAGCCACTCTGACTGGCATGAGGTGATATCTGAGTGTGGTTTTGATTTGTATTTCCCTGATGAGGAGCGACATTGAGCATCTTTTCATGTGCCTGTTGGCCATCTGGATGTCTTCTTTAGAGAAGTGTCTATTCATGTTTTCTGCCCATTTCTTCACTGGATTATTTGTTTTTCAGGTGTGGAGTTTGGTGAGTTCTTTATAGATTTTGGATACTAGCCCTTTTTCTGATATGTCATTTGTAAATATCTTTTCCCATTCCGTCGGTTGCCTTTTAGTTTTGCTGATTACTTCCTTTTCAGTGCAGAAGCTTTTTATCTTCATGAGGTCCAAATAGTTCATTTTTGATTTTAATTCCCTTGCCTTTGGAGATATGTCAAGTAAGAAACTGCTGCAGCTGAGGTCAGAGAGGTTGTTGCCAGCTGTCTCCTCTAGGGTTTTGATGGCTTCCTGTCTCACATTCAGGTCCTTTATCCATTTCGAGTTTATTTTTGTGAATGGTGTAAGAAAGTGGTATAGTTTCAACCTTCTGCATGTTGCTGTCCACTTCTCCCAGCACCATTTGTTAAAGAGACTGTCTTTTTTCCATTGGATATGCTTTATTGCTTTGTCAAAGATTAGTTGGCCATACTTTTGTGGGTCTAGTTCTAGGGTATCTATTCTATTCCATTGGTCTATGTGTCTGTTTTTGTGCCAATACCATGCTGTCTTGATGATGACAGCTTTGTAGTAGAGGCTAAAGTCTGGGATGTAGTAGAGGCTAAAGTGATGCCTCCCACTTTTGTCTTCTTCAATATTACTTTGGCTATTCGGGGTCTTTTGTGGTTCTATACAAATTTTAGGATTGCTTGTTCTAGCTTTGAGAAGAATGCTGCTTCAATTTTGATTGAGATTGCATTGAATGTGTAGATAGCTTTGGGTAGTATTGACATTTTGACAATATTTATTCTTCCAATCCATTAGTAGGGAATGTCTTTCCATTTCTTTATATCTTCTTCAATTACCTTCATAAGCTTTCTATAGTTTTCAGCATACAGATCTTTTACATCTTTGGTTGGGTTGATTCCTAGGTATTTTATGATTCTTGGTGCAATTATGAATGGGATTAGTTTCTTTATTTGTCTTTATGTTGCTTCATTATTAGTGTATAAGAATGGCAACTGATTTCTGTACATTGATTTTATATCCTGTGACATTGCTGAATTCATTTGGTGGTTCTAGTAGACTTTTGTTGGAGTCTATTGGGTTTTCCATGTATAATATCATATCATCTGCAAAAAGTGAAAGCTTGACTTCATCTTTGCCAATTTTGATGCCTTTGATTTCCTTTTGTTGTCTGATTGCTAATGCTAGAACTCCAACACTATGTTAAACAACAAGAATATGCACATTTTTAATTAATTTTTTAAATTTTTTTTTTGAGAGAAAGAGAGAGAGAGAGAGAGAAGCAGGGAAAGGCAGAGAGAGAGGGAGACACAGAATCTGAAGAAGGCTCTAGGCTCTGAGTTGTCCACACCAAGCCTGACAAGGGGCTTGAATTCATGAACCACAAAATCATAACCTGAGTCAAAGAAAGAAGTTCAACCAACTGAGCAATGCAGGCACCCCAGAAATATGCACATTTTGAAAATATTTTCCTTGCTCATTTATTTATTTTTTGAGAGAGAGAGAGAGTAGGGGAGGGACAGAGAGATGAGGAGAGAATCCCAAGCAGGCTCAGTGCTGTCAGGGCAGAGCCCAACGTGGGGCTCGATCTCACAAACCAAGCCATGAGATCATGACCTGAGCTAAAATCAAGAGCTGGCAGCTTAACCAACTGAGCCACCCAGCTGCAGCAAGGAATATGCACATTTTTTAAGGTTTTTATTAACTACTGCCAAATAATACTCCAGGAAATATGTACAAACCTTTCCACTTGCAGTATCTGACATGGAATTTTCTTCACATTATGGAAGAATGATAGCAACTTTTAAATTTTAATTTTGCCAACAAAACAGGTAAACATCAGTATCTCATCATTATTTTAATTTTCATCTCTTTTATTCATAGTGAAGGTGAGATTTCTCATATTTATTAGCCAAAAGGCTAATATACATATAAAAATATTTTTTGGAATTGCCTCTTTCACTCTTTTACAAGTTTTCTTAAGTTTGTCATTCATCCTATATATTGTTTTATAAATGATATGATTTTAAGTTGAAACTATCAAGACAGATCCAAAAATTAGATAAGGAATGTCACCCAGTACTCTTTCTTCTACCTTTCCTTAGGTACAAGGTACTCTCCAGATCACTACCACAAAGCAGGTTGATAGATAGAGAAGACATGCCAAGAAAAAAATCTTAAACATCAATAAATTCTTGTATTTTTAAAAAATATCACATGATGCATTTTTGGTGGATGGAAATTAATCTACCCTGAGTAACAAAACTCTGACTCAACTGCTCTTTACTATACACAAATACTTTTTGTTTACTAAAAATATTAGAACAATACAGAGATTTAAGCCATATTTAATATCAAATTAGTTTTTCTGCATCAAATAAAAAAAACTAAATATACTCTTTTCACATAAAATTATTATGGTAATTGAGGTATCATTTCTGATCTCTTGCTTCCTCATGAAAATGAAATGAAAATCAAATTGTTGGGATAATACTTCTTCCAACATGTAATTTAAGATATAGCATTTTTTTTTTTGTTGGGTCTTGTCAAGTTATTCTTTTTTACTATTAGACTTGTGAGAATATTTAATAACACAAGCTAAACAAACCTAAACATATTTCAAAAGACTTATTTCTAAAACCATTGTCTAGAAAATCAACCAGGGATTTCCCTAAACTAGAGAAATTTTCTGATAAATTACCATGTGCTGCTTAGTATAGATTCAGTTACAAAACTGAATTCATTTTCTTAAACCTCATCATCTATACAGATTTTTAAAAAATAGCTATGTTCTTTCTCTAACTCTTCACCTTAATTAAATACAGCTGTAGACTTAGCATAAAGGAATATCAAACAATTAATTGGCAACCCGCTGACATGATAATTAGGCTAAGAAAATCCAATTCTTCCAATATTTAAAAATATATTATATTTTTGGAATGCTTTCCTTGCAGCCTAAACCCAGACAGAAATAACAGCAAAAAATTTACATGACTTACTTGTCTTTGTGCTTTTCTTTGTTTTTCAATCCAAAAAGTGAAGAACTCTATTAAAACTTGAATTATACTTAAATAATTATAAGTAATGCATCTTATTCCTGAAATCTTTTTTATTGGATTTAAAGAGATGTTTTTCCTTAAAGCCAGACCGGCTGATGTGAGTTAATAACAAATTCAGCAAATCTAACATCATGATATTTTACCTGAAGTTGTAAATAGTGGTGATATTTGAAGGGAAATATTACATGAAATATTTTTACTCTCCTCAAATTTCATTTTTTATGGGATGTGGTGCAAATGTTTTAAGTAGATGTCATCTGATATGCTGTTCGTTGCCTTTCACTTCTCACATCTCATGCTCTCTTAAACTTTTACAAGCAATTCTTAAGAATAAACTTCCTAACCAAAAGAACATTTTTAGAAACCACATCAAAATATCACTAACCTGTTTTCTGTGAACCCTATTAATACTCTGGCTAAAACTAGAAGAGGTTGTATAAAAAGCATTCCACACTGGAAATAGTTTGTAAATCCCTATTTTACATAGAAATGGGCAACTGCGTTCTGGAAATGATCCAGTTGTATTCAATATTACTAAAGAAAAGTTTTTATTGCATAGTCTTTTGGTAAGAAAACAGATTGGGTAGAGTACTGGCTCTTTAAAGAAATGGATAAAAATTCAAAATGATCTTGAAAGACTGAAGATATAGTAATGATGCAGGCAGGTAGGTGTTTACCAGGAACTGATTTAGGGAGGAAAAAGACAAGAGAAAACTGGAATGATTACATGAAACCCATGAAAGAAGATTTTTTTCCTCAAAGATGGACATAACTGGATGTGTGAATACCTATTGTAAAATCTTTAATATCATTATATTTCATTGGAATTCCAACTAAAACTAATTTATTCTAATTATAGCAATCACAATTATTATTATTTGAATGGTTACTGCACACCAGTAAGTATGCTAAGTATTTGATAAACAATATCTCATTTAAGCCTTACAATAATTCTATGATGTAGTAAGATAACAGCCACATTTTGTAGATATGAAAAATGAGGATTAGAGGTATTAAGCAACTTGCATAAGGTCACAAAGCCAGTAAGTGACAAAAGTGGGAGTCAAACCAAGCCTATCACAGACTTCAAATCCCTGCTTTCATCCTCTACAATGCTCAAATCCTATAAATGTCCCTTTGGGTTATGCTCAAGGATGCTTAGGAGTAAATCTCTTCAGTTTCTCTTCCCTTCTTACGTTGACTGATTTAAAAGGCTCTTTATTGCTGCTGACTACAGGAAAACAGGGAATGATAAATATATAAGAAGTTGGAAAGGTAAAAGAAATCTTTAATGGTAATAGATCATCCTGAACTTAACCAAAATATAAATTTACTAAGCCATTTCTCATCATACCCCTGAATATGATGGATATGACCCAGGGGCTAAGCTCCACCCAGTGGTCTTATTAAGCTATAAACCTTGACAAAGTTACTCAGACATGAGTTACAAGTGGATTCAGGGGGCACCGCTGCTAGATAAGATGAAATTCTTAGTTTTCCTCAATAGATGAACAACCACTTTGTCTGCAGGTTATACTTATTTTTTCTCTGCTGCTTCCCTGAGCCTTTGTGTGTAGTCTTGAATATAGACAAAGAAGGTGCTTTTTTAGGTGGTAAAGTATGGTAGAGGGTGGTACAGTAGAGCAGTTAAAAACATGGACTCAAGCCAGACAGCCAAGTTTAAAACCTGGCTTTGTCAATTACCATTTGTGTGAACTTGGACAGGTTACTTAACCTCTCTGTACCTCAGTTTCTCCATTTGTTAGAAAAAAATAATAATTGTACCAATTCAAGATTATAGCAAGAGGGCTGCCTAAGTGGCTCAATCTGTTAAGCATCAGCCTCTTGATTTCCTTTCAGGTCATGATCTCAAGGGTCATGGAACCTGTGATGGGCGTGGACCCTGCTTAAGATTCTCTCTTTCCCCCTCCCTCTGCCCCCTCCCCTGCTGTAATGTGTGCACTCTCTCTCTCTAAAAAAAAAAAAAAAAAGATTGTAGCAAGATTACATACATAAATAATAATTTGTATATTCCTGGTACATAGTAAACATCACATAAGCATTTTCTATTGATACTATTAAACTTTCAAATTTTACAGAGAAAGACCTTGTAATTCCTTCTTCTGTCCCTATGGGAGGTCCTGGCCACTGGAAGTCCTGTTTGCTTTTCACCCAGTTTTATTCTCCTATAGCATAGTCACAGATCAGTGACTAACACACTGGAATACTACCCAGCAATAAAAAGACAGCTATTAGTACAGGTACAATTTGGATGGACGTTAAGGTTATTTTGCTGAGTGAAAACAGGCCACTCTCAAAAGGTTACATACTATATAATTCCATTTATATAACCATCTGTATAACTTTTTCATATCAAGACAGAAAACAAATTAATGGTTGCCAAGCATTAGGGACAAGAGGGAGAACATTAGTATATTAGTATTAATTTGTGATGATGGAACAGTTCTGAGTCTTAATTGCAGTGGTAGTTCCATGAATCTGTACATGTGGTAAAACTGCATAGAACTATGTGGACATACACATGCACACACACACATACACACACGAATGCGTGTAAAATGTGTCAAAATCTGAATGAGGTTTGTAAATTGTACCAACTTAACATCCTGGTTTGGGTATAGTACTATAGTCATGTAAGGTGTTAACCATTTGGAACAGCTGGATGTAGGGCATACAGGACCTTTCTATACTGTATTTGCAAGTTTCTATGGGTTCTTTAAAGGTCTCAAAAAAAGTTTTTGGTTTTTTTTAGCAAAAGTTTTTTTTTTTTTTCTTTAAGTGTTAAGGGAGGCTTTTACCAATAAATGAATCTGGGCTAATTTACATATTTAGCCAAAGCCAAATTCACCACACAGGTACTCCTACTGAATTAGGAGAGTTGTTAATAGCTGTGCTGCAGAAAAAGTTTTCTGAGGTCAATACATTTAGAGAGAATTATATACGTCCCTCTCAGAATTATATACGTCTTCTCTATATTGCTTTGTGGTTCTCAATCCTGCATGTGCATCAGAATCATCTGACACACACTGGAAAGAATATCTTTCAGTTTCAATGAAATTGTAACCAAAGAAAAAAAAATGCAAGACTATGAATCAATGCTTGCTTTCACAGGTCTCAAGCCCTAAATATTTGATTTAGGCCTGTGGCAGATAGTGAAAGCAGCAAAAAAATAACCCCTTTTGGAAACAGCTCTGATGAGGAAGCATGGGGCAAGCTGAGGGCAAAGTACATACTAAAAGCACCCACCCCCAGGTAGAATATGTATGATATTCCTCTGACACTCCTGACTGCCCATAAACAAAGGTAAGTGAAGAAAACAAATGGCTGACTGATACAGACCACAATCATGCAGGACAGGAATCTCTTTCAGTTTATGTATAATTTAGTAAACTGCAAGAAAAAGGCAATGTCATCTATACGCTAATTTCCAGAAGCCTATACACTCCTTTCCCTAGAGCCCTAATATCACCCTTATCAAGATGTTAAGGGGGGTTAATTCCTTGCCATGGTGATGTGGGAAACAAAGGAAAATGAAAAACTAAATTCCCTTACTGACTACAGCCCATTAACAAATCCGTGAAACAGGTAGAGTGACCTTCCTCTAGGAGCTCAGCTGCTTAGATGATGACACTTTTCTAGGGACAAAAGGGAATCTTGGCTTAACATTATCCTAACACCCCAGGATCCTGTGAGTCTCCCCGAACACATAAAAATTCCTTTGCAAACCTCCTTTATCTTTAACCACCAAGTATATGTTGGCAATTGTACTCCAAGCATATGACCCCTGATATACATCTGAAGGGTCTCATGACTGACGTTTTACTGTTTACACATCTGAAAGGTTCATGACTGAGGCTTTACTAAGTAGTAATAAATGATGTTTTCCTAACAACAGCTAGCCCCTCAAGGTCCTGGAAACCTTGCTTCCAAAATTCCTTAGAGACTTACGCTGTCCCTAACCTCTTCCCAACCTGAAGGTATATAATCAGTCACTCTTCACAACCCCAGTGAAGTTCTTTCTGCCCATGGGTCCTGTCCCTGTGCTTTAATAAAATCATCTTTTTACACCAAAGACATCTTCGAGAATTCTTTCTTGCCCATCAGCTCTGAACCCCACCATCACCCCAAAATTTCATCACCTCCATAACACAGAACAAAAGTGGAACTGAAGTAAAGAAGAAAATTATACCAGTATATCATCTTTATTTTCTGGAGATTGCTTCAATATGAGAAAGACAAACAAGAAGTAACTAAAGATGCTGGTCAGTCAGTTGAGCAGAAATTAACTACTAGATCGCCACAGAACACTTCTAACTCAAGACATTTCACTGAATCATACTGATCTGCTGTTCATTCCAAAGCTGGCAATGGAGAGAACACCATAAATTGATAGAAATGGCCTCAGGAGAGAGATATTAGCAATTTAGAGAGAGAATGATATTATACAAACCTGAATTGAAACTTCTGAGATGCTTGAGTTCATTTCTTTCCACCTCTTCACACATCACACTTCAGCGAACAGTTGCCCCCATTCAAAAATGAAAAAAAAAAAATGAGACAACCCCTAAACATAGATGATTTAAAAATAAGAAGCAAAACAACATAAGCAAAAGGCAGACTAAGGAAGAAGAAACTAAGGAACAGGTCCTGAAAATTTTTGAAAAGCCTATTTTAACAGGTAAACTTTAACATTCTACTGAAGGATATAAGAAAGACTTGATTAAATGGAAAGACACATCTTGTCCTTGGATAAAAAGCCTGAATAATATGAAATTCCCGATTCTCTCTAAGTCTATCTACAAATTCAAACAAACCCCAAATCAAAATATCCATAGGCTTCGGGGATGAAGTGTGAAAAAAAGCAATACTGCAGCTCATCTGGAAAAATAAATAGGTGAAAATTTCCCCCAAAAAAATCTTTAAAAATGTATAATAAAAAATCTTAAAATGTACATCAGAGATTTTTTAAAAAGATTTATACTAGCACAAGAATAACCATTTTGAACGGAACAGTCCACGAATAGACACAAACACATGAGGTAATGTATTATATAATAAAGGTGTCAATTATTTACATTGGATATTTAATACTCAATAAATGGTGTTGAAACAACTAGTGAGTTGTGTTGAGAAAAAAAAAATGGTACAGGTATCTCAATCTTTACATCAAAATTATTCCAGAAGGATTAAAGCTTTAAATGAAATTAAAGAATTCTGTAAGAAAACATGATCAGGTAAAAAAAAAATGATCTTGGTGTGGAAAGATCTAAGCCAAATACCCAAAATCTATAATAGGGGGAAAAAGGATAAATGTGGCTGTATTAACATTAAAACTCTTCTGCAGGGGGAGGCATCACAATCCCAGACTTTAGCCTCTACTACAAAGCTGTCATCATCAAGACAGCATGGTATTGGCACAAAAACAGACACATAGACCAATGGAATAGAATAGATACCCTAGAACTAGACCCACAAAAGTATGGCCAACTAATCTTTGACAAAGCAATAAAGCATATCCAATGGAAAAAAGACAGTCTCTTTAACAAATGGTGCTGGGAGAAGTGGACAGCAACATGCAGAAGGTTGAAACTATACCACTTTCTTACACCATTCACAAAAATAAACTCGAAATGGATAAAGGACCTAAATGTGAGACAGGAAGCCATCAAAACCCTAGAGGAGACAGCTGGCAACAACCTCTCTGACCTCAGCTGCAGCAGTTTCTTACTTGACATATCTCCAAAGGCAAGGGAATTAAAATCAAAAATGAACTATTTGGACCTCATGAAGATAAAAAGCTTCTGCACTGAAAAGGAAGTAATCAGCAAAACTAAAAGGCAACCGACGGAATGGGAAAAGATATTTACAAATGACATATCAGAAAAAGGGCTAGTATCCAAAATCTATAAAGAACTCACCAAACTCCACACCTGAAAAACAAATAATCCAGTGAAGAAATGGGCAGAAAACATGAATAGACACTTCTCTAAAGAAGACATCCAGATGGCCAACAGGCACATGAAAAGATGCTCAATGTCGCTCCTCATCAGGGAAATACAAATCAAAACCACACTCAGATATCACCTCATGCCAGTCAGAGTGGCTAAAATGAACAAATCAGGAGACTATAGATGTTGGAGAGGATGTGGAGACACGGGAATCCTCTTGCACTGTTGGTGGGAATGCAAACTGGTGCAGCCGCACTGGAAAACAGTGTGGAGGTTCCTCAAAAAATTAAAAATAGATCTACCCTATGTCCCAGCAATAGCACTGCTAGGAATTTACCCAAGGGATACAGGAGTGCTGATGCATAGGGGCACTTGTACCCCAATGTTTATAGCAGCACTCTCAACAATAGCCAAATTGTGGAAAGAGCCTAAATGTCCATCAACTGACGAATGGATAAAGAAATTGTGGTTTATATACACAATGGAGTACTACATGGCAATGAGAAAGAACGAAATATGGCCCTTTGTAGCAACGTGGATGGAACTGGAGAGTGTTATGCTAAGTGAAATAAGCCATACAGAGAAAGACAGATACCATATGGTTTCACTCTTATGTGGATCCTGAGAAACTTAACAGAAACCCATGGGGGAGGGGAAGGAAAAAAAAAAAGAGGTTAGAGTGGGAGAGAGCCAAAGCATAAGAGACTCTTAAAAACTGAGAACAAACTGAGGGTTGATGGGGGGTGGGGGATGAGTATTGAGGAGGGCACCTTTTGGGATGAGCACTGGGTGTTGTATGGAAACCAATTTGACAATAAATTTCATATATTGAAAAAAAAATAAAAAAAATAAAAAAAAATAATAAAAATTCTTTTTGGGGCTCCTGGAAATCTTAGTTGGTGGAGCATGAGACTCTTGAATTTGGGGTTGTGGGTTCAAGCCCCAGATTGGGTGTAGAGATTACTTAAAAATAAAATCATAAAAAAAAAAAAAAACAACTCTTCTGCAGGGAAAACGAAAAAAAATGAACAAAATCAAAAGCAAAAATGTTTCAACATATGCAACATTTTTCCTTAATTCAAATAGTGTTTGTAATTACTAACCAATTAGAAAAAAATGCTCCTGGGGCGCCTGGGTGGCGCAGTCGGTTAAGCGTCAGACTTCAGCCAGGTCACGATCTCGCGGTCCGTGAGTTCGAGCCCCGTGTCAGGCTCTGGGCTGATGGCTTGGAGCCTGGAGCCTGTTTCCGATTCTGTGTCTCCCTCTCTCTCTGCCCCTCCCCCGTTCATGCTCTGTCTCTCTCTGTCCCAAAAATAAATAAAAAAACGTTGAAAAAAAAATTAGAAAAAAATGCTCCTAACCTAAATGCCCATGAAAAAAACCATACAATAAGTTATGGCATATCCATTTAATATATGTTAAAAGGAATAAACTTTGCATGCACAGGGCTCCAAAATATATTAAATGAAAAGTGAAAGTGATAAAATCGTAGTTATATTGTAAGGGTTAAATTGTAGTGTAGGGCTAACCTGTAGCTTTAAGAAATAACAGCTTTGTTTTAACATTGTAGATTAAGAGATAACAGCCTTGTCCTATCAATCAAGGGAACAAAAGTTTAAGGGAACTCAACTGGTTTAGTGTTTGATTGGATTGGGGCAAGGCCACGTCTGAACTGTTTCCACCCCCATCTGGGAACTATTTCTTTGTTCTGTCCCCAGGTGATGATAAGACAATGTGGTCAGCTATAAAAACTCTGTACCCTGGCTGTTTGACTGCACTCTGGTCAAGAGTGTCGGTCTTGATTGGTTGGCCTTGCCTCTCGCTGCAATAAATTTTGTTGTGACTGTCACTGGTGCCGATTGCATTCTGTTTCAGGAGTCATGTGGATGCAACAATATTAATAAAGATATAGACATTTTCGTGCAAATTGTGGTTATGTTTGAAGGCAGAACTGTTTAAAATAATTTTTATGCTTTTCAGTATATTTTCCAAATTTTTTATAATGAACATACTTTATAATCAGAGGATGTAATACAACAGTAATAAAGTTTCAACTTTCAGTGAAGCACAGTTCAAACAAAATATAATTAATCACTTTAGTTTACATAACTCATGAGTACAGCTGAGAAAAACGCTCGCAAACACTAACTTTTCTCAGCACTACCAGGGAAAAACAGCTTCATTATATTTTTCTTTATAAATCCTGTGTCACACAAAAATTTAAGAAGTGATATTGGAGACTTGATATTAATGTGTTTTTGAAAATTCTTAACTCTATGCTACTTTATTCAAGTGATAAAATTTTGTTAGGTACCATATCATAGTAAACCACATTTTTATAGCACAATAATAAAGGCACACCTGGTCTAAGTTGACTTAAACTCTTTTACTTCTGAGCTGGAGGCAAAACACATACTTGAATTGATTGGCTTTCCAAGTATATTTCCCCCCCAGGTAAATATTAGCTTCAGTGAAGAATTCTAATAATTTTCCCACTCTCTAAAATCTATAATACAAAAAAAAAAAAAAAAGGACTAAACTGCATAGCAATGAGAAAAGATGGTTTAGAGAATTTGTTGTGTTCTGTATCTTGAAGAAAAGTATACTTCTAAATGCTGTTTTAATTAAATATTTCATTTTTTTTATTTAAAAAATATACTCTACAAAACTCACAAAACATTTGAAGTAATCCCTACGTGTATTAAAGTTATTATACTGTAGGTTGTCCTAATACATGCACTAGTTGGCACAAACACCTACCTCATCAAGTAAGAGTTTATACTTTTTTCAAAAGCCTGCAATTCCTTTTCACATTTGGCTTCTATCTTGTCATATGGTCCCTTAAGTGTTTTTTTTGCGGGGGGTGGGGGCAGGGGCACCAGTATCGCTAGACTGCGACATAATGGGTAATTTGCTTCATTTGACTATCTGTATTTTCACTTTGTTTACTTCGATCCAGAGTTTCTTCCATGATCTCTTCATTAACCCCTGCTGCTTAGTCACATTCTTCGTCATCAGTCAGCAAGGTTAAAGGAAAAGAGCAAACTTTTAAAGTGACTACCATGGACGCTCATTGCCTAATCCAGGACGGGAAAGAACTCACAAAGTAGGATGTGGGAAAGGGGGGGACGTGGTGGTGGTGGGGGTCCTCCTCGGTCGGGTTGGGAACAAGGAAGAGGGCAGCTTGCCTCAGCCTTAAATGACAGCAAAGGGAAAACAGCGCGCCAGAAAGAAGTCACAGAAGACTGAGTAAAAGCTCTCCCCAAGCTTTTGCTCTCCGCTCACGGAGTTCATTCCCAGTAGGCTCCTCCTTCCAGCATTATTCATTGGTTGGGCAAGTGTGATGGACAAACCTGCAGCCCAACAAACGTGCAAGCCCAGCGGTTTCCCGGCTGTAGCCACCTTCACTAGCCACGGTGGTAGAAGCACCTAGCACAGACAGTTTGCATTTCTGTGATTCTAGCTTTACTAATGTAAAAACCTTTGGCAACTACCCCGCCCCTCCCTTTCCTCCACCCTCCCACCAGCCCCCTAAGCGGTAAAGGTAAGTATACCATTAAGCTGTTTTTCCACCGCGCTTTCTTACACCCACCCTGCTTGAATTAACCTTTTTATTTGAGCCAAGAAGTTGTGATAAAACCTAATCAAGAGACAGACTGGGAAAAAATACACCAATCTATAAACACGATATCTTCCTGTAGCGTGCTTCTGAATGACTTTTATTTTCTGCATTTCTGCTTCTTTGTTGCAAATATTCTGAGGTGCGTTCCTTTAATATTGGAAAATACAGAACAGGTAGGGGCTAAATACTTAAGTAAGTGTTCTAAGATGCGATAAGGATTTTGCATTCCATGTAGGAGTTTTAAGGGCTCTGCTATATCTGTGATGTCTGACAAGCACAGTATATATCCGATTTGGGAACCTCCCCAACAGTGACCCAGGTACACCATATTTATTATAGCCTTCGTTTTGGCCCTGCTATATTAGTAAATCTATTCCCATACCCTTTCTTGATGGATGCAAATATCTCAGAAATAAAAACCTAAATATCCAAACACCCCAGATTGGTTAAATATAGTGTCATATATTGTAATATTTTACATTGTAGACACGGTCTGGGCTATTGTTAAACAGGGATAAAAGCAAGATATTAAACTATGTATGATGGGATTTGGAAAGACTATTAGGTAACTTTATGCCTAAAGAGCCAGAAACCCCCAAATCCTGTCTTCTTCCTGCTTCAGCTCTTTCCTTAAGGTTTTGATGGAAGATATATGTGGACAGGGAAATGGCAAATGTGAAAGAAGATACTACTTTACCATTTGTTGTGCTGTGCCTTTGTGCCCTGTGCAAAGCTTCTGATAAGCTGAGTTTTAAGGGACCTCCTCTTCACACTAATTTCAACCCCAAAATCGCAGGATCTCATTACCCTGTAACCAGTTGCATAGTATTGAAGAGGTGATAACCAGTTGCATGGTATTGAAGAGGTGAAAGCCTGAGACACCTATTTAAAAAAAATGCCACATCTGAGAGTGTGACCTTCTCCCAAGTCAGGCGGAAGGTGGGCCTGGATCACTTGTTCATCCTAGGTCATTTGCCCATCCTACTTTTGGAAGTGAAAGCAACAGCTTATATAGATGTATTTTCTCAGTGAGGCATTCCTTCCCTTTTTCCCCTTCTGCTCTATCCCCACTACCTCCCATCCTTTTCATTCCTCACCCTCTTCCCTTTCCCCTCAAGCCCTTTCCCTTCTTTCTCCACTCTCCCTTCCCTTCCAACCACCCTCCTCTCCCTCTTCCTTCTCCTTTTCCCTCCCCCTCTACCCTCTCTTTCTCCTCCTCCCCCTTAGCCTTCCTCCTCTGTCCCATTTCTCTCCAATCACTTGAATGTGTATCTTCCAAAGAAGACCTAAGATCTGGGAAACAAATCAGAATATGAATAATAGTTATGTATTTCTTAAATTTCCCCTTTTCTCAGTATTTTCCACTTTTTTGAGAAGACCTACATTTTTTATAATTAGGAAAAAATGTTAGATTTTTATAGCATGATGCACTTTATTTGACATTTATTTTAGGATGCAATAGAACATGAAAAAATATCAAATGATATAAAGTGATCATCTTAGTGAAAGATAAAGTAGAACATATTACAAAGAAAATGTGGTTAGTAACCTCAGTTTACAATTACACAGTATGAGGAAACTTTTAAAAAATACCATGTCACTAACACTTCAGTGGTAAACAACAACTTAATTATTAATTTATAGACCACTATGTCACATAAATAAGCTCACAGTCATATCATATATGGTCTCGATGGACATTCTTAAATGTATGCTAATCTTTTTTAAGCAAATTTCACTGTTAAGCTGTTCTAGTTACTGTAAGTACCATATTTCTATAGCAAAGTAATGAAGGCACAGCTAGTGCAAGCAGATTTAAACTTTTAGTCTTCCAGGCTGGAAATAAAAAAAAAAACACTTGCGTTGGTACTTCAGGAACTGTTTTTTTCAAGCAAATATTTGTCTCAATTGACAATTCTGACAGTTTTCACAGCCACATTCTAATAGGAACATGACAAAAAGACTTCACAAAAATCAGAACTTTATAGCACAAAATGAGCATGCTTTAGATAACTGACATTTATATATTTTGAAGAATATTACACTACAACAGGCTAGATAAACTGATACTTAGACACTGTAAGACCATTTTCAGACTGCCAAGAAAATATGAAAACACAAGACTATAAGGAATGCTAGTGTTGAGGTTATAGAGCAGCGCCCCCCTCCCATCTCGCCTAAGGCTATATAAACCTGCTTCACTTCTGCTTGAAGTTTTGAGATTCTTGAAAATTCTTTCAAGCAGCTTTTTTTTATTTTCGATATTTCCTGTTTCCATAATTTTTACTATCTTCATAGGTACATTTGACTTCTCCTGTATAGTAATAGATCGATTTCAGGATGACATTATCATGTAAAGTTTGACCAATTTCAAAGTCCTCATTGAGGATAGCATCTTCTCGTGGCTCTAGCTTTCCAATCTTAGGAATCTCAGGAGGGCTAAAGAAATTGAAGAATGATGCATTAGGAACCACTCTTGGCTGACTTTCAATTTCTCCAGTAGCAGTTGTTCGACTCTGGGTGGTTGTCACAGTAACATCCTTTCCTCTTCTCCAATCTATTTTACAGCCCTTGCAATCTTGGATTTCCCATCCCCAAGAGAAGAAGGGATCCTTGTGATCTGGTTTTGACTTTATTATATATGTCTTGGTCAGCACCTCATTTCTGAAGTATGGATTGGGTAGAAAATAAAATTCAAATGTGTAACTTATAGGCTGGCCAGGTTTTGAGAACTTTAGGCTAATATCTGACAAGAACTTCAGAATGGGTGCATCATACTTCTGAATCATGGGCCCGAGCTTGTCAACATTCTTTAAAACAGTCAGCCAATAGTCAGGAATGCCTTTAGGATCCTTTTTAGGCTTTCCCTTATGAGCTCTTTTAAGAGTCACTCTTTCTTTAGGCCTGGCCTCAGGAATTCTTTTAGGAGCCTCTATTATGGCAGCCTTTGCCTTAGCTTCTGTTGCTCTAGTCTGTTCTTTATCTTCTGCCTTTACCTGAGGGTCTACTTTAGGGTCTTCTTTCACTTCAGGCTTTGTCCCCAGAAAATCTTTAGACTCTGCTTTTTCTTCAGCCTTTGTCTCAGGAATTTCTTTTGGAACCTCATTTTCTTCAGCCTTTACCTCAGGTTTTCCTTTAGGCCCGTTATCTTCTTCCTCACCCTCTAAAGCAGGCATTTCACTAGGGCTGTCTTCCTGCACCTCCTCATCACTGCTGAACACCTCATCCTCTGAATTCCACTCATATTCTTCTTCTGTAGGTTCATATTCTGCATTGATTATTTGAAATCGCCGATCGTATAGAGGCTTATTGAGTTCGGCATATTTTCTTTCGAGATCGTGAATTGCCTTTAAGAACAGGATGTCTACCTTGTCACATTCATCTTGAATATTTCTGAGCGCCTGCACACGATTTCTAACGGCCTGAGGCAGCCTATCCACGAAACTTTTACCCAAAGGAGCCCGTTGTGCTCTTCTGGAAGGCCCAGATACCCTCCTCTTTCTATATAAGCGGCTGCGGCCACTGCTGCTGCTGCTGCTGCTGCTGCTGCTGCTGCTGCTGCACCTAGTGCTGCTGCTAGAGCTACTACAGTCAGATTCCTCCCCAGAATCACTAGAGGAGCTAGCCATCTTCTCTTCAGCAACCCTTTGGGCGGCAGGTTCCAAAACCGTGTTAAGATCCGCTTCTGCCATTTTGCAACCCTGCAAACCTCTTAATGTGGTGACTACCGCTGAGACCGCGCGACCAGAGATGGGCAGAAAATGACTCACGGATGCTTGGGTGGCGGCGGAGGCCGAGGCTGAGGAGGTGGCAGCGGCGAAGGCAGCAGTAGCGCAGGACGGGGTTGGGCTGGGTTGCTGTGATCCCGCAGAGGTGGAAGCCGCAGTAGAGGCCTGGGCAAGAGCGGCGGTGGCAAGGACTCAAAGCAGCTGCGGCGGACAGAGGAGTGCCGCAGTCTAATGGCGCAGTGTAAGACCCCAAGATCTCTTCACGGTTTAGATCGCGAGCTCCCACCCCTTGCGGACCCACCTGCAGTCAATTTAGTTCCCAGTGTGCCTTTTAGCTCTCACCTCATTTGCTGGGCAAACTTGATTGACAATGTCTAAGCCTATTGAATGACCAAACGCACGCGCCGCTCTCCAGGCTCCGCCCACCTTCCCAGACGCTGCCTGGTAGCTGAGGCACACATTCGTGGAAGACGTTTATTTCCCCTGAAAATTATATCTTTATAGTTTTATAATTCAAAAAATAAAAATAAAAAAAGCTTAGATATGAGGTAAAAATACTATCCATGGTTCTTAACAAGGGAAGAGGAGTATCTTTCTCCTATCATTTCGTCCTGAATTCCCGTTTGGTTTGTCAGGAGCCTCTTGACAAAAATTTGTTTTTAAAAAATTGGATGAAAATACTTCAAATGGCATCATTGGGTAGTGTGAATATGTAATATATTTTTTTAAAACTATATCTAAATATGCTATTAGCGTGTATTTTTAAACTGGAGAGAAAAGGGAGTCGTTTATTGGCAAAGGGGGGAGGGGCTAGAAAGCAGGCATATTGAGTTCCACCTTACAGTTTTTAGTAAGTACTATCTGTGGTGTTGGGCAAGCCTGATTTATATCCATCTACAAGGGTGGCGATGCTATGAGTCAGTTACACTATTTTTACTGTATTTCTTTTTTTTAAACTGGCATATAATATACTCCAATCTTGCTGCCGATTTGCCTCTAGCTGTTCTCAAAGCTTGCAACAACCTTGTAGATGAAGTGCAAGGACATTCAGATGTTAAGTAGTGTTATTTAAAAGCAGACGGTTTGCTCTATACTTTTGTGGAGCAGTTTTCAATTCCATAAACAACAGCATGGGAGAGGGAATTTGTGCTGATGAAAGTGCATCCTCTGTCAGGGTATACTTTACAATGTCGTCTACCACCAGTTTCCTTCTAACATTGTAATATTCCAGCCACACTAAAGTATGATTTACCAGTCCAGTAATATGTTAATAAACTTTTGTAAAATGAGGTTTAAAAACAGGTATCTTATTTTTATTTACAGGATTGTTTTCTGCTACAGAACACCTCCCTTGGTACAACAAAAAAGACCAGTGTTTACTTTTCATTAAAAGGTAAGAAACATATTTAGCCCCTTTTTATGAATGACCACAATTACCTATCTATATTTGAATAAAAATTCACAGGATATATTAATAGTCTCTTAAAGAATTCATTGGAAGATACCTTGATCTTTCTGTGGAAGTAAAAACAAACAAAAAACCTAGACGTCATTTGATAATACTAATGCAGAAAATAACCTAATTAATTAAATTCACTGTCTAAACCTGCTCACAGAACACAAGTAGTAAATTAAAATATAAAATATGATGAATTATTCACTTCAAATGAGGAAACATTTTAAAGTTAGATTAATCTTTACATTACTTTTTTATTATAGAATTTGGGCTTTGTCATTTAGTCACATATTTTTAAAAAGTTAGGAAACACTTTCTATGTTGTAAATAAATTTACTTTTATTGTTTATTTTTGATCTTCAAGGTATATAAGCATTATAAAGAAAAAACAGTATATAAAATTCCAATGATGGTATATATATACAATCTTATCAACCAAATGATAACCATTTTTAACATTTTGGTGCATTTCCTCCCAGAAATTTCTCTGTACATCTACATACCTGCCTGTTTATATATACTGTTTTATCTATAAAACATATTTTGTTTTGTAATCTGCTCATTTATCAGTTGTGGCTATATTTTCATGGTAAATGATAAACACCTAATTTTAAAATAGATGCATATTCCATGGAAATGTTTATTTATTTAATATTTAACCATATTCCTGTTGTAGGGCAGCTACTTCCCACATCATTTTTCTACTAGCATACACATTTTTTTCCTACTATAAAAAAATTAGCCCTGGATACCTACTGTATGCGCTCGTGAAAATTATGGGAATGCAGGAGTAAATTGTGTTCATTTTATTCTTTGACACATATTGCCAAACTTTTCTCTCCAGAAAAGTTATCACAGTTTACACTCCTACAAACAATGCTAAGAGTTAATTTTGTCCTTCAACTAATATTTTTGTGCCTGCCGTGTGTTAGGCACATGTGGTAGAGGATGGCAGTTTAATGGTGAATAAAACTTAACTGAGTGTGAGGGGTGCCTGGGTGTCTCAGTTGGTTAAGCTTCTGACTTTGGCTTAGGTTTCTCACAGGTTCATGAATTCAAGCCCCATAAGGGATTCTGTACTGACAGCTCAGAGCCTGGAGCCTGCTTTGGATTCTGTGTCTCCCTCTCTCTCTGCCCCTCCCCTGCTCTCTCTCTCTCTTTCTCTCTCTCTCTCAAAACTTAATAAACATTAAAAAAATATTAAAAAAACTAAACTGAGTGTGTATTCTTTCATTTCATAATTTTAATCACAACATA
The DNA here is from genome assembly GCF_024362965.1 of Panthera pardus. Taxonomy (NCBI): domain Eukaryota; kingdom Metazoa; phylum Chordata; class Mammalia; order Carnivora; family Felidae; genus Panthera; species Panthera pardus. The sequence goes on along the minus strand of NW_026526843.1, from coordinate 51,894,697 downwards.
TACTATGGAAACAATTATTTAAGTCAGTGGGTTTATGCCATAAATATTGTCCTGAAACTTATTATTTTCATTTAAAATGATAGATATCTTTTTTTAATGAATGCTCTTATATTTTGATAGTATGTTAAAGGTTTCATTTACATGTTAAATTTTGTATCATCAGGAATTAATATTTTGGATAAGTATTGAGTTAGGGATTCAAATTTTTTTTAAGTTTATTTACTTTGAGAGAGAAAGAGAGAGAGAGAGAATGAGTGGCAGAGGGGCAGAGAGAGAGGGAATCTGAAGCAAGCTCCCACACTGTCAGTAAAGAATTTGATGAGGGCCTTGATCCCATTAACCATGAGATCATGACCTGAGCCAAAATCAAGTTGGACGCTTAACCGACTAGGTCACCCAGCACCCCTCAAATATTTTTAAATATATTTTTATTAGCTAGCTAATTGTTTTGTGCTGTTTGTTTGGTAATCTCTCTGACTCAAACTTATTTGAGATACCAACTCTATCATATTAACTAAAATGCTTGGTTCTGTTTCTGAATTCTGTTCTCTGATCTGTTGGCCATAATTTTTCTACAAACAACTAATGAGGTACTGGCAGGTTTTTTTTTGAAAACTTTATATTTTATGAAAATGATATGCATTGAAAAAAGGTTAGATAATATGTTGAAATCCAAACAAGAAAAGTAACTAAAAACACACTGAGAGTAATCACTATTCACATCTTTAATGAAAATCTCCAGATTAATTTCTTTTAAAAAATGTTTATTTATTTTGAGAGAGAGAGCATGTGAGTGGGAAAGGGGTTAGAGAGAGAATCCCAAGCAGGCTCTGTGCTGTCAGTGAGGAGCCGGATGCAGGGCTTGATCCCATGGAATTGTGTGATCATAACCTGAGCTGAAATCAAGAGTTGGACACTTAACCGACTGAGCCACTCAGGTGCCCCTCCAAATTAATTTCTTATCATTATGTATTTGTATTTCTTAGGTTAATGGTAAGATTCAATGTCTTTTCATATTTTTATTGTCCATTTGAGAAATGCCTACTCATATCCTTCACTTGCTTTTCCACTGAATTAAGAAAGAAATTAATCAGTGGTGAGATCCTACAGGTTAAATAATTATGGTCTTGATTTAAAACAACTGTGACTCACTTAGAAAATATCTCTGTTCTGACTTATAATATTGGACAAATGTGACTTAACTAAAGCTTTTATTTTAAATTACTCAATTTCATTTTAAATTGTCATCTAAATAATGTCTTTCAAGAATTCGTGCTTAATCACACTGATCAAAGAAGTTTGAAATGAAACAGAGAGAATAAAAAGAGAAAAACTTGTAAAAAAACTCATACAAAGATAATATATTAATGAACTATTTTGATTTTTCTATTTGTAAGTATTTTTTTCCCAAGCCAAAGACTATTGGTGACTTCTAACTACAGTGCTCTACTTTAGATGTGTATGCACTACCTTAGGTATCTTATAACACACTTTTATTTTTGTAGCTTTTTTGTCTATTGTTAATTTTATTATGGCAGTTTCCTAAAAGAAAATAAGTATTTTATTTATATAATGAATTTAATGTATGCATTATAGCATATATTTTCTATAGTGAATATTTTTATAAGTATTCTAGTATATAATATGCTTATTTTTTTAATAAAGCTATCTTTAGTTGCATAGTGATATGTTCACCATTTCATTATTTTATGACATTCTTTTTTGGGGTCAAATATTCATACTTCTACATGAAATGATGCTTAACACAGAATCTATTGGTATATTCAGGCTGAACATGGCTCTTGACATCTGTTTATATCTTCCCTGTTATGAACATATATACAACCCCAACTATCATGCCTGTCACACAAACACATGTATGTAATACACAATAAGTGTTACAGAATTATCTTTGTTGTAGATATTTAAGAAGCCAAGCATTGCAATTTCATTTATTGGTGGACTTTTTTGTTGTTGTTGTTTTTGTTCATCTAGACAGATTTTATCTGAACATATAAGTTAATTCTCTCTCTCTCTCTATATATATATTTATTTATTTATTTCTGAGAGAGTGCTCACTCATGCGTGTACCCATGCTTGTGCATGAGCAGGGGAGGAGCAGAGGGAAAGGGAGAAAGAATCTTAAGCAGGCTCAGCATGGAGCCTCACACGGCGCTCAATCCTATGACTCTGGGATCTTGACCTGAGCCAAAATCAAGAGTTAGATGCTCAACCAGCTGAGCCACCCAGGTGCCCCTAAGGTAATTCTTTTTAGAAACAATTTTATTGAACTATAATAGATACAACTGTACATACAGTGTACAATATGATGTTTTAATAAATCTGTACACCTGTGAATTCATCACCACGGTCAAGAAAATGAAAATTTTTATCAACCCCAAAAGTTTCATTATGCCTCTCCTTGTCTCTACCTTGGCAACTACTGATCTACTCTCTGTTTCTATAGATTAGTTTGCACTTTCTAGAATGTTATATAATAGACTAGTTTGCACTTTCTAGAATGTTATATAAATGAACTGAGGAGTCACATGCTATGTTTATGTTTAACTTTTTAAGAATTAACTGTTTTCCAAAGTGGTTGTACAATTTTGCATTCATATCAGAAATGCCAACACTTGGTACCGTTGGTCTTTTTAAATTTAGCAATTTTAATAGGTATGTAGTAGCATCTCATTGTGGTTTTACTTTGCATTTCCCTAATGACTGATGATGTTAAACACCTTTTTTGTAGTGATTTACCATCCACATAACTTCTTTGGTGAACTGTCTATTCATATATTGCCCATTTTTCTATTGGGTTCTGGTCTTACTATCGAGATTTGAGAATTCGTTATATACTCTGGATACAAGTCCTTAGGAGATAAAAGCTCTGCAAGTATTTTTTACCAATCCATGGATTTTATTTTTATTCTCTTAACAGTACATTTTGTAGCTTTTCAGAGAACAGAAGTTTGTAATTTTGATAGAGTCCAATTTATCATCTTTTTTCTTTCCTTTTATGAACCATGTTTTTGGTGTCATCTCTAAGAAATCTTTGCTTATCCCAAGATCACTAAGACATTCTTCTATGCTCTTTTAGAATTTTTATGCTTAGTTTCACGTTCAGATCGGATCTATTTTTGTATGTGGTACAAGATATGGATTGAAATTCTTTTTTTTTTTTTTTTTTTTTTTTTTTACATATGGACATCTGGTTGTCCCACCATCATTTGTTGAAAAACTATCCTTTCTCTACTGAATTAACTTGTATCTTCATCAAAAATTGTCAATATATGTGTGGGTGTATGTTGGGCTCTCTATTCTGTTCCATTGTGTGCTTATTTTAACTTCCTAATTTGTAAATATTTGTTAGCTATATTTATATTTGGGAGGGAATGAGAACAAAATTGTGGGATAATAGAATTTCATGATAGTGGAGACAATTACAGTAGCTAGGTCTTCATCCTTGGCCTTTCATTTCTGCTCCCAAATATCTGAGAGAAAAGGAAAATAACAGCAATGTTAACCTAGAAAACAAATCAAAACAAGAAACAGAAATGCTTTTCTATTTTGTGGAGTTGCCAGTGTATGGCTGTCTACAGCCCAGCCACAGGAATGGTAGCTAGCATTATTCAAGAGCACGAATAATGCCTGTGCTTTTCTCAACCTTTGATAAGAAAGATCTCTTTGTTAAATGTAAGTAGAAAACATTTTCAAGCTATTAATAAATTATAATTAAAGACAGGATTGTTATGAATAATTGGTTATTATTTCATACTGTGAGTTTCAAAGCAAAATTATCTCATTCCATACTCATTCCTAAAATAAGGACACACACAAATGAGTAGAGTATGGCATATAGCTATAAAATTTGATTTTTAAAGGAAATATTTGTGAATTACATTTCTGGCATTATAGCCTTAACTTCATGGTGTTTGAAAGGGCACTTACAATTAATGTAATGGCAGAGTAGGTGAATCAGTTACTAATTTGGATATTGTTCTAATGCTAGTTTTCAACTTAACAATAGCATACATGTTCAAAAACGTAAATCCAAATTGCAGAGGAACACTTTTACAAGGGCATTCAAGGATCTTTTTCCAATGGTGCTCATTTGAAGAATTCTCACATTAAAACTCAAATAAAGCAAATCTTTTTTTATTGCAAGTTTGGAAGCATTTTTTTTAATGCTAGTAAAAATGGAGGGGGTTGCCTAGGTGGCTCAGTTGGTTAAGCAACCGACTCTTGATTTTGGCTCAGGTCATGAACTCATGGTTCATGGATTTGAGCCATACATAGGGCTCCACGCTGATAGTACAGAGCCTGCTTGGGATTCTCTCTTTCCCCTGCTCTCTCTGCCCGTCACCCACTTACTCTCTCTATATCTCTCAAAATAAATAAATAAACTTTAAATTTTTTTAAAGCAGGAAAATTTTTTAAGGATTTAAATGTCTTTGCATGTATATATGACCACAATAACTATTTTTAAATTTTTCATTATATTTGGACAATGTAGAACAAGCCCAAATGGATATTCTCTGCCAAATTTTATCCAGAATACCCAGATATATTTAATTAATTTGATTTAGTGCATCCTCTGAGGAAAAATGAGTCTTATGATACTGCAAATATTCCTGCTGGCAGGAACAAATACATGTTCCACAGCTCTTCAGAGGTGATGGTCATTTTTGTATCAAACAACATACATGCAATTCACAAAAACCTTTTTTAGAGTATAAAGAGGAGAATCCCAATAATCATCAAACCTTAGCATTTGATTTCCTTACTGAGACATTATGACCAGATTGTTAGTGTAGGTGCTGGAGTCAGAATTGCTGGGCTTGAATCCTTTTTTTTTTTTTCTCTTACTAGTTGCATTAGATATTGGACAAGCTACCTCACTTGTATTACTTCTGTTCTCCCTCTCTAAAATGGGGCTAAGAATGGGACATAGAACTACAATTCAATATTGTTTACTACTTTTTGTATTATTATTTATCAAGGTAGTGTTTTAAAGAAACCTTTCTTAGTATATAGTCTCAAGCCACTCAGCATTTCTATGAAGTCAGTATGCTGTGACTTCTATTATGGAAGCAGCATAGGAATCTACAAATATGAATTTTCCATCTATAATATGCATGAAAGTAGAAATTTCATGGATATTGGCAACTCCTTGATATTAATAATAGTATTAGATCTTGATAGTTCTAAGGTCAAATAGCCACTCATGGTGGTTGGCATTATCTGCCTACAGAAGGTCTCCTGTTATTTCAAAGGAAGAAAAATCAGCACGACACAAATAAAATTCCAAACCAAATATTGTTTTAATATTTTACACCTCACACAGCATCCTTTCTTTCTTGAGAGCTTTTAAACTTCCCGACAGCCCTAAATTACTCAATCTTCATTACCTAAACCTCAAATTTATATCTCATGTTTATTTTTGATGCCATTTATTTTTTATTCCATTATAAAGATTAAGAATATAATATTTGCATACAATTAACTACATATATATGAAAATATAATAAAGTAATTCCCAATGTCTTAGTGACTTCTATTCTTGATATTAATAACATTTTTTTAACTTTTTATGTGGTTAGAGTACTATGCATTGTGACAATTTTAAATATCCACCAAATGCCTTAGATTTTCCTATTTTTTTCATCTTGTTTAGAGTAATGGTCTCAAGCCTAACTCACAACTGTGTGAAAATATTATCCTTGTTGGAGGTGGAAGAGATTTTAGAAATCATTTAGCCCAATAACCATATACATATTGGGGAAACTGAGGCCTTCCCTTTTGGATGGACATTCTGTGTGTTTCCAGGTATTTGTCACTACAAGCAACACTTTTACAAACATTATTACATATTCAAAAAGTCATTTCCACATATGTTAATGATTTTGGGTTAGGACAGATTAAGGAATAAAGAAAGGTCCTCTAATAATGGGTAACTATACTAAGCATTATGTAGTAGTAAGTGTTCATAGTTGTCACTAAATAATAACTAACTTTATCATTTTCAATGTATCAAACACTGAACCAAGCACTTTACTTTTACTATTTCATTTTAATGAACCCACTGAAGAGTTCATTATCATCCTCATATGGTATTATCCTCATATCATCCTTAGTGTCCTCAATGAGAGCACTAAGACTTTAAGTGAATAACTTTCCCAAGGTCACATAGTTTATAATCAGAAGAGCCCAGATATAAAACCAGATGGTTTGACTCCTGCATTAAATTATTATTCTACCATCTTTTTTTAAGTTTGTAAAAAAATTTTATTTATTTATTTTAAGAGAGAGGGAAAGAAAGAGAGGGGCAGAGAGAATGTAAGGGAGAGAATTCCAAGCAGGCTCTACAGTAGCAGTGTGGAGCCCAACATGGGGCTTGAACTCACGAACCATGAGGTAATGACTTGAGCTGAAACACTTAACCCACTGAGCCACCCAGAACCCCTTTACTCTACCATCTTTAAAGAACGGAAGTGAATGAACTCTTGAACAGAGGTGCTCAAACTGTATTTAAATGACAGCCGTGGCCACTCTTCCCTTCCTCTGGTAGTAGTTATGTTTTTATTATTTGAATACCTTTAAGGGCACTAGTCCTCAAGTTCCTCTGATTCACACATGAGTTTTGGATTGATCTGAGGGTATACTAGAACAAGCTAATTTAATGAAAAAGATGGTTTTCATTAGTTCTAACATGCCTGATGACTTTATTTGGTTAACAACCAAACACTAGGAAGGCAGAGCTTAAAATAAATGCCAGTGTATCCAATCCATAATTAAATGAAAAACACCCTAGGAATTTTTCCACTTAAGTATCCTTGTTGCAGAGGAACCTATACTTTAGGAGCTTGAAGGTATGATCTGAAGCTACCCATTGATAGCAAGAAACTCTTAATATCTATACATTTTAACTATAAATTTATTTTCAATATTTGTTGTATATTCTTTAATTTATTGACATTAGTTTTTATGTAAAACAAGATTTCCTGTCCCTGAGTAAACTGACACCCAGGAAGATGTGTTATGATGATCCAATCAATTTTCCTGTGAGTTTCAGTCTCACGGGACTGAAGAGACTGCCTGACTGCCTTTTCCTCATTGTATATTCCTGCCTCCTTTGTCGTAGATTAGTTGGCTGTATAAGTATGGGTTTATTTCTGGGCTGTCCATCCAGTTGCATTGATCTATGTGTCTATTTTTGTGATCTATGTGTCTATATTGTTTTCATCATGAGAGCTTTATAGTTTATCTTGAAATCTGAAATTGGGATGTCTCCAGTTTTGTTTTTCTTTCTCAAGGTTGCTTATTAATTTGGGGTCTTTTGTGGTTCCATACACATTTTAGTGTCATTTGATTCGGTTTTGTGAAAGATTTTGTTGATATTTTGGTAGGGAATGCATTGAAACTATAGATTTCTTTTGGTAGTATGGACATTTTAACAATATTAATGCTTTTAAACCGTGAGCATGGAGTATCTTTCCATTTGTGCTGTACTTAATTTCTTTCATCGGTGCTTTATATTTTTCAGATACAGTTCTTTCACCTCCTTGGTTAAGTTTATTCTTAGATATTTTATTGTTTTGGTGCAATTAAAATGGAATTATTTATTTAATTTCCCTTTTTTGCTGCTTCATTATTAGTGTATAAAACCCTAATGATTTATAGGTATTGACTTTGGATCCTACAACTTTACTGAATTCATTTATATTACTTCTAGTAGTTTTTTTGTGGATTCTGTAGGATTTTCTATGTATTAGTATCATGTTATCCACAACTGGTGACCCTTTTTTTTTTTTTTTTTGAGACAGAGACAGATAGAGCATGAGCAGGGGAGGGGCAGAGAGAGAGGGAGACACAGAATCTGAAGCAGACTCCAGGCTCAGAGCTGTCAGCACAGAGGCCGATACGGGGCTGGAACTCTGGACTGTGAGATCATGACCTGAGCTGAAGTCGGACGCTTAACCAACTGAGCCACCCAGGTGCCCCACAACTGGTGAAACTTCTTTCCCCATATGAATGCCTCTTTTTTTTTTTTTTTTGAATGATTGCTGTGAAGACTTCCAATACTAGGTTGAATAAAAGTGGCAAAAATGGACATCCTTGTCTTGTTCCGGATCTTAAAGGAAAAGCTCTCAGATTAACCATTGATATTAGCTGTGAGTTTTTCATATACACCTTTATTAGATTGAGGTATATTCCCTCTAAACCCACTTTAATGAGAGTTCTTACCATGAATGAGTGTGGTATTTTGTCAAATGCTTTTTCTGCACCTATATAGATGATCATATGATTTTTATCCTTTGTTTTGTTGATGTGGTATGTCACATTGATTGATTTGTGAATATTGAACCATCCTTGCATCCCAGGATAAATCTCATTTCATCATGGTGAATGATCCTTTGAATGTATTGTTGGATTTGGTTTGCCAATATATTTTGAGGATTTTTGCATGCATGTTTATCAGGCATATTGGCCTGTAGTTTTCCTTTTTTGTGGTGTCTTTCTGGTTTTGTTATAAAGGTAATGCTGGCCTCACAGAATGTACTTGGAAGCTTTCTTTCCTCTTCTGTTTTTTGGAATAGTTTGAGGAGAATAAGGTATTAACTCTTTAAATTCAGAATTCCCCTGTGAAGCCATCTGGCCCGGGACTTTTGTTTATTGGTAGATTTTTGATTGGTGATTCAGTTTCTTTGCTGGTTATCAGTCTGTTCAAGTTTTCTATTTCTTCCTGTTTCAGGTTTGGTAATTTATATGTTACTAGGAATTTAATCCATTTTTTCCAAGTTGTCCAGTTTGCTGGCATATAATTTTTTGTAGTATTCTCTTATTATCCTTTGTATTTTTGTAGTGTCAGTTGTTACTTCTTTTCCTCATTTCTGATTTTATTTATTTGGGTCCTTTCTCTTTTTTTGTTGATGAGTCTGGCTAAGGGTCTATCAATTTTGTTTATCTTTTCAAAGAACGAGCTCTTGGTTTCATTGATTTTTTTTTTTTGTTTTGTTTCGTTGTTTTTGGTTTGTTTGTTTGTTTTTTGTCTCTATGTAATTTATTTCTGCTCTGACCTTTGTTATTTCCTTCCTTCTGTATACCTTGGGCTTTGATTGTTCTTTTTTTCCTAGTTCCTTTAGGTGTAAGTTTAGATTGTTTATTTGAGCTTTATCTTATTTCTTAACTAGGGCTGTGTGTCTTTTTATTCTCTCTTCGAACTGCTTTTGCTGCATCCCAGAGTTTTTAGAACATTGTGTTTTCATTTGTCTCAATGTATTTTTTTAATTTCTTCTTTGATTGTTTATTGACCTATTTTTTAGTATCATGTTTAGCCTCCATGTGTTTGTGATTTTTTCATTTTTTTCTTGTGATTGCTTTCTAGTTTCAAAGCATTGTGGTTAGAAAAGATGCATCGTATGATTTCAATCTTCTTAATTTTATTGAGGCTGGTTTTGTGGCTTTACATGTGATGTATTCTGGTAAATGTCCCATGTTCACTGGAAAAGAATGTGTATTCTGTTGTTTTGGGATGGAATGCACTGTAAATATCTGTTATGTACATCTGGTCTAATGTGTCATTCAAAGTCACTGCTTACGGGGCACTTGGGTGGCTCAGTCGGTTAGGTGGCTGACTTCAGCTCAGGTCATGATCTCATAGTTTGTGAGTTTGAGCCCCATGTCAGGCTATGTGCTCAGAGCCTGGAGCCTGCTTCAGGTTCTATGTCTCCCTCTCTCTTTGCTGCTTCCCCACTCACACTCTGTCTCTCTGTGTCTCTTAAAACAGAATAAACATAACAAAAAAAACTCGCTGCTTACTTATTGGTTTTCTGCTTGGTTGATGTATCCATTGATGTAAGTGGGGTATAAAAGTCCCCTACTATTATTTTATTACCATCAGTCTTTCTTTTTATGTTTGTTAACATTTGCTTTGTGTATGTACATGCTCCAGTGTCGGGTTCAGAGATATTTACAAGTGTTCTATCCTCTTTTTGGATTGATCCCTTTATCATTAAATATTGTCCTTATTTTTTAGTGTTTATTTTAAAGTCTGATTTGTCTGATCTAATTATTGCTACTTTAGCTTTGTTTATTTATTTTTTTGGCTTCCATTGAGGTGAGTCTCTTATAGGCAGCATATAGATGGGCCTTGCTTTTTTATTCATTTTGTCACCCTATGTCTTTTTATTGGAGCATTTAGGCTATTTACATTTAAAGTAACTATTAGTTATTTGTTTTCTGGTTGTTTTATAGTTCTTCTCTACCCATTTTCTTTTCTTTCTTTGTGATTGATGAGTTCCTGTAGTGTTATGTTTGGCTTTCTTTCTCTTTATTTTTTGTATATCTATTATAGGTTTTGGGTTTGTCATTTCCATGGTTTTTCATTTCAATGAGGTTCATACATAACATCCCAAGTATATAACTCTCTATATTAATTTGATGGTCTTTTGAGTTCAAACACATTCAAAAGAAGTTCTTTTTTACTCCTTCCATGTTTTATGTATATGCTATCTTATTTTACATATTTTCACTCATGATTTTCTTGTATCTAATTAATTATGGCAATTTCTTTTCTATTTAAATTAGTCCTGGCACTTGGGTCAGGGCACCTGGGTCGCTCAGTCAGTTAAGCCTCTGCCTTTGGATCAGATCTTGATCTAATATTTCATTAGTTTGAGCCCCACATCATGCACTCTGCTGTCAGTTCAGAGCCCACTTCAGATCCTCTGTCCCCTCTCTCTCTGCCCCTCCCCCACTCGTGCTATCTCTTTCAGATAAATGTTAAAAAAAGTTTAAAAATGTAAATAAATCCCTTTAAAATTTCTTGTAATCCTGGTTTAGTGGTGATAAACCCCTTTATCATTTGTTTGTCTGATTTGTTCTTCAAACCTGAATGATCACCTTGTGGGTAGTATATTCTTGGTTGTAGTTTTTTTTTTTTTTCTCCTTTCTGTACATTGAATATATCATGCCACTCCCTGGTGACATGCAAAATTTCTGCTGAAATATCAGCTAATAGCCTTATAGGATGTTCCTTGCAGGTGACTTCATGCTTCTCTCTTGCTGCTTTAAAAATTCTCTGTTTATCTTTAACCTTTGATATTTTAATTATTATGTGTCATGGTGTGGACCTTTTTTGGATTTGCCTTTTTGCAACTTCCTGTGTTTCTTGAACCTGGATGTTTATGTTCTTTACCAGGTTAGGGAACTATTATTTTTATTTTAATTAATTAATTAATTAATTGTATTTATTATTTATTATTTATTCAAATAAGATTTCTACCTCTTTCTCTTCTTCTTCTTCTGGGACCCCTATAATGCAAATGTTTCTTTGCTTGATGTTATCCAAGGGATCTCAACCTATCCTCACTTTTTTTTTTCACTCTGTTCTCACTTTGTTGTTCAACTTTTATGCTTTCCATTACTCTGTTTTCCAATCACTGATTCATTCTTCTGCATCTGGTAATCTATAGTTAATTCCCTCTAGTATGTTTTGTATTTCAGTTATGGTGATCTTCGACTAACATTGGTTCCTTTCTATATTCTTTATCTCTTTTTTGGTAGTCTCACTGAGTTCTTCCACTCTTCTTTCCAGCCTCATGAACATCTTTACAATCATTATTTTAAATTCTTTATCAGGCATATTGCTTTCTGTTTCATTTACATCTTTTTCTGAGGTTTTGTCTTGTTCTTTCTTTTGGAGCATATTCCTCTGTCTCCTCATTTTCCTTGACTTTCTCTGTTTGTTTCAATGGATTAGGTGGAACAGCTACTTCGCCTAAACTTGAAGGAATGGCCTAGTGTATGGTCATCCCCTATGTAGACTATGCTTGGTTACTTTTGCTAGCTAGCTAGATCTATAGTGTGCATCGGCTGGGGGTCATAGGACTCCACTCAGCGGACATTCTGGCAGCACAATTAAAGCTGATGTGTACAGTTTAGTGTGCTCCTTTGGCTCTCCATGCAGCAGGTACCCTGGTAAGACAGCTAAGGCTAAAGAGGACATAAGCTGGGATGTCTCAAGGATCTACATGCAGAGAGCACCTTGGCAGTATAGCTGAAGCTAAAGTGATGTTATCTGGGATATCCTGGAACTCTCCACCCAGAGGGTGCCCTGGTGAGGTGGCTGATACTGAGGCATATTGTGGGCCATCACATCCTAGGGATTTCCATGCAGCAGGCACCCTGGCAGGACAACTAAAGCTGAAGTAGATGAAAGTTGGGGGATCCTGGGGCACTCCATGCTAGGAGTACCCTGGTGGAGCTGCTGAAGCTGAGTTGGTGAGCAGGCTGGGAGCACCTGGAGCTCTCCATGCAGAGGGTACTCTGGGTACAAACTGGGGTATCCCATGTATTCTGTGCAAGGGGTGCCCTGGCAGAATTTCTGGACCAAGGTAGTATACAAATAGGAGGTCCCTGTGCTCTCTGTGCAGAGGATTCCCTGGCAGGATAGTTAAAACTAAAGTGGGTGCATGCTGGGGGTACCCAGGGTTCTATGAACAGAGGGCAGTTTGGCAGGATACCTGAAACTGAAGTGAGTGTAAACTGGGATGTTCCAGGACTCTCTGCATAGAGGGTTCCATGAAGTGGTATATAGAGCCAAGGCACTGTATCATTCAGGAGGTTCTGGGCTGCTCTGTGCAGGGGGAACCCTGGAACAACAGCTAAAGCTAAAGTGAGCATGGGCTACTGTGGCCCCTGGGCTCTCTGAAAAAATGTGCCCTGGCGGGACAAGTGAGGCTGAAGTGGTTGCAAGCCAGGGTGTCCCATGGCTCTCTGAACTGAGGGCAACCTGACAGGACAGATGAAGCTAAATTAGGTACAGGCCAGGATGCCCAAGGTGCTCAATGCAGGAGGTGCCCTTGCCTGGCAACTGGAACTGAGGCTGGTATGGACAGGAGTGTTCTAGGGCACTTCATGCAGAGGGTGCCCTGGCAGAGTGGCTGGAACTGATGCAGAAAAGGGCCAGGGATTCCCAGGTTACTCCATACAGTGTCTTCCTGGCAGGGCAGCTGGGTCTCAAGGGGACATCAGCCAGGTGGCTCTAGAGCACTCTGCTTCGGGGGTGCCTTCGCAAGCCTTCTGAAGCCAAAGTGGTATAGGCCTGGAGATGTTCCAGGGTTCTTTGCACCTGTTTCACCTTGGCATGAAAGCTGGGGCTACAGAGAGTGCTAACCAGGGGTACCCTGGTGTGCACTGCCTTGTGGCCACCTTGGTGGGATGGCTGTGGCTGGTGTGGACTAGGGACCCAAGGGTCACTGAGGTGGCAGGCCAGTTTGGGTGCCTGTACTGTGCACCTATCTGTGCTTTCAAGGTGGGGGTGGAAGTGTAGGCAGCTTTCCCTGCCATTCTGGGAGAGTTCTAAGGCTGGCTCTATTGTATGCTATTTGCTCTATTAAACCGTGGCTTTTTTCTGTGCCTCAGTGTGACCAGGGCTGGTGTCGGCTTGTGGACCTGGGGTTTGCTGAGGTGGCAAGCCAGCTATGGTGATAAGTTCCTACTCCAGTATCCATTTTTAAGGTGGAGAGAGAGCATAAACCCATGTCGCTGCTCAATCCCGCTGACCTGTAGTGTATTCCTGCAGATCCTCTGCTGTTTGGCAGAATTCTGGGGGTGACTTTTTTATATGCTAGTTGTGTTTTTTAAACCCAAGGCTTTTTTTTATTGTGCCCAAGGACATAGGAATCTGTTCTCAACCCCTCAGTACTATCCCACCCCAATGAAATTCACAAGGTAGAGGGTTGGGGTTCCCTTTGTTACCATGTCTCTGTCTCTCTTGCTGTTCTTTTTTTTGTCATTCTATCTTTTGTTGTACAGAAGCTGTTCAGTTGACCCTCAGTTGTTCAAGAGGAATTGTTCTATAAATAGATATAATGTGGTGTGTTCCATGGATGAGGTGGATTCAGAGTCTTCCTACGTTGCCATCTTGGGCTGGATCCCCCCTCTAAGTTTTTTTTCTTTTTTTCATTCAAATCATTTTCTCTTGTTTTGAAATTCATCTCATTTTTCCTATTTACTTGTACAGCTATTTTTAATGTTGAAAATGTCTCTTACTTTTAGTGACTTATGTTGCCTAGAAAACGAAGATCATGAGTAGATCAACCATTCTTTGACAACTTTATTTTTATCTTTATGAGGAAAAAATAAGCTATTTCCTATAAATATCTGTTTGGATTTTTGATATTTTTTTTTCCTGTGGGTTTGTGATAACTTGAAACTTCAATCCATAAAACATTGCTTGCTCATAAAATCACTAGGCACATTGCATTTTTTTTCTGCAAAGGATGTTTATATATTTTAGGTGCAAATGGTTTACATTTGCTTGTAAGTTTATAGTATGAGTATACTAAGAGATTCTGTTTAGTTCAGTAAAAGACATATGCTTATGGGACAGAAATTTGAAATTACTCCACTGAGGTTATGCAAGTAATGGGATGTACATTTCAGAGAGATAGCTATCACAACTGATAAAGTATTCAAGTTACTATTTCCTTCTCTACTGTCTTGCATTCCAACTGTTATTTCACTGTTTCAGACTGCTGTCATTTCCCATCTGGATTATTTACCTCTTCTTTGCCATTTATTTTACTACCTCAAGCTCTCTTGCTTCCCTTCAAAGTATATTCTGCTGTGAAACTAACCTTTCTAAAATTCTATTTTATATCATACCCTTATTGAAAATCGCACTGAATCCCCATTGCAGGGCAGAATAGCGTAAGGAAAAGAACACCAGCTTTGGAGTCAGACGGATTAGAGTTTGAATCTTGGTCCCACCATGTAACCTCTAGTAGGTAATTTTATTGAATTTAGATTCCAGAGTCAAACATAACTACATTTGCTACTTGCTAGCTATATGACCTTGGGATTTTATTTAATTTCATTAATCCAGTCTCCTTAACAGTGAAATGTGGAAAATAATGTATATCAATTAGGGCTTTTGAGTTGTAAGCAACATAAACTAGTGCTGGTTGTCTTACTCAAAATTTGATTCATTGGAAAAAATAACATGGTCTTACAAATTCTGTGGAAGGCTAATGAATCAGGTCCAGGAATAGACAGGAACTGAAATAGCTTTGGATACCTAGGAAGCAGAAAACACAAGGTTTTCATAACCAGTATTGTCTAACCATGATGTTGAGGATGAGATAAACTGGAGCTTCAGTCATTTTCAATTTAATTGTTTGTCCCTTCACTATGGGAGTGTAAGACTTCTAGTTATAGTCCCACTGGACTCTTCTCAAAGGAAAATCAGTACTATGAGACTGAAAAAATGGATGCCTGATATCCAGCACATAACAAATGCCCACTATGCATGTAAACCACCAGTCACATAGGTGCTCAGTAAATGGCTATTTTAACAAGACAAAGTCTAGACAACTTAGTCAGACATTCATGGTCATTCACTTTCTGTCATCAAACTGCCTTTTCAAACTTAATTTTCCCCTGAATCCTCTGCAAACCATTAATATCCAGCTCTGTCCTTCTTACTCAGTCCATTTTCCCTGTCTGAAATGCTCTCAACCTCTCTCACTTTTTAATAATATCCTATTTATCTCTTTTAAAGCTTAGTTTAGCTCTTTTTTCTGATTCCTGAATCACTGGTTTTCTTTTTCTCATTTTCTCTTAATCATGTATTATTTCTTGACATCTTTTTTGAATAGTGGTTTTGTAGTATCTAACCCATCTTGTGCCTTTTTTCTCCTATCTAGATTGTAACTCCTTGAGAAGAGAGATGATGTATCATATTTTCTTTGTTTCCTTGATGGCATTTAACCCAGTATCATGCACATAGTAAGTGCTCATAAACTTCTGGTAAATGGATACAAGAATATGAATTATTAATTTCAATCAATGTTCATTTAATGATCACACACTCTATACTCAGTAGCGTGGTGATTGTTTTGAGGGTGCAGAAAAAAGATAAAAACTGTAAAGTTGCCTTTGATAAAGCTTGCAGTTTAATTTAGGAGAGAAAAAAGATAAGAACATGAAGCGCCTCAAGAGCAATTATATTAATAAGTAAAAAATATCATGTGAAAATGTTTGATATCCACACTAAGAGTATAAGAATATATAAAAAGCAGGAATTAACTAGATAGATGTGAGGGACAAGCAGATTGCCTTGTCTAGGATGAAGGGTTCATGTTGGAAAATAATAAAAGATAGTATTAGAGAACACAGGGTTGGGGAAGTATTTGAAAAATAAATTTATAAATTTAGAGGGAACAGCAATAGCTTCACTAAATGGAATGAAGTTTATTTACATAATGGAACATTAATCTGCTACCCACAGTGATGATTATTTAGTGACTTAGAAATATGATCAAAATACAGTATTCAGCCACAAAAACAGGTTACAAAATATTATGTACATGAATTTATTTTTTTAAATAAAGGGCATAAAAACACATCAAAATATCTGGAATTATAATCAACAAGGTACTAATTATAGTTGGATGTAGGTGGTATACTCCATGGTTGCTTTTTAAAATTTTTCCAACAGATATATTTGGTTGACAGAAAAAAAATATGTACACGTATACTTAAAAGTACTGTAGGTTTTGGGGCACCTGGATGGTTCAGTTGGTTGAGCGTCCAACTCGTGATTTAGGCTCAGGGCATGATCTCATGGTTCATGGGATCAAGCCCCACATTGGGGTTTTTGCTGACAGTGTGGAGCCTGCTTGGAATTCTCTCTTTCCCTCTCTCTCTGCTCCTCCCCTGCTTGTGTTCTCTCTCTGTCAAAATAAATACATAAACTTAAAAAAAAAAACTTAAAAAAAGTACTATAGGTTTTCCATCCTTAGTGCTTTTACCTTTCCATGGCAGCCAATTCAGATTTTCCATTCTTTTAATTCAGTGATATTTACATCTAGATATTCACCTTTATCTGCTTAAGTAAACATAGTCAAGTCTTAATATCACTGAGCCTCAGTTCATGATAAATATAGGAATCCGGACTCCAGACTCCAAAGTCTCGAAAATCCCTTTGACCCATGATACACTACGATCTTATAAATATTCATGGAAATATTCTGAATAAATCAATGGCACTGACAACTAAAAAAAAAGTACTATAGGTTTTCAAGGACATAATATAAAAGATAATAATTGAGGGAGATTGCTTTAATATCTTTATATAAGGCTCTAAAGCCATCAAGACATGCTACGATTCTTGATTAGATAGTGGAAAACTTAAGAAACGCTTTGGGGAAAAATTAGTTTGACTAAATTTCCAATTTAATTTGGGGATTAAGGTAGTGAGACTGCCTTCAGTCAAATGAGGACTTTAAGATAAAAAACAGATGAACATAAGGGAAGGGAAGCAAAAATAATATTAAAAACAGGGAGGGGGACAAAACATGAGACTCTTAAATACGGAGAACAAACAGAGGGTTACTGGAGCAGTTGTGGGAGGGGGGGATAGGCTAAATGGGTAAGGGGCATTAAGGAATCTACTCCTGAAATCATTGTTGCACTATATACTAACTTGGATGTAAGTTAAAAAAATAAATTATAAATAAATAAATAAATAAATAAATAAATATTATTTTTTTAAAATATATACTTTTAAGTACTATGGATGTGTTCATGAAAACAACCCCAACCAAGTATTACAGAAGCTCAGAAAAATTATGTAATGATGGGATTAGACAAAGGATGAATATTTTCATTTGGAGACTGAAAGTGCTGCAAATGTGATACTTAAAGCATAACTGAATGTACAGGAGATTAAAAAAAAAACTTTCATTGAATCAATAAATTAACAGTTAAAAGAAAAGTCAAAAAAGGTAATGAGACTGAAAATAACACTGAAGTTGTGAGAAATACAGAACAGATATAAGTAACACTAATAGTTATGAGAAAATTGAGGTTCAGGAAAATTTATTGAGGTAAAAGGTAGAGAAGAGTTTGTTAACTTTTGCAAGCAGTATGATAGGTAACTGGATATATGAGAATTAGAACTCGGAAAAGGGCTTAGCAGTCAAGGCCTACATATAGGAGATAAAGGATTGTGATTCATTGGTGTGTAAGGAGTGTTAGTCTAGATGGAGAAATTACAAAAATTAGTACATACAGTAGGCCTAAAGAAAGACAAATGAAGGAGTTCCTGGGTGGCTCAGTCAGTTAGGTGTCTGGCTCTTGATTTTGGCTCGGGTTATGATCTCATGGTTGGTGGGATCGAGCCTTGCATCCAGCTCTGTGCTGACAGCACAGAGCCTGGTTGGGACTCTCTCTCTCTCTCTCTCTCTCTCTCTCTCTCTGTCTCCTTCCCCCTCCCGCCCCACCCTTCTCTTTTTCTCTCAAAATAAAGAAATAAACATTAAGAAAGAAAGCCAAATGGAGGCCTTAAAGTACACCAAATGCTTCCATTTACTATATTCCTGTATTTTTAAACATATTTATTAATTTTTTAATGTTTATTTACTTTTGAGAGAGAGAGAGAGAGCACAAGTGGGAGAAGGAAAGAGAGAGAGACAGACAGACAGACAGACAGACAGAATCTGAAGCAGGCTCCAAGGCTCTGAGATGTCAGTGGAGAGCCTGACGCAGGGCTAAACTCACAAACTGTGAGATCAGGACCTGAGCCAAAGTCAGACACTTAATGGACTGAACCACCCAAGTGCCCCTCAACAAATTTATTAAAATGTAATCTACATACTATAAAATTCATGCTTATTGGTGTTTAATTCAATTATTTCTGTAAATTAATACATTTGTTCAACCATACCCCTCTTAAGCAAAAACTCTTCTGTTTTCTGTCTGTAAATTTGCTTTTTGTGTACATTTCATATAAATGGAATCACACAATATATGGTCCATTGTGTTTAGTTTCTTTTACTCTTTTTAAGGTATATCCTTGTTGTAGCATGTATCAATAGCTTGTTCCTTTTAATTAATAGGTGATGGACATTTGGATTTTTCCAGTTTTTGCTGTTATGAGTAATGTTATTACGAATATTTATACATGTCTCTCTGTGGACATATACTTTCATTTCTCATGGTTAGATTCCTAGGAGTAAAATTGATGATATTTGTGTGGTAAATTTGTGTTTAACTTGCTAAGAAACCGCCAAAATATTTTCCAGAGTGTCCTTACCATTCCCACCAGCAGCGCACAAGTGGTCCACTTTCTCCCCATCCTCCTCAGCATTTGGTATCATTTGTTTTTTTGATTCTAGCCATTCTGGTGGATATGTAGCAGTTTCTTGTTGGAGTTTTGATTTACATTTTCCTAATGGCTAATGATGTTGCATATCTTTTCACGTCTTATTTTAGCCGTCCATATATCTTCTTTGGTAGAATGTGTATTTGAATTATTTGCCCATTTTTTAAATTGGGTTTTTTCTTCCTAATAATTATTGAGTTGTATTATTCAAATATTCTCTATATAAGTCCTATATCAGATTTGTGATTTGCAAAAACTTTCTTCTAGTCTGTGGCTTGTATTTTTATTTTCTTATTGGTGACTTTGAAGAGCAAAAGTTGATAAAGTCTAATTTATCAATTTTTTTCTTCTATGGATCATACTTTTAATATTGTATATAAGAATTCTCTGCCCTACCCAAGGTCATACTTTTTTTCTTCTGGATTTTCTTCTAGAAATTTTATAGTTTTAGTTCTTAAATTTGGGTCTGTGATCCATTTTGAGTTAATTTTTTTTTGTATATAGTATGAAATAAGGGTATAATTTTCTTCTCTGCTTTTTTAATTGGGTATCTAATTGTCCTAGCACCATTTGCTGAAAAGGCTATCCTTTTCACCAATGAATTGTCTTGGTACCTTTGTGAGAAATCAATTGACCATAAATGTAAGGATTTATTTCTAAACTCTCAATTCTGTTCTATTTCTCTAAATTCCTATCTTTATACCAATACCACACTGTCTTATTAACTGGCTTTTATGTTACATTTTAAAATTGGGAAGTGTGAATATTCCAATTTTGTTCCACTTTTTCAAGTATGTTTTGGCTGCTCTGGTACCTTATATTTCCATATGAATTTTAGGATCAGCTTGTCAATGTCAATTTCTACAAAGAACTGAGATCATATTTTGGTAGTCAGAATTCTTGAGCTGAGCGAACTGGGGATTGGGAGTATGGGAGCAGGTCCAGGCCCTAGTGCCACAGATTCCCACACTTTGTCTCCCACAGTCAGCAATTTTTCAAGAATAAACACTTGTAGGATGGATATATTATTTTGGTCAATTTCCAGAATACTGAAGTGGTTGCTTTTGTTAACTTTGTCCAGGTTTATAGTGCTTTGCAGGGAGAAGATTTCCTTATCTCCTCACCCAAGAGAATGACAGAAGTACTACCATGAACTTTGAGACCGATGTATAATGTATCAAGTACCATGAGCCATGGTACCATGTACCATGAGAAATGTGTTCCAAACACTTTTAACTCCAAAAGCCCAGTGACATGATATCAATTGATCTATGCAAGTTCAGTCAGAAAACATATAAAACTACCACTTGTCCTTTAAAGATAAACATATGGGATTGGATATTTTTTTACTTTGCATTAATTATGTTTAGAGTTGTGATAAAAATGACTGAGATTAAGTATATAATTTAATTCAAATGAATAGATTTATAAAGCAAATATATATATGTATATATACATATATACATACATACATACATATATACATATATATACACATATATACATACATACATATATACATATATATGTATGTATGTGTATATATATATATATATATATATATATATATGATTTTTATTTTTACATAAATAGTGCATTTACAATGGGGTAAAAACAGGTCTGTTCTCATATGCCTCTATACATAAGTTTCCAAACACTTGTATCTTAGTTTTAGGTGTAGAATTTAGTGATTTATCACTTACATACAATACCCGCTCTCCTCATAACAATTGCCCTCCTTAATACCAATTACCTATTTAACCCATCTCCTGCCCAGCTCCCCTCCAGTAACCATCAGTTTGCTTTCTATAGTTTAGAGTCTGTTTCTTGGTTTCCTCTCTTTTTTTCCCTATGTTCATTATTTATTTATTTATTTATTTATTTATTTATTTAGGAGTATTTGGTATCATTCCAGGATCCACATTTATTTTATTTATTTTTTTTAGTGGTTCTTATTTTTTTTCAATATATGAAATTTATTGTCAAAATCCTATGTTCATTTTTTAAATTTACATTCCACATGTGAGTGAAAGTATATGGTATTTGTCTTTGACTTTTTTTTTTGCAGAATTCATATATATATATATATATATATTTAATTTTATTTAAATTCTACGTAACATATAGTGTAATATTGGTTTCAGGAATAGAATTCAGTGATTCGTCACTTACATATAACACCCAGTGCTCATCAAAACACATGCCCTACTTAATACCCATCACACATGTAGCCCATCCTCCACCCGCCTTCCTCCACCAAACTTTAGTTTGTTCTCTAATGTTCAGAGTCCTCTATGGTTTGCTACCCTCTCTATTTTTTTTTCCTCTCCATATGTTCATCTGATTTCCTTCTTAAATTCTATATGTGAGTGAACTAAGATAGTATTTGCCTTTCTATTACTCACTTATTTTGCTTAGCATAATACTCTCTAGCTCCATCCACATTTGCTAAATGGCAAGACTTCATCCTTTTTAATGGATGAGTAATATTCATTATGTATGTACGTATGTATGTATGTATGTATGTATGTATACACACACACACACACCATATATTCTTCATCCATTCCTCAGTCGATGGACATTTGGGATCTTTCCATAATTTGGCCATTATTGATAATGTTGCTATAAACATTATTGGTAATGTTGCTATAAATATTCGGGATCATGTATCCCTTTGAATCAGTATTTTTATATCCTTTGGGTAGATACTAGTAGTGCAAATGCTAGATCATAGGATAGTTCTATTTTTAAATTTTTGAGGAATCTCCATACTGTTTTCCAGAGTGCCTGCACAGGTTTGTGTTCCCACAAACAGTGTAAGAGGTTTTGCCTTTCTCTGCATCTTCCTCAACACTGTTGTTTCCTGTGTTATTAATTTTAGCCATTCTTACTGGTGTGAGGTGATATCTCATTGTAGTTATGATTTGTATTACCCTGATGATCAGTGATATTGAGCATCTTTTCATGTGTCTGTTAGCCATCTGTATGTCTTCTTTGGAAAAATGTCTACTCATGTCTTCTGCCCATTTTTTAACTAGATTATTTTTTGGGTGTTCAATTTAATAAGTTATTTACATATTTTGGATACTAACACTTTATCAGATGTGTCATTTGCAAATATCTTTTCCCATTGTGTAGGTTGCCTTTTAGTTTCTTGATTGTTTCCTTAACTGTGCAGAAATTTTTCTTTTGATGAAGTCCCATTAATTTATTTTTGCTTTTGTTTCCCTTGCCTCCAGTGACATGTCTAGTAAGAAGTTGTTATGGCTGATGTCAAGGACATTACTGCCTTGTTCTCCTCTAGAATTTTGATGGTTTCCCGTATCATATTTAGGTATTTCATCCATTTTGAATTTATTTTTATGTATGAAGGAAGAAAGTAGTCCAGTTTCATTGTTTTGCATGTTGCCGTCCAATTTTCCCACACCATTTGTTGAAGAGTGTCTTTTTCCATTGGATATCCTTTCCTTTTTTGTCAAAAGTTAATTGACCATACAGTTGTGGGTTCATTTCTGGGTTTTCTATTCTGTTCCACTAATCTCTATGTCTGTTTTTCTTCCAGTCCCATACTTTCTTGTCACCAGCTTTATAATATAACTTGAAGTCCAGAATAGTGATGCCTCCAACTTTGCTTTTCTTTTTCAAGGTTGCTTTGGCTATTTGGGCCTTTTTCGGTTCCATACAAATTTTAGGATTGTGTGCTCTAGCTCTGTGAAAAATGCTGGTGGTATTTTGATAGAAATTGCACTGAATGTGTAGATTGTCTTGGGTAGCATAGACATTGAAACAATATTTTTTCTTCCAATCCAATAGCATGGGATGTTTTTCCATTTCTTTGTTTCACCATCAGTTTCTTTAATCAGTGTTTATAGTTTTCAGAGTACAGATCTTTTACATCTTTGGTTAGATATATTCCTAGGTATCTTAACGTTTTTTGGTGAAATTGTAAATGGGATAGGTTCCTTGATTTCTCTTTCTGCTTCATTATTGGTGTATAGAAATGCAACAGGTTTCCATACTTTGATTTTGTATCCTATGGCTTTACTGAATTTATGTATCAGTTCTAGCAATTTTTGGTGGATTCTTTTGGGTGATATATATATACATATATATATATATATATATATATATATATATATATGTCATCTGCAAAAAATGAAAGTTTGACTTCTTCCTTGATGATTTGGATGCATCTTATTTATTTTTGTTGTATGATTGATGAGGCTAGGAATTCTAGTACTATGTTAAATAACAGTGGTGAGAGTGAACATCTCTGTCTTGTTCCTAACCTTGCAGGAAAAGTACTCAGTTTTTCCCCATTGAGGATGATATTAGCTATGGATATTTTTATATGACCTTTGTGATGTTGAAGTATGTTCTCAATATCCTTACTTTGTTGAGGGTTTTTATCATGAATGGACACTGTACTTTGTCAAATGATTTTTCTGCATCTATTGAGAGAAAATTTTCTTATACTTTTTTAAATTAATGTGGTGTATCATATTGATTGATTTGTGAGTATTGAAACACCCTCGCAGCCCAGGAATGAATCCCACTTGATCATGGTGAATGATTCTTTCAATATACTCTTGGATTCAGTTTGCTAGTATTTTGTTGAGAATATTTGCATCCATGTTCATCAGGGATATTAACCTGTAGTTCTCTTTTTTGGTGGAGTCTTTGGTTTGGAATTATGGTAATGCTGGCCTCATAGATTGAATTTGGAAGCTTTCCTTTCATTTCTATTTTCTTGAATAGTTTGAGAAAAATAGGTATTAAAAATGTTTGGTAGAATTCACTTGTGAAGCCATCTGACCCTGGACTTTTGTTGTTGGGAGATTTCTGATTACTGATTCAATCTTTGCTGGTCTTTGGTCTGTTCCAATTTTCTATTGATTCCCATTTCAGTTCTGGTAGGTTATATGTTTCTAAAAATTAATTCATTTCTTCCAGGTTGTCCAATTTGTTAGCATATAGTTTTTCATAATATTCTCTTATAATTGTATTTCTGTGGTGTTGGTTGTGATCCCTCCTCTCTCATTTGTGATTTTATTTATTTGGGCCCTTTCTCTTTTCTTTTCATAAGTATGGCTAGGAGTTTATCAATTTTATTAATTCTTTCAACGAACCAGCTCCTGGTTTCATTGATTTGTTCTATTGTGTTTTAGGTTCCATATCAGTTATTCCTGCTCTAATCTTAATTATTTCTCTTGCTTTGCTGGATTGAGGCTTCATTTGTTCTTTATCTCCTTCACATGTAAGGTTAGGTTGTTTATTTGAGATTTTTCTTGCTTCTTGAGGTAGTCCTTTATTGCTATATATTTTCCTCTTAGGACTGTTTTTGCAGGCCCATCATGTCTTCATTTTCATTTGTTTTCGTATCTTTTTAAATTTATTCTTTGATTTCCTGGTTTACCCATTCAGTGTTTAGTAACATGTTATTTAAGTTCCATATATTTGTGGTCTTACCAAAATTTTTCTTGTGGTTGACTTTAAGTTTTTCAATGAGTTGTGGTCAGAAAATATGCATGGCATGATCTCAGTCTTTTGTACTTGTTGAAGCCTGATTTATGACCTAGTCTATGATCTATCTCAGGCAATGTTTCATGTCACTTGAAAAGAATATGTATTCTGTTGCATTAGGATAAAACATTGTGAACATTTCTGTTAAGTCCACCTGGTCCAGTAGTGTTATTCAAAGCCATTGTTTCCTTGTTGATTTTCTTAGATGATCTGTCCTTTGATGTAAGTGGGTTGTTAAAGTACCTAATTATTTTTGTATTATTATCAATGAATTCCTTTATGTTTGTTATTAATTATGTTATATATTTGAGTATTTTCCATGTTGAGGCCATAAATATGTACAATTATTAGATCTTTTTGGAATTCCCCTTTATTATGATATAATGTCCTTCTTCATCTCTTGTTACAGTCTTTGGTTGAAAATCTAGTTTGGGGTGCTTAGGTGGCTTAGTCAGTTGAGCATCTGACTTCAACTCAGGTCATGATCTCACAGTTCATGAGTTCGAGCCCCTCATCAGGCTCTTTGTTGTCAGCATGGAGCTCACTTTGGATCCTCTGTCCCCCCTCTTTCTCTGCCTTTCCCGCACTTGTGCTCTCTATCTCAAAAATAAATAAACATTAAAAAAATCTAGTTTGTCTGATATAAATATTGCTACTCTAGCTTTCTTTTGAAATCCATTTGCATGGCAAATATTTCTCCATCCCTTCACTTCCAAACTGCAAGTGTCCTTAGGTCTAAAAGTAATCTCTTATAGGCAGCATATAGGTGGATCTTGTTTTTTTATCCATTCTGGCACTGTATGTCTTTTGATTTATATTCAGAGTAATTATTGATAGGTATGTATTCAGTGCCATTTTATTACTTGTTTTGCCATTTCTGGATTTTCTCTCTTATTGTCTTTGTCACTTTTGGTCTTTCCTTCCCACTCAAAGAGTCGTCTTTAATATTTCTTGCAGAGCTGATTTAGTGGATTGGACCCCCTTTAGTTTTTGTTTGTTTGGGAAATTCTTTATCTCTCCTTCTATTCTGAATGATAGACTTCCTGGATAGAGTATTCTTGGCTGCAGATTTTTCCCAATCAGCATGTTTGATATATCATGCCACTTCCTTTGGCTTACCAAGTTCCTGTGGAGAGATCTGCAGCTAGCATTACAGGTTTTCCCTTGTAATTAAGAGACTTCTTTTGTCTCGCTGCTTTTAGGATTTTTTTAATATCAGTATATTTTGCAAATATTACTACAATATTTCTTGGTATTGGCCTCCTTTTGTTGAATTTGATCAGAGTTCTCTGTGCCTTGTGGATTTGGATGTTGGTTTTATTCCCCACATTAGGGAAGTTTTCAGCTATTATTTCCTCAATAAACCTTCTGCCCCCTTTCTCTTCTTCTGGGACTCCTATTATATGAGTGTTACTACATTTGATGGCATCGCTGAGTATGTTCTCATGTTGCAGAATTCTCCATTCTTTTGTTCAGCTTCATTATTTTCCATTATTTTATCTTCTATATCACTTATTTGTGCTTCTGCTTCTTCCATTCTTGTGGTCACTCTATTGCTGTGTTTTGGCTACTCTGTTCCTTAGGTCAGTTGTCTGCAGAGGTTCTCCTTGTCTGCAGTGGGCAGTGTTTGGACTTTGACCAGAGTGTGGTGACTTTTAACTAGATGTACTCTGGTCTGCTTGTTACAGGAGATTTGATGCTTCTTGCACTAGAAATGACGCCCTTCAGGACTCTGTGGGTGATGTGGTGTGTGTAAGAGTATCTGCTGGTCTTCTGGGGAAGCAGCCTACTGCACTGGGACTTAGGCACACTTGCAGGAGAAACACGATATCAGCAGAGTGCAGGGGGGCAGGACTTGGTGTAAGCAGATTAGGCAGCTAGTATACGTTCTGTGCTGTTTACTGAAGCTAGTTTATGCTGAGGCAGGGGAGGGAAATCACGCCAGCCAGCTCCTTTGTCCCCAGAAAGTGCGCTCTTGATTGCTGCTCTCAAGTAAGCACTCAGAGAAGAGCAAATAATCTCCCTTTGTGTGTCCCAGCCACTTTTCAGGTCTCCATTTTTAAGCTGTCTTCAAGTTGCTTGTGTGCCTGGAACAATACAGTGTACTGTGAGCTCTATCCCAACCAAGTTTAGTGACTTTTACAACTCCAAACTTTAAGGACTTGCCATGGTGGGAACCTGTACTTATCTTCTAGGGGAGGGTCTTGCTGTGCTGGGATGGATGCAGGTTTGACAGAGAAGGGCAGTACTGCCAAAAGACAGGGTTATGGGATTTTGTACAAGCAAGCTAAACAGCCATTGTTGGGATGGAAGCCCTCAGCAGGTGTCTTTGTGTCTATGCTGAGGGGTAGAGGAGGGTAAATTTCTCCCACAGGCTCCTTTGTCCCTGGAGAGATGTCTCCGTGAAAGCTACCCCTCACAGATGTGCTCTAAAAGGGAACAGTCCCCCCCCCTCCCCGCCCAGTGCACCTTAGACAATCCTCAGATTTCACCATCTGCTCAGAGTTGCTTGCCTGCCTTTACTCCAGCGCCCTCAGGTCTCTATCCCAGCCAAGCCTGCAGACATTTAAAACTCAAGTATTTGAGCTCTGCTGGTATTAGAAACTTGCCAAAATCGGACCTCCCCTTTTTATTCCCCAGCCAATGGCGTTGGGGAAGTGTTCTCCTTGTGTGTTTCCCTGTGTGCTCCTTTCTGTCTTGCCTTTCTCTGTGACCAGGGCTCCCTCCCCTCTGCAGCACCCATGATCCCTTCTTCCCCAAACCATGTCTCTGTACTTCCTACCTTCCATGTTGTGGCCTGTTCTCTCATTCTAGTTGTGGCGTTTGTTCTGTCCTCAGGTCGATTTCTTGGGTATTCAGAATGATTTGACAGTTATCTGTGTTTGAAGGACAAGCCTAGTCTAGGGTCCTCCTACTATGCTACCATATTAGCTCCTCTCCTATATATGTTTGATCCCATGGGAAATAATAGATGAATAAACCATTATTGCTGTCCTACCAAAATTCTCCATGTAGTGTTAGAGTCTAAACTAATTGAAGTATAAAGTAGACAGCCAAGTGTGTATCTATTTTGAGCCCCAGACTCATATTATCAATTGCCTATTCAAAACCTCTACTTAGATATCTAGCAGGCATCCCAAAATTAACATGTGCGAAAATGAATTTGCTTACCCACCCTTTGCTACTAATCCTCTTTAGTGAGCCCCATCTCAATAAATGGCACCTCTCTCTGCCAAGTTCTAGATACTTGGTAGTCATCTTTGACTCCTTTTTCTCCCTTACCTCATATCCAATCAGTCCCTGAGTCCTCTTAGTTCTACCTCCAAAAATTGTATCTCATATATTTCCATTTGTCTCCTACTCTAGTTCCAAGGTCATAGTCCAGACTATCATCATTAATTGCCACCACTGCATTCTAAACTATCCTACCCTGGGGGTCATCTGGGGGGCTCAGTCTTGAGTGTCCAACTTCGGCTCAGGTCATGATCTTATGGTTTGTGAGTTTGAGCCCACATCAAGCTCAGTGCTATCAGCACAGAGCCCACTTCAGATCCTCTGTCCCCTGTCTCCCTACCCCTCCCCTACCTCAAAAACAAATAAACATTAAGAAAATTTAAACTATCATACCTGGACTACTGCCTAACTTATCATCCTGCATACCATCCTAGCCCACTAATATTATTTCTCCACACAAGGGGAAAAATGATCTTTTAAAGATGAAAGTATGATCACATCACTTCTCTGCTTAAAATTTTCAGTGGCTTCCCGCCTGGCATATAGCATGATGCTTAATTAAGGGTGTTATTTAAGAGACATGACATTCTAGTCCCAAACTAGTCCAAGTAAACAGCATCTCTCTCACCTAGATTAACATTCCTTTTGAATACAGCCTTACCTATCTATTATTGTTTACAGAGAGAATAATTTTTATAAAATGCAAATTTAAATATATCTTTCTCCTTTATTCAGAACTCTTCTCATGGCCTGTGGAAAAACTTCAAAATATTTACTTTTGCCCACGAGTTTCTTCAGGATCATGCTCCTGCCCATTTCTCCAGCATCATGTCATGCCACCATAATCATTGATTATTACCCTCCAGTCATATTGTCCTAATGTTTCTTGAAGGAGCCAAGCTAATTCCTATACCTTCACATATGATTTCCTTCTGCCCAGAACAGGACCCAATCTACTTTACCTGGCCAAAGACTATTCATCTTTCAAGTCTTATTTTAAATCCTACTTTCAAAGAGAGGTCTTCCCTGATCCCATAGACTCAGTATTAGTTAAGTGCATCAAACTCTATACATTTTCTTTATGGCACTATTACAATTTAAAATTTTGTTAATGTTTGTTTATTTTTGAGAGAGACAGAGACAGAGTGTGAGCGGGTTAGGGCCAGAGAGAGGGAAACACAGAATCTGAAGCAGGCTCTAGGCTCTGAGCTGTCAGCACAGAGCCTGAAGCGGGGCTTGAACTCAAAAACCACGAGATCATGACCTGAGCCGAAGTCAGATGCTTATCCGACTGAGCCATCAGGTGCCCCTATAGCACTATTACAGTTTTAATTATGTAGTTATTTGTGGATTATTTATTTAATATGAGCATTTTATAAAATCTATGAGTTTAGGGACCATAACTGTGCAATGTCACCAGTACTTTCTAGCACAGTGCTGGGCACATATTAAGCACTCAGTAAATATAGGATAAATGAATGAATGAATATAGCATAGGAATATAAGAGAGAAAGACATTATTTCCTTCCAGGAGGATCTGGAAAGTCAGGAATTAAAGGGAAAATATTCTAGGCAAAGAAACATGTTTGTGTAAAGTCAAAGAGTTAGGCAAGTTCTTGGAATATTTAAAGACTAGTAAGCTACCTTTTGTGACTAAAGCATAAGGATCTCAGTGATATATGGAAGAAGAAGAGAGAATAAGAGGAAGAGGGTTAAGGGGAGATGAGGTTAGATCAAGGCAAAGATCTTTCTGCCTAACTAGGGAATTCAAATGTAATTAAATAAATATTAAAGAGTGACCAAATGAGATTTTTTTTTTTTTTGGGAAGGTAACTAGAATTGGCAGTGTGGATGATATATTGGACAGAGAATAGGGTAAAGAAAAATATGTATGCAAGTAGAGCATACTTGGTGGACAGCATTTGCATAGTAATCTGCATTATTTATAGGACCCTCCTAAACATTTACCATTGTGTATGTGTGTGTAATGTCATTCAGATATATATTATTTAATTTCTGAATTTTCTTTGAAACTTTTGTTAAATATGGTTACAGGTCCTCCTATTATACCCTCATGATACCACGATAATACTAACAATTCTAACAATATGAAATTATATAAGCCTGACACATTTACCTTTTTGAAGTATGTTCATATATACTACCTTATTTGATTTTGACCAAAACTCATAAAATAGAGACAGCTTTTCTTATTTTATCAGAGCTTCACACAGGCTAAAAGACCATCCTAAGTTTATATAACTAGCATAAGTGAGCTGTAGCATTAGGACTCTTTTCTAAGTCCAAGGCCCTTCTTAATTCAGCACATTTGCATGCATTTTACTACTGATTTTACTGTTGTTACTTTTTATAACTAATGTTTTTAATAAAGGTTTCACAACAAGTTCTTATAACTTTGAAGTAACAACAAAGGTTAGCATTTGCTACCTTTAGGCTGCCCTTTTGAAATATTTCCACAATCTATGAGGCCTAAGCAAAGACTAAACAAAAAATTACATAGATAAATGGATTATAAATTTAATTGTCATAAAAATTCAGACGATGGGGTGCCTGCGTGTCTCAGTTGGTTAAGTGTCCAACTTCGGCTCAGGTCATGATCTCACAGTCCATGAGTTCGAGCCCTGCGTCGGGCTCTGTTCTGGGAGCTCAGAGCCTGGAGCCTGCTTCAGAATCTGTGTCTCCCTGTCTCTCTGCCCCTCCTCTGCTCATGCTCTGTCTCTCTCTGTCTCAAAAATAAATAAAAACATTAAAAAAAAATAAAAATTCAAATGATGATTATTATCTATTAAAAATAACACCCATGTTTTAGAACTTTTAAAAAATCTAAGGGTAATTTTAAAAGGAAAAGAATGACTGTCTACATAAAAGTATTGCATTGGGTTGGCAGAACAGGGATCATCTCATTATAGTTAGAAGGTGAATAAAGGATGGAAAAAAATGAATAGAAATGCAAAAAGATGGAAATGCCAATATGGTTGAACATCTTTTGAGAAAGATAATATGACATGTTTATTATTTGTAATAGTTTTGTTTGGAATGTCTTTTCTAAGACTAATTTTTTAGAGCAGTTTTAACTTTACAACAAAATTGAGAGTGGGGTACAGAGATTTTCCATACACCCTCTGCCCTCCATACCTGCATAGGCTCCCCCATTGCCAATATCACTTGCCAGAATGGTATTTTTTATTTCTTTTACCAAGGATGAACCTTTCCTAACACATCGTAATTATCCAGTTTATAGTTTATCTTAGGGTTTTCTCTTGGTTTTTATGGGTTTAGATAAATGTATAATGACATATATCCACTATTATAGTATCATACAGAGTGTTTCACTGTCCTAAAAATTCTGTGCTCTGCCTTTTCATTTTGTTACTACTGGAAACCACTGATATTTTTATTGTCTCCATACTTTTACCTTTTTCAGAATGTCATATTGTTGGGATTATACAGTATATAGCCTCTTCAGATTGACTTAATTCCCTTAGTAATATGCATTTAAATTTCTTTCATGTCCTTTAATGCCTTGATAGCTTATTTCTTTTTATTGCTGAATAGTATTCCAGTGTATGGATGTATCACACTTTGTTTATCCATTCACATACTTAAGGACATCTTGGTTGCTTCCAAGTTTTGGCAATTGTGAATAAAGCTACTCTACACATCTATGTCCAGATAGCTGTACAGACATAAATTTTCAACTTTTTAAGGTATATACCAAGGAGCACAGTTGCTAAATCATTTGGTAAGAGTATACTTAGTTTTGCAAGAAATTGCCAAACTGTCTTCCAAAGTGGCTATACCAGTTTACATTTCTGCCAGCAATGTATGAGAGTTCCTGTTGCTCCACATCCTTGCCAATGTTTGGTGTTGTCAGTGTCCTACATTTTGGGCATTCTAATAGGTGTGTAGTGATATCTTGCTGCTGGTTTAATTTATATTTCTCTGATGGCATATGTTGTTGAAGATCTTTTCATGTGCTTACTTGCCATCTTTATACAGTGCCTTTTAACACAGGAAAAAATTTCAAAAATATTCTCCAATTACCATAATATAAGAATTATAATATGAAACTTCTGTCCTGATACTTTTAAACATTAGAATATAATATAGACAGCATTCTGAATATTCTTAAGAACTCTTTGCAAATTTATTATTTATATTTGCAAAATTCTGAGTGTCTTATAAAATCAAGGTGAAATTAAGGTTAGAAATTCTGAGTGTCTTATAAAATCAAGGAAATTAAGGTTAGAAATTCGAGGTGAAATTAAGAAAAATGAAGAGCCACAGTAAGATAAGCCACTTGCAAAATTAACCCAAGAGACTGATTGTGAGTAGATAATTTGATTTGGAAACACCAAAAGTTTTGGTTGAGTTGCGGGGAAGCATGAATAGAATGTGTTGATAGACTTAAAAGGTAAAATCTAATCATTTAATTCAGAAGACTGAATTATCAGAAAGAAAATTACTGTATTAGAGAAAATTGGAGAGCTAGCTGTGAGTTTCCAGCAATGTATAAGGAAAGGAAATGCCCTAATTATCAGATTGAAATACTCTAGTCCTCAACCCAATGTTGGAGATGGGTAGGCAGATCAAATTAACTATTAAAGCAGTAGTCATTAAGAATATCTGACTACTTTTCTAATGATTCCTGGCTCACCGTGGTAATGTCTTATTATAATTTATTTTTATATATGTATTATCTGATAGATTCAGAATATGCTGGTTATCAAACTGAACATCCCTGTGTTTACAAATATTTCCCATTATAAACTAATAGATGGGCATTCTGTTTTATACATTGATAGCTTGTAACTGTAGTTAGTTTGAATTAACTTCCCTAATCCTGATACTACTGGAACACTGATGGAATAGTAAATAATGTTTACACAGAAGGAAGGAAATATTAAATCTGTGTGGAAGGGCACATGGGTGACATACATTTACGATCAATAAAACAGGTAGTGATACAGAATATGCTTATTTTTCCTATTTTTATTGTTTCTGATTGAAATTTCCCTTATGGCAATGGTTTTCAGACTTTATAGTGTAATAACCTGAGGAAATTATTAAAATTACAAATTCCTAGATTTCACTCACTGCCAGAGATTTTGATACACTTAGTCTGGGATGGAGCACAGTAATCTGCATTTTTTAAAAACATCGTATATGATTCTGATCTTGAAGGTTAGTGTACTATACCTTGAGAAACACTGTTCTACAGAGAATTTTGCTGTCTTTAAATAACCCTGTGGTGCTGAAAGTGTTTTTTCACCGCTGGACGAAATTTCATTGGTTTCTGTTAATTGGCTAAATTTATAACATCATAAACAGTTCCAGGCCTCTGATTCGTAGGAACAATGTATGCAAATCACAGTAAACATTGAGGAAGTAGAAGATGGCAGCATTAAGTGGATAATTGATTTGGGGTGGGGCTAAGGAAAGATAAAATGGCTGCCAGCTTCATGGTTCCATGTGCCTCGAAGTGAACAACAGTAAATAAAATCCTTTGAGGAGGCTTACCCTGTTCAGGAGCAGAAGCATATAGGTAAGTGGTAATGCCAATGAGTAGCCTAGGAAATATTATGCCCCCACCAGATATCTCCCTAGTCACCCCAGTAAAACAACCTGAGTAAAAGCAATGTGCTTGCTTTAAAAGTGCAACTTTAAGCCCCTTTCTTTAAGAACTAGATTGCTGCTTCTAAATTCCTGTTACATAGAAAGTTTTGGGCTTCCTCTATAAATGAGGAACTATTTAGTTGAGAATGTGCAGTTGGAAGAGGATTCAGGAGATGGAGGGAGGGACAAAAAGTAAGATTAGGGAATCAGGCAAGAGTGGTATAGGCTGGGGTTATAACAAGGAAGCAGCACAACTAGGATTGGAATCCATCAGACTCCAAAGTCAATATACCTCTTTATTAGAATTTTCTAGTATTAGTATGCATAAGAGTCACATGAGGGCTGCTTTAAAAATGTAAGTTCATGACCCCTGGGTCTCTGAAGTCCAGAAATCTATATTTTTAACAAGTATCCCAAATGGCTGTGATGCACATGGTCAGTGCACATACTCAGAAACATTTTCTCAGTGAAAATGGTTCTCAATGTTTTTGGTTTCAGGATTCCTTTACTTCATGACAAATTACTGAGAACCCCAAAGTACATTTGTTTATGTGGTAAATAATATCTGATAAAAATAGCTATTGATATTTATGATATTAAAGATGAGAACTAAGAAATGTTTAAAATGCTTATTAACTCATTTAAAAATACCAGTAATAAGACAATTGTATTTTAACTGGATAAAATTTTATTAAAAGTAATTATATCTTCCAAATTAAAACTATTTAGTGAACAGCATGTATCATTTCACATTTTTAAACTTCTTTAATACTGACAATAATTCTCATATATGTTTCTGCATTTAATCTGTTGTGATATGATATTTTGGTTGAAGTATATGAGTAAAATAAGGCCTCATACAAATAACATAATTGGAAAAATGAAAACCTTGCAGACCCCTGAGAGGATCTTGGAGAACCCCATGGGTCCTGGGGCCCCATTTTGAGTTATAGTCTTATAGTAATATCTGTTTTTTGCTATCAGAAAAGTTTTTGTGGGTCAGTCCATTTTGGTCAAAGAAGTTTAGAGACATCAAAGAATATAGAAAATTAATTTGTTCCATAGATTGTGATGGATTGTCAAATTATTTCATAAAATTTACTCCAATATTGTTTTTATGAATAATTTACTCTGTAAATTTGAAAGCACTATAGAAATATAAAATTAGGGGTCCAGATGTTGGAGCAGAATTTTGTTTAAAGAAATTGGGTTTCAGAGCAATGATTCCCTTGAGAGTAGAGGAATTTCAACAATGAGGAAGAATGTATTAGGTGACCAATTATAGGTAGGAAAGTGTGATTAACAGGGAGCAACCTATAGTTACTTATAGTAGTTATTTACAATTGATTAAATAATAATAATGGTTAAAGTGCTAATCATAACACTTTAAGGTAGATTATTGCTTTGAGTAAAAGAGTCTTGTTTTGGTTAGCATACTTTTTCAAATTTGGTTATTACATTTTCTGTTACGTTAAGTTTTAGTTCTATAACCTAAAACTTACCACCAGTTTAGTGCAAGAACTTTAACAAATATTATCTTATTTCTTGCTTATTTTTTTGGTCAATGTGAAAGAACCTGAAAAGGAAACTGGAAGGAACAAATGGGAAGGTGAGAGGAAAACCAAGAGTGTATTTAATCCTGGAAGCCAACTGAGGTAAATGTTTCAAGGAAAAGGGAGTCATTCACTCTGTCAATTGATGTCAATTGATGAGATTAACATAAAGAATGAAAATTGATCATTAAATTTAGTGACATAGAGGTCATTAGTGACCTAGACAACAAAAGTCCTCATGAAGTGGTTGAGATCAAAACCCCAAATTGGTATGTGTTTAAGAAAGAATACGAAGACTTGAAAACAATGTATGAACAGCCCTTTCCACAGGTTTTGCTAAAGAAGGGTGACAGAGAAATGGAGTGTTAGATAATAGGAGAAATGGGGTTGAAAGGTGGTTTTCTGTTGTTTTGTAAGTGAAACAATAACATATTTATATGCTAATGTTTTCCTGAAATCTTCACTAGTGAGCACAATACACACAGTATCCTTTCCTTATAAAACTCATAATCTAGTGGTAGGAAATTATATTAAATGATTACACAAATAATTAGATAATTATCATTGCAATGAATATTAAAAGTAACAGTACAAAGTTCCATCAGAGTATAATTGTCAGACCTAGCTTTTTCAAGATCATCAAGACAAGTTTCTCTAAATGAATGATATTTAAGTTGCACTTAGGAGGGGAAATAGTACAGGCAAAGACCCTGGTTAGGGGAGAATGTGTCATATCTGAGATATGAAAAGAAAGCCATTGATTTTGAGGTGAGAGAGGAAGATAAGTGAGGCAGAAGGTAAGGAGGAAGAGATAAGCATGATAAGATTATTTAGACTGATGAGATTATTTAGACTGGAGCCTGTAGATTCACTTTGTCTTTTTTTAATGCCAAAAGCATTAGGGATCCTTGATTTTGAAAAAAGTGAACCAGCCAGAATTGAAAAGTTAAAGGTGAAAGAGACAGGAAGCAAAATAGAAAGGTGAATTGCTTGTTCACTATTTATCCTGCTGGAGACAGAACATTAGGCCAAGTCTATTTTGTAGCTTCATAATCAGTTATTTCCCAATATATTCAATTTATTCAGTTTTCAGCAACTGAGGGATTTTTGTATAACTTATCAAATCATACAGTAGACAAATCCAATTTAAGATGCCCCAAAACAACAGATATCACTCCTTACTTAATGTCTTCCAATGTCTCTCTTTTTTTTCCTCTTTTTTAAAAAAAAAGTTTATTTATTTTTGAGACAGAGAGACACAGAGCATGAGTGGGAGAGCATCAGAGAGAGAGGGAGACACAGAATCCAAAGCAGGCTTCAGGCTCAGCGCTCTCAACACAGAGCAGGACTGGGGTTCAAAACTCAAGAACATAAAGATAATGACCTAAACTGAACTTGGACGCTTAACTGACTGAGCCACCCAAGCACCCATTTTTTTTTTCCCTCTTGAAAATTAACATACAATTTTTTATTATGAAATTTTCAAGAATGTAGAAAATTTGAAAGACTTTTGCAAGGAATACCTATACACTCACAACCTAGAATCAAGAACTAACATCATTTTGCTGTATTTGCTTTCTCTGTTTTGCTGCACAATTCAAAAGTAAGTTATAGACATCATGATACTTCAGATGCAAATTTTTCAGCATGCATCACTTAAAAATAAGGATGTTTTCTTCTGTACTATCAATATTATAATATTTGAGATAATTAAAAATAATTTCCTGATATCATTTAATACCCATCAATATCAGGTATCTTCAGTGTCCCCTCAAAATCTTTTTTAACAGCTTTGTGGGATAAAATTTTAAATGTAAGAGTCAGTGATTTACTGTAAATTTATAGAAGTTGTACAGTTGTTACCACAATCTAATTTTAGAACATTTTCATCACTCCTAAAAAGAAACCTCATATACCTGTTTTTTATTGAACCAGGATAAAATCAAAGCCATGCATTTAATTATGTCTCCTTAAAACTTTTTTTTTCTAGAATCATCTTCATTTTCCTCCATGTAATTGTTATAAAAGACAAGCTGTTTGTTTTATAGAACGTCCCATATTTTGGATTTATCTGTGTTTCTTCATTATGTCATTTAACTTGTTCTTCAATATCCCCCACCTAGTATTTTGTATTAGAGTCTTGATTACATGTATTATGACATACTTGGAATAAAGCCCAAATTTGTAATTATCTTCCTCTTCTAAAATGTACACCTCATGAAGTCACGGACTTGATCTGTCTTGTTTAACACTAGTGCTTATCTCATAGTAGAATCTCAGTATATATTTGTTATGTGAATAAGTGAATCGCCTTCATTCAGATTATGTATTTCTGCCATATAGGTTCAACCTTAGTTTAAGTTATTTTAAATTTTAGTATAGTCAGAATAAAGTTCTAGAACCATGATTTATTTTCTAGGCCAGTAATTTGTACTGATGAAAAGTAAGTTTTCTTCCATTTTAGCATGGATAAACATTTTAGATGTTTCATTAATTTTTAGTATATAAACTTTATTTCCATGATGAGGAATTTCATGCTCAAACATTTTAGAATAGATTAATCCAAAAAGATTACAAGGTTTTGGAAGGACTGCCTATCAAAAGATTTAAGGGATTGCATTAAGTAATCTGTATGCTTCTATTTAAGGTGGTTGAATAATTTCAGGTTAGAATTGACTTCTTGTATAAAGAGAAAGTTATCTAGAATTACTGAGTTTGGAGTGAATCAAACAAACGTACTTGAACCTTCAGATTTCTGAATCTTCAGATTTAGGCAGTTATATAGGCAGATTATTTCAGTGTCAGTAAGACGGTAAAAAAAGATTCAGAAGAGTCTAAGTAAAAACAGCTGAGTTCCCAGTGTGTAACTTTCCTATATTTCTGAATACTGCATAAAAACTGGCAATTATATAACAAATAGGTGAAAATAAGTGATATGATATGTTTTTAAGTGTCAAGTTAGCAAATTCTGTCACTCAGAATATCTGCCAACACAATAGATAGAGCATAGTAGTTTGGGCACATGCTATTCTTTTATCTTTTAGGGATCTGCAGTTCAGTGAGGGAAAAGGAAATTAGAAAGAACAGTCAGGGCACCTGAGTGGTTCATTCAGTTAGGTGTCTGACTCTTCATTTCGGCTGAGGTCATGATCTCATGGTTTGTGAGATCGAGCCTCATGTTCAACTCTGTGCTGACAGTGCAGAGCCTTCTTGGGATTCTCTCTCTCCCTCTCTCTCTGGCCCTCTCTGCTCATTCTCTCTCTCCCTCTCCCTCTCTCTCAAAATAAATAAGTAAACATTAAGAAAAAAAGAAATGACAATCTACAAATACAGAAGCATATGCAGTCATACAAAGGAACAGAGCTAGGTAGTAAGTAACCTGTAATCTAAAAGGAAGAAACTCTTAGTAGAGTTTGTAGATAATCCAGGCTGACTGGGATAGTTTCCATTTTATTTTTTGCTGCTTACAGTTAACACTGTTCCTTATGCATTGCCACACTTGCAAGTTTGAAAAGAGAAGGAAAACTTGAATCAGTCCATTTTAACAATTCTGGTAATCATCAGGTTGGGCAAGGAAAGAAGTTGAAAATAATGGTGTTTTAAAGTTTTCTATATATTTCCATTTTCTCAAGTTAATCCTCATTATCATAAAATTTAGTGGTATTGGTAATACAAAAAGAAACATTGACTAGTTTAGGCTAGACTTCCATCCCCATTCATACCCAAAGAGAGATGTATGCTTCATGTATCTGAAAATTTTAGATTGATTTAACAAATTAGTAGAACTCCTGATTCAAGTTGTCCCAATTTATAGAAACTGATACTATCAACCAATTTAAATTTTATTAACATTAGACTCTTTTCTGCCCTTTCCAGTAAGTACTTGTCCTGTGACCTTCTGAACTTGAGGGATAGAGGTACAACTACAAATAACCATCATATTTTCATTAGAGTTCTCAACTAGAATTTATGGCCACTTTTCATGCTATAACATTCTTTAATAATGCAGATTTTAAATCAGGCTGCTAGGTGTCTAATCTTGGTTCTAGCACTTACTAGTTATGAAACCTTGGACATATTACTTAACCTTCTGGATACTGAGTTTCTTCATCTGTCAGATGGGGAAAATAATGGCGTCTACTTCATGAGAATTAAATGATCAACCATGTAAACTACTTAGAACAGTATCTGTTCATGGTGAATTCACTATTCAGTATTCACCATGAACAGTGAATGAGAGTCAAACGGTATTCCATTTGAACCTGGCAGGGAATGAGATTATAAAAAATGATCATATGTTAATTTTCAGAAATGAGAACTGAGACACAGAGAGGTTATATGATTTGTCTGACAGCTTCAGCAAGTAAATGGGGAAGCTAGACTTTCAACTCTAATGATAATGAATTCTAATGATGATTTGCTGCATGTGTGAAGTTAATATAGCCTGCCTAGTGAATTTTCCCTACATTTTATCTGCCTTCATCAAGCCAACTCTTCTTCAGTGTTATTCCTGAATTGAAATCTGTTTTGTTTTGATTTTTCCTTTCCATATGGAGTTATTTTCCCACATATGTTTTCAAATCAGGCCAGTCATGGAAATGTAGTCCCCTTTGATTCTAATATAATAAAGTAATGCTAATACAAATTTTTAGTTTGTGATGCTTCTGAGCACAACTTACTATCATTTCTGATAAACATCATAATTTAGCTATTGTAACAAATAAGTCTATATGCTCTGGCATTTGAATTATTAGGAAATTTGCACATGTAGTAATTTCAAATGAGAGGAGATGTGATTCACGTAAAGGTACCCAGCTTCAGTAACTAACTTTGATGCTTTTAGCTATTTCATAGCCAGTATATTCATCTGTATACATTACATCAAATTATCTGTTCTGTTTTCAGAAATACATTTAAATATTGTGTTAGGGTGGCAGGGTACAGAAGGTAGTGACTGAAACATTGATTCATGTAAAACCAAGTAAGGCTATTTAAAGCCATGCATAAATAGATGTGGTTTTGAACTGTGTTCTTTGGCAGAATAACAAAGAGTTCCCCTGGTATTTTGCTTTTTATGCTTAGGGACAAGTGTATCCTGGCACAACTAGATCCTAGGGAATATTTGGCAGATTTTAGATTACAAATGACTTTGGGTACACAGTGTATTTACTCAAGAAACATATCAAAATTCTCTAATAAAGAATATATCACTTTTTAACACAAACATGTAGATGAAATTGTAAGGAATATGTGATAGATGCAGTTCTATCTCACTTTGAAAGTCTCATATATTAATGATATTCCATTTACGCTCTGGCCAAATGTGAGCAAACTGATTTTAGATGTTCAGTGCTAAAAAAACAAACAAACAAACAAACAAAAAAACAAAAACAAACAAACAAAAACTCAATAAACTTTAGGACTTGAGGGATCTTGTCAAGGGTTTCTACAAAATTCATACAATGAGACATTTGTTAAATAGAACTCGGGTCAGTATGGAGAAGATATGTAGCAAACCTTATTTTTGAGGTGTATTTTCATAGGACTCATCATACAGATGGAAAGAAACTAGTATCCAATAGCTTTGGTTTATGTAAGAGGACTCCTTGAATAGAAGAACTAGAATTTTCAGTGCTCCAAGGATATGTTAGTTACATCACATATAGTCATATCACATCTAAACACACATTGTAGGGCAAAATTTGTTGTTAAGGAAGACTCAAGAAAGTTGCCAGTGAGTATCCAAAAGTTGCCAAATGCATTTTCTTGGAAAATGCTTAGTTGAATTTTATACTTATGTATATAATGGTTTCTTAATAGGGTTTCTTAAAACATTGTATATAATGGTTTTATACATAGGGTTTCTTAAAACATTGACATTGACACTATAAACGGTACTGTTATTTTGTTCATGGCTTGTTGACTAGGGCAAATGCTAAAGGGGCAGAGCTAGTTCTTCTGAGGACCTTTGCTCTTTTTTTTTTTAGACTATTAGGCTTTTCAGGAAATTTCAGAAATATGTAGTACAGCTCCTTTCCTATTAATCAGGAAATAATCATAACATAGTCTCTGTTGATGATGACTCAGTCATATGACCTAGATGTCATATTATAGTCAACATAGTGTTCTGCATACCATCTGTAAATAATTTATATTCAAATGTCATGTATTTATTTCAAACTTCATATGTGATTGAATGAATTAAAACCACTTCATATACTTCCTGGCCCTGTCTACTGAGAAGACCTAGTGCAATGATACCCTGATAGGATTCTAGGGCTAATGTGGGTGGTATACAAAATATCCTGGAGCATCTTAGCCAGAAAGTAGGGAGTGCTTAGGAAAAAAAATGATGAGGCCTTGTCAAAAGGGCACAGGAGCCAACTAAAAGAGGTCCCAAAGGCCAAAACTAGAACTATTTTGGCAACAAAATAAAGTAGCACTGAAATATTCACCAAATTATAAAAATCAGTACTCTTGACCCATACAGATAAAAATGATTGAAAAACTGAATCAGTGATTATGAATGGACAAATCTCCCATACACACAAATTTCAAGTAACTAATATAGATACTCCTCCAAGGAGGTGGAGGGTAAATCTCCATTCCTTAAGTGTGGGCTGCAAAAATTGACTTCCTTTCAAAGAATATAGTATGGAAAAGGAGTATAATCTTACAGTGGAGAAATCTGACAAACACTACCTCAGTTAGGTGATCAGCATATGTACCCTTGATATGATGTAATGAAAATGGTACTTTACCTGTGTTCTTTCTTCCAAGAACCTAAACCTAATTCCAACCATGAGAAAAACATCAGGGACACCCAAATTGAAGAGGATTCTAATAAATATCTGATCAGTACTCCTCAAAACAGTCACGGTCATCAAAACCAAGGAAATTCTGAGAAACTTCCATAATCACAAGGAGCCTGGGAGACATGATGACTAAATGTACCACCGTATTCTGGGTTGATTCCTGTGATAGAAAAACACACACACGCACACACAAAAACAAACAAACAGACAACAACAACAACAAAAAAAAATCAGCTAAAAGCTAAGGAAATTTGAATACTCAATGGACATTAGTTAATATACGTCAGCATTGTCTCATCAGTTGTTGCAAGTGTTCCATATTAATATAGGATATAAGGGAAATAAGAGAAAGAAAAAAGGGAAACTGGGTACAGCAGATACAGGAATTGTAACTTTTATGTAAAGCTAAAAATATTCTCAAATATAAAAAAATCATTTTAAGAAGAATTTCACTCAAAATGGATTAACGACCTAAATATAAGACCTGAAAACATAAAACTCCTAAAGGAGAACATAGCCAATAATCTCTCGGACATTGGCCTTAGCAACATTTTTTTTAATATGTCTACTCAGGCAAGGGAAACAAAAACAAAAACAAAAACAAAAAACTACTGGGACTATATCAAAATAAAAAGGATTTTGCACAGTGAAGAAAACCATCAATGAAATGAAAAGGCAACCTGCTGAATGGGAGAAGATATTTGTAAATGATTTATCCAATAGAGGGTTATTCTGAAAATATATAAAGAAGTCATACAACTCAACGCACACATACACACACTCACAAGTAATCTTATTTAAAAATGAGCAGAGTACCTGAATGGACATTTTTCTAAAGAAGACATACAGATGACCAAATGAAAAAATGTGCAGCATCACTAATAATAAAAAAAAAAAAAATCAAATCAAAGCCACAATAAGATATCACCTCATAACAGTTAGAAAGGTTACTATTGAAAAAAAAAAAAAAAAAGAAACAACAAGTGTTGGCAAGGATGTGGAGAAACAGGAACCCTTGTGCACTGTTGGTGAAAAACGTAAATTATTGCAACCATTATGGAAAACAGTATGGAGGTTCCACTAAAAATTAAAAATATAAATACATACAACCCAATAATTCCACTGCTGGTTATTTCACCCAGAGAAGAAAATGAAAATATTAATTTTGAATATATATATATATATATATATATATATATATATATATCCCTGCTTATGGTACCATTATTTACAAAAGCCAACATATGGAAGCAATGTGTGTCCATTGATAGATTAATGTATAAAAAAGGTGTGTGTGTAAAATGGAATATTGCTCAGTCATAAAAAAAAGAAATCTTGCTATCCTTGACAAATAGATGGACTCGGAGGGTGTTATGCTAAGTGAAAGAAGTCAGACACAAATACCATATAATTTCACTTACATGTGGAACCTAAAAAACAAAACAAATGAACAAACAATTTCATAAATACAGAGAACAAACTTATGGTTGCCAGAGGGGCAGGGGGATGGGCAAAAAATGGAGTAAGAGGTATAGACTTCAAGTTATAAAATACATAAGTAATGGGGATGAAAAGTACAGCATAGGGAAATAGTCAATAATGTTGTAATAACTTTGTATAATGACAAATGGTATCTACACTTATTGTGGTGAGCATTACATAATGTATAGAATTGTTGAATCACTATGTTATTCACCCAAAACTAATATAACATTGTATTTCAATTGTACTTCAATAAAAAAGTCCTTTCCTACCCAGAATTCATATATAACCACATTATAGTATGTTATATTACATTGAAATTTTTTAATAAAAATATTAAAAAACATTTTACTTCATTGGCATAAAAGCTAAAAATACCAATGATTTGTTTTTCTGAGTATAAAATACACATTATTACTATATTAAGATTAATAAGAGTGAAATACTTGTGTCTTTAAAATAAACAACTAAATTTGTACTTAGAATTTCTACCCTCTCATAACCATTCTCTTCTATTTTATCTCTTACATATTCAATATTTTGTTGCTGCTTAAGCTTTTTGGTATCATCATTAACACAGTAGAGACTGATCTTTTATCATTTGGCAATTATACAGAGGGAAGAAAGAGGAGGCAGTATTTCAAATTCTACACCTTTTCTCTAGAATAACAAATGTTCCATGACACAACTATGATACAGGGAATTCACAAAAGGGGAATGGTTTCAACACAGCACAGTTTTCTGTCAGGTTGATGGCAGTTAAGATAAGGGCAATGATTCCTCTCTCAAAATAGTCATGTTAACAATCAAAATAGAATGTATGCTCGAGTTTTATTGAGAAGAAAGGATATCATAAGACATATACTTTCTGGGGTTAGATATTTTCAAGAACTTGTGAAGCATTATTAAATTTCTCCCTAAAACCTCTATCTTTTATATGGCCTGTGAATTAGATTGTCATGTGGCTGTTCTCTATATCAGTCAGTGTGACATGGCAAAACATACTGTGATAATTTAAGGTATTATTAATATATTTGTGCAGACTCTTATTATTTTTATAGTTTAGTACACTCATTACCATCTTAAATTCTTTAAGTAGATTTATAAAAGGCATTTATTTCAGTAGCATGTTATTTGAACTTAGTTTATCTAATGTGAACAAAGAACATTAAGTTTATTTTTATAGGAACTTCATCCAAATGTCCAGACCTTTGCAGAAGAGTTGAGTACTTCAGATTAAGTCTCAGAGTGATTGCCGACTAATTTAAAAAGGATTTTCAACTGAAGCAAATGTGTCTGTAGAATTCGTCTGCAGTTAGACATATCACTGAAAATTCAATGAAATTATTTGTAAAATAGAGTAGGTCTCTAAAATAACTAGCTATGGTGATATTTACATTGGAGATGTCATTGTAAAACATTAAAATATACCTTTAATTAGCTAAAATTCATATTCACTTTTACCTGAACATGTTCAGTGAAAAATAGTACAGATACAATCACTTTCAAGGAGAAAATGATATGATGAC
Organism: Panthera pardus; assembly: GCF_024362965.1. NCBI lineage: Eukaryota > Metazoa > Chordata > Mammalia > Carnivora > Felidae > Panthera > Panthera pardus. The sequence continues at coordinate 51,849,747 of NW_026526843.1, read as the reverse complement.
TGGTTTACATGAGTGTCATAATATGAATATTTTGCATCATATTTGGCTTTTTCTTTTCATCTCATTTCATCAGAAATATCTAGATGACTATAGTTGACATTTTTGAAGCATGGACTTAATGATGTCTCTAAATCCTTACTTTTGAAAATTAGTTTATTTTACTTCTTAATAAACTTTAGTTTACATGAGGAAAGGGCTTGTGGGGGAAAAAAGAGTTTGCTATAACTTTAGCTAGCTGAATAGTGTGTGCCTTTGATCTTTACACATCCTATCTTTGCCAGTGCAACAGCCATTCTATTCTTATTTGGTGAAATTCTGGGATGTTGTGTGCCCCTTCATGTGAACAAGAAGAAAGGATAAGTAAACCCCCATTTCTATGAAATTTACCTCCACTTCAATAGTACTGAACACTGTTTAGCATTAGAGCGTTACATTGTTTGAATGAACTTTGATGCCATTTGGAGGGGAATCATTTTATATAAACCCTGGTATTTTTTTTTATTAATAAAGATGTGAAATATTTTGCATGTTTTATACTATTAATTTTTGATTATCCAGGGATATTCTATACAACCATTAATCCTTTTTATATGATTTATGCTTAGGATACAATTTTGTAATTTCTTAATCTTACTATATTTCATTACTATGTTTAATTGTACACTTGCCAAAATATTTAGCATGTAAAAAGAAGGTCTTTAAGAAATATTTAATGCCTTCATATTGAAGCTTGTTTACTGCAAGCAAGTTAAGTGCCAGATCTCTAGTACGCTCTGTGTCTTGTTACATGAAACTATTTCCAAAATCTTAGTAAGTATTCTGTTTAGAAGTTCAGTATCGTAAGCATTAGTATTGATTTAAAATAGGAGTTAAATTTAGAAGATAATGACATCATTGATCTTCCTGTGTTATATTTTATTAAATGGTGCCTGTTTGTTGCTGATTAATGTTTACCACTAATGCTGAAATGAGTTGAGAATTATTTTTATTTTACATATTGATATATCAGAGTAATATGAATTGATGTCTCAAAAAAACCCACCTGTTACAGAGGATGTGCTAATTGTAACATCATATTTACAAAATCTTTTGGCATGATGAGGGAATCAATAGCTACTTTTTAGTAGCTGATTTCATATCAACCTCCTTGAATCACAGGTAAAGTTATTATAAAGATAGAAAATATCAAGTAAATAAATATTGGCTCCCCAAATTTTTGCAGTTCTTTCAGTAAGTTTCTTGGAACATTATATATTTAATATCATGATAGATCACCTTAAAGCTTCATAACTTTAGTTGTTTTCTAAAAAAAAAAAACACTATATATGCTGATAAAAATATTATATTTAAGGGATATCTTATATCCATATAGAATTTTTCAAATTTGTTTTTCATTAACATATGAAAGAAGCTTATATTATTTGTAGAATATGGTAAAGACATTAACAGCTTACCAAAGATCTGTCTGCTCTCATTTACTTCCCAGCCCCTTGTACTTAGGTAATGCCATTTGACTACTTCTAGCAGAAGGATTACAGAGATTGTAAACAGAAATGAGGTGTCATTTCAATACTGGAGCAGTAAAAAGTCCTGCGTGACCTTCCAGCCCTCTCTTTACCTGCCATGGTGACCTGAAAGCAATGTACTCCAAATGGTGTATCTATAAGATGGATGCAACCTGTATCTCTAAGTTACTGTTTACAAGGGACCTGCCTTGGAGAGCTGATGGACTTGCAGTGAAACTTTTGAGAGTAAGAAATAAACTGTTATGTGTTAAGCCACTGAGATTTTGGGTCTTTTTTATTACCACAACTTCACCTAACCTAATCTAATATTGTAGCATTCTAGAATGTCTATTTTGTTATTTACATAAATAACTTACGTCTATCACATCTTTTTTCAACTTGTTTCAGAGGTGATCATTTATGTCATAATGGAAGGAAATGTTATTTTATTTGCATTGGTGTTTAATGACTGAGGAAGAGGATGGTCTAGCATAACATTTTATGGTTATCAACAATGCTGTCTAAAAAGCAAAACTATTTCATTATTCCTCTGAATATAGCCAAAATAATCTTCCAATAAAGCGTTTAGAAGAAAAATTTAAAAGCACTCATGAGGACTTGATAAGGAAGAAGAAGCTATTTTTTAGATGTAAGTATAGATGATATGGTAAAATGATACGAAACTATGTACAGGACAATAGATTAAATAGATTTAGGTGAACATTCAATAGGTAGCCTCCAGATTGAAAACAAAATAATTTACCCTTATGTGAAAAACACTAAAGTTATTATTAGTGACTCGCTTTATATGACTCATAACAAAGTTAAAAGTAGAACCACCCTATGATTCAGCAATTGCACTACTAGGTATTTACCCAAAGAATACAAAAATACTAATTCAAAGGGGTACATGCACCCTGATGTTTATAGCAGCATTATAACCAATAGCCAAATTGTGGAAAGAGCCCAAATATCCATCAACTGATGGATGGATAAAAAAGATGTGGTATATATGTACAATGGAATACTACTGCACCATAAAAAAGAATGGAATCTTGGGGCACCTGGGTGGCTCAGTCAGTTAAGCATCTGACTCTTGATTTTGGCTCAGGTCATTATCTCTCAGTTCCTGAGATCAAGCCCTGATCCTGAGATCAAGCCCTGATCCTGAGATCAAGCCCTGCTTCAGGCTCTGTGTTGACAGGGGGGATCCTGCTTGGAATTCTCCTTCTCCGTCTATCTGTTCCTCCCCCTCTCAAAATAAATAAACTTCTAAAAAAGAATGAAATCTTGTTATTTGCAACAACATGGATGGAGCTAGAGAGTATTATTCTAAGTGAAATAAGTCAGAGAAAGACGAATACCATATGGTTTCATTTATATGTGGAATTTAAGAAACAAAACAAATGAGCAAAGGGAAAAGGGAAGGAGGCAAACCAATACAGTCTCTTCACTATAGAGGACGAACTGTTGGTTACCACAAGGGAGAGGGATGGGGGAGGGGGAAGGGTTAAATAGGTGATGGGAATTAAGGAGTACGCCTGTTGCAATAAGCACAGGGTGGTGTATGGAAGTGTTAAATCACTATATTGTACACCTGAAACTGATATAACACTGTATGTTAACTAACTGGATTTAAAATAAAAACTTAAAAAAAGAGCTTTAGACATAACATTCAGCTAACTTTGACTATGGGAAGAGAAACAATTAGAAAATCAATAAGAAAGTAGATGAGAGAGGAGAAAAATCAATACAATCTAGATTAAGAATGTAATTGTAAGCACAAAAAGAAGAATTTGAAAGATCTCAGGCTGAAGATGACATTAGCTTGGACTTAAGATGAGTGAATAAAATTTGGGTTTCTGGTTTTGCATCTTGGAATAATAGTTCTTTTCTTTATTATAACTTTATCTGAGGAGAAAGTTACACCTTTGAAAGTTGCAAATTGTAATTCTGTAGTCATTTTCTGTTTGATCATATTTATTTTACAAAAAAATATTTGTGATGTAGATTTGTAGCTACTTTATGACTCAGAAAAATTATCATTCAAAAATACCTATGTATTTTTCAACTGAACTGAATTTCCTAATCTTTCCTGAGCTGCAAACAGGATATGTTCTTTCTTCAAATGGCTCAATCACTTTTACTTGTTTCTTTCATAACACTTACCTTAATCTACCTTGTATTATATAAGTATATAATCTATATACTTATAGACTCTGGTTGTTAAAAACACGGGCCTTTGGCTAAGCACTAGGTTGAAATTCTCACTCTTCCATTTCTTGATACGTGACCCTTAGTTCATTTCTTTGTGTCTCAATTTCCTTAGGTACAAACTCAAAATTAATAGTGTATATCTCTAGGATTGTTATGAGAATAAGACATAATAACATTTAAAGCATTTAACACAATTTCTGGCATATAGTAAATTCTCAGTAAATGTTATTTCTCCTTTTTCCTCCTATCATCATTATCATCATCATCATCATCACCACCACCACCACCATCATCATTAGTATAGTTATTTTTAATATATCACCCCCCTTCTCCTTAAAGTTAGAGGCTGTTTCATCTTTTATCTTTTGCAATCATGGTACACAGTATATTGCATATCACAGATTCCTCATTATTTTACTTGAGTTAGCTGGTTAGGTCCTGGGAGATAGGAGAATATGAGTGAATGCAGTGCAACACTATGTACAGTTGACCCTTGAACCACTTGGGGGTTTAGTGGTGCCAACCACTGTGCAGTGAAAAATTTGTGTACAACTTTTGACTCCCCCAAAACTTAACTACTAATAGCCTACTGTTGACCAGAAGCCTTACTGATAACATAGTCAATTAACATATATTTTTATGTTGGGGCACCTGGGTGGCTCAATCAGTTGAGCAACTGACTTCGGCTCAAGTCATGATCTCACGGTTTGTGAGTTTGAGCCTCACATCAGGCTCTGTGCTGATAGCTCAGAGACTGAAGCCTGCTTCAGATTCCGTGTACCCCTCTCTTTCTGCCCCTCTCCCGCTTATACTCTGTCTCTCTCTCTCTCTCCCACAAATAAACATTATTTTTTAAAAAAAACATATTTTATATGTATTCTTACAATAAAGTAAAAGATGTTAGTAAGAAAATCATAAGGAAAATACATTTACCCAGCCCTGTACTGTATTTAACAAGGAAAATCTGTGTGTAAGCATACCTGTTCAGTTCAAACCCATGCTGTTCAAGGGTCAACTGTCTCATTTTTTAGAAGACTTTGTTGAGATATACTTCACCTTTGTAAAATATACAATTCAATGTCTTTAGTATACACACTGATATATGCAATCACAACTACAATAAATGTTAGGACATTTTAATCACCTCAAAAAGAAACTCCGTATCCTGTCCTCCCTACTACCCCCAGCCTCTCTAACTTACCCCACCAAAAGAAGCAACTACTGACATATTTTCTGTCTCTATAGATCACCCTGTTCTGAAATTTTCATATAAATGGTACTATACAATATATGGTCTTTTGTGGCTGGTTTCTTTATTGGAACATAGTATTTTCAAGGTACATTCATTTTGTAGCATGTATAAAGAATTTTTATGCCAAGATAAGATAAAAGAAAATCTAGTACATCCTACCAAGTTTCGGCTAGAACCAACCAGGAGAAACACCACCTTTCATAGATATTTTTGGCACCATTAATATGCCTTGCACTACTTTAAAAATCCTGATGATGTGGCAGATTATTTGAAGGATATTTCCTGGATGTAAAAATGTTCAAAGGATTCATAAGAGGAAATTGGATCAATTTTTGCAATGGAAGTTGATAACAATGATACAATATTAGTATGTTTTTGTGCTCATAAACTTGGCAAGAATAGAAGTGTTTTGAGGAGAGTCTGGATTGGTAATAGTCCCTCCAATAAGCTACTTTTCTATGGTAATATTTCCTCCAATAAGCTACTTTTCTAAATGGTATAATCAAAAACACTATATGGTATTTTCAGAACTTTTCCCAGAAGATGTTTACTAAAATTAAATGGTTATCATTATTAGTAATGTTGCCATTATAAATGATCTAATTGCTAGTTATTTTTGCACCTTGTTGCCCATCTGGGGGAAGTAAATCTCTTACTTTTCTCTTGAATTTGAGCTGAAATGTGGTTTATAAAATTACTTTATATACTACAAAATGGTCACTCATTCTGTCTTACTGAGAAATCAGAATGCTATAGCTCTATGGAAATTTACAAAAATATAAATAGAAACCAACTTATCAACCTTTAAAATAACTACTTGTATCACTTGAAATGGTTATAGGAAGTCATCAAATATTTAAATGGACTTCATTTTTCAATAAATCTTCACCAGATATTTTTAGTAATACTATCTAAGAATAGCTAATCAAAATATGACCTTGTATAAGCCAGGTTTTCTCCACACAAGGAGAAAAACCTGGATAGTTGGAGTCTCTGCATTTGGTTTCTGCATCCTACTGAGTTATAGTCACACAGACTATGAGGTTAGAGTTCCCATCATTCAGACTATCACCTGATAGTTTGACTCCAATGGAATTGCTTCAAAGAGCTTTTTTTTTTTTTCCATGGATGGCCTAATCATTCATTAGAAACTCACTTTGGTTCCATATTTTAATATTCTGTTTTATTAAAGTGTGGAATGAATAACAGTTGTATACCAACATTGAAATTAATTTGGCTCTGTTCTCAGCCAAATGTATTTAGAACAGCTTGAGAAGGATACGTATTATCTCTCTTTTAAATGTCTGGTAGAAGTCTCCTGGGAAGCCATCTGGTCCTGGACTCTTATTTGCTGGGAGATGTTTCATAACTGATTCAATTTCTTCGCTGGTTGTGGGTCTGTTTAAGCTTTCTATTTCTTCCTGTTTGAGTTTTGGGAGTGTGTGGGTGTTTAGGAATTTGTCCATTTCTTCCAGGTTGTCCAGTTTGTTGGCATATAATTTTTCATAGCATTCCCTGAGAATTGCTTGTATTTCTGAGGGATTGGTTGTAATAATTGCATTTTCATTCATGATTTTATCTATTTGGGTCATCTCCCTTTTCTTTTTGAGAAGCCTGGCTAGAGGTTTATCAATTTTGCTTATTTTTTTCAAAAACCCAATTCTTGGTTTCATTGATCTTCTCTACAGTTTTGTTTTTTTTTTTTTTTTTTTTTTTAGATTCTATATTGTTTATTTCTGCTCTGATCTTTATTACTTCTCTTCTGCTTATGGGTTTGGAGTGTCTTTGTTCTTATGCTTCTCTTTCCTTTAGGTGTGCTGTTAGATTTTGTATTTGGGATTTTTCTTGTTTCTTTAGATAGGCCTGGATTGCAATGTAATTTCCTCTCAGGATTGCCTTTGCTGCATCCCAAAGCATTTGGATTGTTATATTTTCATTTTCATTTGTTTCCATGTATTTTTAAATTTCTTCTATAATTTCCTGGTTGACCCATTCCTTCTTTAGTAGGGTGTTCTTTAACCTCCATGCTTTTGGAGGTTTTCCACACTTTTTCCTATGGTTGATTTCAAGTTTCATAGCATTGTGGTTTGCAAATGTGCATGGTATGATCTCAATTCTTGTATACTTATGAAAGGCTGTTTTGTGACCCAGTATGTGATCTATATTGGAGAATGTTCCATGTGCATTCGAGAAGAAAGTATATTCTGTTGCGTTGGGATTCAGAGTTCTAAATATATCTGTCCAGTCCATCTGATCCAATGTATCATTCAGGGCCATTGTTTCTTTATTGATCCTGTGTCTACATGATCTATCCATTGTTATAAGTGGAGTATTAAAGTCCCTGCAATGACCACATTCTTATCAATAAGGTTGCTTATGTTTGTGATTAATTGTTTTATAAATTTGGGGGCTCCTGTATTTAGCACATAGACATTTATACTTGTTAGCTCTTCCTGATGGACAGACCCTGCAATTATTATATAATGCCCTTCTTCATCTCTTGTTACAGCCTTTACTTTAAAGTCTAGTTTGTCTGATATAAGTATGGCTACTCCAGCTTTCTTTTGAATTCCAGTAGCATGATAGATAGTTCTCCATCCCCTCACTTTCAATCTGAAGGTGTCCTCAGGTCTAAAATGAGTCTCTTGTAGACAGCAAATAGATGGGTCTTGTTTTTTTATCCATTCTGATACCCTATGTCTTTTGGCTGGAGTATTTAGTGCATTTACATTCAGTGTTATTATTGAAAGATATGGATTTAGAGTCATTGTGATGTCTGTAGGTTTCATGCTTGTAGTGATGTCTCCGGTACTTTGTGGTCCTTGCAACATTTCACTCACAGAGTTCCCCTTAGGATCTCTTGTAGGGCTGGTTTAGTGGTGATGAATTCCTTCAGTTTTTGTTTGTTTGGGAAGACCTTTATCTCTCCTTCAATTCTGAATGAGAGACTTGCTGGATAAAAGATTCTCGGCTGCATATTTTTTCTGCACATTGAAGATTTCCTGCCATTCCTTTCTGGCCTGCCAAGTTTCAGTAGATAGGTCTGCTACTATTCTTATGTGTCTACCTTTGAGCCTGTTTATCCCTAGCTACTTTCAGAATTTTCTCTTTTTCCTTGTATTTTGCCAGTTTCACTATATGTTGTGCAGAAGATTGATTCAAGTTATGTCTAAAGGGAATTCTCTGTGCCTCTTGGATTTCAATACATTTTTCCTTCCCCAGATCATGGAAGTTCTCAGCTATGATTTGTTCAAGTACACCTTCAGCCCCTTTCTCTCTCTCTTCTTCTGGAATTCCTATGATATGGATATTGTTCCATTTGATTGCTCACTTAGTTCTTTAATTCTCCCCTCATACTCCTGTATTTTTTTTTTAGCTCTCTTTTCCTCAGCTTCCTCTTTTTCCATAATTTTATCTTCTAATTCACCTATTCTCTCCTCTGCCTCTTCAATCCATGCTATGGCCACCTCCATTTTATTTTGCACCTCATTTACAGCATTTTTTTTAGCTCCTCATGACTATTTCTTAGTCCCTTGATCTCTGTAGCAATAGATTCTTTGCTGTCCTCTATGCTTTTTTTCAAGCCCAGCATTAATTTTATGACTATTATTCTAAATTCTTGTTCCATTATATTGCTTAAATTGGTTTTGATCAATTCGTTAGCTGTCTCTACTTCCTGGAGTTTCTTTTGAGGAGAATTCCCCCATTTTGTCATTTTGGGTAGTCACTACAGTAGCTCCAAACTGCAGGGAATTCCCCTGTGCTGTCCGGAGTAACTTTTGTTGGTGGGAGGGGCAGCAGTCAGACCAGATGTCTGCCCCCAGCTCACAGCTGGGGCCACAGTCAGTCTGCTTTGTACCTTATCTTCCCCTCTCCCAGGAGCAGGACTTACTGTGGAGTGGTGTGTTCCCTATCTGGGCTACTTGCACACTGCCAGGCTTGTGGTGCTGCTTCGATGGGATCTGGCCAAGGCTGTATTAGCTGGAGTGGATCCCAAAGGTGCACAGGGGTGGGAAGGCAGGCTTAGCTCCCTTTGTCATAGGTGGTCCCCTGAGGGAGGGACCCTGCAGCACCAGAGGGAGGCAGGCCTATTGGAGGGATGGATCCATAGAAGCACAGTGTTGGGCATTTGTGTGGTGCAAGCAAGTTCGTTGAGGGGAACTGGTTCCCTTTGGAATTTTGGCCTCTTCTGTTGGCTCTTGTCTATGCTTGGATCCAGAGAGTCCACTCTGCTAGTCTTCTGGCAGTTTTATGGGTTATTTAGGCAGATGTGGGTGGAATCTAAGTGATCAGCAGGACGAGGTGAGTCCAGCATCCTCCAACACTGCCATCTTCCAAGATCTCTCAAGCTCTGTTCCTTAAATCTCCCCTCATGATGTGCTGCTCTTTAGACCATTTCTTCTTAGCATAAACCTGTGGGCTTTTCTTTAACTTTTCTTCTTTTCTTGTCCTTGACAATCTACACACACACACACACACACGCACACACACACACACCATAATTTATTTACTCTGTTGGACTCCACTGTTTTCTAGGTTTGTTTTCCATACTCATTGCACAAGTGCTGACAACACTGACTCCATCTTTGGCCCTCCATCTTGTTCATGCCTGTGCAATGACTTCACTTAGGGCTATTTTCCCAGGCCTCATGGAGGTTAATATATGCCTTGAGTGGAATGCACTAAGTCTTGTTCTAATCCCTAAAAAGCTCCATTTCAGATAACTAGTAGAGTTGACTGGCACACAGAAGACCCAACTTAAGATAACTAGGAGAGATGACTGGCACATAGAAAGCCCCACTTTATATAACTACTAGACATTCCCTGGTGCACAGATTGCACTGCTTTAGATATTTGCCCTGTGACCACACCACCATGTCTCCCACTCCATAAAAGCTGAGGTTAAGGCCCAGACTCAATGTAAAATGGGTCAGAGAATGGTTCTGTACCTCCTGAATCATATATCTTCCTTCCAGATCCATCCTGTCAGCAAGTTATCCTGAATAAAGTTGTGTATTGAATAGCTTGCTTCATTTTTCAGTCTTAAAGTATCTTCTCTGTTGGGGGGGGGGTGTACATTGTATATATTTTTCAACATTTATTTATTTTTGAGAAAAAGAGAGAGAGAGAGACAGAGCATGAGCAGGGGATGTGCAGAGAGAGAGAGGGAGACATGTAATCTGAAGCAGGCTCCAAATTGTCAGCATAGAGCCTGACATGAGGCTCGAACCCATTGGAGCAGACTCCAGGCTCTGAGCCGTCAGCACAGAACCTGACATGGGGCTCAAACCCACGAACTGCAAGATCATGACCTGAGCCAAAGTTTGAAGCTCAACTGACTGAGCCACCCAGGTGCCCCTGGAGGGTACATTACTGACTCTCCTCTGCCTTCTAATAATTGGTGAACCAGCCAGAAGACCAACAATGAAACAAGCAAAGGTAAAGGGGATATGCTGAAGGAAAGCCCATTGTCCATCGGGGAAATCCCAAATTGGCTAGCCACACTGTGCGGGGAAATTTGGCCATGTCTTTTGAGCATTTTGGAGCAGTGCATGAATAGGGGGATGCCCTAGAAATGCCCAAGGGGTTGTTGGATATCCTATCCAAAAAGGTGGGGAGAAATGGAGAAGGGAAAGTGACCAAACTATTGTGGCAATAGCTTGGCCATTGATCTAAACATTTTGAGATGCCATGGAAAGAGAATTATGAGTAAAGAGAAAATTGGAACAGAACAGGGAGGAATACTTAGAGATTGTGGCATGTGGCAAAGCAGGGATCTATGGGTATGAACTGACTCACATCGAAGTGAAAACTATTGTATCTCAGGAGAGTTGTGTCCCTGAGGCATAAGATCCCTAGAATGATGACTCCTCTGATGAGGAAGACATTATAATATAGGAGGAAAATGATTTTCAGGCATATCCTTTGAGTCAAACAAAGACCAAGTTCATCTTGGAGTCAAGAGATGGCCAAGAGGAAGTTCCCACCATTTAGAAGATGACTATGAGGGAATATTCTGCCACTGAATTGGTGTAGCTAGCCAGCTACTTTGAGAAGGGAGGCTGAGAGGTGGTGGCAGATTGGATGTTGCAACTATGGGATTCTGGGAGAGATGGTATTATGTTAAATGGGTTTGAGATGTTAGAAATGGCCTCAGTCACTACTCAGTCTACCCTGCAGCTGATATTATGTGCCACAGGCATGAGCAATAAATGCAGGTCCTCAGCTAATTTGATTGTCTGGATAAATGCTAGCCTTGAGATAACTGGACCTAGCCAAGAATTTCAGGTGCTCAGCTAATTTGACTGACTGGAGCATTAAGATAGCATTAAGATAACCTGGTCTTTCTGTAACTTTTTTTCCCCTTACTCTCCCCCATGGTCTTCTGTTAAGTTTCTCAAGATCCACCTATGAGTGAAAACATATGGTATCTGTCTTTCTCTGACTTATTTCACTTATCATAATACCCTCCAGTTCCATTCACATTGCTGCAAATGGCCAGATTTCATTCTTTCTCATTGCTATGTAGTATTCCCTTGTATATATCAACCACATCTTCTTTATCCATCCATCAGTCGATGGACATTTAGGCTCTTTCCATCATTTGGCTATTTTAAGAGACTCTTGGATACTGAGAACAAACTGAGGGCTGATAGGGGGTGGGGAGAGGGGAAAGTGTGTGATGGGCATTGAGGAGGGCACTTGTTGGGATGAGCACTGGGTGTTGTATGGAAACCAATTTGTAAATAAATTATATTAAAAAAATAAAAATGAAAAAGTTAAAAAAAGATAATCCGGCCTAACAAAGGGGCTGTTCCCTCCCTTCCATTATGCTGGATCTCAGTGGAAGAACTACAAGAAATTATATGTGAACAGAGAAAGAATTATTTTCCTCTGGTATGAAAGACAATATCTTGCAGTCAGCCCCGTGGGGTACCTAATATAGCCTTTTGGTTAGAAAAAAAACAGGACATCCACTAAGACATATCAGTATGTACTACAGTTTTCTAACACCTTTTTCAGTATTCTATTAAGACTTGAATCCCAAAACCAACTTGCCTTCCCATGGAAGAGGAAAAAATCGACCTTACAGGCATTGCCCTAAGGGTATCTTCATAATCTCCGAATTTGTCACAGGATGGTAGCCAGAGATTTGAGAAAATGGTACTGCCAGAGGAAATGGTGCTTTTAACTTGTGATAACTTATCTTTCCTGTCTCAAACAGTCATGTCTTTACAGGCCTACTTAAAGACAGGAGGATGAGAGGTAAACACCAACAAGATCCAAGTGTTGAGTCAATCAGTAAAGTTCCAGGGCATGATCTGGTCAGGTAAAACAAAAGTGATGCTGGAGGCAGTTACCAATACAAAGAAGCATTCCATAATCCCTGAAATGGTAAAGGAATTACAGGTTTTGTTGGTTTATTAGGTTATGGGAGACCTTTTATTTCCCTTCTAGCACAGATATTAAGACTCTTATATGCCTTGGTTACAAAAGGGAAACTGATGGGATTTGGGCTCTAACCAACATGAGGCTTTCTTAAAGGTAAAAAATGGTAGTGAAACAAGTACATGCCCTGGGGATATTAATGCTAGATGTAGTTTGCTAATTAGATATAAGCTCATATCCACAAGGGTTTGTCTGGGGCTTGTGGCAATCTCAAAATAGGAAACAAATCCCATTATGGTTCTGGTCTCAATTATGGAAGAGATCAGAAGCCAGGTATAGTCCAATCAGGAAACAACTATTAGCTGCATAATCTTGCACTGCAACAGATGGAATGACTGACTGCCAACATGCCCATGATGATATGAATCATTTTGCTGGTAGGAGGGTATATTAAGGACATATTCAGCAAGCCTAAGAGTGTACCCAGGTAATCACCTTAAAGAAATGGCATGCAAAAAAAAAAAAGAAAGAAAGAAAGAAAGAAAGAAAGAAAGAAAGAAAGAAAGAAAGAAATGGCATGCTTACACAGCAGAAGAGAAATTACAACATCAGCCTACTATCTCATGAACTACACTCATTACTAAGGCAAGTTACTTATGTTGACAAAGCCCAACTTCCAGAAGTTGCCGGCATTATGCCTCCCCTCACCCAAGCAAAGAAAGGGGTAGTCTTACCTCCAGCAGGCACATGGTACACTGACAGCAGTTGCCAGGAAAACCCACCTATTTGGCATTCCTATCCTATACAACTGGATTCTTATGCACTTTGGTTTGAGTAGGCAAAATTGAGAGCAGTATGGATTTTGTTGATGAATGAACCCATGCCCATTAATTTGGCTACTGACAGCTGGGGAGTGTGGAAAGGGTTAGCAACATGCATGCTCCAGTGGCACAATGAAGCCTGGTCTATATTAAATAGACCCCTGTGGAGAGTGGAACTATGTGAAGATAATTGGGAATTGGGATGTATGACCTAAACCCAATTCAGGCATCTAATTCTGGCATGTGTCTGCTCAACTCCACATCCACAATACCAGGAAATCATTAGGCAGAAGTTCTAGTCCAGGCATGAGCCCTTCTGCTGGAGGAAATGCTGAGACTGACTGATGCAGCAGAATTGATCCACTGTAAATCAAGACACCACTGTCCCAAAATGACTCGGGAAATAGTAAAAAGACAACATCGGCTTTTAAAATATTCCAATCTACAAGCACTGACAAAAACCGACCACAGTGCTGCCTCAGGCAATGGTCACTGTACCACACTCCAGGACACACTGGGCAGACTACATAGCCTGTTTCTTGCTGGCTAAAAGATTACACAGGCCCATTGCCAGTATCTAAAGGGAGCAAACATGTGCTGACCTGTGTGGATACTTCCACAGACTTGTATAAGCCTTTGCCTGTAGAAAAGCCAATCAGGCTACAACTATAAAGATATTAATGGACCCTGGAAGATAGCCAAGTAGGGGGATCATAAGATCACGTCATCCCACAGATACACCTAGAAAAGAGCCACATCAGTGTCACTAACCCAGAAAATGAACTGAACACTGGCAGAACAGACCGTCCACAGTTATTAGTAGAAAAGAAGCCACATTAAAAATGGGAGGAAGGGCAGAGTCCCAGTCTAGAACCAAACTACCAGTGAGGGTAATCACAAATGGGAGGGACACTACAAATACAAAGAAGGGAAAGGAACATACTCCACACCATGCACCCGAGATATAGGGGACCTGCACTAGTAAGATGAGTTCTCATGAAATTTGACTTTGAAAACCAGAGGGCCTTACCTTATAATAAGTGGGGCTTAATGCTGGGAACTTTAAAAGTCAGTGGGCTTGACTCTGGAGGAGCTGGATGTTGACTAGAAACTTAGTCCCTGCCATTAAAAATACAGCATGAAAAACAACCCTGCCAAGATACAGCATAGAAGCAGCAATTTGAACAGCTCCTGGGGTATATGGAATAAGATTTATGTACTACTCTGAGAAAATTCATGAGAGGGACAGGAATCTTTAGGAGGCTTCTCCAAAAACAAAAAAGGTGGTTGGCGCCATTCCATTCCCCCTTCAGACTAGATAGTCAGACACCTGTGGGAACCACCAGGAACACTCTCAACATAGCTTGCTAACACTGTGTCCCCCACACCCATGTTCTCCTGTGGACTTCCCCATCCAACCTGCCCCATTCCCTGGGACTCTCTCCAGAGCAGCTCCAGCCAGGCCTTATCTTGCAAGCAGCCACAGTAGGGACTGGCATATACATTGCTAACACTACACACCACAACCCTGTTTTCTCCTGTTTACTGCCCCATCCAACTTGCCCCACTTGGCAGGAGTCCCACGAAAGTGGTGCTTGACACATTTTATTCTGCAAGCAGCTCCAACAAGTGACAAATACCACTCCAAAGGGATTCCTGCCCTGTGGAAAGGGGAAAATAACCACAAATAACAGTTCCACTACAGCCAAGCAGTGGGCCAGGGATAAACATCTACTCTGACTGCCAGTCTTGCCCACCAACAAAAACCTGATAGGGGATATTACAAGGAGAAATCCTTGTAGTTTTGGGTCACTGCGAATACAGCAGACAGACTGGGGGCAGATATCTACTTTGGCTTAAGGCCCTGACCACCAAAGAAAGCCCCTTAGGGAACAACATTGGGAGAAAGCCCTACAGTTTGGTGCAAATGCAGTTCCAGCAAATGGACGGAGGACAGGTATCTGGTCTGACCCAACTGTAAGAACAAGGAGGCCCCAGACATGCCCTTTAACAGCACAGGGGCCAAATACTACCCATTAAAGTCGAAGAGGACCATTTTAGTCAACAGGACTGAAGGCAAAGATGACTCTGTGAAAACGATCAAGTGCACACAACACACATAGGAGATAGTCCTGAAGTGCAAGGTTGTGGTGAAGAGGAGATACTTTACTACAAGACACTATAGGAACTCTTTTTCATAAGGCCACTACTTTAAGATCAAAAGACATAGCTGGCTTTCTGAATATATAGAAACAAACACAGAGATTTAAACAAACTGAGGAGACAGAGCAATATGCCCCAAATAAAATAATAGGACAAAATCATAGCAAAAGAGCTAAATGAAATGGATATAAGCAATATTCCTGATAGAGAATTCTAAATAATGATCATAAAGATACTTTCTGTACTTGAGAAAAGAGTGGAGGACCTCAGACATTCAAAAAAGGTATAGAAAACATTAAAAAGAAACCATCAAAGATGAGAACTAAATAACTGAAATTAAAAATACACCAGAGGGAACAAATAGTAGACTAGAGGAAACGGAAGAATGGATCAGCAAGCTAGAAGACAGGGTAATGAAAAGCAACCAAGCAGAACAGTGAAAAGAAAACAAAAAAAAAATAGTAAAAATTGGGAATAGGTTAAGAGAACTCAATGACATCTTTAAGCATAATAACATTCATATTTTGGGATCCCAGAAGAAGAGAGATAAAAGTGAACAGAAAATTTATTTGAAGAAATAATAGCTGGGGCCCCTGGGTGGCCCAGTTGGTTGAGCATCCCACTTCAGCTCACTTAATGATCTCACAGTTTGTGAGTTCGAGCCCAGCATCAGGCTCTGTGCTGACAGCTGAGAGCCTGGAGTCTGCTTTAGATTCTGTGTCTCCCTATCTCTCTGCTCCTCCCCCATTCATTCTCTCTTTCTCTCTCTCTAATAAATAAACATTAAAAATTAAAATAAGTAAACTTTTAAAAAAAGAAAGAAAGAAAGAATAGCTAAAAACTTCCTTAGTCTGGAGCAGGAAACAGACATCCAGATCCAGGAGGCACAGAAAGCCCCCAACAAAATCAAACTAAGGAGGTCCACAGGAAAACACATAATGAATTGCAGAAAGTAGTGATAAAGAGAAAAATTTTAAAGCAAGAAGGCAAAATAAAATGTTACACGAAGGAAACCCCATAGTTATCAGCTGATTTTTCATCAGAAACTGCAGGACAAAGTGGGTGGTGTGATATATTCAAAGTGTTTAAAGCAAAAAAAACCTGCAGCCAAGAATCCTCTATCAAACAAGGCTATCAGTCAGACTAGGAGAGATAGTTTCCCAGACCAATAAAAGTTTAAGGATTAATCACCAATTATCAGCCTTACAAGAAATGTTACAGGGAATTCCTTGAGTGGAGAGAAAAGGCCATAATCAAGAGTAAAAACAATTAGGGAAAGAGAAAGTTCACAGGTACAACCAATATAATAAAACTTGTAGATTAATCACATAAAACCAGAAAGAAATAAAAACACAAAAGCAGTAAAATCAATTATATCTAGAAAGATCAGTCAAGGGATTCACAAAATAAAAAGATATGTAGTTTGACATCATATACATAAAACATGGGAGGAGGAGTAAAAATGTATTGCTTTTAGAATGGGTTCAAACTTAAGTGACTCTCAATCTAATATAGACTGCTATATGCACTCCAATCAAGTGGGATATATTCCAGGGATGAAAAAGTGGTTCAATATTAGCAAATCAATCAAAGTGATACATCTCATTAACAAGAGAAAGTATAAAAAATATGACCATTTCAATAGATGCATAAAAAGCTTTTAACAAAGTGCAAAATCCATTCATGACAAAACTTACAACAAAGTTGAAAGACAACAGCAAAGAAAGCCCAAAGTCAGCAGAAGAAGAGAAATAATAAACATTAGACCAGAAATAAACAATATACAATCTAAAAATACAGTAGAGCAGATCAATGAAACTAAGAGCTGATTTTTTGAAAGAATAAAGGAAATATTGATAAATCCATAGCCACACTCCTCAAAAAGAAGAGAGAGGACCCAAGTAGATAAAATCACAAATGAAAGTGGATAAATCACAACCAATACCACAGAAATACAAATAATTATTAAAGAATATTATTAAAATTATATGCCAAAAAACTGGCTAATCTGGAAGAAATGTACAAATTGCTAGACACTCACACACTATCAAAACTGAAACAGGAAGAATTAGAAAATTTGACCAGACCATAACCAACGAAGAAACGGAATTGGTTATCGAAAAATCTCCCAACAAATAAGAATCCTGGGCCATATGTCTTCAAGGGGAATTCTATCAGACATTTAAAGAAGAGTTAATACCTATTATTCTCAAAATCTTCCAAAAAAAATAGAAGTGGAAGGAAAACTTCCAGATTCTTTCTATGAAGCCAGCATTCCCTTGATTCCCAAACCAAAGACCCCACTAAAATGGAGAATTATAGACCAATATCCCTGATGAACATGGATAGAAAACTCCTCAGCAAGATACTAGCAAATCAAATACAACAGTATATTAAAAGACTTATTCAACATGATCAAATGAAATTCATTCCTGGGCTGTAGGGATGGTCCAATATTCACAAATCAATCTACATGATACA
Source organism: Panthera pardus (assembly GCF_024362965.1). Lineage (NCBI taxonomy): Eukaryota > Metazoa > Chordata > Mammalia > Carnivora > Felidae > Panthera > Panthera pardus. The sequence goes on along the minus strand of NW_026526843.1, from coordinate 51,831,919 downwards.
TACATCACATTAATAGAAGAAAGGGTAAGAACCGTATGATCCTGTCAATAGATGCAGAAAAAGCATTTGACAAAATACAGCATTCTTTCTTAATAAAAACCCTAAAGAAAGTCAGTATTGAAAGATACCATAACATCATAAAAGCTATATGAAATTCCCACAGCTAATATAATCCTCAATGGGAAAGAAACTGACAGCTTTGCCCCTGAGATCAGGAACATAACAGGGATGTCCACTCTCACTACTGTTGTTTATGGTAGTGTTGGAACTCCTACTGTCAGCAATCAGACAACAAAACAAAATAAAAGGGACCCAAACTGGTGAAGAAGAAGTCAAACCTTCACTCTTTACAGATGACATGATACTCTACATGGAAAATCTGAAAGATTCCATAAAAAAAAAAAAAAAAAAACTGCTGGAACTGATACATGAATTCAGCAAAGTTGCAGGATGTAAAATCAATGCACAGAAATCGGTTGCATTTCTATATGCCAATAATGAAGCAACTCAAAGAGATATTAGGGAATCAATCCCATTTACAGTTGTGTCAAAAACCATAAAATATCTAAGAATAAACCTAACCAAAGAGGTAAAAGATCTGTACACTGAAAACTTATGAAGGCAATTGAAGAAGACGCAAAGAAATGGAAAAACATTTTGTGCTTATGGATTGGAAATACAAATAGTGTTAAAATGTCTATACTACCCAAAGCAATCTATACGTTCAATGCAATCCCAATCAAAATACCACCAGCATTCTTCACAGAGCTAGAACAATCATAAAATTTGTATGGAAACACAAGAGACCCTTAATATCCAGGGTAATGTTGAAAAAGAAAGCCAAAGCTGGAGGCATCACAATCCCAAAATTTAGCCTTTATTACAAAGCTATAATCATCAAGACAGTATGGTATTGGCACAGAAACAGACCCATAGACTAATGGAATAGAATAGAAAACCCAAAAATGGACCCACAAGTATATGGCCAATTAATCTTTGACAAAGTAGGAAAGAGTACCCAAAGTGGGGGAAAAAGCAGTCTCTTTAGCAAATGGTGCTGGGAAAACTGGAGAGCAACACGCAGAAGAATGAAGCTGGGCCACATTCTTACACCATACAAAAAATAAATTCGAAATAGATGAAAAATCTCAATTTGAAACAGGAAACCATCAAAATCGAACAGGATAAACAAAGCAGCAACCTCTTCGACCTTGGCAGAAGCAAATTCTTACTTGACATATCTCTAGAAGCAAGGGAAATAAAAGCAAAAATGAACTATTGGGACCTCATGAAGATAAAAAGCTTCTGTACAACAAAGTAAACAATCCCAACAAAACTAAAATGCAACCGACAGAATGGGAGAAGATATTTGCAATGACATATAAGATAAAGGGTTAGTATCAAAAATCTATTAAAAAAAAAAACCTTACCAAACTCAATACACCAAAAAACAAATAATCCAAGGAAGAAATGGGCAGAAGACACGAATAGACACTTATCCAAAGAAGACATCCAGATGGCAAACAGACACATGAAAAGATGCTCAACATCGTTCATCATCAGGTAAATACAAATCAAAACCACACTGAGATACCACCTCATAGTGGTCAGAGTGGCTAAAATGACAGCTCAGGAAACAACAGATGTTGGTTAGGATGTGGAGACAGGGGAACCCTCTTGCACTATTGGTTGGAATGCAAACTAGTGCAGCCACTCTGGAGAATAGTATGGAGGTTCCTCAAAAAATTAAAAATAGAACTATCCTACCACCCAGCAATTGCATTACTAGAAATTTATCCAAAGGATACAAACATGATGATTCGAGGGGGCACATCCTCCCCAATGTTTATAGCAGCACTATCAACAATAGCCAAATTATGGAAAGAGCGCAAATGTCCATTGACTGATGAGTGGATAAAAAAAGATGTGATACACACACACACACACACACACACTCACACACGCACATAATGGAATACTACTCGGTGATGAAAAAGAATGAAATCTTGCCATTTGCAACAATGTGGATGGAACTGGAGGGTATTATGCTAAATGAAATAAGCCAGTCAGAGAAAGACAGATATCATATGTGTGGAAATTAAGAAACTTAACAGATGAACATAGGGAAAGGGAAAGAAAAATAAGATAAAAACAGAAAGGGAGACAAATCATAAAAGACTTTTAAATACAGAGAAGAAACTGAGGTTGATGGGAATGGGGTTTGGAGGCGTGGGGAAAATGGGTGATGGGCATTGAGGAGGGCACTGGTTGGGATGAGCACTGGGTGTTGTATGTAAGTGATGAATCACTGGAATCTAGTCCTGAAGCTAAGACTACACTGTATGTTAGCTAACTTAAGAAAAAATAATTAATACATAACAAAATAATAAATAAATAAATAAATAAATAAATAAATAAATAAATAAACACAGTGTAAATGATATGCAGTGGCTTGCTTTATTTTTTCGTCTCAAAGCACCTTCTCAGTCTGGTGTATTCATTACTAACCCTCCTCTACCTTCTAACACTCAGTTGCTGAGATATTTATTCTTTTGCTAATTATGCCATAGTAATATAAAATATCCTATTAGTTAATTCATAAGTCTTCTGGTTTCTTACCCACTATTTCCTTACTCTTCTGATTGATACACTAGGACACAACCACTTGGAGTGTTGACACACATAACAAGCAGTTTCTTAACTATGTTCATATCAACAGCAAATATTGCTTCAAAATGTAATCATTTGAAAGAAAAAATCAGTTCTTCTTATATAGCTATATTAACATAAAGAAAAGTTTGTTTTAAATGCAACAAGTTTTGAAGGGTACTTGTTAGAACCATTTGCTAGCTGCTATTGACTGAGACTTGGAATCATAATTTTTTTCTGGCCATTTATTACATCAGCTTCTTAAATGAATGGAAGTAACATTGTTTATCAGATTTTAAAGTAAAAATGATCTAAATTTTCTTTTTAGCTCTCTGAATTTCAGGACTTGGGAGGTGTCAGTTCTAAATGATCTCAGTTCTAAGAATCTATTCAGTTTGACAATTATTTGGCAAGAAGAACACCGTGCAGGAAAGAAGATTTTGCCGAAATGAGAGAAGCAGTTCTTAAGGAGAATTCACATAATCAGACAATGACTTCTGTTGTGTGCCAAATATGCAGACCTAAGGGGATATAGAAGGAGTCTAAAAATTTCACATTCATGCTTTCTTTGCATTCTTCCACGTCAAACCGCAAACTCTAAGTTATACACAGAGACATTATACACAGACACAAAGCTGACTTAGAGACACAAAATGGATGGCAAATGCTTCTTAAAATAGGACCTGGGGAACAAATAAATATAGAGGAAAGAAAGACCTTAGTCAAAGAAGGTATATCTGAAATATTTAAGGGTGACTGATACCAAATTTACAGAAACCTTGGATCAAATTCCTCTCTTTCTGAGACTGAGTTAAGTGCATTATTAAAACTCTCCATGGACACTTAAAACATTAAGGCAGACATAAGAGGGAGTGGGGTAGGGTGTGAAGGCAGGACTACTCTTGGATAAGAAAGTAACTGATACCTTATCCAAGGACTATTTCAATACATGGCCTGATTAAAATTTCAGTATTCAACACATCTTTGCAAGACATTGAAGACTCCTGTTAAATGCACCAGCCATAAATGAGTAGAAATTATTGATTCACCAAGCAAATATTTATTCAGTATCCACTATGCACTCAGTACTGTACCTGGTTTAGTTGGTGCAATGGTGAAAAAAATAACTGGGTCTCTGTCTTCAAAGAATTTCTAGTTTGGTAGGGGAAATGGACAAGTAGATATACCATTAAAGTGCAAGGTAAACAGTATTGGTAGGTGTGATGAGCTAAGCACAGATAGCTATAGGATCACAGAGGAGGGCCACCTAACTCAAAATGGGAGCTGGGTCAAGTAATGTCTGTGCTGAGACAAATAACATAGATAAGGTTAAAATAGTGATCAGGGGGTAGCTACATCAAGAAATTACAGACAGGGGGGAATTTTCAGTAGAAGATTTTGCTAAAGAAATATTTATTATGTGCCAGTAACAGACAAAATATGGACAGCAATACATGAAGTTGTATGCATACACAAATATCAACAAGTAAGGGATGCCTGGATGGCTCAGTCAGTTGAGGGTCAGACTTTGGCTCCGGTCATGATCTCATGGTTCATGAGTTCGAGCCCCACATCAGACTCTGTGCTGATAGCTCAGAGTCTGGAGTCTGCTTTAAAAGTCATTCAATATTTGGTTCCTTGTCATAGCATTTAAGATAAAATACCATTCAAATCTCATTTTCTATAATCCACTTCAATTCTAAACCTTCTCAATTTAGATAGCATTTTCATCACAAAACAATTATTAGGTTCTAATTTTGCTCTTTTTGGTGTGGTTTTGTTTTAATTGGGACTAAGATTTGTGACCTATTCCCTATTACATGCTTAAACCTATCAAATATTAAAAACAACAACAACATACCTCACATTCTGAAAAGGCAGATCACAGGCTTTAATTGTACACCTGCAAAATATTTAAGATTTAACAATGCAGTGTTCAAAAAGGAGATGTACTGAAAATCAATGTATTTTTTTGGGCTTCAAAGCCATTGCATCATAAGAAGAGAGAGATTTGGAATGATGTTTTAGCAATAAGCTCTGTCATCTGGCTAGCTTTTGTACTGGAATGAGTGCCTTCAATTATTTACATTTTTTAAAAATGTTTATTCATTTTTGAAAGACAGAGAGAGACAGAGTGTGAGTGGGGGAGGGGCAGAAAGAGAGGGAGACAGAGTTTGAAGCAGGCTCAGGCTCTGAGCTGTCAGCACAGAGCCCTACGCTGAGCTTCAACTCACAAACCACGAGATCATGACCTGAGCCAAAGTTGGACACTGAACCGACTGAGTCACCCAGGCACCCTGCCTTCAATTATTTAAATATGACAATTGTAGTGTATATGTTAATTAAGTTTTCTTTCTCAAATACTATTATAAAAAACTAGTCAAAACTCCCAATGAAACATCACTATGCACAACTAGAATGGTTAAAATTAAAAAGACAGAAACGCCAAGTTTTGACAAGGGTGTGGAGTAATTAGTAATTCATTGCTAGTGGGAATTAAAGATTGCGTATTCACTGTGATAAACAGTTTGGCAGCTTCTTAAATTGTTAAAAATATACTTATCGTATGATCCAGCCATTGTACTCGTAGGTAATTACAGAAGAGAAAATGAAACACATATCCATACTGAGAGCTTATGTGAATGTCCATAACATCATTATTCATAATAGTCACATAGTGGAACTGTCACATAGCCCAACTGTCTATCAATAGTAAATGGATAATGGATAAAAAACTGAGTTATGTTCATACAATGTCAGCAGTGACATGCAATAACATAAATGAATCTCTCTTTTTTTAAATTTAAATTCAAGTTTGTTAACATACATTGTAGTCTTGGCTTCAGGAGTAGAATCCAGTGATTCATCTGTTGCATATGACACCCAGTGCTCATCCCAAGAAGTGCCCTCCTTAATGCCCATACGCATTTAACCCCCCTCCCCACCACGACCCCTCCAGCAGCTCTCAGTTTGTTCTCTGTATTTAAAAGTCTCTTATGGTTTGCCTCCCTCTCTGTTTTATCTTATTTTCCTTGGTTTGCCTCCCTCTCTGTTTTATCTTATTTTCCTTCCCTTCCCCTAAGTTCATCTGTTGAGATTCTCAAATTCCACCTATGAGTAAAATCCTATGATATCTTTCTCTGACTGACTTATTTCGCGCGCACACACACACACACACACCACCTTCTTTATTCATTCATCAGCCAATGGACATTTGGGGTCTTTCTATAATTTGGCTATTGTTGCTAGTGATGCTATAAACATTGGGGGGCATGTGCCCCTTCGAATCATCATTTTTATATCCATTGGATAAATACCTAGTAGTGCAATTGCTGAGTCATAGGGTAGTTCTATTTTTAATTTTTTGAGGAACCTCCACACTGTTCTTCAGAGTAGCTACACCGGTTTGCATTCCCACCAACAGTGCAAAAGGGCTCCCCTTTCTCTGCGTCCTCACCAACATCTGTTACTTTCTGAGTCATCAATTTTAGCCATTCTGACAGGTGTAAGATGGTATCTCATTGTAGTTTTAACATAAATGGATCTTAAAAGTATTATGCTAAGTGATAACATAAATGAATCTTAAAACTATTATGCTAAGTGATAAAAGCCAGACACAAAAGACTGAATACTATATGATTCCATTTATATGTGATTCTAGAAAAGGCAAAACTGTAGGGACAAAAATCAGAGCAGCAGTTTCCAGAGCCTGGGTGTTCATAGAGTGAATTTATTAGAATGGAGCACAAGGAAACTTTCTGGGATGATGAAAATAGTCTATATATTGTGTATGATGCTAATTACATTGTTGACTGTATACATTTATCAAAACTCATTGAAGTGTATGCTTAAAAGGGAAAATTTTATTTTACAAAAATTTTTACCTCAAAAACTTAAAAAAAACAGCTTTTCAGCATGTATTTTCTTACTATCTAGGATGATTTCCAAAAAAAAAAAAAAAAGAATCATAGTTCTTAATAATGTTATAGAACATAGGGTGGAATAAGTCTGTGATAATTAGCCTTGTAATTAAGAGACTTTTGTTCTTCTAATTCCCTAGTAATAAGTCAGGTAGTCAATGAGGTACCTCTAGTTTTTAGTCATGATATTTAGTAATCAATGAGCAGGGCCACTGTGTGGTTCATGACTCACTAAGAAAGAGAACAAGGAAACTTGTAGGTCTTGTGTGGAATGGAATTACCTTATATTAGTAATATCAGTGTTTCTTAATAATGTGGGTTGGGGGTATTAGTAGATTGTAAATCAATTTAGTAGGTCATGACAATTCTTTTTTATTTTTAAGTAAAAATTAAAAATGAGATATGAGTATATCTTAAGCAATAATGATAAGTATTCCTTTGTGGAACTTTAAGTTTTTGTGTGAGTATGTGTGTATTTAATGATTCAAGATATAAAATATATTTCTTACTATAGATTTCAATAAAAAAAACTTGAAAGTTTGAATGCCAGGGACTTATTTGGCAATACATCTTAAAGTTTCGATATGGTTTTTCCCAAATATAATGGGATAGAAGGCAGAGTCTGTGTTTTGGTGTGCATCTGATGTGGTCAGATCCTCATTCTGCATGACCATCAGATATATGGTGTGCTTCTATGAGGAATGGAGACTTATATCCACCAACTCATTTGTATCCTAGTTGGGCCTGACTCACTAGGGACCAATAAGTGCTTTGTAGTCCAGCAGCCCAGAGACTTTCTTCCTGAACAACTGTTGGTCAGAACCCAGATCTAATATGTTATAAGGACTAACCTAATGAAAAATGGCCAGCTGCATGATGTGGTATGAGAAACACCTGGTTAAATATTGTATCTTCTGAAAATTCTTCTTTTGAAATCTAATTATTGATATATAAAACTTCTTTATTGGTATTCATTAGTATATACGATGCTTCCTCTTTCTGGAATAGAAGAGCAATAAGTGTAGCAGGAAGGCACTTGATATCTAAGATATAAAAGAAATAAAAAATCTGACAAATATTTTAAAAGATAAGAGGTGGGTGAGTGTGGGGGATAAGCTTAGGAATCCCCTGGGTTTACACCAATGGGTTAACAAGGCATAAAGAAATACAAAGTCATAAAATGCTCACACACACCCGAGTTTGGATAAATCAGATTGACACCCCAAGAATAGGGGGTGCAAAGGCACCCTGAGAATAGGGATGCTCAAAGGTGCCAGAATAGGGAGGTACAAATGCACCCCAAAATAGAGAGGGGGTACAGAGCCCCCAGAATAGAGAGGGAGAGGCAAAGTCCTAAAATAGGAATGGCTCAAAGGTGCCCAATACATAGGTATATGAAATAAACAAGATTAGATATTCAGGGTGGAAGCACCCCCAATTTAGTACTATAGCAGAAAAGCTGCTTTCAGAGGAGAATAGGGCCAGGTTAGGTAAATTGGTGAATTGGACTATGGACTGCTGTGCTGCAGCAGGCAAAGCAGCCCAGAGCAGAGACAGTTAACAAAAGAAAAGTTGCCTTATTAACCCTGAGGTTATTTCCCCTATCTGTCTCATCCCCTAGGCTAACTAAGATAAACAGAGGTGCTGCCTTCTGTCTGCTGGAAACCTTCCTCCTGACTGCCTGGTGCCTGGAATTTGTTTTATCTTGACCCAAACCCCAAACACTGTATATCTTCAAAACCCCCCACTTTCCTCATGCCCCCAAGTTAATGTTCCCAGTTTCTTTGTCTCTTTGTACATGCCCATCACGTTTGTAAGCCTTCTGATATGAATAAATACGGGGCAAAGACCCTTATTTGGGGCTCTTGTCTTTCCGCAGACATTAGCCATCTCTCGCTTTAATCCTGTGTCTGCTCTTTTGCTGGTCAAAAGAGAACTTTAGACTTTGAGTCTACGACAGGTTGGAGGTGGGTGAAATAGGTGATAGAGATTAAAGAGTGCACTTGTGATGAACACCAGGTGATGTACGGAAATGCTGAATCCCTATATTGTACACCTGAAACTAATATTATACTGTATGTTAACTAAATGGAATTTAAATAAAAACTTTAAAACTTGGATGTCTGGGTGGCTCAGTCGCTTAAGCATCTGACTTCAGCTCAGGTCATGATGTCACTGTGCATTGGTTAGAGCCCCACATCAGGCTCTGTGCTGACAGCTCAGAGTCTGGAGCCTGCTTTGGATTCTGTGTCTCCCTCTCTCTGACCCTACCCAACTCATGCTCTGTCTCTCTGTCTCTCTGTCTCTGTCTCTCTCTCTCTCTCTCTCTCTCTCAAAAATAAACATTAAATAGAATCTGGTGTGCAAGCTGTTTAAAAAAAACTTTAAAATATAAGGTATAATAGTCTATTGAAAATTAGGCAGAATGGCTAATCAGATGTATAAAATGAAGTTTTCTGATCATTCTTTCAAAAAAATAAAAAGATAAGATAAGCTGTGTCAAAGGTCACTGTGACATAATTTATATTTTTATTCAGATCCAGTTGTAGAAGCTGTTCAATTTATTTTCCTGTTAACCTAGTGACTTTTGCTTTGGTTCATGGTCCAAAGATGGACCAAAGATGGTATCATGATAAAGATACCAACTAGCTATCTTTAAACAAAAACATCTGCTTGGATAACATGGGGAATTGGACAAGAGGAGAGTACCCATGCAACTCTATCCAACCTCCATCTCATTCATCCACCTGAGAATCAATCTGAACCAACATACAAATATATATGAAAAGGAACACATTCTCATCATAGGAGAATGATGGACTTTTTAATGATGAAACACTGAATTGGGTCAAAACTTTCTGGTGAACACCACAGTATGTATTAGCACATCATTGTATTTCAGTCTATTCTTTGAGATAAGTGAAAGTAACCATTACACTGATATAGAATAAGAATTGTTTAAAATTCTAGTCATACAAAAACTTTGACTATTTATGGCTTATCTTATTATAATGATACTGATTCAACTTATAAAAACTTTATGTTGTTAATGCATTGGGTTGGTGATTATCTCCTAAGCAATTAAAAATAAATCAATATGATAATGTATTCTTCTGGGTGCACCTATCTCTAAGTGACTTCAAGATGACTGATTTCACTGATCCCTTGGGTATTAAGCTACCTAAGAGACAGCAACTGTTTTTTCTAAAGTGTAAGCTCCTTCATGGCAGGAAGTAGATCCAATCCCCTGAATACTCAGTGACAAGTGTAGTGTCTGGCATAGTGGAAGGGAGCAAGAAATGTTTTTTTAATGAACTGTTTTATTTGAGCTTACAGGAGAGAGGGATAAAAGGGAATAATGATATCTAAAAAATGAGTTTTGGACAGAAGTGGATTTTAGTGAAAACCTGTTAGGAAACTGTTTGGTTTAATTCTTAAGCCAAAACAAAAAAAAAAAAAAAAGAAAAAGAAAAAGAAAAAAAGAAAAAGAAAGAGGAGTATGCATGGTTAATTTATTTCATTAGTAAAAACTGAAGCGCACCATTTTTCAGGAGATTCTGGGACAAGGCATTGAAAACAAATATGCACTTGGTAAAAAGCAAATGTTATGGTTATTCAACTGTGCTGCCCTCTCATTAGGCAGCAGGAGATCCAGAGCTCTTGGCAGTGACAGAAGGACACAGGCTACTGCTGTTTCTTTATTGTGTAGGTAGTCATGATGGTAGATGATTAATTCATGCTATAAAGACAGAGTGGGCTAGGAAAAAGAAAGGAGGTGTGTGTGTGTGTGTGTGTGTGTGTGTGTGTGTGTGTGAATGTGTGTGTGTGTCCAATACTCTCCACAAATTGATTTAATATTGATATATTATACTTTTCTTCAAATATTCATAAAGACAGTTTGGCACTTCCTTTACCTTTCCTTCAAAGACAAACAAATAGACTAACAAAAACTGCAATCCCCCTTCCCCATACCTACAAAATGAGTAACTACACCTGGACTTGAGGCTTTCAAGTTGTCTTCAAATTGATTGCTCAAAAAGATAAGTTCTCACTGTGAGGCTGCAGGTGAATGTGGTCTTGAATTCCTAACGAGACTACATGCAGTCCCTTTTCAGGCAAAACCTGCCTTGTATGCAGAATAAGGATCAGCACCATTCTTGATCGAGTTTCCTACAGAAAAACAATGGAAAAATAAGGGGAGAAAAGCAATCAATGTAGATGCTTTAGAAATCAATTAACTCTTTCAGGTCCCAGAAATCCTTAAAGCCTACAGTCTAATAACAGTAGCTAACATTTTTGGCATACTTACCAAGTGACAGGCACTTTTATAAGGGTTCAACATAGTTCCTTTTAATCATCATAACTATTAGAAAGTTTCCAAACACAGAACAAAATTTAGGCAATCTGACTCCAAAGCTCTGGATCTATAAAGCCATGTGTATACTGCCAGATACATAAGCTTTGGGCTCAGACAGCTTGGATTACATTGCAGTCTTTGTCAATTCCCAGCTTTATTACTTTAGGTATATAACTTTATTGAGCTGCATTTCCTCATTTGTAAAACAGGGAAAACTATATGTGTATCACAGAATTGTCATAAGGTTTAAGTGAAATAAGCCTCACATCTAGCATTTTTCACAGTGCCTAACACTTAGTAATTCCTCTACATATGGTAGCAATTATTATAAGCAGCTGAATGTCATTAATTATATATTTATTACACAAATATTCATTGAACATCTGCATAGAGAATGGTGATTAGGTTATATTGATAGGCAATGGCCAAATCAGAAAAGACCTTGTCCATTTTGCTCCCAAAGGACAATTTCATGAATATATTTGCCTTTTTAAGGGATAATTCTGCAGCACAGTAAATAGAGACTGACATTTGAAGTCAAGAAAATCAGAAGACTACAACAATAGTCCAGGGGAGAAATAAGGACTTAATGTAAGAGAGTAGCAGTATGATAGAGAAGAGAAAATAGATATGAAATTTTATATTGGTAGTGTCAAAATGACCTAAGAATTGCTCAGGCATGTGGGGTAAAGGAGATGGAACTGACAAAGTATCACCCGGTTTCTGGCTTTGACAGATAGTGGAATAATTGTTTCCATTGACTGAAATAGGGAACACAGGAAGAAGAGCTGGTTTGTAAAGGAATAGTTTTACTTCAGTAAAAATAAAGGTTATATTTTGGACCTGTTGAAATGGAGTTATTTGTGGGACATCTGGAAAACAATGTCCAATAAAGAACTGAAAGTTGTTGAAAATGGAAAAGTTGAAATTAGACTATTAAGAATTAAAAACAGGTTGTTGCTCCAGGAAAAATTATGTCCAAGAGAAATGGATTTGGGATTTTTCAGCACACAGGTTGAAATATTATATGTGACTGGGATCAAACTAAGGACCACATTTTGAGACAAGTAGGCTGAGGGCAAAATCCTGGGATATACCATAGGTAGGAGGTAGGAAGGGAAAGAAAGAAAAGGTGACAAAAAATTCAAAGAGCCATCAGGGAGGTCAGATATATATTAAGGGGCAAAAATTCGTAAATCATTGGAGGGGAGAGTTTTAAAATGATCAGATAAAACCACAGGGTCAAATGTTGCAGATATTTAAAAAGTTAAGAATTACAAGGTGGTCATTGGATCTGGGAACATGGATGTGCTAATTATCTTTTGTAGGCCTCTCCAGATCCATCATTTACCTTTCTCCATTGCACTCTGATCTGTGCCTGGGTGTCTGATGTGTATAAACCTCATCAGTGGACTTTGATTTAGGTTCAAATGCTGGGGAGCCTTTGAAGGAGATCTCAGGGAAAGAGAAAAATTAGATTTGGATATTTATTCATCTTACTCCCTCCCTCCATGTGTCAGCATATACTAGATATTTTCATGACAGAAAAATGATGGAAAGTCACTGCCTCTGCCCAGTGTCTATCTGCAAACAGTTTTCTCCACTTCCAGGATTTTAAGAACTGCTTCCTTCTCTTGCCTCTTCAGGTAGAAGGGTGGTAAAGTGACCACACTATTACTAACCCTAAGATTCTACAGTTGTTTCCCTACACCTAAGCCCATATCTTTATAAATAATCCCTTTACTGAGTTATCATTAAATTATCAAATTTTAGGATGCCATCTATTTTCTGCTGGGTCCCTGACTGATATATTGAAGATGAATGGTACAGGTTTGATGTAGTAGTGGGAGAAAAGCTAGAATATATGGAAATGTAGACCAAATGAAAGGTGAGGGGAATATTAACAGTGAGTATAGAAAACTCTTTTAAGGTTAATAGTTAAGGAAAATGGAGAGGGACTAGTAACTAGAAGAGGGCACAGAAGGGTCAAGGACTTAATATTTTTGGTGTACAGAGACTTTAAAATATTTGTAGGCCAAAGTAAACCAGACAGAAAATAGAGGATAGGTTGAAGATACAGTAAAGGAAAAAAGTAGTTAAAGCAATATTTCAGAGGAGACAAGAAATAATATATCTCAGAGCATTGGCAGAAACATTCATCTTAGAAAGAAAAAGACTGAACCAATAGAAATAAGGTTATACATAGGTACAGATAAGTTTGCAGGTTGGAAACATGAAATTGCAGTAGTTTTTCCTGAAGACATCTATTTTCTGAGATGAATAGAGAATTGTGATCATTTCCATTCTTCTCTGAGATGAGTAGGAAATTTTGAAGAATAGATTATGTGGGAAATGGAAGAAGGATCTTCCCAGGGACACTTGAACAAATTAACCTGCTTTGCTGAGAGCTCAGCTGTGCTTGGAATCTATGTATTTGTAATTGTACAAATAATCATATTTATGGGAAGATGGCCAATCTCAGTGACCTAACGTAGGATTCAGTGAGTTAATATGTCGAATTTATCCAGGTTTTGGAATTTGAAGGTCAATATCAGTGCAAATATGTAGAAACAAGGTAGTAGAGGATGCTAACATGAGAGTAGTTGAAGAGATGGATCCTAGGGTTAGAGTTGAATAGGGAGGAAAGTGATATTAGAAAGGGGCTGATGATTTGAGGAAAAAGGAAAAGATGAAGGGACCAGAGAACTAGATAAGCTCAAAGAATAAATATAGTAGGAATAAGGAAATAAAAACACCCAAAGCAATGTTGACAGGTTAGTGTTCAGTGAAGCAGCCCTGAACAATGATAAGGTCCATTGTATGACAACCAATAGGTAAATAAACTTGTTAGCTTACGTATTCTCAGTGTCTTCATATTGTTCTGAGACTTTATTTACCAATTCATTTGTTTTTACTATTTTCTAATTGGAAAAAAATATATATATATATATATGAGTTCTCTTAACAGAAAATTTCCCCTCAAATTTAGAGTAGTTATAAAAGCTTAGAAACACATTGTAGGAATGTTAATTAATGATGTCAAATGACACTTTTAATAGTCCCAAAGTGCAAAAGATTTTGCTAATAGATCATCCTTTCTGAATTTTAAAACTAAGCAGATCATTTAATTGTGTGTAAGATTAGATAGGTTTATTTTCCTGCTAGCATTTTGTACCTTACTCAGGATCAGTTATCTCTCTTGATTGTTTGTAATAAATGGCTGACTAATTGGTAGCAGAAAGGGGTAGAATCTTACTGTTGGGGGGGAATATTTATTCTCTACCTCTTTTGTTTTCTTCCATGTGGAGGGAACTCCATTAGTCACTTTTCTGAATAATGAGTTTAGGAGAAGGAACTGAGTGTGTGTGTAGCTCAGTGATTACTTCACCTATCCTGTTTGGGTTCTGTCTGCATATGCTTTCCAGTAAGGCCAAGCCCCTATGTACAAGGCCTAGAAGTTCCATGGCTACTTGTTACCTAAGCACATGAGTCTACCTAATTAGGGGTTCAGTGCTAAGAACCATACTTTACCTCTCATGGAGGCCATAGTCTTCAATATCAATTTTATAAGGTATAAAGGAGATCTTTCTTCTTCAGGTTTTTATTTAAATTCCCATTGATTGATATATAGTGTAATATTAATTTCAGGTGTAGAATTTAGTGATTGGTAACTTATATACAACACCCTGTGCTCACAGATACTACTGCCCTCCTTAACGCATCACCCATTTAACCCATCCTCCAGCACACCTCTTCTCAAGGAACCCTCAGTTCGGTCTCTATAGTTGAGTTTGTTTTTTGGTTTGCCTCTCTTTTCCCTATGTTATTTGTTTTGTTTCTTAAATTTCACATATGAGTGAAATGATACAGTATTTGTCTTTCTCTGACTGACTTATTTTGCTTTGCCTAATACTCTATCCACGTTATTGCATTCATACACGTTATTGCAAATAAGATTTTATTTGATATTTTCATTTTATGGCTGAGTAATATTCCATTGTGTGTATGTATATATATCTCACCTCTTTATCACCTCTTCATCCATCCATCAGTCACTGGACATCTTTATCCATATCCAAATGTCGCTGGACATTTGGGCTCTTTACATAATTTGGCTATTGTTGATAATGCTGCTATAAACACTGGGTGGCATTTATCCCTTTAAATCAGTATTTTTGTAACCTTTGGGAAAATGCCTAGTAGTGCAATTGCTGGATCATAGAGTAGTTCTATTTCTCACTTTCTGAGGCACCTCCATAATATTTTCTAAAGTTGCTGCACCAGTTTTCATTCCTACCAATAGTGTAAGAGTGTTCTCCTTTCTCCATATCCTCACCAATATCTGTTGTTTCCTATGTTGTTAATTTGACCTTCTGACTGGTGTGAGGTTATATCTTACCTCAGGGAGTTGCAGGGAGTATGGTCAGAGTCACAAAAGATAAGTCCGCAAAGTGCAGTTAAGTGAAGGTCCTCATACTCCAGTCGGAATGAGGCCCCTCCAGAATGAAGCTCCTTTTTATTAGGGTAATTGCTAAAGACTACATGCATAAAGTCAGCTAAGCAAGTGTGTTAATCAATCTAATGGTTTAGCTTTTCAAGGTTGAATTTTGAGTTAATTGGTTTCTATAACACTAGGAAGGGTCAGGTGTGAAGGAGGATCAGGCCCTGGACAATGTTAATGGCTCTAGGCCTTCCTTACCAGCAGCAGCTGCCTTCAGCTGTGTAAACATGTCTTACGGCCTTGCACCTTCTCCAGCCCTTCCCTTTTGAAGTCTCTTCCTTTGATGCTTCTCTCCTGCATCACCCACACCCTGATAATGAGTGATGTTGAGCATCACTTTATGTGTCATTAGCCATCTGTATGTCTTCTTTTGACATTGTCTATTCATGCTTTTGGCCGTTTCTTTAACTGGATTATTTGGGTTTTGGGTGTTGAGTTTTATAATTTCTTTATATATTTTGGATAGTATCCCTTTATCAGATATGTCCTTTGAAAATATCTTCTCCCATTCTGAAGGTTGCCTTTTAATTTTATTGTTTCCTTTGCTGTGCAGAGGCATTTTATCTTGATAAAGTCCCAAGTTTATTTTTGCTTTGCTCCCCTTGCCTCAGGAGACATACCTAGTAAGAAGTTGTTATGGCCAAGGTCAAAAAGGTTACTGCCTGTGTTCTCCTCGAGGATTTTAATGGCTTAATGTCTCACATTTAGGTCTTTCATACATTTGAATTTATTTTTTATATGGCATAAGAAAGTGATCCAGTTTCATTTTTTTGCGTTTTGACATCCAGTTTTCCCCAACAATATTTGTTGAAGAGCCTGTCTTTTTCCATTGGATATTCTTTTCTGCGTTGTCTTAGATTAATTGACCATATAGTAGTGGGTTCATTTCAGGGTTTTCTATTCTGTTCCATTGATCTATGTGTCTGTTTTTGTGCCAGTACCATTCTGTCTTGATCCCTACAGTTTTGTAATATAACTTGAAGTCCGAAATTGTGATGCCTCCAGCTTTTCTTTTCTTTTTCAAGATTCGTCTTTTTCAACATAAGTGGTCTTTTGTGGTTCCACACAAATTTTAGGATTGCTTTTCCTAGCTCTGTGGGAAATGCTGGTGGTATTTAGATAGGGATTATTTAAATGTGTAGATTGCTTTGGGTAGTATAGACATTCTAGGACAATATTTGTTCTTCCAAGCCATGAACATGGAATATTTTCCATTTTTTGTGTGTCATCTTCAATTTCTTTCATAAGTGTTCTATATTTTTCAGAGTACAGATGTTTTTCCTTTTGGGTTAAGTTTATTCCTAGGTATCTTATGGGTTTTTGTGCAGTTGTAAAAGACATCAATTTCTTGATTTCTCTTTCTGCTACTTCATTATTGATGGAGAGAAATGTGACAGATTTCTGTATGTTGCTTTTGAATCCTGCAACTTTGCTGAATTTGTGTATCAGTCCTAGCAGGTTTTTTTTTTTTTTATGTTTTTTAAAGGGTTTTCTATGTGGAGTATCATGTCATCTGCAAATAGTGAAAGTTTGACTTCTTTTTTGCCAGTCTCAATGCCTTTTATTTCTTTTTGTTGTCTGATTGGTGAGGGTTGGACTTCCAGTATTATGTAAAATAACAATGGTGACAGTGGACATCCATCTTTATCCTGACCATAGAGGAAAAGCTCTCAATTTAACCCCATTGAGGATAATTTTAGCTGTGGACTTTTCATGTATCACCTTCATGATGTTGAAATATGTTCTCTGAGTCTCTGCTTTGTTGAGGGTTTTTATAAAGAATGGATGCTGTATTTTGTCAAATGTTTTTTTTTTTTTTGCATTTATTGAGAGGATCATATGTGGTATATCTTTTCTTTTCTTCTTTTATTAATGTGGTATATCACATTAAATGATTTGTGAATACTGAACCACCTTTGCAACCCTGGAATAAATCCCACTTGATTGTGATGAATGCTTCCTTAAATGTACTTTTGGATTCAACTTGCTAGTATTTTGTTGAGAATTTTTGCATCCATGTTCATTAGGGATATTGGCCTGTAGTTCTCTATTTTTTAGTGGAGACTTTGGATTCAGGGTAATGCTGGACCCATAGAATGAGTTTGGAAGTAACACTTCCATTTCTAATTTTTGGAATAGTTTGAAAATAATAGATATTAACACTCCTTTACATGTTTGGTAGAGTTTCCCTGGGAAGCCATCCAGCCTGGGCTTTTGTTTGTTGAGAGATTTTTTTTTTAAGTTTATGTGTTTATTTTTGAGAGACAGAGTGTGTGTGTGAGCAGGGGAGGGGCAGAGAGAGAAGGAAAGAATCCCAAGCAGGCTTCATACTGTCAGTGCAGAACACAACGCAGGGCTCTATCTCATAAACTGTGAGATTATGACCTGAACTGAAACCAAGAGTCAGACGCTTAACCAGCTGAGCCACCCAGACACACCTGTTGGGAGATTTTTGATTACTGATTCAATTTTTTGCTGGATATGGGTCTGTTCAAGTTTTCAATTTCTTCTTGTTTCAGTTTTGGTAGTATATGTTTCTAGGAATTGATCCATTTCTTCCATGTTGTCCAATTTGTTGGGATATGATTTTTCATAATATTCTAATTGTTTTTATTTCTGTGGTATTGGTTGTTTTTTCTTCCTTTTTATTTGTGACTTTATTTCTCTTTTGATTTTGAGAAGTCTGTTTTTGTTGTTATTTGTTTGTTTGTTTCTATACCATTTATTTGTCTTCTATTCTTTAGTATTTCCTTTCTTCTACTGACTTTAGGCTTCATTTGTTTTTCTTTTTCTAGCTCCTATAGGTGAAACATTAGTTTTGTATTTGAGATTTTCCTTACTTCTTGAGGTGGACCTGTATTGCTATATATTTCCCTCTTATGACTACTTTTGCTGCATCCAAAAGGTTTTGGACTGCCGTGGTTTCATTAACATTTTTTCCATGTATTTTTAAATTTCTTCTTGAATTAATGGCTGACCCATTCAATTTTCAGTAGCATGTTCCTTAAGTTCAATGTATGTTTGGTCTTTCCAAATTTTTTCTTGTGGTCCACTTCAAGATTCATTCTGTTATGGCCCAAAAATATGCACGGTATGCTCTCAATCTATTGACTTGTTGAGGCCTGATTTGTGGCCTATTGTGTGATCTGTTCTGGACCATGTCCCATGTTCACTTGAAAAGAATGTGTATTCCTGTGCTTTAGGATGAAATGTTTTGAATATAACTGTTAAGTCCATCCGATCCAGTGTGTCATTCAAAGCCATTATTTACTTATTGATTTTGTGCTTAGATGATCTTTCCATTGTTGCAAGTGGGATGTTAAAGTCCCCTACTATTATTGTATTCTTATCATGAGTCCTTTATGTTTGTTATTAATTGTTTTATATATTTTGGTGCTTTAAAGTTGGTGTAATAAATATTTACAATTGTTAGCTCTTCTTGTTGGATAGTCCCCTTTATTATGATAGAGTGCCCCTCTTCCTCTCTTGTTACATCTTTGGTTTAAAATCTAGTTTGTCTGAAATAAGTATTGTTACTCTGGATTTCTTTTGACATCCATTTGCATGATAAATGTTTTTCCATCTGCTGGTGTCTTTAGGTCTCAAATGAGTTTCTTGTAAGCAGCATATAGATGAGTCTTGGTTTTTTTTTGTTGTTGTTTGTTTTTGTTTAGTTTTGTTTTGTTTTTAATTCCATTCTGACATCCTATGTCTTTTGAACGGAGTGTTTAGTCCTTTTACATTCAGAGTAATTATTGACAGATATGTATATAGTGCCATTTTATTACTTGTCCTTGTTTCTGGATACTTTCTCTGTTCCTTTGTTGTCTTTGTCACTTTTGGTCTTTCCTTCCCACTCAACGGGTCTGTTTAATATTTCTTGCAAAGCTGGTTTAGGGGTCACAAAGTCCTTCAGTTTTTGTTTGTCTCATAAACTATCTATCCTTCTAGTCTGAATACTTTACTTGATAAAGTACCCTTGGCTGTAGATTTTCCCATTCAGCATTTTGAACATATCATGCCACTCTCTTCTGGATTGCCAAGTTTTCTGGAGAAATCTGCTGCTACTTTCATTGGTCTTTCCTTGTAAGTTGGGGACTTCTTTTGTCTTGCTACCTTTAGGATTTTTTCTTTATTACTGTATTTTAAAAATTTAACTGTAATATGTCTTTTGTTGGCCTGCTTTTGTTTATTGTGATGGGAGTTCTCTGTGCCTCCTATATTTGAATGTCTGTTTCCTTCCCCAGATTAGGGATGTTTTCAGCTACAATTTCCTCAAATAAACTTTCTACTCCCTTTTCTCTCTCTTGTTCTCCTGGGACTCCTATAATATGAATTTTATTATATTTGATGGAGTCATTGAGTTCCCTATGTCTAATCTCATGATCCCAAATTTTTCTTTCTCTTTTTTTGTTCAGCTTCATTATTTTCCATAATTCCATCTTTTATATCACTTATTAATTCCTCTGATTCTTCTTTCCTTGTGGTCATTACATCAGTCAATTTTGAATCCAAGTTGTTGCATTTTTCATTTTGGTCTGATTGTTTTTTAGCTCTTTTATCTCTGCAGTAATGGACTCACTGATATCTTGCATGCTTTTCTCAAGCCCGGCTAGTATCCGTATGAGTGTATCTTTAAATTTTGTATCAGGCATGTTACCTATATCTGTTTTGATTGAATCCCTAGCCATGAACTTTTCTTGTTTTGTTTTGGGATTAACTCCTTTGTCTTGGCATTTTGTCTAAGTCTTTATCTTCTTTTCTGTGTTAGAAAGGCCTGCTATTTTTCCTGTTCCTGAGAGTAGTGGCTTTATGAAGAGGGCATATAATGTCCAGGGCCTGGCCCTCAGGACGTGCCTCTAGTTTATGCTGTGTGCACTTTGCTGCTGTGTTCTGACTGCTCTGTCCCTTATGTCAGTCATTTGCAGAGGTTCCCCTTGTCTGCAGTGGGCAGTGTTTGGACCTTGGCCAGAGTGTGGTGAATTTCAACCAGATCTGGTCTGGTTGGTTTGTTAAAGGAGAATTGATGCTATTTTCACTAGAATTGAAGTTTCGCAGAACTATGGTTGGTAGACCTGGCATGTTCATGGGTTTGTGGTGATCTTCTGGTGAAGGAGTTGCTGTACTGGTCCTTAGGCACACTTGCCCAAGAATAGCAGAATCAACAGAGCACAGGGACATGAGACTAGGTGTAAGCAGTTTAGGCAGCCAATGTTGGTACTCTGCTGTTTACTGAATTTGGTTTATGCTGAGAGGTGGGGGAGGGAAATGGTACTAGCCCGCTCCTTTGTCCCAGATAAGGGAAGCCATGCTTGCTGTTCTCAGGGAAGTGCTTTCAGGGGAGCGAATAATTTCCTCTTTTAATCCCAGATGTTTTTCAGATTGCTGTTTTTACACTGTCTGCCTGTGGGTCACTTGCCTGCTTGGAGCAATGCAGTGCACACCCTGCAGCCTACCCCAGCTGACTTTTAATATTCCAAATTTTAGGGAACTCATGTGGCAAGAACCTGCACAATCCTCCGGGAAAGGGTCTTACTGAGCTGGGACTGATGCATGCTTGACCCAGAAGGAGAGTTGTACCAGAGAGCAAAGTTGTGGGATTTTGAGGAAAGCAGGTTAGCCAGTGTCCAGACTAACCACCCTCATCAGGTGTGTCTGCACCTATGCTGAGGGGTGGAGGAGAGAAATGGCACCCCGTTGGTTCTTTTTTCCCCAAAAAGGCAATGCTACCTCTCACACATGTCCTCCAAAAAGTAAGAGCAATCTCTCCCTGTCTGCCTTTGGAGATCCTCAGATTGTGCAGTCTGCCCTGTGGTTGCTTGTCTACCTCTTCTCCAGAAGTAAGGTAGTGTACCTAGGTCTGTATCCCAGCCAAGCCCAGGGACCTCTAAAACCTCAGCCTATGAGCTCCACTTGTTGCAAAAACTCACTAAAATCAGTCCCTTTCATTTCCCCCAACTAATGGCTTTGGGAAAGTGTTGTCTTTATGCATTTCTCTGTGTATTCCACTCTCTCTCACCTTTCTCCATGACCAGGGCTCCCTCCCCTCAGCAGCACCTACAATCTGTTTCTCACCAAAACCACATCTCTGCACTTCTTACCTTCCTCAGTGTGGCCTCTTCTCTCTCTCTAGTTGTTAAGTTTGTTCTATCAGTCCTGGGGTTGATTTATTGGTTCTTCAGAACAATTTGATAGTTATATAGCTGTGGTTGAAGGAAGGATGCAAGCCTAGAGTCCTCATACTATGCCATCATCTTAGCTCCTGAGGGGGATATTTTGATGTCTATCTGCTGCACCTCATTGCTCCTATTTCTTAATTAGCTTTGATGCTGGCAGCAGCTGTGCAAAGGCAACATGGCCTAGTGATTAAGAGTGGGCTGTGGAGTTAAACTGCTGGACTCTGAATGCCACTTATATACTACATACTAGGCCACTTATATACTACATACTAGCATTTGGATTTTGAGCCTTTTACTTCACTTCTCAGTCCTTTAATTTCCTATTCTATGAAACGAAGATTATAATAGTACCTATCTCATATAGTTGTAAAGATGAAATGAGGTAAAATATTTAAAAAAAACTTAGATCTGTGTCTGGAAATGTGACACACTCAGCTGCTATTATTATCTCTTCTTTAAGGATAAAAATCAGCTATTCATAAAACATATGTGGCTTTGGGTGCTTGGGTAGCTCAGTTGGTTGAGCATCCAAATCTTGAAAGTAGCTCAGGTAATGATCTCATGGTTCATGAGATCAAACCCCACCTCGGGTGCTGTGCTGGCAGTGTAGAGCTTGCTTAGGATTCTCTCTCTCCTCTCTCTGCCCCTCCCCTGCTCATGTTCTTTCTCTCTCAAAATAAATAGATAAATAAACATTAAAATAATTTTAAAAAATAAGAAAACATATGTGGCTTGCCCAAGGCCATTGGCTAGGAACTAGAACACAGAATTCTAACTCAGATCCCTTGAGTTCCAAAACTCCCACGGTTTTCTATACCTGTGTGTCCTCTTGGTAAAGCTTGACTCATTCATCTTGGTTTTGAGATTGCATCTCATTATTTTCCTAGAGGAAAGGCACGAAACCAAAACATCCAATCAACTTGGAAACAAACCCACATCTGTGTTATATATGATGGGAAATCCAGTGAGTATATGTACGATTGTCTTATTTTTTGTCCAGATGCTTATATAATTGCCAACATTTGTTTTCACAACACTTAATATTATCTTCTAGCCCATTGTCAAAGTGTCAGGATTAGTAGCATACTTGAGAATTTGTTAGAAATGCAGAATCCCAGGCCCCACCTCAGACTGAAACAGAATCTATAATTTAATAAGATCCAGTTGATTAATATGCACATTGCTGTGTGAGAAGTACTGCTATGGTCATTCAATTGAAATTAATTAAATGGTGTTTTGATTTGTAACATTTTATGCATATTTAAAGTCAAATTTCAATGTCTGTCTATCCTATTTGGTTAGTATTTAAGCAAGATTTAGTATTGCCTAAGCATTTGCACATCTAAATACTAAACTAGATAATTATTTTTGCAAGAAAGGTAAAGAGTCAAAGGATTAGAATTTCTGCATGGCAACTCAACCCCAAATTACTACAGTTTTTATTTTTTCCTAATCATCTGTGAAGTATAATTATAATTAATCATACTTTGAATAGCAATTGTGTATGTGTCTTTAAGGTGTTAATACAAAATAAATCAGTAATACACAAACTCATTTACGAATTCTGCCAAATGTTATAGTAATTTATTTTAGATTTTTCAGCTAAGGAAATCACTACCAATAATTGAGTGTCTCTTACTTCCTGCAGCAAGCAAGCAAATGACTTCATAATATATGCTGAAATAGAAAAGCAGAGATTTTGAATTGGGAGTGGTGCTATATGCTAGTTTTTTTCTACAATAAAATTATGCCCATAGTTCCTCTGTATATTTCTGAAAAATCTCTGAAATCCAAATATTAATAGATTTTTGTAGAATTACTTATCATGAAATTTATATTTACCATAGTAGAAAGATGTGGCAATATTTTCATAATTATTTCACTAAACACAAAAGACTGTGAACCAGTATTTCACTTATTTTTCTTTTTTTTCAAATTTGTATTTAAATTCTAGTTAACATGAAGTGTAATATTGGTTTTAGAAGTAGAATTGAGTGATTCATCAGTTCCATATAACACCAAGTGCTCTTCATAACAAGTGTCCTCCTTAATACCTATCACCCATTTAGTCCATCCACCACGAACCTCCCTTCATCAGCCCTCAGTTTGTTCTCTATAATTGTCTCTTCTGGTTTGCTTCCCTCTCTCCTTTTTTCCCTTCCCATATGTTCATCTTTTTTGTTTCTTAAATTCCACATATGAGTGAAATCATATGGTATTTGTCTTTCTCTGACTCACTTATTTCACTTAGCATAAAAAATTCTAGCTCCATCCACATCATCGTAAATGGGAAGATTTCATTCTTTTTGATAGCTGAGTAATATTCTATTGTATACATAATACCACATCTTCTTTATCTATTCATCATTTGATGGACATATGGGCTCTTTCCATAGTTTGGCTATTGTTGATAATGCTGCTATAAACATCGGGATGCATGTACCTCTTTGAATATGTATTTTTGTTCCCTTGGGTAAATACCTAGTAGTGCAATTTCTAGATCTAATCTTAGCAATTTACATAGTAACATTAAAAATGATTGGGAAACACCACAATTTAAATGAAAGGAATTGCCCTGATAGGTAAATATGGACTCATTAAACTAAACAAAGTGAGGTTGACTTTTGAGTTGAACCTCTTGGAATTTTGCTTTTATTTCTTTATGACCTTTCTTATTTTTAAGTATTGGACAGATTTTGAGCAAATGTCATGTAATATGGCCATGAGGAAACACTGTCTGTTTAATTTATACTTTTTGTCCAAAACAAAGTGGCAATAAATAAATCTATTATTAAATGGATTATATTTTCAAATGGATATATCTTGTATAGACTTTGATGATATTTTTTTCTTGAAATATATTTTCTGATTAACAAATGGCTTAGTATCATATCTTGAAATGCAGTATGTATAGTTTATGACAGAGAAAATTCCATGAAACTTATTTTGTTTAATTCAACCAATAAATATATAGTAAATTTATCAATATTTGAATATATTATAAGAAATTTATTTATATATATATTAGTTATAATGTTTTACAATTTTTATATTTTAGAACAAGTAAATGCTACATGTTATAGAACAATTTATTGATTACTTGTGGTATTTTCAGACACCCAAACTGGGATAAATAGTGAGTTTATTTAATTGAAATTAAAATCTCTTTTATAAAGTAGTATAGTCTTTAATGCAGGTGAAGGGTAGACAGCGACAAGAGCTAAAGAAACATTATATACAAATAAATGTTGGTAAGAGAAATATAGCATAAATTAACTGCTGAACAGAGATATATTCAGACTGGTAATGTCTTCCATCTATGTGGCATGATAATGATTTTACATATATTATTTCATTATTTCTCTTGTAGAGATGCTAACTAGACACAAGATATAATCTATTTTGCAGAGGAGGAAGGTGAGGTACAGAGAGATTAACAAATTTGTCTGGTCCTATGACCAGTAAATGCCAGACTAATGCCAAATTAGGATTACTCAAATCCCAATGTAGTACACATTTCCATTATATTGTACTCCATTTATGGAGGCTATTTGATTGTGAAGATGAGAATAATAATATCAACAAGGCTTTATTTTGTTTGCTGAGGACCTGAAACCAGTATTTTTGTGGCTCAAAAAAAGAGAGTAGATATGCCTTTAACCTCTTCCTCCTTCAAATTTGCATAAGAATACAAACGTTATTTATATAGATAATGACACCTTGATGGGTTAAAAACAAGTCACAAACCTTGCCAGTTGTTGCAAATGTCAATTAAAGACCAACATATTTACAATGTTGCACATTGAACTAATAATTTCTTACATAAAAAGGAAAGGAGGAAGAAGGATGAGAGGAAAATAATATTAAGTGCCTATTGTGTGTCGGACATAATGCTAACCACATATGGATGCTCTCATATTTTCATTGTTCTCCATAGGCATCAGGAGAAGGTGTTAGAAAAGCTTTCATTCTACAGATTTTACAGATGCACAAACTAAGACACAGAGGCAAAGTGACTTGCCTAAGGATATGCAGTGAATGGAATCAGAACTGAAATCATGCTCTGTGAACTCCTAGTCCTGTATTCTTTTCAATATCTTCCAGATGAGTCTTCCCATACATAAAGAACAATGAAAAGTCACAAAGGAAAATGCAAGGTGCCCAAGCATTTTGAAACACTGTGATAGGCAGGCTGATAATAGAATAATTGAGTATTGGCATTTAGTACAAGTGTTGGTGAAGTAATGCATTTTAGAAAGTGAAACATTCTTAGTATGTTGGCATTGGATTAATTCCTTCAACAAATAGGTATTGAGTTTCTACTATGGCTAAGGTACTATTCTAGGTTCAGAGGATACATTCTGAACACAACAAAAACACTGTTCTCATGGAGGTTAGTCTGGGATATGGATGGAGAATGTTTACAAACAGATAGTAATCAAACTAACAAAAATAAACTAGATAATTAGTTTTTCACTCACAGAGGATGATAAAACTATTTACAACTAGATAACTAAGAGATTTCTGAACTCTCAAATCTATTTCATATAGGGCAATTTTCAGATGAGTTATTTTTTTAATTTTAATTCCAGTTAGATAACATACAATGATATATTAGTTTCAGGTGTAAAAATAGTAATTCGAATAGTTTTTTAAAGCAGCATCTTTATGGAAATTTAAAGGAAATAATTGTAGCATAAATCATATATTTTGACGCTTATTACTAGATGATTTTAATTAAAATTCAAGTACATGGCAGGAGTTTTCTCATGCATATAAGATATATTCTCCTAAACCAGTTCATAAAGCAAGTAGAGAAAACACAATGAAGCTAATTACAGATTATTTCTTTTTTTTAATATTTTTTAATGTTTATTTATTTTTGAGGCAGAGGGAGACAGAACGTGACTGGGGGAGGGGCAGAGAGAGAGGAAGACACAGAATCCGAAACAGGCTCCAGGCTCCGGACTGTCAGCACAGAGCCGGATGCGGGGCTCAAACCCACAAACCATGAGATCATGACCTGACCTGAAGTTGGACGCTTAACTGACTGAGCCACCCAGGCGCCCCAACAGATTATTTCTTTTACGGAAAAAAAGCTCATAAAACAGTCTGTTTTCTATATGAAAAATGTATGCATTGGGATAAGCACTTCCTCGGGAGGTAGGTTCTGAAATGTTTCAGATAAATGAATAAAATGATTGTTACCAAATGAAAGTAAAAAAATAATGGAATTTTGAATTCATGTGCTAGACACCTTGTCATGTGAATAGGGCAAAAGTTCATGTAGTTTCAATAAGTTACTAGTATATAGTAATCATCTGGTTATACAAGTTATCTCTAGCCCCATTTCTTTTTATTTCCATATTTTATCAATGGCATATGCAAAAGTGCCTAGAATAATGTTGGTACAAAGAAAATGATCAATTACTATTTATTTTAAAAAAGTTACAAGCCACCCCACTTCTGTAGCGCTGACAAATATCTGAAACAAACAAATGGACTTCATTCTCCCAACATGTTTTCAGTAACAATAAGTATGATAATAATAACAATTGTGTATTGAACACTAATTATGTCCCAGGCACTTATTACATGGATCAGATTGCCCCATCCTTACAGTAACCCAAAGGGGTAGGTATAAAGGTAAAATAATACTCTTGTCTCCATTCCAAAGTTGAGGAAACTGAGACATAAGTTAAGGAAACTCAGACACATGATTTATATATCCCCTTACAAAGCTATCATGCGAAAAGACCAGGTTTTATTTGAAAGAATATGGGTTTATTCCAAGACCCAGGTTTGAATCTTGCCTCTACAACTTATTAGTGATGAGAACTTATGTAACTTTTACTTAATTTCTCTGAGCGTTAAGTCTCTCATCTGTACAATGGAGTTGGTATCTATTTTATGGGAGTGATGTGAAGATTAAAGTAGATAAAGTATGTAAGTTTCCTAAGTATGTGCTTAGTATATAATAGATGTCCAACAAATGTTAGTTTAATTTATCCTGTCTTTTTTTTTAAACTCTCCTCCTTCCCCAAAGTTAAAGAATATAAAGAGATTGAAAACATAAAATTAAAATTAAAAAAAAAATGTGCTGTATTTATTAGGAACAGACACCAAAAGTTATGAGAGTTAAATTGGTGTTGCGACACCACAAAGCACAGTAAAGATATTTAAGCAAATATACATCAGGAACAACTGACATTCTTTAAATTTCAAAATTTCCAGGCAGGACCATAACTGGAAAAGAGAAAGACCTTGGACTGAGACTGAGAGGGATCCGATCTCTAACTGTATGGCTTTCTTTGGACTGGAACTGGCTTCCCTTTTTGTCCACCTGTGGAGGAAGGGAGCCAGCCCTGGGTGCGGTGGTAGGTCAGAGGCTCATTCCGCAGCTGGAGAAAGTGGTTCCCTCCCTGGAGGGCTTCATGATAGCACAGAACCTGCCTGTGTCCACCACCCCCAGGCACAGTGGCTGGGCCAAGGGCTCAGTCTGCAGGAGGATAAGGCGGCCATTTCCCTGGAGTGCTGTGGGAAAAGGCAAAACCTGCCTGCGTCTGCCACCCCCGGGGGCTCACGGCAAGGGCAGCAGCTCTCAGTGCGCAATAGAAGTCGGTCCTCCCTGAAGTGCAGCGGCACAGACAAAGCCAGGTGGGACCACATATTGCCACACCGAGAGGCGCTTCCCCAGCGCCAGAGCAAGGGAGCGGGACTTTGAATCCTAGCCAAGTGCAGGGTCAGAGGAGTTGGTGGAGCGAGAAGGACTGCCTCTTCTGCGCATGTGGCACAGTGAAGACAACTCAAACGGAGTCCACAGCGTCTGGCTCCATGGAGAAGAGACTGGGAGAGAGATCACCATTACCCCCCCCCCCCACCACCACCACCACGACTAAGGCGTGCCTCAGGGATCACTCCCAGGGCTCATAGTGGAGGTGGGTTCAGAATACGCCAAACCAAGCCCCCTTGCACTGGGTAACTGCCTATCCATCAGAGCGGCACAGACCCTGCAGACAGCTACTCCTGACAAGTGCTACAGGATTGCCTGGATTAACTCTAGGTCAATTCTGGATATGTAGATATATTCTTCCCCCCCCCCCCCCCGCTGTGATTTCTCCTCCTTATCTCTTCCCTTCCCTAGGCTCCTCACTCTGGTTGTTGGTCTGCCTAACAGGCATATTTAATCCACTGTCTTGATATAGGTTCAACACCTCCGTCTTTACACTCTTTTCTCTCTCTCTGCAATAATCAAGCCATATAGTTTCTCTATCCGGGTAATTTTATCTTCATTTTGTTTTCCCCGCCTCCTTCTTTATTTTCCTTTCTCTCTCTCTGGATTAAGCCTTTTAGCCTCTCTGCCTAATGAACGTTTATTCCCCCTCCTCCTGTTATTTCTCTTTTTGTATATGCTCTTCCATCACCACCGCCTCCACCTCTTCTTCACTTGTAGTTGGTGTTTGTGGGTTTTTTGTATTTAGTCTTTAGGTTTTTGTTTTTGTTTACTTCTTTGTGATCAAAGGAGTAAAAAAGAGTGATGAGGAGCTAAAAATGTTATAAATGAGGTGCAAAATAAAATGGAGGTGTCCATAGCACGGATTGAAGAGGCAGAGGAGAGAATAGGTGAATTAGAAGATAAAATTATGGAAAAAGAAGAAGCTGAGAAAAAGGGAGATAAAAAAAAAATCCAGGAGTAAGAGGGGAGAATTAGAGAACTAAGTGATGCAATAAAACGGAACAATATCCATATCATAGGAATTCCAGAGTAAGAAGAGAGAAAGGGGCTGAAGGTGTACTTGAACAAATCATAGCTGAGAACTTCCCTGATCTGGGGAAAGAAACAGGCATTGAAATCCAAGAGGCACAGAGAACTCCCTTCAGACGTAATTTGAGTCCATCTTCTGCATGACATATCATAGTGAAACTTGCAAAATACAAGGAAAAAGAGAGAATTCTGAAATCAGCTAGGGATAAACAGGCTCTAACTAACAAAGGTAGACACATAAGGGTAGTAGCAGACCTATCTACTGAAACTTGGCAGGCCAGAAAGGAATGGCAGGAAGTCTTCAAAGTGATGAACAGAAAAAAATATGCAGCCAAGAATCCTTATCCAGCAAGTCTGTCATTCAAAATAAAAGGAGAGATAAAGGTTTTCCAAAAAAAACAACAACTGAAGGAATTCATCACCACTAAACCACTACAAGAGATCCTAAGGGGGATTCTGTGAGTCAAATGAGGCAAGGACCACGAAGTACCAGAGATATCACTACAAGCATGCAACCTACAGACATCACAATGACTTTAAACCCATATCTTTCCATAATAACACTGAATGTAAATGGACTAAATGCCCCAACCAAAAGACATAGGGTATCAGAATGGATAAAAAAAACAAAAAACAAAAACAAGACCCATCTATTTTCTGTCTACGAGAGACTCATTTTAGACCTGAGAACACCTTCAGATTGAAAGTGAGGGGATGGAGAACTATCTGTCATACTACCAAAAGTCAAAAGAAAGCTGGAGTAGCCATACTTATATCAGACAAACTAGACTTTAAATTAAAGGCTGTAGCAAGAGATGAAGAAGGGCATTATATAATAATTACAGGGGCTATCCATCAGGAAGAGCTAACAATTATAAATGACTATGCACCGAATTTGGTGGCACCCAAATATTTAAAACAATTAAATACAAACATAAGCAACCTTATTGATAAGAATGTGGTAATTGCAGGAGATTTTAATACTACACTTACAACAATGGATAGAACATTTAGACAGAGAATAAATAAAGAAACAAGAGCCCTGAATGATATATTGGATCAGATGGACTTAACAGATATATTTAGAACTCTCCATCCCAAAGCAAAACAGAATAGCAGACACATCCCAAACCCAGCAGAAGAAGAGAAATAATAAAGATCAGAGAAGAAATAAACAATATAGAATCTAAAAAAACTGTAGAGCAGATCAATGAAAACAAGAGTTGGTTTTTTGAAACAATAAACAAAATTGATAAACCTGTAGCCAGGATCCTCAAAAAGAAAAGGGACATAACCCAAATAGGTAAAATCATGAATGAAAATTGAATTATTACCACCAATCCCTCAGAAATACAAGCAATTATCAGGGAATACTATGAAAAATTATATGCCAACAAACTGGATAACCTGGAAAAATGGAAAAATTCCTAAGCACCCACACACTTCCAAATCTCAAACAGGAAGAAATAGAAAATTTGAACAGACCCATAACCAGTGAAGAAATTGAATCAGTTATCAAAAATCTCTTGACAAATAGGAGTCCGGGAGCAGATGGCTTCTCTGGGGAATTCTACCAGACATTTAAAGCAGAGATAATACCTATCCTTGTCAAACTGTTCCAAAAAATAGAAAGGGAAGGAAAACTTCCAGACTTATTATTTGAAGCCAGCATTACTTTGATTCCCAAACCAGACAGAGATCCAGCAAAAAGAGCTACAGACC
Source organism: Panthera pardus (assembly GCF_024362965.1). Lineage (NCBI taxonomy): Eukaryota > Metazoa > Chordata > Mammalia > Carnivora > Felidae > Panthera > Panthera pardus. The sequence continues at coordinate 51,800,826 of NW_026526843.1, read as the reverse complement.
AATTTCCCTGATAAATATGTATGCATAAATTCTCCATAAGATACTAGCAAATCGAATTCAACAGCTTATATAAAAAAAAATATTTACCACGTTCAAGTGGGATTCATTCCTGGGCTGCAGGGCTGGTTCAACATTCACAAATCAATCAATGTGATACATCACATTAACAAAAGAAAATATAAGAACCATATGATCTTGTCAATCGATGTAGAAAAAGCATTTGACAAAATTCAGCATCGTTTCTTAATAAAAACCCTTGATAAAGTCGGGATAGAAGGAACATGCTTAAACATCATCAAAGCCATGTATCAAAAGCCCACAGCTAATATCATCCTCAATGAGGAAAAACTGAGAGCTTTCCCCCTGAGATCAGGAACACAACAGTGATGTCCACTCTCACTGATGTTGTTTAACATAGTGTTAGAAGTTGTAGCATTAGCACTCAGACAAGGAAATCAAAGCATCAAAATTGGTAAAGATGAAGTCAAGCTTTCACTTTTTGGAGAAATGATAGTATACGTGGAAAACCCGACAGACTCCACCAAAAGTCTGCTAGAACTGATACATGAATTCAGCAAAGTCACAGCATACAAAATTAATGTACAGAAATCAATTGCATTCTTATACACTAACAATGAGGCAACAGAAAGACACATAAAGAAACTGATACCATTCACAATTGCACCAAGAATCATAAAATACTAGGAATAAATCTAACCAAAGATGTAAAAGATCTGTATGCTGAAAACTACAGAAAGCCTATGAAGGAAACTGAAGAAGATACAAAGAAATGGAAAACTATTCTGTGCTCATGGATGGGAAGAATAAATATTGTTAAAATGTCAATACTCCCCAAAGCAATCTACACATTTAATGCAATCCCAATCAAAATTGCACCAGCATTCTTCTCGAAGCTAGAAAAAGCAATCCTAAAATTTGTGTGGAACCACAAAAGACCCCGAATAGCCAAAGTTATATTGAAGAAGAAGACCAAAGCAGGAGGCATTCCAATCCCAGACTTTAGCCTCTACTACAAAGCTGTAATCATCAAGACAGCATGGTATTGGCACAAAAACAGACATATAGACCAATGGAATAGAGTAGAGACTCCAGAATTGGACCCACAAATGTAAGGCCAACTAATCTTTGACAAAGCAGGAAAGAACATCCAATGGAAAAAAGACAGTCTCTTTAACAAATGGTGCTGGGAGAAATGGACAGCAACATGCAGAAGAATGAAACTAGACCATTTTCTCACACCATTCACAAAGATAAGCTCAAAATGGATGAAGGACCTGAATGTGAGACAGCAAACCATCAAAACCCTAGAGGAGAAAGAAGGAAAAAACCTCTGTGACCTCAGCTGCAGCAATTTCTTACTTGACACACCCCAAAAGCAAGGGAATTAAAAGCAACAATGAACTATTGGGACCTCACCAAGATAAAAAGCTTCTGCACTGCAAAGGAAACAATCAACGAAACTAAAAGGCAACCGACAGAATGGGAAAAGATATTTGCAGATGACATATCAGACAAAGGGCTAGTATCCAAAATCTATAAAGAACACACAAAACTCCACACCCAAAAAACAAATAACCCAGTGAAGAAATGGGCAGAAAATATGAATAGATTGTTCTCTAAAGAAGTCATCTAGATAGCCAACAGGCACATGAAAAGATGCTCAACGTCGCTCCTTATCAGGGAAATACAAATCAAAACCATACTGAGCTATCACCTCACGCCAGTCACAGTGGCTAAAATGAACAAATCAAGAGACTATAGAGGCTGGAAAGGATGTGGAGAAATGGGAAACCTCTTGCATTATTGGTGGGAATGCAAACCGGTACAACCACTCTGGAAAACAGTGTGGAGGTTCCTCAAAAAATTAAAAATAGATCTACCCTATGACCCAGAAATAGCACTGCTAGGAATTTACCCAAGGGATACAGGAGTGCTGATGCATAGGGACACATGCACCCCAGTGTTTATAGCAGCACTCTCAACAATAGCCAAATTATGGAAAGAGCCGAAATGTCCATCAACTGATGAATGGATAAAGAGGTTGTAATTTATATATACAATGGAATACTATGTGGCAATGAGAAAGAATGAAATCTGGCCTTTTGTAGCAACGTGGATAGAACTGGAGAGTGTTATGTTAAGTGAAATAAGTCATACAGAGAAAGACAGATACCCTATGTTTACATTCATATGTGGATCCTGAGAAACTTAACAGAAGACCATGGGGGAGGGGAAGGAGACAAAAAATTTACAGAGAGGGAAGGAGGCAAACCATAAGAGACTCTTAAAAACTGAGAATAACCTGAGGGTTGATGGGAGGTGGGATGGAAGGCAGGGAAAGAGGGTGATGGGCATTGAGGAGGGCATCTGTTGGGATGGGCACTGGGTGTTGTATGGTGACCAATTTGCCAATAAATTTCATGTTAATAAAAAATAATAATAAATTTCAAAATTTCCATTGAGTAACATGGTATTTTTTTCCTATTAATGACTTTCAATTATTTATGGTGTGTCTTCAAATAAGACATGTAGATTTCTTTTTTAAATTCTAGTAATTTGTGAATGGAATCCTGCCCTTCTCAGTATAATTTGTAATGTTGATTCACAGTAAAAAAAAAAAAAAAATTGGTTTGCTTATTTTGCATTTTCTTTACAGCCCCCATGTTAAACTCTTTTATTAGGTTTGATTGTTTTTCAATTGATGTTCATGGATTTTCTAGGTATACAATAATATTATCTGCAAACAATTTTGTCTCTTCATTTTCAATAGCCCTTCATCTCCATTTCCATAGAAATGCAGGGTTTAATCACATCTTTTTGAACCTGGTAAAACAGACTCCTGCATGTTAAATGTTATAAATATATGTATCTGGGGCCATGGTTGCCTGTGATTTTTATTTTCACAGGCATACTTTTAAATATTTCTACCATAAGCTGGAGCACCTGGGTGGCTCAATCGGTTTAGTGTTGAACTTCAGCTCAGGTCATGATCTCCAGTTTGTGGGTTTGAGTCCCCATGTTGAGTTCTGTGCTGACAGCTCAGAGCCAGGAGCCAGCTTCAGATTCTGTGTCTCCCTGTCTCTCTGCCCTTCATCTGCTAGTGTTCTGTCTGTCTCTGAAAAATAAATAAACATTAACAAATTAAAATAAATAAATAAATAAATAAATATTTTCTACTATAAGAAGCATTTCCTTTACAAGTAGAAAAAAAACGCTATAGTTTTTTTTTGCTTTGTTTTGTTTTTTTTTTTTATTTTGTTTAGGTTTTAATCTGGTGATGCCAGTTGCCTTTCATAGTCCTTAGCCAAATTCCTGGGGTCTATGGAGATTTACTTCCTAGGTCTCAATCCCTGTTGTGCATGTTTCTCTTCAGGGTGAGGTCAGCTTCCTTCCCACCCCTACCCCTTCCGGAGCCTTTGAAACCTTAGGTAGTTCTTTCCTGGGCAGAATGATTACATGGAAAACTACAACCCCCAGTGAGCTCCCCTTTCCTCCTAGTGAATGTATGACCTCACTGCCCAGAATGCAATGTGACAAATGTAAACTTCTACCAGGAGACAGCTTGCATTCCTGGGATGTGTAGGCCAGGGATTAACATGGATACTGAACTAAGGACTGCTGGGGAGGCCCAGGTTAGAAATGGGGATGGGGGCAGCTACAGAAGTAGGAGTAAAACTACAGTTACAGACAGCTGCACCTGCACAGTAGAGGAAGGTAGCTACAACTTTTTGAGTCAGGAAAGCTGCTTCAATGGTTATCAAACTTTTGCTCCCATGTTTCCTAAAAGAAGTCCTTAGCCAAAAACTATGTACTCCTTTGCGCATTTTGAAGATGACTTCTTGATTTTTTTTTTCATCATGAGTTTAAATAGTTGTAAAGGATGTGATTCCCAGGGCTCTGTAAATACACTATTGTCTTTTAATGTGTTTGTTGAGGTGTAAATAAGAACAATAAAGTCTAAATATCTTAAATGTATTGTTGGATGAATATGCATATTGTCCTGCAGTCGTGCAGATTCACTTATTCAGGGTATTTTCATATTCTTTGAAGGCTCTGTCATGTGCCTCCTAGTCAAAACACTCCAGAAGTAACCACTATTTTGACTTTTATCACAAGAGATTAGTTTTGCCTATTCTTGAATTACAACAGTGTATACACAAGCATATTGTTAGCAGTATTATAGATGTACTGAATGGAAAATAAATACTGGAATGGAATTCATTATTATACATTTAAAAATCATGAAAATTCTTCTTAACAGTTAAAAATTCTACATAGTTTTTCTCCTTGAACTTCTACTTCCAAATTCTGATATCCACAGAATTTTATTCAAATATTATTATACTATGCTTTCATGTTGGAAAGGCTTTTGTTGATTACCATATCATACTATGTGCAAGAAAAATATGTAAATATGTTGACATTTAATTTTTAATATATCCTCTCATTATAAGGTTGTAGATTAAAACATTTCTTCTAGATTGTGTTATTATCATCATTATTATTCATAGAACATTGATCAAAAGAACCTAAAATATATAATTTGTAAATATTTTTTAACATTTTTAACTATTTTTGAGAGAGACAGAGAGAGAGAGAGAGAGAGAGAGACAGTGTATGAGTGGGGGAGGGGCAGAGAGAGAGGGAGACACAGAATCTAAAGCAGGTTCCAGGCTCTGAGCTATCAGCACAGAGTCTGACATGGAGCTCAAACCCACGAACCATGAGATTATGACCTGAGCTGAAGTCGGATGCTTAACCGACTGAGCCAGGTGCCCCTAAAATATATAATTTTTTATTAATAGTTACTCAACATTAAAACTAAATATGCAACTTGAAATGCATTTCTTTCTTTTTCTTTTCTTTTTTTTTTTTAATTTAGAGAGAAAGAGAACATGTGAGCAAGGGAGAGAGGCAGAGAGAGAGAGAAAGAATCTTTTTTAAAAAAATATTTATTTTGAGAAAGAGCATGAGGGGCAGATAGAGGGGGGAAGAAAGAATTGCAAGCAGGTCTCACACTCTCAGTGCAGAGCCTGATGCAGGGCTCAATCCCATGACCGTGGGATGATGACCTGATCCCAAATCAGGAGTCAGATGCCCAACCTACTGAGCCACACAGGTGCCCCTGAAATGCATTTCTAAATGTAATGGAGTTTTGTCATTAATTTCCATATATGCAGTAATAATACTTATTGGTATTACAAGACATTTCATTATCAAACCTATATCTCTTTTGTTTATAAATGTAGGTAATGAAGAAATTTACTCAATAGATGAGAATGCAAGATTTGTTATAGCAAAATCACTCAATTCTTTGAGTCCCCTCAGTATTATACGCCAAAAATAAAATAGTGATCTATCATCAAGAATTATTTTAAATGGCATACGGGTTTATAATTGGATTGAGTACTCTTTCAAGTTTGTGGAAAGCAAAGAATTGGAAATCACCTGGTTTGCAAATGGATTTGTTCCCAATCATTACAGTCTAATTAAACACCTTTGTTTGGCTTCTTGGAGTTTCTCCTCCCAACAGTTTTATCAAAGTGTAATTCACATATGGATGAATGGATCCATAAACAATAATGCAATAATGCATTATTATTATTCCATAATGCAATAATTATTTTGTAAACTTACAGATTTGTGTGACTACCACCACAATTTAGTTTTAGAACATTTCCAGAATCCCCAATTTGTTTTTCTTATACCTGTATGCCATCAATCAATGCTCCTAACCCCAGGCTAAGGCAGCCACTGTTCTGTTTTCTGCTTAGATTTACCTTTTCTGGAAATTTTATATAAATGTAATCATATAATAAGTAGTATTTTGTGTCAGACTTTGTTAACTGAGCAACCTGTTTTTGTGTTGCCATAAATCAGGTTCTGAATGGATAAAAGGTATGCTTTTCTTCTGTAAAATGGGAGATGAGTGATGATAAAAGAGGATTTGGCCAATGATCAATATTAAGATAGAAAAAATAAATACGGAAGTTGAGGTTTTGAACAAGATTTTTTTTTAACAACCCATGACTTTTCACTCCTTAGAAAGTATTTATGTACTATCAAGAGTGTACATACTCCATGCTAAAGAAAACTGGGCTAAATTATGTATGAGTACCCAACAACATAGATTAGAAGTTTCAAAAAGTGTTTTGGTCACTTGGTCTCTATGTTTTAATTTCCTGATATGTAAAATGAGCACAATGATATCAATCTTTACACTTTTGCTGTGGGAACCAGAGAGCCTGAGAATTGTGAGGAGAGGATTGAAATTACTGTCAGCAGCGGCCCCTTTAGATGCCAGTCAGTAATTTATAATAAAAAACTTCTGGCCAAGAGATTTAATTTAGCCTCAACCTGACTCTTTCATACTGTAAAGGATCTGCCTGGAATTTTGTCTGGCATCAGTGTCAGGATATACAGAATTCCTTCTGCGGTAATTGATCTCAGTCTCAGCTAAACACTGGAATAACAAAGATGTGCTTGGAATTTGGAGTTCCTATACACTGAGCCCAAAGGTCAGAAACTAGAGTGCATTTAAGAAATAAAAGGATTTCAAATTCAGAATACTATGAAACCAATTTCATTGATTTGATTTCAAATATGAATGCAACTTAATTGAGAGAAATATATGGTATACTTACTTTGCTATAGAAACTTTCTCACTTCTAATCCTCCAGTACCTAGGCTCCTAAAGCAGCTGGATGGAGGTACATTCTTTCATAGTCATGTTGCTTAGCCCAGTTTATCAATCAGTTATTTTAGGTTTCCAATTTGGATGTGAATGATTATCAAGAATAGGGAGTCCTGGAAGAGTTATATGGTAAGGGGACCTTGGGCATATCTCATTTCTCAAACACAGCTAAATCAACATCAAACCACTTTTGAACACCTAGAAAATTTATCAGAGGATTAACAGAACAATTTGTATCATTTGAGGGAGAGAATGAGGCAGGTATGCAGTGCAGAGTGGTGAACTGGGGGAGGGAAGAGCCATGGTGCCACAGAGGGGAGGGAGCCATTTTCACAGAGGAGAAAGTGTGTGTGGGGGAATTGAGCAGTGCATAGGGTTTGTGAAAGAAAAGCATCCCCCCCTGAAAGTAGGTAAAGAGTGAAAATGCACAGAGGACTGCACGAGAAAACTGTTCCCCCAAATCTTTGATAGGGAACAAGGAGAAGGTTTCAATACCACCATTTTTTTTAAACAGCAGAGAGCAGAGTCTGAAGTTTTGGAGGTCAGTGCCTGGCAGTACTCCAGTGAGGAAGCAGGGCGGAGTCCCCAGGGTGGGCAGTGTGGTCTGAGGATCCCCTGGGTTGCATGGGGAGAAGCATTTCCCCAGCATGGAATACATTTGTAGAGCTGATATGGCCTCGCTGGGGGCAAAAGACCCAGAGGTTCACTATAGCTGCCACATTCATTGGTATAGGAACAAAGATGCCTTCTGAGGGCAGCAAACTCTGGTGCCTGCTGTGTGTAGTGATTTACCATAAACTCTGAACCACTGATGCTGTGCAGTGGCATGACCATTTCTTGGGACAAGCTGGCACCAGCCACAGCATGGTGAAAACCTCCCCCAGAGGATCACTGTGGGTCCAAGCCATGGGGGTCTCTGAAATGTGGGGTTTTGAAACATAGTTGTGCCTGAGATAAAACTTTGGAGGTGCCACATGGCAGGCGGGCAACTCAGACACAGACAAGGTAAGGCAGGGAGATGATGGAAGCAGGAAACACAGGGGTGATTGCACATCTGTGAGGGTGAGAGCTTCCTGCTCCAGAGACTAGAGAGCAGGGCAGAGCCATTTTCACCATTAGCCCAACACTGATAAACCTGAGGGAGCTAAACAGCACCACCAAGTGGAGAATGGGGCCATTACACCAAGCCCCACCCCCTGTGCCCTTCAGGCACATCTCCACTTGGCCTGAGAATCTAAGCAGCCGGATCCTCTCCAGAATACCAGCATAAATCCCTTTCATACCCTTAGACTACTGATCTAGACTGCCGGAACTGGATCTAGACTGGGGAAACTGGATCTAGCTTCACTTGGATTTGTTTATTTGTTCACTTTTTTTTTTTTTTGCTTCTGTTTCTTGTTTTGTTTTGTTGCTTTTCTTTTGTTTCTTGGATACAGTAAGAGCAAATTTTTTAAATTTTATTTAGTTTTTAACTGTTTTCTCTTATTTTCCTTTTCTATTTTTTTCTATCAAACTTCTCTTAACTGGCAGACCAAAACACACCTAAGATCTAGCTTCCTTTATTTGATTTTTTTAATTGCAATTTTTAAATTTCATGTTATTACTATAATTGTTATTTTCATTTTTCCTCCAAAATGACAAGACAGGAACTCACCTCAAAACAGGAAGAAATGATGGCCAGGGATTTATTTAATCAATGTAGATATAACTATTGGAGTAGAATTTAAAACAAAAATTATAGGCATACTAGCTGGGCATGAAAAAAGCATAGAAGACACCAGAGAGTCCCTTTATGCAGACATAAAAGAACTAAAATCTAGTCAGGCTGAAATTAAAAATGCTATAACCAAGAAGCAAATGCAAATGGAGTCCATCAAAAAGAGAATGGATGAGGCAGAGGCTGAATTAGTGATATAGAAGATGAAATTATGGAAAGTAATGAGGCTGAAAAGAAGAGGGGGAAAAAGGTCATGGATAGTGAAGGCAGACTTAAGGAACTCGGCAACTTATTAAAATATAATAACATTCATATCATAGGAATCCCAGAAGATGAAGAGAGAAAAAATGGGCAGAAGGTTTATGTGAGCAAATTATAGTTGAAAACTTCCCTAATCTGGGGAAGGACAAAGATATCAATATCCAAGAAGCTCAGAGAACTCCCATTAGATTCAACAAAAGCTGGCCATTTCCAAGACATATCACAGTCAAATTGACAAAATACACAGACTACAAAAGAATCATAAAAGCAGCAAGAGAAAAAAAGTCTTTGGCCTACAAGGGAAGACAGATAAGGTTCACAGCAGATCTGTCCACAAAAACTTGGCACGCCAGAAGGGAATGACAATATATGTTCAATGTGCTGATTGGGAAAAATATACAGCCAAGAAAATTCTATCCAGGAAAGCTGTCATACAGAATAAAATGAGATGGGCACTTGGGTGGCTCAGTTGGTTAGGCGTCTGACTTCGGCTCCGGTCATGATCTCGTGGTTCATGAGTTCAAACCCCACATAGAGCTCTTTGCTGAAAGCTCAAATCCTGGAGCCTGCTTCGAATTCTGTGTCTGTCTTTCTTTGCCCTTTTCCCGCTCACACTCTGTCTCTCTGTCTCTCTCTCAAAAATAAAATAAACATTTACAAAATAAAAATAAATAAAAACTAAAAGGAGGGATACACAGTTTCCAATACAAACAAAAACTAAAGGAGTTTATGACCACTAAACCAGCCCTTCAAGAAATTGTAAGGGGGACTCTGAGTGGAGAGAAAAATGGTGAAAAGCAACAAAGACAAGAAAGGACCAGAGAGGATCACCAGCAATACAAACTCTAACAAGTAATGCAATGGCACTAAATTAATATATTTCAATAATCACTCTGAATGTAAATGAACTAAATGCTCCAAAGACATCATGTATCAGAATGGATAAAAAACAAGATCCATCTATATAGTCCTTCCAGAAGACTCATTTTAGACCTACAAACACTTTCAGATTGAAAATGATGGGATGGAAAATGGTCTATTATGCTAATAGATGTCAAAAGAAAGCAGAGTAGCCATACTTATTTTAGACAAATTAGACTTTAAAACAAAGACTGTAATAAGAGATGAAGAAGGGCATTATATCCTAATTAAGAGGTCTATCCATCAAGAAGATCTAACAATTGTAAATATTTGTCTCCAACTTGAGACACCCAAATATATAAATCATTTAATTACAAACATGTAGAACCTTATTGATAATAATACAATAATAGTAGGGGACTTTAATACCCCATGTACAATGACTGACAGATCATCTAAGCAGAAAATCAACAAGGAAACAATGGCTTTGAATGACACTTAACAGTTATATTAGATGGACTTAACAGTTATATTAGAACATTTCATCCTATAGTAACTGAATACACATGGAACATTCTCCAGAATAAATCACATACTGGGTCACAAATCAGCCCTCAACAGGTACAAAAAGATCAAGATCATACCTTGCATATTTTCTGATCACAATGCTATGAAACTTGAAGTCAACCACAAGAAAAAATTTGGAAATCCTTTAAACACATGGAGGTTAAAGAACATCCTACTAAAGAATGAGTGGGTTAGCCAGGAAATTAAAGAAGATATTTGAAAATACATGGAAGCAAATGAAAATGAAAACATGACAGTCCAAAATCTTTGGGATGCAGCAAAGGGAGTCCTAAGAGGGGAACTATTTTGTAACTCAGGCCTATCTCAAGAAGCAAAAAAGTTTCCCTAATACACAACTTAACCTTAAGCCTAAAGGAACTAGAAAAGCAACAGAAAATAAAGCCTAAAGACAGCAGAAGAAGGAAAATAATAAATATTACATCAGAAATAAATGATATAGAAACAAGCAAAAAACTCCAGTAGAATATAGCCACGAAACTCAGAGCTACTTCTTTGAAAGAATTAACAAAATTTATACACTCCTAGCCAGACTTGTCAAAAAGACAAAGAAAGGACCCAAATAGGTAAACTCATGAATGAAAGAGGAGAGGTCACAACCAACACTACAGAAATACAAACAGTTATAAGAAAATACTATGAAAAATTATATGCCAACAGAGTGGGCAATCTGGAAGAAACGGATTAATTCCTAAAAACTCACAAACCACCAAAACTGAAACAAGAAGAAATAGAAAATTTTAACAGACCCATAACCAGCAAATAAATTGAATCAGTAATCAAAATATCACAACAAACAAGAATCCTGGGCCAGATGACTTCCTAGAGGAATTCTACCAGATCCTTAAAGAAGAGTTAATACCTATTCTTCTCAAACTGTTCCAAAAAGTAGAAATGGAAAGATTATTTCCAAACTCATTCTACAAAGCCAGCATTACCTTGATTCCAAAACCAGACAAAGACCCAACTAAAAAGAACTACAGGCCAATATCCCTGATTAACATGGATACAAAAATTATCAATAAAATACTAGCAAATCATATTCAGCAGTATGTTAAAAGAATTATTCACCATTATCAAGTGGGATTTATTCCTGGGATGCAGGGCTGATTCAATACTGGCAAATCAATAAGTACGATACACCAGATGAATGAATGAAAGGACAAGAACCATATTTTCCTCTCAATAGATGCAGAAAAAGCATTTTACAAAATACAGCATACATTCATTGTAATAAAAAAAAAACCCTCAACAAAGTAGAGATAGAAGGAACATACCTCAACATTATAAAGGCCATATGCGAAAGACCCGCAGCTAATATCATTCCCAATGGGGTAAAACTGAGGGCCTTTCCCCTATGGTCAGGAACAAGACAAGGATGTCCACTCTTACCATTACTATTTAACATAGTACTGAAAATCTTAGCCTCAGCAATTTGACAACAAAAAGAAATAAAAGATATCCAAATCCACAAGGAAAAAGTCAAAATTTCACTAGTTGCAGATGATGTGATAATCGAAGTAGAAAACCATGCTCATGAATTGGAAGAAGAAACATTGTTGTCTATACTACCCAAGGCAATCTACATATTTAATGCAATCCCTATCAAAATACCACCAGCATGTTTCTTGGAGCTAGAATAAACAATCCTAAAATTTTTATGGAACCACAAAAGACCCAGGATAGCCAAAATAATCCTGAAAAAGGAAAACAAAACTTGACCCATCACGATTCTGGATTTCAAGCTATATTACAAAGCTGGAGTCATCAAGACAGTATGGTACTGGCACAAAAACAGACACATCGATCAATGGAACAGAATAGAAAACACAGAAATAGATCCAAATAGAAATACACCTAATCTTCAACAAAGAAGCAAAGAATATCTAATGCAAAAAAGACAGTTTCTTCAACAAATGTTGTTGGGAAAGCTGAATCACAACATGCAAAAGAATAAAACTGGACCACTTTCTTCCACCACATACAAAAATGAATTCAAAATGAATATAAGACGTAAAAGTGATGCAGGAAACCATCAATATCTTGGAGGAGAACACAGGCAGTAACTTCTTTGATCTTAGCCAGAACACCTACTTTCTAGACATGTTGATAAAGGCAAGTGAAGCAAAAGCAAAAATGAACTATTAGGACTTCGTCAAGGTAAAAAGCTTCTGCACAGCAAAACAACCACCAACAAAACTAAAAGGCAACCAATAGGATGGGAGAAGATATTTGCAAACAATATATCTGATAAAGGGTTGACATCGAAAGTCTATAAAAAACTTATCAAACTCAACACCCAAAAAACAGACAACCCAATTAAGAAATGGTCAAAAGACATGAATAGAAACCTTCCCCCAAAAGACATGCAGATGGCTAACAGGTACATGAAAATATGCTCAGCATCACTCATCATTTGGGAAATACAAATTAAAGCCATGACTAGATACCACCTCACACGTCAGAATGGCTAAAATTAGCAATACAAGAAACAACAGATGTTAATATGGATGTGGAGAAAGGGGAACACTCCTGCACCATTGGAGGGAATGCAAATTGATGCAGCCACGCTGGAAAATAGTATGGAGGTTGCTCAAAAAAATTAAAACCCAGCAATTTCATTATTAGGTATTTACCCATATGATACAAAAATACAGATTTGAAGGTGTACGTGAACCACAATGTTTATAGCAGAATTATCAACAATAGCCAATCTATTGACAGAGCTCAAATATTCATCAACTAATGGATGGATAAAGAGGATGTGGTACATATATACAATGGGATATTACTCAGCCATGAAAAGGAATGAAATTTTACCATTTGCAATGACGTGGTTGGAGCTAGAATGTATTATGCTAAGTGGAAAAAGTCAATGAGAAAAAGACAAATATCTTTTGATTTCACTTATGTGTGGAGTTTAAGAAACAAAACAGATGAACATAGGGGGTGGGGGAAGAGGAGAAAAGGAAATAAGCCACAAGAAACTCTTTTAAAATCTTTTTAAAAATTTTTTTAATGTTTATTTTTGAGACAGACAGAGACAGAATGTGAGTGGGTTAGGGGGAGAGAAAGAGGGAGACAGAATTGGAAGCAGGCTCCAGGCTCCAAGCTGTCAGCATAGAGTCGGACGTGGGGCTTGAACTCATGAGCTGTGAGATCATGACCTGAGCTGAAGCCCAACACTCAACCGACTGAGCCACCCAGACACCCCAAGCCACAAGAAACTCTTAACCATAGAGAACAAACAGGATTGATGGAAGGAGGGAGGTAGGAGATGGGCTACTGAATGAATCACTGAATTCCAATCCTGAAACCAACATTGCACCATATGTTAACTAACTAAATTTAAATTAAAAAAGAATAGAGAGTTCTGTGCAGACAGAAAAAATGAGCAACCTTTTTAAAGAAGGGTAATATTTATACCTCAGTAATCCTAAGATATTCAAGAAAACGAGGTGGGGAAAAGGATAAAATCTGATTTTCTGCAGGCAGACTTATTTTAATGAATTAATTTCCCAGTTATAACTTGAAAATAAATTGAAACTTCAGTAATAACAGTATTGTTGCCTAGCAAAGGGGAGGCTTAATGTGTTGCTGCAACTGGATAGAAGTTTAGCACATCCAGTAACCAATTATCTCAAGGGGAGCTGATGCTGCTTCTTTTCCACAGTAGCAAGGGAGGCAGATGAATAATCTAGATGAATGGTAATTCCTGTTGAAAACCCCAGAGAGGAGAATGGAGCTAAATAAGATATCTAGTGCACATTTTCAGACTCTTGTTGTGAAGTACAGGCATACAGTATTTATCACATTTATCACTGAAACAAATATTGGCTTTGTGAGAATGCTAAGGTAATTCCAGAAAAATGGATCTCTTTTGCTATTACTTAGCTTGATTTTACACTCAGTATCCCTTAAAGGGATACCAGAACATCCCTTTCCTTGTACTTCAGCCATAATATCCACCCCTTGAAGATTGTCCAGTTACAGTTCATCACTACCTAATCAGGGATTATGGTTGTTTATAGTGTCTGGAACACTGCTCAAATTAAATGCTTTGGGCATTGAATACACTCTGTACCCAGGCCTAAGAAGGACACATAACTCTCCAGAATCCTATATGAACACATTCTCAAAGGCCATTTGTACATGCCCCTTCTCCCAAATTTTCTATCCCACATAACAGGTTACAGTAGGAGTAGAGAGAATTATGAGATTACCACAGTGCATTATTTCCTGAATCAATTATATCTAAGTTAAAATTCAATTATTGTGCAATTTAATTAGGAAATAATACTAGTGAACACATATGAGAAGTGTTGGGAAAAAAATGACTTGTCCTACACGTAAACATTTTTTGAATTTTCTATTGAGGAATAATTCAAATATATCCAAAAGTAAAGGGAATAGTATAATGATCTTTCATGTACACATCACTTAGCCTCAATAATGATAATTTCGTGGCCAATCTTGTTCTTTGTATGCCCTATCTATTTCCTCCCCACTCTGAGTGATTTGAAGTATACCCCAGACATACAGTTTCATCCATAAATATCTCAGTATATATCTCTAAAAAGACACTTTAACTCAATGTCATTATCACACCTAAAAAAGTTAACAACAATTCTTAATATTATCAAATAATCAGTTCAGATTTTTTTGATTATCTCATAGATCAGTGCTCCTCAAGTGTTAATGTGCACAGGAATCATCATGGGATCCCCTTAAAGGGCAGATTCAGATTTAATAGCTGAGCCTGAGATTCTGTATATCTGACAAACTCCCAGATGATGCCAGTGCTACTAGTCATCAGATCACACTTTGATTAACAAATTTTATTTTGTTTTTGGTTTGTGTCTAAACTTTCAATATGTTTGAAATTTCAACTTAGAGATTAATATGCTTGAAGATGTGAGAGAAATGAATAATATTGGTTTCTGTAATTCATTTATCCCAAAACAAGTTTTTGTGTAAAACTGGCATGGTGCTGGACATTGAGAATTAGGGAGGTAGATGTATAGGATTTCTTCATCTCTGTGGCCAGCTAACAGCTTTCCTAATAGGTAGAAAGGAAAGGTATATATCCATGTTGAATTTCTGCCCATCTATTTCTTTCTTACATACACATGTTCATAATATAGTATATATGTTTTTCCTTTTTATGTGAGGGTTGCTGTGTTACTTTCCTGTGTGGCTTCTGTAACAAACTACCAACAACTTAATGGCTTAAAACAACAGGAATGTATTCTCTCACAGTTTTGAATTCTGATAGTTCAAAATCAGTTTCATTAAACTGAAATCGGGTGTTGTGTGAACCAGCCTGCACTGCTGGAGATTCTTTTTGTTTTGTTTTGTTTTTTCAATATGAAACTTATTGTTAAATTGGTTTCCATACAACACCCAGTGCTAATCCTAACAGGTGCCCTCCACAATACCCATCACCCACCCTCCCCTCCTTCCCCACCCCATCAACCCCTGGGGATTCTAAGGCAGACTCCATTCCTTGACAATTCCAGCTTTTTTGGCATTCTTTGCCTTGTGGTTGCATCATTCTAATCTATGCCTATTTTCATATGGCCTTCTATTGTTTATTCTTCTTACTGTCTCACCTCTGCCTCATTCTTATAAAGACCCTTGTAGTTGGATTTAGGGTCCATCGGGATAATCTATAATAATATTGCTATGTTAAGATCCTTAGGTTTCAAGGATTAAGGCCTGATATCTTTGAGTGACTCTTATTCAGCCTACTACATTGGGCTTTTAATTTCGTTGAAAATTTATGAAATATGAAAGCTTTTCCTAGAGCTCCATCCTCTCAAAGTTAAGTGAAAGAGATCTGGTATAATTCTCTCATTGAACCCATGTAGAATGAGGACATCCCTGTTCCTACCCAAGACTGAGTAAACTGGAGAAGGAGGTACATAGTGTGGTCTGAGGGGTGGGAGCTAGATAAGGATGAAGAATTCAATTATTGAATATTCATATCCCAAAAACATTAGTCAAGTGTCACAAGGAATATTATACCACCAATACTAATGCTTTCATGAATGAATACAATTAATATATATTACAATATATTATATTATATTATATTATATTATATTATATTATATTATATTATATTTTATATTATATTAATGTGTATATAATTATATATATATAGAATATATAAAACTATATTCCTTAGGAAAATTCCCAAGCTATTATTTATAACACTTGACATGTCAGCAGCCACCTTGCTATATTAGTTTCATTATTGAAAATTATGCACATGATCAGTGGTCCCTCAACATTTTATTACTTTTAAAGTATGACTCTGGATTTGAAAACATCATCATTCTAGATTCATAAGGGAGGGAGAAGTGCAAAACCATGAAATTCTTGGAATTGCTGTGGTCATCCCTTCTCTTCATTGTGAGAGATCTGCGAGAAGAGTATCAATTCTGCTTTCAACTAACAAATATTGCCAACACACTTTAATGTAGGAAGGCTCAAGTATGATTCCTAGGTTGTTTTACTAGCACTCTTATCAGATGACAGAATATTACCCACAACCAGGGCCCCTGGGTGGCTCAGTCGGTTATGAATCCTACTTCAGCTCAGGTCATGATCTCACAGTTCGTGAGTTTGAACCCCATGTCAGGCTCTGTGCTGACAGCTCAGAGCCTGGAATCTGCTTCTGATTCTGTGTCTCCTTCTCTCTCTGCCCCTCTTCTGCTCATGCTCTTTCTCTCTGTTTCTTAAAAATAAAGTTTAAAAATATTTTTTTTAAAAAAAGATTATTACCAGCAACCTTGTAACCTTGTAAGCATCCATTCATTCCCTTCAACTCATTTCTCTCTCTTTCAGAGTAACTTGCACTCTAACTTCTAATAGCATAGTATATTTTTCCAGTTTTATATTTTATAATAATAGGAATTTTAGAATTTTTGTATGTGTCTTCACGTTTCCACTCAGCATTATGTTTGTGAGAATCCCTAATTTGGGGGTTAGTTGTAGACTACTCCTTGTCATTGCTGCATAGCATCCCACTGTGTAAATATATCATAATTTATTGATCTCTTCTACTGCTGATGGACACTCAGATTTTCAGCTTTTTAACTCTTGCATAGAGTGTTGCTTGGAGCACTTTTGTAGATATATTTTCATGAATATATGTCTACATTTCTATTTTGTATATACCTAGGGGTGCAGTAGCAAAATCATAAATATGCATATATTTAACTTTAGTAGATACTGCCAAAGCATTTGAACAAACTTACATTCCTACCACCAGTGTTAAAAAGTCCAGGATTCTCCACAATCTTGTAAACATCTTATTATTTTCCTTCATTTTAACCATTCTCATGGATATATAGTGATATTACTTTGTAGTTTTAATTTATATTGCCCCACGGACTAATGAAGTTGAGCACTTGTTTGTTGGTTTATTGGCCATTTGGATAGCCTCTTTATGAGATATCTGTTGGTCTATTTTTTGCTCCTTTTTCTATTGGGTTGTCTATTATTTCCTTTAGATACTCTGTTTGAGTCCTGGAACATATATATTTGGTACAGGTATCTTCTCCAATTTAGTTGTTTGCCTTTTTATTCCCTTAATGGTGCGTTTTGATAAAAAAAGAAGTTTGTGGTACATTTTTAATGTATGGTAATTGCCTTTTGGATTACACTTATATGAAAATCCCATGTTTCATCCCATAGGAATTATTGGACCACAACCTTTGCACAAGTAATTCCTTTTGCCTAAAACATATGCCCTTCCTCTTCCTTAACTAAATACTTCTTGTTTATCCTTCTTTTATAAGGATAAATTAAACTCCTCCAACCCTCCACTGCTTCTTGCTATATTTCTCATGAGCAGCTACTTCCACTGTCATAGCTTTATCCATGTTTATCACTTTTTCCCCCTCCCCTTTTCTGGATGATCCCTGAGAACAAATACTATTTCATTCTTGTTCCCCATTTTATACCCAATGCTTAGTTCATAATGATAATAACTAACATTCATTGAATGTTAGGCACCATTCTAAAATCTTTAAAAACATCATATCCCTTTAATTCTTACAACAACTCTGCGAGATAGGTGCCATTATTATTTCCCTTTTATACATGAGGACACTGAAGAACAGAGAAGTTAAAATGTCTTGTCCATTGACACTCACAGCTAGTAAAAGATGAATACCAAATTTGAACCTAGGTAGTATGGTTTTATAAACATGTTTTTAGCTATTATGTTTCACCCTTACAGTAAGCAACTAATAAATATGCATTGAATGAGAACATTAAAACTGGAAATCGTCCATACTATCCAAAACAATCTCTAGATTCAATGTAATTCATATTAAAATGCTAATAGTATTTTCCACATAACTAAAACAAATAACCCTAAAATTTGTATGGAACCATAAGATACCCTGAATAGCTAATGTCATCTTGAGAAAGAATAACAAAGCTGGAAGTACCACAATTCCAGATTTCAAGATATACTATACAGCTATAGTTATCAAAATAGTGTGGTACTGGCCCAAAAATAGACACAAACATCAATGGAACAGGATGGAGAACCCAGAAATAAATTCACACTTATATGGCCAATTAATGTGTGACAAAGGAGGCAAGAATATACAATGAGGACAAGACAGTTTCTTTAATAAATGATGTTGGGGAAACTGGACAGCTACATGTAAAGGAATGCCACTGGACCACTTTCTTACACCATACACAAAAATAAACTTAAACTAGATTAAAGACCTAAATATGAGACCAGAAACCATAAAAGTTCTAAGAGAAAATATCAGCACTAATATGTTGGACATCAGCCTTAGCAAGATGTTTATGGATAGGTCTCCTCAGGCAAGGGAAACAAAAGCAATAGTAAATTACTGGGACTACACCACAATAAAATGTTTTACATGAAAGAAACCATCAACAAAATGAAAAGGCAACATATCGAATGGAAGAAGATATATGCAAATAATATATCGGATAAGGAATTAACATACAAAAAATATAAAGAAGTTGTACAACTCAACTCCAAAATACACACAAATAAACTGATTAAAAATGGGCAGAGGACCTGAATAGATTTTACCCTACACCTGTCATCAGAAAGACCAGAAATGACAAGTATTGGGACCCCTAGCTGGCTCAGTTGGAAAAGCATGCAACTTTTGATCTTGGGGTCATAAGTTCATGTCACACATTGGATGTAGAGATTACTTAAAGAATAAAACTTTAAAAAAGAAATGACAAGCATTGGCAAGCATGTGGGAAAGAGAATGAACCCTCATGCACTGCTGCTAGAAGTGTAAATTGGTGCAACCACTGTGAAAAAGTTATGGAGGTGTTCTCAGAACATTACAAATAGAAATACCACATGATTTGGTAATTTCACTGCTGGGAATGCACCCAAAGAAAACAAAAACACTAGTTCAAAAAGATATATGCACCTTTATGCTCATCAAAGCATTAGTTACAATAGCCAAGATATGGAAGCAAACTAAGTGTCCATGGATAGAAGAATGGATAAAGAAAATGTGTATATATACAATGGAATATTATTCATCCATAAGAAAGAGTGATAACTTGCATTTGCAACAGCATCAATGGGACCAGATGGTATTATGCTAAGTGGAATAAGTCAGAGAAAGACAAATGCAATATGATTTCAGTTATATGTGGAATCTGAAAAACAAGCAAGAAGAAACAAACATAAACACAGGGAAAAACTGGTGATTGCCAGAGGGAAAGGATGGGGGATGGGCAAAATAGGTGTAAGGCATTAAGAGGTATAAACCTTTAGATACAAAGTAAATAAGTCACAGAGATTAGAAGCACAGCATAGGAAAATAGCCAACATTCTAATAACATTGTATGGTGGCAGATAGTAACTAATTTTTTTTTTGGTGAGCATTAAATAATGTGTAGAATTCTTGAATTAGTATTTTGTACATCTAAAACTAATATGACATTGTATATCAAATCTATTTCAATAGTAAAAATAGCAAAAAAAAACCCACAATAGAATAAACTTGTAAAAAAATTAAAACTTGAAAGTACCGTGCAGATATTCTAATTCAAGTGGTTTATTTTAAGAATGTGTTAACTGGTGTCAAGAGATGAAGTGACTTGCGCATGATCACATAGCTCATAAGTGTCAAAATTATGGCAAAATTCAAAGTGTCTTTGACTACATTTCAGTGTTATTTCTCTTGCTCCATTTTATGGATTTCTATTTTGAAATAGAAGACATCTGCTTCTTCATTTTAAGAGAGAGAGAATGGGAGAGGGGAAGAGAGAGAGGGAGAGAGAGAATCCTAAGCAGGCTCCACACTGTCAGCACAGAGACTGGTGTGGACTCAATCTCAAACCACAAGATCATGATCTGAGCTGAAATCAAGAGTCAGACACTTAACCAACTGAGCCACCCAGGCACACCTCTCTATTGTTTATAAATGAAGTAAATTTTCTATTGGAATGAGTCTTTCTGTTGCCCATTTCCTTATACTCACTGCCCTCTGAAGCCTATGATCTAGCGCTAAAACTAAACAGGATATCATTTTAATTATGAAAAATTTCAACCATAAGCAATAGTAGAGAGTATAGTGTAATGAACCCCATGACCACCTCATCTAGCTTCATCCATTATTAACTAATAGCCCATCTTGTTTCACCTGTAATTTTAACTTTCCTCTTTTTGAATTATTTTGAAGCAAATCCCAACCATCTTAACAATTTATCCATAATATTTTCATATATATATATAAATAAAATAAGTCAATTAAAAAAAATCCAATACCATTATCACTGCTAAAACAAAAATCAACAAATTACTTGATGTCAAATATACAACTGATGTTCAGATTTCCTCAAATATTTTAGACTTTATTTTAGACATTTCTTAATGTTTATTATTTTTTAGAGATAATGAGATACAAAGTGAGCAGGAGAGGGGAAGAGAGAAAGGGAGACAGAATCTCAAGCAGGCCCTGTGCTGTCAGAACAGAGCCTGACAAGGAACTGTGAGATCATGACCTGAGCTGAAACCAGGAGATGGATGCTTAACCAACTAAGCCACCCAAGTACCCCTATTTTAGACATTTTTAATAGTTATATTTTTCAGTCCAGATCCAAAAAAGTCCATCCAAATATTGGATTTGTTTTACATGTCTTTTAAATCTCTTTTAGTCTATAAATCCCTCTTCATTTTTTTCTTTCCTTTGTCATTTATTCATTGAAGAAATCAGGCTTTTTGTCTCATAGTTTCTGACATGCTGAATTTTAGTACTCACAGTCCTGTGGTATTAAAAAAACTCCCTCCATTCTCTATATTGACTGTAAACTGAGAGCTTAATCTAGAAGCTTCATCAGATCCAGGCTTCTTTGATTTTCTATGTTAACAGTACTTTAGTTGATGATATTTTAAGTTTCTTCTTTTTATCAATTTAGAAAGTATATAATTTTTGGCTATCTGTATTTTAATCTTCTTGAAATTGATCATTGAAATCAAGTGTTGTTAGTGGATCCCTGGATTATAAAATTTTTATCAGCTTTTCATTATTTATTAGGCTAGTCAAATTGGGGATATTCTGAGTTTATTATTATTTAATTTATTGACTGACATTCTCCTAACATTTTTAAAGAAGTTCTTTTAAGGGGAACTTTTCACTATCAACTTTTAGTCTACCTGATGTACAGTTCATTGGATAAAGTCAAGAAAACTACTGGATTCCTTTTTTCATTAATCTTTTGAATTAGGAATTCCCTTTCTTACATCACTGTAAGATGATTAGTAAATTTTAAAAAGAGATTTAAACTTACAACCTCATATATTTACCCACATAGTTCCAATTTCTGTTCTTTTGATCCTTTTTTGTACACATAATTCCCTTCTTGTCCCATTTGCTTTCTGCCTGAAAGATTTTATCCTTTATTCTTTTTTCTTTTGAAATTGATCAGACACCTTTATTATGGTCCTCATCATTCCTTAAGCAACCTAAACAAATCATTTTCTTTTTCTCTACCTAAAAAGCAGAGGCTGTATCCAAGCCTGAAATGGAAGACACAAGCAGTGGAAGACCTTGTAGAGAAAAACTAACAGGTGAGATCTCTCCTTATCCTGGCTTAGGTGAAGGTAGAACAGGAAAAGCATGTAAGTACAATATTCCAAATACTCTGTTCTTCAAAGCTGCGGCCTTCAGGAGAGGAGCTGGCCAAAGGATGCAGGTGAAGGCTCACAAAACTGCTCAGCTCAGCAATCAATCCCAAGTTCCTTCTAGAAAATAAAA
Organism: Panthera pardus; assembly: GCF_024362965.1. Lineage (NCBI taxonomy): Eukaryota > Metazoa > Chordata > Mammalia > Carnivora > Felidae > Panthera > Panthera pardus. Next base: position 51,778,397 of record NW_026526843.1, on the reverse strand, counting down.
TTTATCTCCAACTTCTATTGCATTATCTTAATCTCTCCTCTAGAGGGTTTTCCTCTTTCCTTGTTGTGCACAGCAGTAGGCATATTTTGCAAAGGTCTCCACAAGGAGGTCTTCCTCCTTATCCTCCTCAAACTCCTTCCAAACTATCCTCTTCCTCTCCTGCTTACCCCATCTTTATCCTTTCTTGTAGTGCAGGTCTGCTGGTGATGAATTCGGGTTTTGTGTGTCTAAACATGTCTTTTGCCTTAACTTTTTTTTTGTTTTAAGTTTTTACTTAATTCTAGTTAGTTAACATATAGTGTAATATTGGTTTAAGGAATAGAATTTAGTGATTGATTACTTACATATAACACCCAATGTTCATCACAGCAGGTGTCCTCCTTAATACCCAAACACATTTAGAGCATCCTCCACCCACCTCCTCTCCATCAAGCCTCAGTTTGTTCTCTATAGTTCAGTCTCTTATGGTTTGCCTCCTTCACTTTTTTCCCCTTCACCTGTGTTCATCTGATTCATCTTAAATTCTACAAATGAGTGAAATCATATGGTGGTATTTATTTTTTTCTGACTGACTTATTTCGTGTAGCATAATACACTCTAGCTCCATCCATGTCATTATAAATGGCAAGATTTCATTATTTTTGATGGCTGAGTAATATTCCATCATGTATGTGTTTGTATATTTCTTAACTGGATTATTTGTGTGTTTTTTTGTTTTATGTACATATATATAAATATGTATATATATGTACACATATACATATCTATATGTATACATATATATATACTCTTTTCATAATTTGGATGTAGTCGATAATGCTGCTATAAACATCAAGATGTATGTGCCACTTCGAAACAGTATTATTGTACCCTTTGGGTAAATACCCAATAGTGCAATTAGTGGATTATAAGGTAGTTCTATTTTTAAATTTTTGAGGAAGTTCCATACTGTTCACCAGACTGACTGGACCAGTTTGCATTCCTACAAAAACTGCAAGAAGGCTCCCCTTTCTCCACATCCATGCCAACATCTGTTGCTTCCTGTGTTGTTAATTTTAGCCGTTCTGATAGGTGTGAGGTGATATCTCATTGAGGTTTTTATTTGTATTCACCTCACGATGAGTGATGTTAAGCATCTTTTCATGTGTCTGTTATACATTTACATGACTTCTTTGGAAAAATGTCTATTCATGTATTTTGCCCATTTCTTAACTGTGTTATTTGTTTTTTTGGGGGGGTGTTGAGTTTGATATGTTCATAATAGATTTTGGATACTAACCCTTTATCAGATACGTCATTTACAAATATCTTCTCCCATTCCATAGGTTGCTTTTTAGTTTTGTTGTTTCCTTTGCTGTGCAGAAGCTTTTTACCTTGATGAAGTCCCAATAGTCTATTTTTGCTTTTGTTTTCCTTGTCTCCTGATATGTGTTTAGTAAAAGTTGCTACATCCAAAGTCAAAGAGGTTGCTGCTCATGTTCTCTTCTAGGGTATTGATGCTATAATGCCTCATATTTAGGTCTTTCATCCATTTTTAATTTATTTTTGTGTATGGTGGAAGAAAGTGGTCCAGATTCATTCTTTTGCATCATGTTGTCCATTTTTTCCCAATAATATTTGTTGAGGAGTCTCTTTTTTCCATTGGCTATTCTTTATTTGTTTGTTGAAGATTTGTCTACCATATAGTTGTGGGTCCATATCTGGGTTTTCTGTTATGTTCCACAGATCTACGTTTCTGTTTTTGTGCTAGCACTGCCTTGATGACTACAGCTTTATAATATACCTTGAGGTCCAGAATTGTGATGCTTCCAGCTTTGCTTTTCTTCCTCAAGGTTGCTTTGGCTATTCAGGGTCTTCTGTGTTTCCCTAAAAATTTTAGGATTGGTTGTTCTAGCTTTGTGAAAAATACTGGTGGTATTTTGATAGGAATTGCATTAAATGTGTAGATTGTTTTATGTAGTATAGACATTTTAACAATATTTGTTCTTCCAGTACATGAGTATGGAAATTTTCCCTTTTCTTGGTGTCATCTTCAATTTCTTTCATAAGTGTTCTATAATTATCAGGTACAGATCTTTTACCTCTTTTATTAAGTATATCCCTATGTATCATATTTTTGATGTAATTGTAAATGAGATTGATTGCTTGATTTTTCTTTCTGCTGCTTTGTTATTAGTACATAGTATAACAACAGATTTCTGTACATTGATTTTGTATCCTGCAATTTTGCTGAATTCCTGTATCAGTTCTAGCAATTTTTTGGTGGAACCTTTTAGGTTTTCTATATAGAGTATTATGTCATTTGTGAATAGTGAAAGTTTGACTTCTTCCTTGCCAATCTGGATGACATTTATTTCTTCTTATTGTGTGATTGCTGTGGCTAGGATTTCCAGTACTATGTTAAATAACCATGTTGAGAGTGGACATTCCCATCTTGTTCCTGAGTATACAGGAAAAGCTCTCAGTTTTTCCCCATTGAGAATGATATTACCTGTGGGTTTGTCATATATGGCCTTTATTATGTTGAAGTATGTTTCCTCTAAATCTATTTTGTTGAGTTTTTTTTTTTTTTAATAATGATTGGAAGTTGTATCTTGCCAAATGCCTTTTCTGCATCTATTGAAATGATCATATGGTTCTTATCCATTCTTTTAGTTTTTGGTGTAACACGTTAATTCATTTGTGAATATTCAACCACCTTTGCAACCCAGGAATAAATCCTGCTTGATCCTGGTGAGTGATTTTTTTAATGTATTGTTGGATTCAGTTTGCTAGTATTTTATTGAGAATTTTTGCATCTATGTTCATCAAAGTTATTGGCCTGTAGTTCTCTTTATTAGTGTAGTATTTATCTGGTTTTGGTATCAGGGAAATGCTAAGCTTATAGAATGAATGTGGAAGTTTTACTTCCTTCTCTATTTTTTGGAATAGTTTGAGAAGAATAGGTATTAACTCTAAATGTTTGGTAGAATTTTCTTGTGTAGCCATCTGGCCCTCGACTTTGGTTTGTTGGGAGATTTTTGATTACTGATTCAGTTTCTTTGCTGGTTATCAATTTCGTCAAGTTTTATATTTCTCCCTGTTTCAGTTTTGGTAGTTTGTTTCTAGGAATTTCTCCATTTCTTCTAGATTTTCCGATTTGTTGGCATATAATTTTCTTAATATTCTTTTATAGTTATTTGTATTTCTACGGCATTGGTTGTTATTTTTCCTTTCTCCTTTCTAACTTTATTTAGGCCTTTTCTTTTTTTGTTGTTGTTTTTTATAAGTCTGGGTAGAGTTTTACCAATTTTATTAATTTTTTCAAAGTACCATCTCCTGGTTTCATTGATCTATTTTTTTTTTTTTTTTAGTTCCTATATTATTTATTTCTGCTCTAGTCTTCATTATTTACTTCCTTCTGCTAGCTTTAGGCTTCATTCATTATTCTTTTTCTAGCTCCTTTAGGTGTAATAGATTTATCTGAGATTTTTCTTGCTTCTTGAGGTATACTTGTATTGCTATGTACTCCCTCTTAGGACCACTTTTGTGGCATCTCAAAAGTTTTGGACCATTGTGTTTTCATTTTATTTGTTTCCTTGTTTTGTTTTTTTTTTAAATTTCTTCTTTGCTTTCCTGGTTGACCCATCTGTTCTTTAGCAGAATTCCCTTTAATCTCCATGTATTTGCAGTCTTTCTTGATTTTCTCTTGTGGTTGACTTCAAGTTTCAGAGTTTTGTGGTCAAAAAGATGCATCCTATGATCTAAATCTTTTTGTATTTTTTGAGTTCTTATTTGTCACCTAATATGTAATATATTGTGGGGAAAGTCCCACATGCATTTGAAAAGAATGTGTCTTCTGCTGCTTTAGGATGGATTATTCTGAATATATCTATTAAGTCCATCTGGCCCAGTGTATCCTTCAAAGCCATTGTTTCCCTTTTGATTTTCTGCTTAGACAATCTTTCCATCGATATAAGTGAGGTGTTAAAGTCCCTTACTATTATTGTATTCTTACCAATGAATTCGTTTATGTTTGTTATTAATTGCTTTATGTATTTGGGTGCTTTCAGGTGGGGAGGCATGGATATTTACAATCATTAGATCTTGTTGGATTGTCCCTTTTATTGTAATTTAGTGCCTTTCCTTAACTCTTGTTATAGTCTTTGTTTTAATGTCTATTTTGTTTGATATATCTTTACTTAGATTTATACAATATAGGGAAGACATGTAATACACATTTAAGATAAATGGGCAAAAATCTCTCTACACATTAAAATCTGTTGTACATTTCACCCAGTTTTTAGCTTATTTTTTCTAATGATAAATGTAATCTACAGGGTCAGTGTGGAATATTTTTTAGTTATAAAAAGGTATGTAGAAACAAAAGCAAAAAAAAAGCATACCCCATACCCCAGAGATAAGTTTTATTTTTTTCTTTTAATATTTACTTTTTTTCTTTTCTCTTTATTTTGAAAGAAACATATTCTAAAAATATAGGAAAGTATTGAGAATAATATAACAGATAGCAATATAATCAACCACCCAGTTATAACAAATGTTAACAATTTGCTATAACATAACATCATATTTTTTAAAAAGTAAATATTTTACCAAAGAGATTAACATCATCCCCCAAATGATTCCCCTTCTGCTCAGTAACTACCATCTTGACGTTGATTTCCCTACTTTTTGTGTTTTATACTTTTATTATTTATAAATTTATTCATAAATGATATAAAATATTATTTTGTATTTTTAAAATTTACAAAAATGGCATGGCATTGCGCATACCCTTTCAAAACATGTTCTTCATTTATTGTTATGTGTTTTAAAAGATTATGTTGATACATGTAGATCTAATTGCTTCATTTTAACTGCTAAACAATATTCTATTGCATGAATATACATAATTTTATCCATTTTTCTGTCAATAGACATTTCAGTTATTTACTTTGAAAATTAAAAAGTGTTGCAGTGAAAACCCTTATCCATATGGCCTTGTACACGTGGGTGAAATTTCTCTAGTGGTATATAGCTAGAAGTAGATATGCAAGGTTGTAAGTTATTATATTTTTAACTTTGTTAGATATATCCAAAATGTCCTTCACAGTTGCCATAACAACTTACAATCCCATTAACAATGTGTGAGAGTCTACCTTTCCCTACGTAGTCATGAACACTTAGTATTGTCAGTCTTTGACATTTTTGCCAAACTGATGGTGGTAAACTGATATTATTTGTTCATTTTCCTAATTCCTAGTGAGGTTGTGATTCTTTTAAGGTATATATTGCTCAAAATAGTTTCTGCTTTTGTGAGTTTTTGTCCATTTTTGTATGAGTGGTTTGTCTTTTATGATTTGTAGTTCTTTATATATTATGAGTACTATTGTTTCTGTTAGTTATATGTGTTCTATCTAGTCTGTGTCTTCTCTTTTAGCTTAGCTTATGGTGCATTTTGATATTTTAAGGGGAAAGAGCAGACCACTCCAAAATGTGCTAGTTTGGCATATTGATTATATTAAAGAAAATTTACTTAAGGTACACCCTGTGCAGGAAAAACCCTTAAACCCTCCTTTGTCTACCTGAAAGCAGGAAATAAATCTCCCAACTGAAAGGTGCCCTCTCTATACCAGATAAGAGACATCTTTGTCACCAGAGATAGGAAATTCAGGGCCAAGAAGTGTAAACAACTCTTGTTACTTTTTACTAATTTTTACCCTAGTCCAAATTCTTTTTTTTTTTATTTAAAAAAAAATTTTTTTAACGTTTATTTATTTTTGAGACAGAGAGAGACAGAGCATGAACGGGGGAGGGTCAGAGAGAGGGAGGCACAGAATCTGAAACAGCCTCCAGGCTCTGAGCTGTCAGCACAGAGCCCGACGCGGGGCTTGAACTCACGGACTGCGAGATCATGACCTGAGCCGAAGTCGGCCGCTTAACCGACTGAGCCACCCAGGCGCCCCTCCCTAGCCCAAATTCTGTTTAGAATTCCTTAGTAATTGAAACTCCCAAAGTTAAGTTTTCTCTATTTTGTCAATTACTCACAGATTTGTTTTCTCTTTGTCTGAAAAGTATAAAAACTGCCTGCTTTGGTCATTTCTTTATATTTCAATTTCACTGTTGGGCTTCCATGCACATGTAATAAAAGTTTGAATTTTTTTCTCTGGTTAATCTGTTTCATGTAAATTTAATTCTAATCTACCTAGAAGACCTTGAAGGGTAGAGGGAAAATTTTTTTCTTCCCTACAATGTACAGATGCTTTTTAATTCCAACGTAATCAAGGAATAGATGATGGTGAGCAAAAGAACGTTGCATTATTGATATTTTACTTATTTAGTTAATTTGTCAACTTTTTAATGAGTATCATTTATGTGTCAAATATTGTTCTAAGTGCTGTGTATACACACAAACAACACGCTTCCTGTTGAAGTCTCTAAACCTATAGGAATTATTAATGGGTGAAATTGGCAATAAAATGCAAATACATATCCACATAAAACAATGCCACAGTGATAAATATTGTAAAGATAAACAAATCATGGTAAGGGGGTATAGAATGAAAGAGAATGATGGGCTGCTTTAGATAGGGTAATTTGGGATGGCCTTTCTAAGAGGTAACATTTGAACAAAGAGCTGAAAGAAGTGATAAAGTGAATCACACCTGTCAGTAAAACCTTCCATGCACATGTCTTCCAAGCACAGACATGTGTACAGGCTTTTAAATTATAGTAGTCTTGGGGCATTTGAGCAAAAACAAAGAAGGGACAATGTGGATGGAGCTCAGTGAGAGGATATGAGGATGAGAAGGTAAAAGTTAGTGGGATAGAAACTAAAGATTAAGGGATATTGATCTCCTTTGGACTTTTCTTTTGTTGTTGTTTTTCCTGATTGCATTTTTGATGGGTGAGCTGATTTCATTTAGATTATTCATATTAAATTGGGTATCAACTATCCTATGAACTATGTGGTATTATTATTACCAATATTTTCAGCTAAGAAAAAAGAAAAGTTAAGTATCTCACCTAAGATAACAGAAAAAAAGGGCCTTGTTCCCAGGTCTTTTTACTATATAACCTCATTCTATTAAGTCATAAAAGATTAAGCTAGTGGTTCTTCAACATTAGGATGTATAATAGTTACCAAGGGTGTTTGTTTAACACACAAATTACTGAGCCCCATCTGAAGAGATTCAGACTCAGTAGATCTTTTGGAGGTTCTAGGAATCTACCTTTTAGCAAGAACCACCATCCCATCTCATGATATGTGCTACAGGTATTTCAGTGACCACATATTAAGAAAAACTGGCTATGATAATGAGGTCAAGTTTGAGTCCAGAAGTTTTATACAGAAGGTATAGTGCTAGTGGTAAGGCAAGATCCAAGTGAATGACCAGAAGAAATAGAGGTATGAGTCAGGTAGATTGAAAATAGATACATAGGCAGAGCTTGCTCCAGAAGTATTATGTCAGAGACCCAGCTAAAGATAGCTGAGCTACTTAGAAACGATGTTTTCCAAAATATTTATGCAAATCATAATAATTTGGGAAGCTTTAAACATATGTACATTTTCAGGCCCACCCGAAACATTATGTAACAATCTCAGGGAGAAGAAAGGGAATGTTGAAAAGAACCCCAATAATTCTGAAGACCAGATAGAATTAGAATCCACTGAGATTGGCAGTCAACCATTTAAAGGCTGAGCTGTAGAGGATAAAAATCCAGCCCGGGGATGCATAAATGTAGCCTTTGAAAGGCCAAGTCACAAAGGACTTGAACGTCAAGCTCACTAAGAATAGAGGCATATAGCAGTCAGAGTGATTTGAAGCTGAGTCAGGGATGTTTTGAAATAGAAGCACAAGTGTGAGGTAGGTCTGAGTTGTTTTGAGAAGAAAAACACACCTGTTGGGATTAGAGATGCCTGATGGGGAACAGGAAAGGTAAGCAAACAAATTCATTTGACAATTTCTTTTTATGTTTTAGGAAGAGCTGAAAGCATGTTTTTGTGTTTTTTATTCATTCATTTGTTGAAAGGAAAAAAATATAAAGAAGGGGATTATTTTTTAATTGAAATTTGTAGTAGGATTTATGTAAATCATTATATTAACATGTTAGGTCCTGTTTCAACAATTGTCTTTGTTCCCTTTGTTTTTATTTACTAGTTTTGTGGGGGTGGTAAATGGATCAGACAGTGAACATTATTGTGAGAGCTTTCATTTTGATACAACCTGCACTGCACCATTTGGCATACTAAAGATGTGGATTTTTTTCATCCTCATGAATATGATGCAGCCTTTCTTCCTCCTTCTTCTGTACCCCTCTCTCTGAATCTCATTGTTTTTATTTCACTGTAACCGATTTGTTCCTTTGAATTTATTGAAAGGTTCACAATGTGAAAAATACTGTAGTTATATTTAGCATACAGTGTGAAAATGAAAAAGAAAATTGAGTGTGCAGAAAATGAAATTATAATGCTTATAGCACAGTTATATGTTTATGAAATCTATGAACTAAAAGCTAGAGGAGTCAAGGGCCAACAGAGATCATTTGCAACTGGTCTTGAATGAAGTCTTTGTTTTGTTATTGGTTTTTCTATTGTTGTTTCTTTGGATTGTCAGCTCCAGATAGTCACTTTGAAACAGATCCAGAAGGCTATTGTGCAATGAAACATTTGCATGACAATAATAACCAGGTCAACTTTTCCTTGAGTTCTGCATTTTAGTTTTATTTCTAGTCGAGTTGAATTTAATATTTACAACCGAAACATTTTTTCAGACCTTATTTTAACATAAGTACAAAAGAGATTAATACAATTGATTTGATTTTTCAAATGATGCCCATGGGCAAATTCCAATATTGAGAATTTTTTATTAAGTTTTATTGAGAAAATCATGCGAAAATATTTTATATAATGAGATTTTACCAAAATATGGTTTGTAGGATCCTGAACCTAACCAGAGTGAAAATCTAAATGCAAAAATGAGTAGCTTTGTGCTTACTGCCCAAAGAATGACTCAGAAGTCCCTTGGTACAAATGCTGCCAGTGCTGCAGCTTCCTTATTGAGTTGTAGGATTACTGCATGAGCAGGTATCCAGGTCAATGCAGAATCCCTGTTGGCAAAGGACAGTACAATGACCTCTTCTGGTTAGTAGATTGCTCCTTCCCTTGTTTCTTCTTCTTCAGTGGTAGCTATTCCAGCCATGGATTTTTGACCCATTTGCTATAGTGCCAAAAGACTGTACCAGAAACTAAATCTATCATCTTTCCTTTTAAAATTGTTCTTCCCTTGTTTCTAATGTTAATGATTGTCACCATACAATAATTAGGGTTCCTGTGCTATGGATTGAATAATAACCACACCTTCCTGTATTTATTAATTAGATTTCATAATTCCAAGAAAATATGTAGGATATTTATATCTTTTACTTTAAATATGAACTTTATTGAGGTATAATTTACGGACAATAAAAGCCACCTATGTTAAGAACAGTTTAATGTGTTTTGACAAGTGTATTCACCCATGCAACTATCATTCCAGTCATAATATAACACATTTCCATCACTCTAAAACTTCCCTCAAGGTCTCTCATAATCAATACCCTGTCCCAGGCAAGACTTTATCTGCTATCAATTTAAGTTAATTTTACCTCTTCTATATCACAATACTAGTGGGAATCTTTCAGTGTGTACTCACATCCATCTTCATTCCCTCAGCATGTTTTCGAGCATCATGCATACTGTTGCATGTGTTTGTAGTTCATTTTTTTTCATTGCTGAATAGTATACTACTATATAGTTCTGCCACAATTTTTCCATTTTCCTGTTAATGAATATTTGGTTGTTTTAAGAATTTGGCTATTATGAGTAATGTTGCTGCAAATATTCATTTAAAAGTTTTTCTGTGGACATATGTTTACAGTTTTCTTAGATAAATATGTAAAAGTAGAATTGCCAGTGTTGGAGAAGTGAATAAAGTACGCCAAGGATGGCTGATGGGGCTAAAAAAAAGACTCTGGTCTCTAGCTTAGAGACCCCTCCTCCGGGTTCTTCTTCCTTAGTTTGCTGCACTCACGAAAACCCCACAGATATGGAAGCTGATGACTATAAATTACCCTTTCTGCTTGCATTTGGCGCTCAGACCTTTGGAGAAACAGTCTCCTCTGAGCCCACTGGTGTTAAATAAACCTCCAATCCACCAAGATCTCCAAGTGCCACTTGGTTTTTCCACCAGCATTCCAGCCTGGTTCCCTAACATACTTCGTTCCCTGACCTGGAAACCCAACGGCGCTGGCTGATTGTTGCCACCAGTTTGGGAGAACAGGGAAGCAGTGACAGAGGGAGGGATGGCAAGGGAGAAGGCGCATGCCTTGCCTGAATTTTGGCAGTCTCCTTCTCGGTTGCCTCGGCTGGCCCCTATCCGTTGTTCCCGCTGGACTCAAAGAGACCTGGTAGGTGAGGACCTGGACCTGACGTTGGAATTGGTAAGGCCAGGGCCCCAATGAAGTCAGGCCCACCCAAAATGGTGGAAGGGGACCTGATCAATCCCTGCAGGCCTTCATGGTCTCCCAGGTAGAAATTTCTGTGGGAGGGAATGTAATAGATTCTGGTGTGTGTGTGTGTGTGTGTGAATGTGCATCTTGGCCAGGCTTGCCAGTCGAGTTAAAGTTTGTAGCTCCACAGACGGGCACCCTTAAGGTCCCCAAAAGCCTATGGAGTCTTAATGGGCTCTCCTGTGTCGTGGTGAGAGTATAAGATCTAGGGCGGTATCGGATCAGATTCTGATCACAAGTCACAAAGCTGAGTCTGCTATGGCCAAACCTCACCTGAAGTTTCCTTCAGGAATGCGACCAGAGGATTATCTGATTGGTCCTCTCATCTGAGGGGATACCCTCCCTTTGTCTGTCTTTGCCACACCGAAAATGAGAAAGAAATTAATAATGGGATCAAAACAGAGTAATCCTACAAATTTAGAGGTCATGCTCAAAAATTTTAAAAAGGGATTTTCAGGCAATTATGGGGTGAAAATGACACTCAGGAAGTTAAGGGCCTTTTGTGAACTAGATGGCCCATATTCAATGTAGGATGGCCCCCAGAAGGGACATTAGATGCTCAAATAGTGCAGCGGGTTTGGCTAATAGTCACTGGGAACCCAGGCCATCCTGATCAATTTCCATACATCCACTCTTGTCTTGAAATTGCCTGAAATCCTCTGCCTTGGGTGCAATTCATCATTAGCAAACAGAGCCAGGCAAAGATTTTAGCCACTTTATCCAGAGGCTCACTCAGGGAACCAAAGAAGCGACCTATCGCTCCTCTAATATTTAAAGGAGACATGGAGGAAGATATTGTCTGTCCACCTCCTTATGACTCATCAAGCTCCCCCACCCCATGAGCTTGAAACTCCTCCCCCATCTGTCTCTCTGCCCGGTGCCACAGTCACAGCCACCGAAGTCTCCGCCTCTGCTGCTGCAGTCACTGCCACCACTGCCTCCACATTTGCCACTGCAGTTGGCACCGCCTATCTCCCCGCCTCTCTCGGAGTCAGAGAACCCTCCCCCACAAGGGCCAGCAGCCAGACTGCACCCCAGACCCAGACCTAATGTTCTCCAAATGACTGTAAGGGAGAGGAGAGAGCCTGAAAGACAGAATGAAGATGGAACAGTCCAGCCCAGCTGTTCCATGATGTGTTATCAACCTTTCTTTACAACTGACCTCCTCAATTGGAAACATAACGCTCCATCATACTCTGAAAAGCCACAAGCAATCATCAACTTGATGGAGTCCCTCTTCCAGACCCACTGACCGACTTGTGAAGATTGTCAACAGTTACTCTGTACTCTGTTTAATACAGAAGAAAGAAGAAGAATGAGAGAAACACGACAGTACCTAGAAGATCATGTACCTCTGGGAATCAATGATCCTGTTGTCTGGGCTCAAGCTGCTGCACCTGAAGAACACCCAACATGGGATTTCACTACAGAAGGACAGGCCCACATCCAATGATACCAGGAAGCCCTCTTTAGGGGAGTCCGAACTGGAGCCAAAAAGCCCATGAACATGACTAAAATATTATCAGTCACACAGCACCCTTGGGGAGTCTCCCGGAGACTACTATGAAAGATTATGTGAAACAAAACGTGTATATACCCTGTTTGACCGCGAGGCACCAGAAAGTCAACAGATGATAAATTCCTCTTTTGTGGCACAGGCTGCCCCAGATATCAGAAGAAAACTCCAGAAGTTGGAGGGTTTTGCTGGGATGAATACCACTCAGCTGACAGAGGTCACCAACAAAGTTTTCATTAACAGAGAAATTGCAGCTGAAAGAGAAGCTGAGAGAACACTAAAAAAGAAGGCCACCCTTCTTGCAACAGCACTAAAAGAAACAGACACTGCAAAGATGGGAAGACCCCAACCACCAAAAGGGGGGAAGCCCATATCCCCCTTAGTAAGGGACCAATGTGCATGCCACAGGGAGAAGGGACACTGGAAGAATAAATGTCCAAATCGGAAGGGGCCTTCTAAACCCAGCTGCTATCAGGAGGAACCTCGAGGTGAGAACCTCATTGGTCTGGCCAGGGTAGAATCGGACTGAGGAGAACCGGGCTCTTTCTCTCTTTGCCCCCATGAACCAATGGTCGAAATGAATGTAGGGGGCTGAACAATAACTTTCATGGTTGACGCTGGGGCTGAATACTCGATTGTTACTTCCCGGTGGTGCCCTTAAGCCAAAAGACGTCAACCATACTTGAAGTTACTAGGACACGGGCGATGCAGCAGCCCTTCTGTCAAGCTCGACAATGTGAACTTGGGGGTCACAAGGTCCAGCATGAGTTCCTCTACTTACCTGACTGCCTGATTCCTCTCCTGGGCTGGGATCTGCTCTCCAAACTTGGGGCCCAAGATAACTTTTGAACCCAATGGACATACTAGCCTCCAATTAAAGCCAAAGCAGAAGGAAATCCTGGTCTTGGCAATTACCTTGTCAAGGGAAGAGGAATGGAGACTATTCTGCAACCAGGCCTTACCCTGTAGCCCATCAGAATTCAGGCTTACATTCCCCCTGTATGAGCTGAAGATAACCCACCTGGACTAGCTTGGAGTTGGGCCCCCATAATTGTTGACCTGATCCTTGGAGACCAACCTCAGAGACAAAGGCAGTACCCCCTTCCACTTGAGGCTAGAATGGGAATACAAGAGCACCCGACCAAGCTCAGAGAAGCAGGTATTCTAATTGAGTGCCAATCGGCTTGGAATACCCCACACTTGCCAGTCAAGAAGCCAGGAGGAGCATACCGACCAGTACAGGATTTGAGGGCCATTAACAAAGTGACTGTTTCCTTACACCCAGTGGTTCTGAACCCGTATACTCTCCTCAGCCAAATTCCAGGGTCAGCCAGATGGTTTACATGCCTCAACCTAAAGGATGCATTCTTCTGCCTCCACCTGGCTCCTCAAAGTCAACCATTGTTTGCCTTTGAATGGACTGAGCCTGTTACAGGGAGCCAGATGCAGCCGACCTGGACACAACTTCCCCAAGGCTTCAAGAACTCGCCCACTCTTTTTGGGGAAGCACTAGCTACAGACCTCGCAGACTTTCCAAGGAAACCACAGGATGTGTCCTCCTCCAATATGTAGACCACCTCCTCCTTGCCAGCGACACCCAAGAAGACTGTATGAAAGGTACCAAGGCCCTCCTGCATCTCCTGTCCTACTCGGGGTACCAGGCCTCTTGGAAAAAGGCACAGATTTGTCAGCAGCAGGTATGATACTTAGGCTTCCTCCTCACAAAAAGAAAAAGAGAACTAGGACCAGATAGGAAGAAAGTTATCACCACACTGCCACAGCCCCAAACAAAATGACGCTTGCATGAGTTTTTAGGGGCTGCAGGGTTCTGTCGCATTTGGATTCCTAGATTTAGCCATAGCGAGGCCCCTCTATGACCTGTTGAGAGGGCCAGACCTGGAGCCCCTCGCATGGACTGAGGAAGCAAGGGCTGCTTTCAAAGAAATAAAGTTGGCTCTGGGACAAGCCCCAGCTCTGGGTTTGCCTGACATAGAAAGGGCCTTTAACCTCTTCATACATGAAAAGGACAAAATAGGCCTTGGAGTGCTCACTCAGAGCATGGGGCCTTGGCAACAGCCAGTGGCCTACCTGTCACAAAAACTTGATACTGTGGCTGCAGGATGGCCACCGTGCCTCAGGGCGCTGGCAACCACAGTCCTGCTCATCAAAGAGGTGGACAAACTCACACTGGGACAAACACTTAATGTTAAGGTCTCACACGAGGTCATGTCTCTCATGAGCACCCAAGGATATTGTTTCCTTTTCAATTTTTGGCTGACACAATACCAAGGCCTTCTCTATGAAAACCCAAGGGTCACTCTCGAAACAGTAAGAACACTAAACCCGGCCACCTTCTTTCCCATGGAAGAGGGAGAACCTGACCATGACTGTTCCGAAGTAGTGGATGAAGTCCATGCCAGCCGCCTGGACCTCCAAGACCAGGCTAAAATAAGCCCAGAGATCACCCTGTTCAGCGATGGGAGCAGCTATTTACAAGAGGGCAGCCGAAGAGCAGGATACGCAGTGACCACAACCACTGAAGTTCTGGAAGCCAAGGCCTTGCCAGAAGGATGGTCTGCACAAAGAGCTGAACCTAAGCCTTCATCCTTAGCAAAGGTAAAGGAATTAGCATCTACACTGATTCCTGGTATGTCTTCCCTACTGTGCATGTACACGGGGCCATCTATAAAGAAAGAGGCCGCTTCACTGTTGCAGGAAAAACTATCAAAAACAAGGAAGAAATACTAAAGCTTCTTGAGGCTGTATGTCTGCCTACAAGGTAGCTATCCTACACTGTAAGGGGCATCAGAAAGCAGATAACCCCATAACTCAAGTAAATCACCTAGTCGACAAAACAGCCAGAGCGGCCACTTGTGGTGACCCAGGTGAAGCTCCTACCTACACTATGACTCTTGCACCCCAGAGGGAACCCTCCCCTCTTCTGTACACAAACCAAGAAAGAAGTTGGGCCTCGACAGAAGGGGATACACTAAGCAAAGAGGGATGGTGGGTCATGCCAAATGGACACATCTTTGTCCCGTCGTCTATGGGAAAACAATGAAGGAATGTCACCAACTCACGAACCTAGGGAAAACTGCACTAGAGGCCCTCCTCAAAAAGAACTACTACATCAGCCAACTGCCAACATTATGCCGAGCTGTCAGTGAACAATGTGTAACATGTGCCAAAAACAATGCTTGGTCTGCCCTATGGCCCCCACTTGGGATGCAAAGGATGGGGGCCACCCCTTTCAAAGATTTAAAAGTGGACTTTACCGACATGCAACTAAATAAAGGGTTCAGGTACCTTCTTGTAATAATCTGCACATATTCGGGATGAGTCGAAGCATTCCTGACTAGAACGGAATGAAGTCGCAAGGTGGCCGAAGCTCTTCTATGGGAGATTGTGCCTCTGTTTGGTGTACCCTTAACCATACACAGTGATAACAGACCTGCATTTGTGGCAGACATTATACAAACCCTAACAAAGTCCCTCAACATTACCTGGAAACTGCACACTGCTTACTGACCCCAGAGCTCAGGGAAAGTAGAGCGGATGAATCCTTAGCAAGGAAACCCTGGCTAAGTTCCACCAAGAGACTAATCTCCCATGGACAGCTTTACTACAGCTGGCCTTCCTGCATGCCTGATGCATGCCTGGGGCACTAAGATTCTCCCCTTTTGAGTTATTATATGGGCAACCCCCCTATGTTTAGGAAAACTCCCAGGACACCTACACCAGATTGGAGACAAAGGAATAAGAGAACAGATCCAGACCTTGGGGGAAGTCCTAAATAAGTTACAGAGATACACCATAGAGAGGTCCCCAATTTCCTTAGGGGCCCCAGTTCACCACTTTCAGCCAGGAGACTCTGTATGGGTCAAAGATTAGAAGAGGGAACCTCTTAGACCCCGGTGGACTGGGCCTCATACTGTTATTCTAACAACTCCTACAGACCTTAAAATTTCAGGTATCACCCCATGGGTCCATCACTCCAGAGTTAAGAAGCCCAACTCAGAAGAACACGCAACCTGGAGAAGTGATCCAGATCCAGTCAACCCTCAAAAGAGAAACTGGCCCCTGAGACCTCCAGCCCTGATCCATCCACACCCCAGAAGCTGGCTGGCCTGTGCACAGCTGAAGATTGAGGAATCAATGTGTGAACCTAGCCCAGGGGTTGGGATGCAACTCTGCCAGCCCTTGCCCCTTACTGGTGTCCTAGCCCTGATCTTCTTATTGTTGGGTTGATAGAGACTGCACCAACAAGCTGGACATGGGACAAATCTCCATGCTGTGTCTCACATACCTCCTCTGGATGGGAGGATTTTTAAGTATTGCCTGTATATTATGATAACTTCTCTCACCCTCACAACTGCTGCTTGCCCACTTTGCCCCCAGGATTGTTATATGACAATAAGGGGTCAAGGACATTCAGCGCCTTCACCTCTCTCCACAAAGATTGCTACAAGGGAAAAACACCCACTCTCTCTCAGTCACCCGGTGCCCCAAGGGCTAAGTATTGGACCGTAGAGATAACCCAAAATGTCAGGAACCCATGTCACAACAAGGGCCTCCAGAGAGGGAAGCGAGCTTGCTACACTTACCTTCCTCAATGGGGGATCTTGGATGGGGGAGGGTTGCAAGACAGGGCCCTTCAAAAAGTTATAAATGATACCAAGGATAGGGTAATACAAGCCATAAAGGCAACCACTCCCTGGCAGGCTTTGAGCCCTCAATCAGAAGCTTACCAATTCCCCACTCCAACGTTGGGCCAACACTACTCTACAGGTGCTTCATAAAATATATAATCACACCCAAACCTGATGGATGTGCTTGCACCTCAGCTGGAGGGCTTACTTAGTCACTCCCATCCCTTTGACCTGGGAAGCTCCTGAAAATCTCAAAACCAACACCTCTGTCTTAATTGGACTCCTGGCCACTGGAGTCAGTCTCACAAATGCCAACAATCTAATCTGTACAGTTCCTGAAGGTATGAATGGTACCTCTCTATGTAGAAGAAATATAGCCTTAAAGAGGAATGCAACCCTATGTTCAACCCCTGGGGTGTTCTATCTGTGTTCTAATTCGGCCTACTGATGCCTAGAGGCCAATTGGACTCAGATGTTATTCTGTCTTCCTAACCCCAGAGATAACTATATACACTGAAGATCAGTTCCTAACAGCCTTTAGCCCCAAGTCCTGTGCTAACCGGGCAGTCCTGCTACCATTCCGATAGGAGCAGAAATTGTGACAGGAATAGGAACACGAATAGAGGGCATAAGTTCATCTGTAGGACTATACCGTAGATTGTCTCAAGAAATAAATGAAGACATGGAACGGGTGGCAGATTCTCTGGTAACTTTACAAAACCAAATAAACTCTCTGGCGGCAGTGACCCTCCAAAATAGGCGAGCCCTCGACCTCCTCACTTCAGAAAAAGGAGGGACTTGCATCTTTCTGGGGGAGGAATGTTGCTGTTTTGTAAACCAGTCAGGAATAGTTATAACTAAGGTTAAGGAACTCAAGGAAGGAATTCAAGGTAGACAACAGGAAAGTATCAATCAATGGAAAGTATGGGATCTCACAGATTGGGAATCGTGGCTTTCTGCCCTGGCGGGGCCCCTCCTCTACATAATTTTACTTGTAACCATCGGCCCCTGTATACTGAATGCCCTGGTATGTTTTATTGAAAACACTGTTGCTCGCCAAACTACCACACGTATCTTAGCCTTCCGAGAGTACCAACCTGTAAAACTGAAAGGTGATGCCTACTAAAAGTTTTTTTTTTTTTTTTTTTTTTTTTTTTTTTTTTTTTTTTTTTTTAAAGAATCAAAGGGGGAATGTTAGAGAAGTGAATAAAGTACGCCAAGGATGGCCAATGGGGCTAAAACAGACTCTGGTCTCTAGCTTAGAGACCCCTCCTCCGGGTTCTTCTTCCTTTGCTGCACGCACGAAAACCCCCACAGATATGGAAGCTGACGACTATAAATTACCCATCCCGCTTGCATTCAGCGCTCAGACCTTTGGAGAAACAGTCTCCTCTGAGCCCACTGGTGTTAAATAAATCTCCAATCCACCAAGATCTCCTAGTGCCACTTGGTTTTTCTGCCAGTGTTCCAGCCTGGTCTTGTAACACCAGGTCATAGTGTTAAGTGTCTGCCTAACTTTTAACACATGTCAAAATTATTTTCCAAAATGGCTGTACCATTTCATACACTCACCAGCTAAGAATGAGAGTTCAGGTTGTTTTATATCCTTGTCAACAATTGATATTGACAATTTAATTTTTTCATTTTATCCATTCTGGTGCTGTTTAGTGAACCTCATTATGATTTTAAATTGGCATTCCACAGAGAAATATATTCTCAATCTATTTTCAAGTATTCATTGGTCATTCCTATATTTGCTTAGATGAGGTGACTGTTTTTAATGGAGTTGTCTATTTTATTGAGTTGTATAATTTTTTATATAGTCTGATACAAGTCCTTTGTCAGATGTGTAGTACCCATATTTCCTCCGCATATTCTCCAACTTGACTTTTCATTTTCCTAACAATGTCTTCCAAATAGTAGATTTTTGAAAATTTTGATTAAGTCCATATAATTTTTTTCTTTTATGGTTAGTACTTTATATATCCTATCTAAGAAATATTTGCCTAATCCAAAGTTGTAAATATTTTTTCTCATTTTTTTTCTCTAGAAGGTTTATAGCTAGTTTTTATGGTCTGTGATCCATTTTTTGAGTTTGTTATTTGTATATGGTATAAAGTATGGATTGAAACATTTTTTCCAAACTGATTTTGATATATTTTTAAAACATTATTTTTTTTACATGTAATATATGTTCAGTGAAGATAATTTTGAAAAGACAGAAAAACACCAAAAAAAAATAAATGCCATAATCTCAATACCCTAAAATAACAACTGTTCACAATTATCTTTGTCTTTAGTCATGTTTTCTCCTGCTTATGTATACATATCTTTATCACTTAAAAAGGCACTAGACTATATACACTCTTCTGTATCATAAATTTGCTCAAAGTCAAAGATTTTTTTTTCTATATTAGTAAAGGTTTTTCTCTGGTATGCATTTTTTTTATAATTTCAAGTTTTTATTTAAATTCCAGTTAGTTAACATATAATGTAATATTAGTTTCAGGAGTAGGATTTAGTGAATCATCACATATACAACACCCAGTGCTCTTCACAATTGCCCTCCTCAATACCCATCACCCATTTAAAACATCTGCCCACCCACCTCCCATTCAGCAACCCTCAGTCTGTTCTCTATAGTCAAGCCTATAGTTAAGAGTCTATTTTGTGGTTTGCCTCTCTCTTCCCTCCCCAACACGTTCATCTGTTTTGTTTCTTTTGTTTCTTAAATTCCACATATAAGTGAAATCATTTTCTATTTGTCTTTCTCTGACTTATTTTGCTTAATGCAATACTCTATAGCTCCATCCATGTTGTTGCAAATGGAAAGATTTCATTCTTTTTTATGGCTGAATAATATTCCATTGTGTGTATATATATATGCATATATATTTATATACATGTATATACATGTACATATACATATACATGTATATACATGTACATATACATATACATGTGTATGTACATGTATGTATATATGTATATATATACACTACATCTTCTTTATTCATTCAGATAAACAACATAGTGATTCAACATTTATATGCATTGCAAAATTCTCACCACAACAAGGGTAGTTACCATCTTTTACCATATAAAGTTATTACAATTTTATTAATTATATTCTCAAGGCTGTACTTTTCATCTCTGTGACTTATTAATCTTATAACTGGAAGTTTATACCTCTTAATTCCCTTCATTCATAGTATTCTTTTTTTTTTTCTTTCTTTTGCTTTATTTGGTTTGGTTTGGTTTCCAGTTTATATTCAAATTCCAGTTGGTTAACTTATAGTGTTATATGAATTTCAGAAGTGCAATTTAGTGATTCATCACTTACATATAACAACCAGTGTTCATCACAAATGCCTTCCTTAATAACCATCACCCAATAAACCAATCAACCCACCCACCTCTCATCCATCAACTCTCAGTTTCTTCTCTATAGTTAAGAGTCTCTTTTATGGTTTGCCTCACTCTTTTTTTTTTTTTTTTTGCCCTATGTTCATATATTTTGTTTCTTAATTCCACATTTGGGAGAAATCATAAAGTATTTATCTTTCTCTGACTCTTTCATTTAGCATAGTACACATTAGCTCTATCCATGTCATTGCAAATGGCAAGATTTCATTCTTTTTTATGGCTGAGTAATATTCCATTGTGTGTATATATATATATATATATATATATATATATATATATACCACCTCTTTATCCATTCATCAGTCAATGGACATTTGGGCTCTTTTTATAATTTGGCGATTGTTGATAATGTTGCTATAAACATTGGGGTACTGAATCAGTATTTTTGTATCCTTTGGATAAATACCTAATAGTGAAATTGCTGGATTGCAAGGTAGTTCTATTTTTTTTTAACTTTTTGAGGAAGCTCCATACTGTTTCCAGAGTGGCTGCACAAGTTCACATTTCCACCGACAGTGTATGAGGGCTCCCCTTTCTCCACATCCTCACCAATACCTGTTGTTTCCTGGTTAATTTTAGAGATTCTGACAGGTGTGAGGTGATATCACATTGCAATTTCAATTTGTAGTTCCCTGATGCTGAGTGATGTTAAACATCTTTTCATGTGTCTGTTAGCCATTTCTATGTCTTCTTTGGAAAAATGTCTATTCATGTCTTCTGCCCAGTTTTTAATTGGATTATTTGTTTTTTGGGGGTTGAGTTTGATAAGTTCCTTATAGATTTTGAATACTGACCTTTTATCAGATATGTCATTTGCAAATATCTTCTCCCATTCCATAGGTTTCTTTTTAGTTTTGTTGATTGTTTTCTTTGCTGTGCAGAAGCTTTTTTATCTTGATGAAGTCCTAATAGTTTATTTTTGCTTATCTTATCTCAGGAGACATATTTAGTAAGAAGTTGCTAAGGCCAATTTCAAAGAGGTTACTGCCTGTGTTCTCCTCTATGATTTTGATGGTTTCCTGCCTCACTTTAGGTCTTTCATCCATTTGAATTTATTTTCGTGTATCGTATAAGAAAGTGGCCCATGTATTCTACATGTTGCTGTTCAGTTTTCCCAACACCATTTGTTTAAGAGACTTTTTTCCATTGTATATTCTTTCCTGTGTTGGAGATTAGTCTACCATATAGTCGTGGGTCCATTTCTGGGTTTCCTATTCTGTTCCATTGATCTATGTGTCTGTTTTTGTGCCAGTACCATACTCTCTGGATCACTATAGCTCTGTAATATGACTTTAAGTCTGGGATTCTGATGTCTTCAGCTTTGCTCTTCTTTTTTTTCAAGATTTCTTTGGCTATTCTGAGTCTTTTGTAGTTCCATACAAATTTTTGCATTGTTTGTTCTAGCTCTGTGGAAAATTCTGGTGGTATTTTGATACAGATTCCATTAAAGGTGTAGATTGCTTTGGGTAGCGTAACTATTTTAACAATGTTTGTACTTCCAATCCACAAGCATATAATATTTTTTTTCCATTTCTTTGTATCATCTTCACTTTCTTTTGTAAGTGTTTTCTATTTTTTTGGAGTCCAGATCATTTTCTGGTATGCATTTTAATGGTTGCATTATATTCCATCATAAGGATATTCCGGCATTTATTTTACCACTTTTTAGTTTTTATACATTTGGGTTACTCTTTTATTTATATATTTTGCCATTATAAGTAATAATGTGATTAATTTTTAAATAAATTTGATTTTTAAACCATTTTATATTTATAGAAAAATTTTAATATAGTATAGAGAATTATTGTATACACCACAGTTTCCCCTATTCATTATCATCTTACATTATAATGGTATATTTGTCACAATTAAGAAACCAATAATGATACATTTTTTTATTAACTGAATTTCATACTTCATTAGATTTTTTTGTTTTTCCCTAATGTCCTTTTTCTGTTCCAGAATCTCATCCAGAATACCACATTACATTTTGTCATCAATTTATCCTCAGGCTCCTCTAAACTGTGATAGATTCTCAGAATTTTGTTGATTTTTATGACCTTGACAGTTTGAGGAATACAGACCATGTATTTTGTAAAATGTCTATTGAGATGGCTGATGTATTTCTCATGATTAGATTCATACTGTGTATTCTTAGGAGGAAGATTATAGAAGTAAGCTCCATTCTCATCACATAATATCAAAGGTAAATACTATCAATATGACTTGTGATTATTAATATTGACCTTGGTCACCTGGCTGAGGTAATATTTATCATGTTCTCCACTCCAAAATTACTCTTTTCTCCCACTTTCCATATTCTACTATTTGGAAGCAAACCATTCTGCACACTCCACACTTAAGGGATGGATTATGATTATTTTTTTGCACGCTTTTGCCCATATGTTTTCCCCTTAAAGCCAGTTCTTGGAAATAGAATTGCTTGGTTAAAGATTTGGGAACTCTAACAATATCATTAATTATGTATTACAAAGTGATATAAGGTCATAGGAAAAATGGAACGCCACAAAAACAGAAAGCAAGAGAGACTTTTTTTTCCTCTTGTCATCCACAACACTTTGGTATATATGATTCCTAATTGTATAATTTCATGACATTTGCACATATGTATGCACACACACACTTGCAAAGATGGGTCATGTCACATGCCATGCACACTCCACACCTGTCCTCCACATGCCACAAAGCTGATACACACTGCACATGCCTGTACACACACAGCGAGTTAAAAAAAAACAACATGTTTTGTAATTATTTTTTCACTTGCTATTTGACCATTAAAGTGTAGGCTATGGAGCCACACTGTCTGGGTTTTAATCCAGGCTCTGCCTTATGCTACCTGTGTGACCTTGAGCAATTCGCTTAGCTGCTCTAAGATTTGTTTTAGAGCAGTTGAGAGATGATTAAATTAGAATACACATGGAGAGCTTAGAACAATGACTGGAAAGTTACTCAGTAAGTGTTCAATAAAGGTTTTAGTAAGCAAATAATCAGTAAATATTTTAGCTATTTTTTTATTATTGTTATTATTTTTTATATAGTTACATAGAACCTTATCTCATTCTTTTCAATGGCAAAATGATATTGAATTATATAGGTATACTAAATTAATCCAATGACAATATGGTGCTGTATTGTATAGGATACTAAATTAATATGATCTATTGCTGTCAATGCCCCTCTGTTTTTAATAAGATTTTTAAAATTAAAATAATACATGTACATTATTAAAAATAAACAGAAACTGAAATCATACTAAATAATGTAAAATTAAAAGTAAAACTCCTCATTCTTTCCCACTCCACAAAGGTAAAAACTTTTAAATGGTTTCTGCATAGCTCTAGAAGTTCTACTGATGGTAACCATTATAAATTCAAACAATACACCTTAATTTCTGTGGTCAGTCTATCATTTTTAGACACCCTATAATTGACTGTCCATTGTGAAAGGTGACAATTTATTGCATTTATACAGCCTCTCCCCTCCCATGTTGAGACCATGGAGAAAGTAATGTACTCTTCTCTCTTTAAACCTGTCTCTCATACAATGTTCCAAGAATTTACAAGTGCCATGGGTTTTCTTTTATTGTAATTTTCACATTTCGTTGCTTATTCTAGGTCATAATGAGCTGCTACTGTTTCCTACATCGTTATTACTTACAATACATATTATCAAAAGACCCTGAAAAAGGTTTTACAAGTTTATTTTCCAATCAACAGTTTATGAGTGTCCATTTCCCTCCCACACCTGCCAAAACTTGAATAATTTTTCTTTAAAATGTCTACTTATTAGATGAGTCGTGGTATTATGTTTTTAAATTTATCTGCTTACCAGTGAGGTTGAAAAATATTGTATTCTTCAACTGGCAGTGTGATATACCTTTTGATTAAAAGCTACACCACATGAATAAGAGACTTGGGCTCAAGTACAAACATTACGATCCAGACAAGTGAGTTAACCTTTCTGAAGCTCAGTTTAATCATATTTCAAATGGAGGTAATTATAAGACAGTTGACCCTTAACACAGGTTTGATCTGTGCAGGTCCACTTATACATGGATTTTTTATAGTACAGTACTGTAGATGTATTTTCCTTATGATTTTCTTATTAGTATTTTTTCTAGCTTATTTTATTGTAAAAATACAATATATAATATGTATAACATACAAAATACGTGTTGATCAATCATTTATGTTGTTAATAGGTTGCTGGCCAATAGTAGGCTATCAGCAGTTTACATTTTGGGAGAATCAAAAGTTATACATAAATTTTCAACTGTGCAAGAAGTCATTGTCCCTAACCCCCATGATATTCAAGGGTATATTCTTCATAGTATTTCTGTGAGAACCAAATGAGAAAATTCCTGTAAAGACCTGAGCATAATACTTATCATAAGGATTAAATAGACATTGGCTCCTGTTATTTCATGTTTATTGTTTCTTATTTCCTTTTTGTACTTTCCATTTTACTGAAGTTTATATATTTAGGTTATTAAAACTTTGTCATATATGTTGCATTTTTCTTGTTTTTAGTTGCTTTTAAATTTTATTTATAATTACTTGATATAGAGATATCTTAAAATAATGTAACCATAGCTATTGCATTTCCTTTATGGATTCTGCTTTTGATATTATGCTTAAAATTGCCTTTCCCGGGGCGCCTGGGTGGCTCAGTCAGTTAAGCATCCAACTTGGGCTCAGGTCATGATCTCATGGTTCATGGGTACCAGCCTTGTGTGGGTTTCTGTGCTGACAGCTTAGACCCTGGAGCCTGCTTCGGATTCTGTGTCTCCATGCCTCTTTGCCCCTGCCTTGCTCACGTTCTGTCTCTCTTTCCTTCTCAAAAGTAAATAAAACCTTAAAAAAAAGAATTGCCTTCCCCATTCAAAGATTATATATGTATGTATGTATGTATGTATGTATGTATGTATGTATCTATATACAGATTATATGTATGTATAGATTATATATGTACATATATCCTTCTATTTCCTCATATTTATATCATACGTTAATCTTTTAATTTTAGGCATATGAATTATTAATTAATCTGGAATTTATGAGTTAAAGAGGTTAATTGTACCTCCTTTTTCAATAGACAGCTAGTTTTCTCAATATTATTATTATTATTTTTTATTTTATTTTATTTATTTATTTTTTTAATATATGAAATTTACTGTCAAATTGGTTTCCATACAACACCCAGTGCTCATCCCAAAAGGTGCCCTCCTCAATACCCATCACCCACCCTGCCCTCCCTCCCACCCTGCCCTCCCTCCCACCCCCCATCAACCCTCAGTTTGTTCTCAGTTTTTAACAGTCTCTAATGCTTTGGCTCTCTCCCACTCTAACCTCTTTTTTTTTTTTTTTTTTCCCTTCCCCTCCCCCATGGGTTTCTGTTATGTTTCTCAGGATCCACATAAGAGTGAAACCATATGGTATCTGTCTTTCTCTGTATGGCTTATCTCACTTAGCATCACACTCTCCAGTTCCATCCATGTTGCTACAAAAGGCCATATTTCATTTTTTCTCATTGCCACGTAGTATTCCATTGTGTATATAAACCACAATTTCTTTATCCATTCATCAGTTGATGGACATTTAGGCTCTTTCCATAATTTGGCTATTGTTGAGAGTGCCGCTATAAACATTGGGGTACAGGTGCCCCTATGCATCAGTACTCCTGTATCCCTTGGATAAATTCCTAGCAGTGCTATTGCTGGGTCATAGGGTAGGTCTATTTTTAATTTTCTGAGGAACCTCCACACTGCTTTCCAGAGCGGCTGCACCAATTTGCATTCCCACCAACAGTGCAAGAGGGTTCCTGTTTCTCCACATCCTCTCCAGCATCTATAGTCTCCTGATTTCTTCATTTTGGCCACTCTGACTGGCGTGAGGTGGTATCTGAGTGTGGTTTTGATTTGTATTTCCCTGATAAGGAGCGACGTTGAACATCTTTTCATGTGCCTGTTGGCCATCCGGATGTCTTCTTTAGAGAAGTGTCTATTCATGTTTTCTGCCCATTTCTTCACTGGGTTATTTGTTTTTCGGGTGTGGAGTTTGATGAGCTCTTTATAGATTTTGGATACTAGCCCTTTGTCCGATGTGTCATTTGCAAATATCTTTTCCCATTCCGTTGGTTGCCTTTTAGTTTTGTTGGTTCTTTCCTTTGCTGTGCAGAAGCTTTTTATCTTCATAAGGTCCCAGTAATTCACTTTTGCTTTTAATTCCCTTGCCTTTGGGGATGTGCCGAGTAAGAGATTGCTACGGCTGAGGTCAGAGAGGTCTTTTCCTGCTTTCTCCTCTAAGGTTTTGATGGTTTCCTGTCTCACATTCAGGTCCTTTATCCATTTTGAGTTTATTTTTGTGAATGGTGTGAGAAAGTGGTCTAGTTTCAACCTTCTGCATGTTGCTGTCCAGTTCTCCCAGCACCATTTGTTAAAGAGACTGTCTTTTTTCCATTGGATGTTCTTTCCTGCTTTGCCAAAGATGAGTTGGCCATACGTTTGTGGGTCTAGTTCTGGGGTTTCTATTCTATTCCATTGGTCTATGTGTCTGTTTTTGTGCCAATACCATGCTGTCTTGATGATGACAGCTTTGTAGTAGAGGCTAAAGTCTGGGATTGTGATGCCTCCTGCTTTGGTCTTCTTCTTCAAAATTACTTTGGCTATTCGGGGCCTTTTGTGGTTCCATATGAATTTTAGGATTGCTTGTTCTAGTTTCGAGAAGAATGCTGGTGCAATTTTGGTTGGGATTGCATTGAATGTGTAGATAGCTTTGGGTAGTATTGACATTTTGACAATATTTATTCTTCCAATCCATGAGCAGGGAATGTCTTTCCATTTCTTTATATCTTCTTCAATTACCTTCATAAGCTTTCTATAGTTTTCGGCATACAGATCTTTTACATCTTTGGTTAGATTTATTCCTAGGTATTTTATGCTTCTTGGTGCAATTGTGAATGGGATCAGTTTCTTCATTTGTCTTTCTGTTGCTTCATTGTTAGTGTATAAGAATGCAACTGATTTCTGCACATTGATTTTGTATCCTGCAACTTTGCTGAATTCATGTATCAGTTCTAGCAGACTTTTGGTGGAGTCTATCGGATTTTCCATGTATAATATCATGTCATCTGCAAAAAGCGAAAGCTTGACTTCATCTTTGACAATTTGGATGCCTTTGATTTCCTTTTGTTGTCTGATTGCTGATGCTAGAACTTCCAGCACTATGTTAAACAACAGCGGTGAGAGTGGGCATCCCTGTCGTGTTCCTGATCTCAGGGAAAAAGCTCTCAGTTTTTCCCCATTGAGGATGATGTTAGCTGTGGGCTTTTCATAAATGGCCTTTATGATCTTTAAGTATGTTCCTTCTATCCCGACTTTCTCAAGGGTTTTTATTAAGAAAGGGTGCTGGATTTTGTCAAAGGCCTTTTCTGCATCGATTGACAGGATCATATGGTTCTTCTCTTTTTTTTTTGTTAATGTGATGTATCACGTTGATCGATTTGCGAATGTTGAACCAGCCCTGCATCCCAGGAATGAATCCCACTTGATCATGGTGAATAATTCTTTTTATATGCTGTTGAATTCGATTTGCTAGTATCTTATTAAGAATTTTTGCATCCATATTCATCAAGGATATTGGCCTGTAGTTCTCTTTTTTTACTGGGTCTCTGTCTGGTTTAGGAATCAAAGTAATACTGGCTTCATAGAATGAGTCTGGAAGTTTTCCTTCCCTTTCTATTTCTTGGAATAGCTTGAGAAGGATAGGTATTATCTCTGCTTTAAATGTCTGGTAGAACTCCCCTGGGAAGCCATCTGGTCCTGGACTCTTATTTGTTGGGAGATTTTTGATAACCGATTCAATTTCTTCGCTGGTTATGGGTCTGTTCAAGCTTTCTATTTCCTCCTGATTGAGTTTTGGAAGAGTGTGGGTGTTTAGAAATTTGTCCATTTCTTCCAGGTTGTCCAATTTGCTGGCATATAATTTTTCATAGTATTCCCTGATAATTGTTTGTATCTCTGAGGGATTGGTTGTAATCATTCCATTTTCATTCATGATTTTATCTATTTGGGTCATCTCCCTTTTCTTTTTGAGAAGCCTGGCTAGAGGTTTGTCAATTTTGTTTATTTTTTCAAAAAACCAACTCTTGGTTTCGTTGATCTGCTCTACAGTTTTTTTAGATTCTATATTGTTTATTTCTGCTCTGATCTTTATGATTTCTCTTCTTCTGCTGGGTTTAGGCTGCCTTTGCTGTTCTGCTTCTATTTCCTTTAGGTGTGCTGTTAGATTTTGTATTTGGGATTTTTCTTGTTTCTTGAGATAGGCCTGGATTACAATGTATTTTCCTCTCAGGACTGCCTTCGCTGCATCCCAAAGCGTTTGGATTGTTGTATTTTCATTTTCGTTTGTTTCCATATATGTTTTAATTTCTTCTCTAATTGCCTGGTTGACCCACTCATTCGTTAGTATGGTGTTCTTTAACCTCCATGCTTTTGGAGGTTTTCCAGACTTTTTCCTGTGGTTGATTTCAAGCTTCATAGCATTGTGGTCTGAAAGTATGCATGGTATAATTTCAATTCTTGTAAACTTATGAAGGGCTGTTTTGTGACCCCGTATATGATCTATCTTGGAGAATGTTCCATGTGCACTCGAGAAGAAAGTATATTCTGTTGCTTTGGGATTCAGAGTTCTAAATATATCTGTCAAGTCCATCTGATCCAATGTATCATTCAGGGCCCTTGTTTCTTTATTGACTGTGTGTCTAGATGATCTATCCATTTCTGTAAGTGGGGTGTTAAAGTCCCCTGCAATGACCACATTCTTATCAATAAGGTTGCTTATGTTTATGAGTAATTGTTTTATATATCTGGGGGCTCGGGTATTTGGCGCATAGACATTTATAATAGTTAGCTCTTCCTGGTGGATAGACCCTGTGATTATTATATAATGCCCTTCTTCATCTCTTGTTACAGCCTTTAATTTAAAGTCTAGTTTGTCTGATATAAGTATGGCTACTCCAGCTTTCTTTTGGCTTCCAGGAGCATGATAAATAGTTCTCCATCCCCTCACTCTCAATCTAAAGGTGTCCTCAGATCTAAAATGAGTCTCTTGTAGACAGCAAATAGATGGGTCTTGTTTTTTTATCCATTCTGATACCCTATGTCTTTTAGTTGGCGCATTTAATCCATTTACATTCAGTGTTATTATAGAAAGATATGGGTTTAGAGTCATTGTGATGTCTGTATGTTTTATGCTTGTAGTGATGTCTCTGGTACTTTGTCTCACAGGATCCCCCTTAGGATCTCTTGTAGGGCTGGTTTCGTGGTGACAAATTCCTTCAGTTTTTGTTTGTTTGGGAAGCCCTTTATCTCTCCTTCTATTCTAAATGACAGACTTGCTGGATAAAGGATTCTCGGCTGCATATTTTTTCTGTTTAGCACACTGTAGATATCGTGCCAAGCCTTTCTGGCCTGCCAAGTTTCAAAGGAGAGATCAGTCACGAGTCTTATAGGTCTCCCTTTATATGTGAGGGCACGTTTATCCCTTGCTGCTTTCAGAATTTTCTCTTTATCCTTGTATTTTGCCAGTTTCACTATGATATGTCGTGCAGAAGATCGATTCAAGTTACGTCTGAAGGGAGTTCTCTGTGCCTCTTGGATTTCAATGCCTTTTTCCTTCCCCAGTTCAGGGAAGTTCTCAGCTATAATTTCTTCAAGTACCCCTTCAGCACCTTTCCCTCTCTCTTCCTCCTCTGGGATACCAATTATGCGTATATTATTTTTTTTTAGTGTATCACTTAGTTCTCTAATTTTCCCCTCATACTCCTGGATTTTTTTATCTCTCTTTCTTTCAGCTTCCTCTTTCTCCATAACTTTATCTTCTAGTTCACCTATTCTCTCCTCTGCCTCTTCAAGCCGAGCTATCGCGGTTTCCATTTTATTTTGCATTTCGTTTAAAGCGTTTTTCAGCTCCTCGTGACTGGTCCTTAGTCCCTCGATCTTTGTGGCAAGAGATTCTCTGCTGTCCTGTATACTGTTTTCAAGCCCAGCGATTAATTTTATGACTATTATTCTAAATTCACTTTCTGTTATATTATTTAAATCCTTTTTGATCAGTTCATTAGCTGTTGTTATTTCCTGGACATTCTTCTGAGGGGAATTCTTCCGTTTGGTCATTTTGGAGAGTCCCTGGCGTGGTGAGGACCTGCAGTGCCCTTCCCCTGTGCTGTGGTGTATAACTGGAGTTAGTGGGCGGGGCCGCAGTCCGACCCGATGTCTGCCCCCGGCCCACTGCTGGGGCCACAGTAAGACTGGTGTGTGCCTTCTCTTCCCCTCTCCTAGGGGTGGGATTCACTGTGGGGTGGCGTGTCCCGTCTGGGCTACTTGCACACTGCCAGGCTTGTGTTGCTGGGGATCTGGCGTATTAGCTGGGGTGGGTAGGCAAGGTGCACGGGGGCAGGAGGGGCAGGCTTAGCTCGCTTCTCCTTAGGTGATCCACTTCAGGAGGAGCCCTGTGGCAGCGGGAGGGAGTCAGATCCGCTGCTGGAGGTTTGGCTCCGCAGAAGCACAGAGTTGGGTGTTTGCGCGGAGCGAGCAAGTTCCCTGGCAGGAACTGGTTCCCTTTGGGATTTTGGCTGAGGGATGGGCTGGGGAAATGGCGCTGGCGCCTTTGTTCCCCGCCAAGCTGAGCTCTGCCGTCCGGGGGCTCAGCAGCTCTCCCTCCCTTTGTCCTCCAGCCTTCCCGCTTTCCGAGCAGAGCTGTTAACTTATGACCTCCCAGACGCTAAGTCGCGCTTGCTGTCGGAACACAGTCTGTCCGGCCCCTCCGCTTTTGCCAGCCAGACTCGGGGGCTCTGCTTGGCCGGCGAGCCGCCCCTCCGCCCCGGCTCCCTCCCGCCAGTCCGTGGAGCGCGCACCGCCTCGCCGCCCTTCCTACCCTCTTCCGTGGGCCTCTAGTCTGCGCTTGACTCCGGAGACTCCCTTCTGCTAATCCTCTGGCGGTTTTCTGGGTTCTTTAGGCAGGTGTAGGTGGAATCTAAGTGATTGGCAGGATGCGCTGTGAGCCCCGCGTCCTCCTACGCCGCCATCTTCCGGAACCTATCTAATTTATTTTTAATTTTAAATAGCATTAAGTAAATATATGAGATTTGATGTTTCATTAATGGAAGTTGTGTTTAAAATTTTTGAATCATTGTTATATACATTTTTCTAGGATTAGATAGTAGAGATGACTGCAAAACACTTTGAAAAGTTTTAAAGCAAGCAGACTTATAGAATTAATGTGTGATTTGATTATTATAAAAACACATTCCTCCTTCTCCAGTGTGGTGAGCTCTATACTGAGAATTAGTAGATCTGGCATCTAGTCTTTGTTTTGACACTAAAGAGAACTTAGACCACAGGCAAGTTACTTTTTCTCCTTAGTTTCCTAAATTTTGAAATAAATCATTTCATAAGAAGATCGTTAAGGTTTATTCCAGCTCTAATAGTCTATAATTATATCTTCCTATCTAGTCTTGCTAAAGTTCTCATATTTTTTGTTTCTTTAAAAACACTGAATGATTTATTAAAAGACAAATATTGTCTGAAAAAAGTTGCACATTAATCCATTATTAACCTTTAAAACATCAACTTGATTCAATTCATTAGATTAGCTATGAAGTGCCTGAGGGAATAGAAGTAGGAAATGTTTGACATAAACTCTGTCACAGTAAACAAACCTTATCCAGGTCGTAGTAAGTGTATGCTTCTGTAAAATAGTGTGGAAATTTTCAGCAGCCCTTAGTTACATTTGCATTCAAAAGTGAGAAGAAGAAGTATGAGTTCTCTCCCTCTTATTATGGAGACTTTCCAAAACATTCACACACAACTTGTACATACATCTAATTGATCACACATTAGTCACTTAGCTATACATAACTGCAAAAGATTCCTGGAAACAATAAATTTTATTCTGTCAATGAGCCCTGAAAAAAAAAAAAAAGAATCTACTTACTCTGGATACAGAGAATGATCTACATTGGAGGCCAGCAGTTATCTGGGCCACAAAATGCACTATCAGAGTCTGAGATCCCTCCATACCTTACTACTTTTTATTAAGGATAGAAAGTCTTCAGCCCAAATGTCCATTGATGGATAAATGGATAAAGAAGGTGTGGTATGTATATACAATGGAGTATTACTCAACAATCAAAAAGAATGAAATCTTGACATTTGCAACTACATGGATGGAACTAGAGGGTGTTATGCTAAACAAAATTAGTCAGCCAAAGAAAGACAAATATCATATGACTTCACTCATATGAGGACTTTGAGAGACAAAACAGATGAACATAAGGGAAGGGAAGCAAAAAATAATATAAAAACAAGGAGGGGACAAAACATAAAAGACTGTTAAATATGGAGAACAGAGGGTTACTGAAGGGTTGTGGGAAGGGTATGGGCTAAATGGCTGAGGGGCATTAAGGAATCTACACCTGAAATTGTTGCACTATATGCTAACTGACTTGGAAGTAAATTAAAAAAAAAAAAAAAAAAACAAATGGAAGTGAAAAAAAAAATAAAATAAATCAGTTGCAGAGAAGCCTTAAACTTTGTAACATGGTACTGCCATAATTATCTAAATAGGTAATAATAACAGGCTAGAATCCCAGAAAAGTATAAATATCATTGGAAGATAAAGCCTCTAATGCTAACAGCCATAATATAATAAGAATAAAAGCAATAATAAATAACATGTAGAAGTTCACTTTGTGTCTTGGATTGTACCCAATTATACATCTGAAAGAGCAAAAAATATATTCAAATTAAGAAATAAAGGATTAGAAAAATCTTTCACTATGATTACCCTTACAGAATGAACATATCAATGTCTGCCAAAATTCAGGAAACAAGATACAAACAGGAAAAAAATAACCTCCTTCTAGAATTTTTATGTTTGCCCGTATCATATATTGATTTTAAAGACAAAAAAACATTTCAATAAGCGATTATTTTTGCATCTTAATTAATTGGAAAACCATGTTTTAGATGCCATTTTAATGTATTGAGCAATTGTCAAAGAAAAACATCCTCACCCATTCAATGTTGTTTCACAAGATAATCAAGATCATTTTATATTATTGTTAATTTTTCTATCCATTCTATCTGTTAGTTTAATGAGGAAAGTGTATGTAAAGAATTTGGAACAGAGGAGCATATAGTATTGTATTTTTTTCAAAAATAATAATTCTAAGACCATAAGAACGATGGACCTCTAAAAAAATAACAAGAGACCTGCTGGTGTGCTGCAAATTGAGATGACTCATTTTGAACAAAGGCCTCACAAAATCTGTGAGGCAAACAGAGGATGAGCCACAGCAGTGACAGACCAAGAAGAAATAATTATAACTGTATAACGAACCAAAGAACAAATGGTAACAGAAAAACTATTGCAAATTACCCACATAGTGTCATTTTAGGGACATTAGACAAACATGTATCTTTCCAACAACAGATATGGAGTCTGAAATTCACAGATCAAACACGATATGAATTACAAAGAAAAGTAACAGAATAACTTGTTATCAATTATTAATACCAAATCACATATTTATTTATCATCCTAGCACTCACCTAGTAGGATTTGGGGTGAAAGAGGTAATGGATAGGTAATGGTGATGTGAAAATATGAAGGAAAGAATAATAGCAGGTTTAGATGGGAGAATGGGAGGAATAAAATCACTAGAACATTCCCTAGATAGCAGGAGATAGGACTTTGGGAAGTTAATACAACACATATGATTAACAAATAAAAGAAAAATAGATGATCTCAAGACTTGGAAGATGGCAGCAGAGTAGGAGGACCCTAGGCTGACCCCGTCCCACAAATACAAATAGTAACTATGAAATCATCATAAATACCCCAGAAATTTACCTGAAGATGGACAGAACAAACTCTACAACTAAAAGTAGACAAGAGGCCACATCAAAGAAAGTAGGAAGTGTGGAGATATGGTTTGGAAGAGAAACAATTGTGACTTCTGCAGTGGGGAGATAGCCACAGTCCAGAGAAAGGGAGAAACAGAGTAACATATAGTTGAGCGCACAGGGAAAGCAAATTGCCATAGCAATTGACTTGGAAATGAAAAGGGGCCGAATTTTATGACTTCTGACAATGAGTGGGTCCTAAAGCATGTAGTTTATAGGTCAGTGAAATTGGCTGGGGTACAGCCCAGAGGGCATTGCACTACTCTTGGACAGAAAGCAGGCAAACAACCTATGCACATATAGCGTGAAAACAGTGATGTAAAGAGTATCTGGGGCACACAGTGGGATGTTATTTGATCATCTTAGGCAGCATTCAGAGAGATAACCCTCTAGGAACAAAGAAACTGGCTTTTGCCATTTACCTTCCCCACCACTCAGCATAAGCACTGGGACACCTGAAGGAATAAAAGAAGTGCTGAAACTTGCTACCTAACTTGTTTACACCAAACCTGCACATAAGTGGAACTTCCCTTCCCAGCCACACTTGCCTTAGTCCCATATGGCAAGACCCATCACCCAGAAGACTGGCCCAAACCTGTGCTCATGCTACATCTTCTGACTTGGGAATTTTGGGGAGCTTTGGTTCTGGCAGTGGTGGTGACAAGTCTCATTTCACATGCAGACCACAGGACACCTAGTTAAAATACACTATATTCAGGCCAGA
The DNA here is from genome assembly GCF_024362965.1 of Panthera pardus. NCBI lineage: Eukaryota > Metazoa > Chordata > Mammalia > Carnivora > Felidae > Panthera > Panthera pardus. The sequence continues at coordinate 51,743,562 of NW_026526843.1, read as the reverse complement.
GACCAAACACTGCCCAAAATAAGCAGACATCCTCTGCAGATGACTGGCCTAAAGTATAAAGCATCCAGGACAAAACAGTGGAGCACAAACAAGCACACATTGGAGATAATCCTTGATGTTCCAGGTCTTGGAGAACAGGACTAATGCATTCCAGGGCACTATAGGACTTCTTCTTCATAAGGCCATTACCCTCAAGAACAAGAGATGCAGCTGGCATTCATAACAAATCAGGAACAGAGACTGAGACAAAATAAGAAGACAGAAAAATTTATCCCAAATAAAAGAGCAGGACGATTTCACAACAAGAGATCTAAGCAAAGCAGATATATGTAACATGCCTGATGGAGTATTTAAAGCAATGATTATAAGGATACTCACTGGGCTTGAGAAAAGAGCGATAGATATCAGTGAGATACTTAGCAAAGATATAAAAAAGAACCAATCAGAGATTAAGAGTACAACAAATGAGATTGGAAAAATATTTAATTCAATAAACTGCAGGCTGGAAGAAAGAGGGGAACAAATTAATGAACTAAAAGACAGAGTAATAGAAAGTAATCAAGATGAACAAAAGAGAAAAAAAAAGAATTATTCAAAATGAGAATAGATTTAGAGAACTCAGTGACTCTATCAAATGTAATAATATTTATATTATAGGAGTCCCAGAAGAAAAAGAAAAAGAAAAAGAGGCAGAAAATTTATTTGAGGAAATAAAGCTGAAAATTTCCTTAATGTGGGATAGGAAACTGATATCCAAATCTAGGAAGTACAAATCACCCCCAACAAAATCAACAAAAAAGATACACACCAAGACATATTGCAATAACATGGGAAAATGTAGTGATAACAACAACAACAACAAAAGTTTAAAAACAGCAAGACAGGGCCTTCTGGGTGGCTCAGTTGGTTGAGTAGCCGGCTTCAGCTCAGGTCATGATCTCGCTGTTTGTGAGTTTGAGCCCTGTGTCGGGCTCTGTGCTGACAGTTCAGAGCCTGGAGCCTGTTTCAGATTCTGTGTCTCCCTTTTTCTCTGTCCATTCCTTGATCATGGTCTCTCTTTCTCAAAAATAAATAAACTTTAACAATATATTAAAATAAAATAAAATAAAATAAAATAAAATAAAATAAAATAAAATCAGCAAGTCAAAGAAGACAGTAACATATAAGTGAAACCCCCTAAGGTTAGCAGAGGATTTTTCACCAGAAAAGTTCAAGCCAGAAGGGAGTGGGGTGATATATTCAAAATGACATATGAAAAAAATCTTCAGCCAACAACACTCTACCCAGCAAGACTATCATTCAGAATGGAAGGAGATATTCAGTTTTCCACACAAACAAAAACTAAAGGAGTTCATGACCTCTAAACCATCCCTGAAAGAAATATTAAAGGGGACACTTTAAGTGGAAAGGAGAGAACAAATGTGACAGTACAAAGGTAGGAAAACAAAAGCAGTAAAAATGAATATTTCTATAACAAATCAGTCAAGGAAATCACAAAATAAAATGATGTAAAATATAATAACACATAGCTAAAACGTGGGAAGAAGAGGAAAAATGAATGGGTCAAACTTAAACAAACCTCAATTTAGTATAGACTGTTATATGCAGAACAAGTTATATACAAATCTAATGGTAAATGTGTATCAAATATTACATATCACAAATATGAAAAGAAAAAAGATAAATAAATACAAATATATCTCTAAATAAGCAAAACATGAAAGAGAGAAAGACAAGAAAGGATCAGAGAAAATCTTCAGAACAATCACACACATGCAAAATAAAATGACAATAAATACATATCTATCAATAATTTCTTTGAATGTAAATGGACTAAACACTCCAATCAAAAGACATAGGGTGACAATGGATAAACAACAACAGCAACAACAATAACAGCATCCATCTATATGTTGCTTACAAGAGTCTCATTTTAGACCTAAAGACACAAGCACATTGAAAGTGAGGTGACAGAGGTCAAATGAAAGCCAGAAAAATACTCATATTGGATCAAATAGATTTTATTTTATAAGACTGTAACAGGAGACAATGAAGGGCACTATATAATCATAAAGGGCAATCCAACAAGAATATATAGCAATTGTACATTTATGCACCCAACTTACAAACACACATATACATAAAACATTTAATTTAAAAACGTAAAGGGAAAAGAGAGAAGATGGTAGTGGAGTAGGAGGACCCTAGGCTTGCCTTGCCCCATGAACACAACTAGATAACTATCAAATCACCATAAATACCCTGGAAATTGACCTGAAGATTGACAGAACAAACTTCACAACAAAAGGGAAAGAAGAAGCCACATCCAAAAGGGTAGGAATTTCAGAGCCATGGTTTAGGGTAGAAATGTATCATGGGTACTGCAGAGGGAAGGGAGCTGTGGTACTGGGGAAGGGTGAGAGAGAAAGGAGCACAGAAGGGAACACACACTGAGAACATTTCCCCAAAGACATTGGCTTGGAAAATTAGAAAGGCTGAATTTTGTGAGTTCTTGTAACCAGCAGGGATTAAAGCCTGGAGTTTTAAAGGTCATTTGGCATCTCTGGGATAGAACCTGGAGAGTATTGCACTGCTACTGGAGAGTAGGCAGGCAAACAACTCAGAGGCAGACAGAAAGGGAACAGCAATCTGAAGAACCCCTAGGGCACACAGAGGGGAGATTATTACCTTTTCTAAGAGTGCATCCATTAAAGGCAGAGTTCATAGAAAAGCCTCTCAGGGAACAAAGGACCTGGCTGGCAAGATTTGCCTCCCCCATCCCTCAGCATAAACACAGAGCCGCCTGCCACAAGCAGCACAGTGCTGATACTGGCTGCCTAACTTGCTTATACCAAGCCCCATATTCCTGCACTCTTTTGGGACTGTCCCATTTGGTCAAGCTTGCCTCAGTCACAGCACAGCAGGCCTCTCCACCAGAAGGCCAGCCAAACTCCTGCCCAAAACACATCTCCCAACCAGAGAGTTCTGCAAGGCCTCGTTTCTCATGGAAGTGGTGTCAAGTCTCAATTCACAAGAACACCAGAGTACACCTAGTTAAGACTGGCCACATTCAGTCCAAGGACCAAACATGGCGCAAAGTAGACAAGGAGAGCCTCTGCAGGTGACTGGCCTGAAGGATAGGGCAGCCACAACACAACAGCAGAACACAAGCAGCACACACCAGAGGCACTACCTCAAGTGTCAGACCCTGGGCACTACATGACCTTTTCTTCATAAGGTCATTTCCTTCAGTAGCAGGAGACATAAGTGGCTTTTCTAACACACGGAAGAAGGCAGAGACTTAGACAAAATGCCAAGATAGAGGAATTTATCCCAAATGAATAAAACAACAACAACAAAAAGATAAGACCGTGGCCAGAGATCTAAGCAAAACAGATATAAGTAATATGCCTGATGTAGAACTTAAAGCCACAATCATAAGGTTACTCACTGGGCTTGAAAAAAGAATATAACACTTCAAGGATACCCTTACCACAGAGATAAAAGAAGTAGAAAAGGATCACTCAGCAATGAAGTGTGCAATAAATTAGATTGCAAAGAGGCTTGATGCAATGAACAGCAGAGTAGGAGAAGAATAAGAATGAATTGGTGACATACAATACATAATACTGGAAAATAATGAAGATGAACAAAAGAGAGAATGAATAATTATGGAAAATGATAATAGACTTAGGCATATCAATTACTCCATCAAATGTAATAACATTTGTATTATAAGAGTCCCAAAAGAAGAAGAGTAAGAGAATGAGGCAGATAATTTATTTGAGGAAATAAAAGCTGAAAATTTCCTTAATCTGTGGAAAGAAACAGACATCAATATCCAAGAGGCACATTGAACTGCCATCAAAATCAACAAAAGCAGGCCAAGATCAAGACTTATTGCGATCAAATTGGCAAAAAAAAAGTGATAAAACAATCTTTAAAGCAGCAAGTCAAAAGTAGTCCTTAACTTACAAGGGATGACCCATAGGACTAGCTGGCAATTTCTCAACAAATCTTGGCAAGACAGAAAGGAGTGGTATGATATATTCAAAGTGATGAATGGGAAAAATCTACAAGCAACAATACTTTATCAAATAAGAGTAATATTCACAATACAAGGACAGATAAGGAGATTCCCAGACAAACAAAAACTGAAGGAGTTCACAACTATTACACCAATCCTGCAAGAAATATTAAAAGGAATTCTTTGACTGCAAAGGAGAGACCAAAATGACAAAGACAAGAAAGGACCAGATAAAATTTCCAGAAACAACTACAAGTAATACAATGGCACTAAATAAATATCTATCAATAATTACCTTGATTGTAAATGAAATAAATACTCCAAAGAAAAGACATAGGGTGCCAGAATGCATCAAAAACAAGAAGTATTTATATGCTGCCTGCAAGGACTCATTTTAGACCTAAAGACACCTGCAGATTGGAAATTGAGAGGATGTAGAAATATTTACAACCTAAATGATTTTCAAATTAAGCCAGAGTAGCAATATTTATATAAGACATACTAGAGTTTAAAACAGTCTGTAAAAAGAAACAAAGAAAGGCACTATTTAATCATAAATGCTAAAATTCAAGAAAAAGATATATAACAATTGAAAATGTTTATGTACCCAACATGGAACGCCCAAATATATGAAACAACTAATAATGAACATAAAGGAACTAATTGATAATATTTCAATTATAAGAGGGAACTTTAACTCCCTAGTAACATCAATTGACTGATCACCTAAACAAAAATAAACAATAAAAAGTGGCTTTGAATGACACACTGGACTAAAGGGACTTAGAAGATATATTCAGACAATTCCACCATAAAACTACAGAATACACTTTTTTATTTCAAATGCAGATGGAACATTCTCCAGAATGATCACATGTTGGGTCACAAAACAGGTTTCAATAAATACAAAAAGACTGAAATCGTACCATGTAACCTTTCTGACCACATGCTATGAAAAGTAGAAGTCAACCATAAGAAAAAAAATCTGGAAAGATTACAAATACATGGAAGTTAAACACCATGCTACTAAACAATGAATGGGTTAACGAAGTAATAAAATAAGATATTCAAAAAATACATGGAAACAAATGAAAATGAAAACACAATGGTCCAAAATTTAGGGATGCATTAAAAGTTTTCCTATGTGAGAATTATACAGCAATACAGGCATGGGTCAAAGATCAAGAAAAATCTCAAATAAAGAACTTAAACTTACACCTAAATGACATAGAAAATATACAACAATGAAGCTTAAACTGGAAGAAGGAAGGAAATAATAAAGATTAGAGGGGCGCCTGGGTGGCTCAGTCCATTGTGCATCTGACTTTGACTCAGGTCATGGTCTCACGGTTCGTGAATTTGAGCCCCGCGTTGGGATCTTTGCTGACAGCTCATAGCCTGGAGCCTGCTTCGGATTTTGTGTCTCCCTCTGTCTCTGCCCCTCCTCCACTCATGCTATGTCTCTCTCTCAAAAATAAATAAACATTAATAAAAGAAAATGTTTGAAAATAAAGATTAGATTAGAAGTAAATGCTATAGAACCAAACAACCAACAAACCCAATGAAATGATTCATTGAAAAGAAATTGATAACCCCTACCCATAATATCAAAAGGAAAAATATTAAAAACATCAAGTAAATAAATCATAAATGAGAGAGGATAAATATCAAGGGACATCACAGAAATACAATTATAACACAATATTCTGAAAAAACTATATGCCCACAAAATGGACAACATGGAAAAATTAGACAAATTCTTGGAAACATACATCCTACCAAAAGTGAAAAAGAAGAAATAGAAAATTTCAACATACTGATAACCAGAAAACAAATTAGATCATTAATAAAAAAAAAATAGAACAAACAAAATCTAGGGCAAGATGGCTTCCAGGCAATTTCTAACAAATATTTAAAGAAAAGTTAAAGCCTATTTTTCTCAAAATATTGCAAGAAATAGAAAAAGAAGGAAAACCTCCAAATTAATTCTATGAAATCAGCATTGCCTTGCTACAAAAACCAGATAAAGATACCAAAATAAAGAGAAGCTACAGGTGAATATCACTGATGAATATAGATGCAAAAATCTTAAACAAAACAGTAGCAAACTAAATTCAACAGTACATTAAAAAAATGATCACCATGATAAAATGGGAATTATTTCTAAGATTCAGGTGGTTCAATATTTGCAAATCAATAAAATTGATATATCACTTCAATAAGAGAAGAACCAGATGATCATTTCAATACATGCAGAAAAACCATTTGATGAAGTAAAACATCCATTCATGATAAAAACCCTCAACAATGTGGGTTGTGATGGAACATATTTCAATATTATAAAGGCCATATCTGAAAAATAAACAGCTGATATCATTCTCAATGGGGAAAAACTGAGAGCTTTTCCTGTACAGTCAGGAACAAGACAGAGATTTCCATTCTCATCCTTATTATTTAACATAGGACTGGAAATCCTAGCCACAGCAACAGAAAATAAATAAATAAATAAAAGGCATCAAAATTGATAATGAAAAAGTAAAACTTCCACTATTTGCAAAAGACATGGTACTCTATTTAGAAAACCTGAAAGAATCTACCAAAAAACTGCTAGAACTGAGACACAAATTCAGTAAATTTGTGCAGGGCACAAAATCAATGTAGAGAAATCTGTTGCATTTCTGTACACCAACAAAGGAGGAGCAGAATAGAAATTAAGGAATAAATCCCATTTACAATTGCACCAAAATCAATAAGATACTAATGAATAAGCATAACTAAAGAGGTAAAAGATCTGCACTCTGAACACAATAAAACAGTGATGAAATAAACTGAAGATGGCACAAAGAAGTGGAAAGAAATTCCATGCTCATAGATTGAAAGAACAAATATTGTTATAATATTTATACTAATCAAAGCAATCTGCACATTTAATGCAATCCTTATAAAAATATCAGCAGCATTTTTCACAGAGCTAAAACAAACAATCCTAAAATTTATGAGAAAGCATAAAAGACCCTGAATAGCCAAAGAAACCTTAAAAACCAAAAGCAAAGCTCGAGGCATCACACTTCTGGACTTGAAATGTTACTGCCACAAAAATAGACACATAGATCAGTGGAACAGAATAGAAAACCCAGAAAAAAATCCACAATTTTATGGTAAATTAATCTTTGACAAAGCAGGAATAAATATCCAATGGGAAAAAGTCTCTTCAACAAATGATGTTGAGAAAACTGGACAGCAACATGCAAAAGAATGAAACTGGAAAACTTTCTTACACCATACACGAAAATAAATTCAAAATGGATGTAAGACCTAAATATGCTACTTGAAGCCATAAAAATCCTAAAGGAAAACCTACTTGATAATAGCCATATCAGTAACCTACCTGATAATAGCCATATCAACTTTTTCTAGAAATATCTCTTGAAACAAGGGAAACAAAAGCAAAAATAAACTGTAGTGATTTCATCAAAATGAAAAGCTTCTGCACAGTTTAAGGATACAATGAAAACTCAAAGACCACATATGGAATGGGAGAAGATATTTGCAAATAATATATCTGATAAAGTGTTAGTATGCAAAATATTTAAACAACTTATAAAACTGAACACCCAATGGGGCGCCTGGGTGTCTCAGTCGATTAAGTATACGACTCTTGATTTTGGCTCAGGTCATGATCTCACGGTTTGTGAGATCAAGCCCCATGTTCGACTCTGCACTGACAGTGTGGAGCCTGCTTGAGATTTTCTCTCTCCCTCTCTCTCTGTTCCCCCCAAAAATAAACATTATAAAAAACCTGAAAACCCAAAAATGAATACTCCAATTAAAAAATTATCAGAAGACATGAATAGACATTTTACCAAAGAAGACATACAGATCCCCAAGAGACACATGAAAAGATGTTCAACATCACAGATCATCAGGATAATGCAAATCTAAACTACAAAGAGATATCACCTCACATCTTTCAGAATGGATAAAATGAACAACACAAGAAAGAACAGGTGTTGGTGAGGATGTGGAAAAGTGTTAACACTTAGCGCTGTTGGTGGGTAGGCAAACCATTGCATTCACTCTGGAAAAAAGTTGAAGGTTCCTCAAAAATTTAAAAATAGAACCACCCTATGATCCAGAAATGTCACTACTAGATACTTACCCAAATAATACAAAAATACTAATTCAAAGGGATACATGTATCTGGAGGTTTATAGCAGCATTATCTACAATAGCCAAATGATTGAAACAGCCCAGGTGTCCATCCACTGATGAATGGATAAAGAAGATGTGGCAAATATAATATAATATAATATAATATAATATAATATAATATATATATATATATAATGGAATATTACTGAGCCTAAAAAGGAATGAAGTTTTGCCATTTGCAAAGACATGCATGGAACTAGAGAGTATAATGCTAAGTCAAGTAAGTCAGAGAAAGATAAATACCATATAATGTCACTCGTATGTTTAAGAAACAGAACAAATGAGTAAAAGGAGAAAAAAAGAGAGACAAATCAAGAAATAGACTCTTCAGTATAGGGAACAACTGATGGTTACCAGAGTGGAAGAGTGGCGGAAATGAGTTTAATATGTGATAGGTTTAATTTGTGCCCTTGTCCTGATAAGCCCAAGGTGATGTATGGAATAGTGGAGATACTACACTGTTCACTTGAAGCTAATATTACACTGTACATTAACTAATAAGAATTTAAATTAAAAATTAAAAAATATAAAAAGGAACTAATTGATAATAATACAAATATAAGAGAGGACTTTAACACCCCACTTACCTCAAGGACAGACTATCTAAACATAAAATCAACAAGGAAACAGTAGATTTTAATGACACACTGGACCAGATGTATTTAACAGATATATTCAGAACATTGGATCTTCAAACACATTCTTCTCAAGTGCATATGGAACAGTCTCAAAGTAGATCATGTATTAGTCCAGAAAATAAGCCTCAACAAATGCAAGAACATCAAAGTCATACCATGCACCTTGTCTGACCACAACATTACCAAATTATAAGTCAACCATGACAAAAAAAAATCTGGAAAAACTACATATACAATGAGATTAAATAAAATACTACTAAATAATGAATGGCTCAATAAGGCATTAAAAGAAAAACAAAAAAGAACATGAAAACAAATGAAAATAAAAACAGAATGGTCCAAAACCTTTGGAATACAGCAAAACTGGTTCAGAGATGGAAGTTTATACCAATACAGGCCCTACCTCAAGAAGCAGGCACACCTGGGTGGCTCAGTCAGTGGATAGTCCAACTTTGGCTCAGGTAATGATCTCACGGTTCACGTGTTCAAGTCCCATGTCAAGCTGTGTGCTGACAGCTCAGAGCCTGGAACCTGCTTCAGATTCTGTGTCTCCCTCAGTCTCTGACCTTCCCCTGCTCATGCCCTCTCTTTATCTCTCTAAAAAAATAACAAAATAAATAAAAGGGTTTTGATAAAAAAGAAGCAAAAAAAAAATATCTCAAATAGACAACCTAACTTGAAATCTAAAGGAGCTAGAAAATCATAACTAAAACAAAAGAAAACAAAAGAAAACAAAACAAAACACACAGTAGAAGGTAAGGAAGGAAATGATAAACATTCAAGCAGAAATAAAGTATATGAAAATTTAAAAATATACATAACAGAAAAATGAAGCCAGAACTTGTTCTTTGATAAATTAATAAAATTTATAAACACCTAGCCAGACTTTTCAAGAAAAAAGAGAAATGACTCAAATAAATAAGATCACAAATGAAACAGGATAAATAAACAACACTACCACAGAAATACAAACAAAATTAAGAGAATATTGGGGCACCTGGGTGGATCAGTCGCTTGAGCATCCAACTTTGGCTCATGTAATGATCTTGCAGGTTGTGGATTCAAGTCCCTCATCAGGCTCTATGCTGACAGCTCAGAGCCTGGAGCCTACTTCAGATTCTGTGTCTTCCTCTCTCTGTGCCCCTTGCCAGCTCACACTCTGTCTCTTTCTCTTTCTCAAAAATAAATAAACATGAAAAAATTAAGAGAATATTATGAAAAACTACATGCCAACAAATTGGAAAAACTAGAAGAAATGGATAAATTCTTGGAAACATATAAACTACCAAAACGGAAACAGGAATAAATAGAAAATTTGAGCAGACCAATAACCAGTGAGGAAATTGAAACAGTAATAATAATAATAATAATAATAATAATAAACCTGCCAATAAATGAAAGTCCAGGACTAGGTGGTATCACAGGCAAAGAAGAGTCAATAGGTATACTTATCAATGTCTTCAAAAAAAACAGAAGATGAAGGAAAACTTCCAAATTCATTCTAGGAGGCCAGCATTACCCTGATACCAAAACCTGATGAAGACACCAGTGAACAACAACAAAAAAAGGAACACCAGGCCAATAACTCTGATGCACATAGATGTGAAAATCCTCAATGAAATCCTAGCAAATTGAATACAACAATAGATTTTAAAAAACTCAAAATGGATGAAAGACCTCAATGTTAGACAAGAAGCCATCAAAATCCTCTAGCAGAAAGCAGGCAAAAACCTCTTTGATCTTGGCCGCAGCAACTTCTTACTCAACACGTCTCCAGAGGCAAGGGAAACAAAAGAAAAAAACAACTACTGGGACCTCATCAAAATAAAAGTTTTCTGCACAGGGAAGAAAACAATCAGCAAAACTAAAAGGCAACCAACAGAATGGGAGTAGATATTTGCAAATGACATATCAGATAAAGGGTTAGTATCCAAAATCTATAAAGAATTTATCAAACTCAACACCCAAAAAACAAATAATCCAGTGAAGAAATGGACAAAAGAGATGAATAGACACTTCTCCAAAGAATACATCCAGATGGCCAACTGACACATGAAAAAATGCTCAACATCACCCATCATCATGGAAATAACAAATCAAAACCACAATGAGATACCACCTTACTCCTGTCAGAATGGCTAACATTAACAACTCAGGCAACAACAGATGTTCACAAGGATGCGGAGAAAGAGGATCTCTTTTGTATTGGTGGGAATGCAAGCTGGTGCAGCCATTCTGGAAAACAGTATGGAGGTTCCTCAAGAAACTAAAAATAGAACTACTCTATGACCCAGCAATTGCATTACTAGGCATTTATCCAAGGGATACTGATATGCTGTTTCAGAGGACACATGCACCCTCGTGTTTATAGCAGCACTATCAACAATAGCCAAAGTATGGAAAGAGCCCAAATGTCTATCGATGGATGAATGGATAAAGAAAAAATACACACACACACACACACACACACACACACACACACACACACATACAATGGAGTATTATTCAGCATTCAAAAAGAATGAAATCTTGCCATTTGCAATCACATGGATAGAACTGGAGGGTATTATGCTAAGTGAAATTAGTCAAAGACAAAAATCATATGACTTCACTCATATGAGGACTTTACAGGACAAAACAGATGAACATAGGGAAGGGAAACAAAAATAATATAAAAACAGGGAGGGGGACAAAACAGAAGAGACTCATAAATATGGAGAACAAACTGAGGGTTACTGGAGGGGTTGTGGGAGAGAGGATGGGCTAAATGGGTAAGAGGCACTAAGAAATCTACTCCTGAAATCATTGTTGCACTTTATGATAACTAATTTGGATGTAAATTTTAAAAAATAAAAAAAATAATAAAAAAAAAGTTATTCACCACAATGAAGTGGGATTTGTTCCCAGGATTTAACAATTACTCGATATCTGCAACACAATCAATGTGATACATCACATCAATATGACAAAGGATAAGAAACATATGATCATATAAATAGGTGTAGAAAAAACGTCTGAGAAAGTACAACATCCATTCATGATAAAAAATCATCAGCAAAGTAAGTTTAAAGGGAACATACCTCAACATATTAAAGGCCGTATGTGAAATATCCACAGCTAATAGCATATTCAATTGGGAAAAACAAAGAGTTTTTCTCCTCAGGTCAGGAACAAGAAAAGGATGCCCACTCTTACCACTTTTATTTAGTATATTACTGTAAGTCCTAGCCACAGGAATCATATGACAAATAGAAATAAATGCATCAAAATTAGTAAGAAGGAAGTAAAACTTTCCTTATTTGATACTCATAATAGAAATCCTGAAAGAGTGTAGCAAAAGTCTGCTAAAACTGATAAATGAATTCAGCAAAATCCCAGGATGCAAAATAAATGTAAATATGTTGCATTTGTATACAACAATAAGAAGGAGCAGAGACAGAAATTAAGAAAACAATTCACTGAAAATCATAAAATACTTAGCAATAAACCCAAAGTGGTGAAAGAATAGTATTCTGAAAACTGTAAAACACTGTTGGAAAAAAAATGACAATGACACAAAGAAATAGAAAAGCAAACCATGCTCATGGATTGTAAGAACAAATATTGTTAAAATGTCTATGCCACCCCAAGCAATAAACACATTTAGTGCAATCTCTATCAAAATAGCAACGGCATTTTTCACAGAGCTAGAACAATCAATCCTAAAATTGGTATGCAACTACAAATGATCCTGAATAGCCAAAGAAACCTTGATAAATAAAAGCAAAGCTAGAGGGATTGCAATTCTGGACTTCAAATTATATTTCAAAGCTGTAATAATCAAAACAATATGGTACTGGGACAAATATAGACCACTGGAGTAGGATAGAAATCCATAAATAAACTCACAGCTATGTGGTCAATTAATCTTTGATAAAGCAGAAAAGAGTATCCAATGGAAAAAGACAACTAATACTGCTGAGAATACTGGAAAGCAGCTTGTCAAGAATGAAACTAGACCTCTTTCTTACACAGTACACACAGACACACACACACAGACACAGACACACACACACAATTCAAGGTGGATTAAAGACAAAATGTGAGACCTGAAACCATAAAAAAACCTATAAGAGAACATAGGCATAACTTCTTCAACATAATCTGTAGCAACATTTTTTTTAGGTATGTCTCCTGAAAAAAAGGAAACAGAAGCAAAAGAAAAGTATTGGGACTTCACCAAAGTAAGTAAAAAGTAAAGTAAAGTAAAGTAAAGTAAAGTAAAGTAAAGTAAAAACTTTCTGCACTGTGAAGGAAACAGTCAACAAAGCTAAAAGTCAAACTACATAATGGAAGGAGATATTTACAAGTAACATATCTTATAAAGGGTTAGTATCCAAAATATCTAATGAACTTATAAAACTTAGCCAAAAAGCAAATAACCCAATTAAAAATGGGCAGAAATTGTGAACAGTCATTTCTCCAATGAAGACATACAGATGGCCAAAAAACACATGACAAGATAGTATCATCACTTAGTATCAGGGAAATGCAAATGAAATCTACTAGTAACTATCACCTCACAGCTGCCAGAATGGCTAAAATCAATGACACAAGAAACAACAGGTGTGGTGAGGATGTGGAGAAAGGGGAACACTCTTGCACTGTTGGTGGAAATGCAAATGGATGAAGCTACTCTGGAAAACAGTATAGATGCTCCTCAAAAATTTGAAAATAGAACAAATAGAACAACAAATTGCAGTCTAGTTATTTACTCAAATAATGCAAAAACACTAAATCAAAGGAATACATGCACCCCCATGTTTATAGCAGCATTATCTACAATAGCCAAATTATGGAGGAAGCCCCATGTCTATCCATAAATGAATGGATAAAGAATATGTGGTATAAGTATACAATGAAATATTATTTATCCATAAAAAATAATGATATATTGGTATTTGTAACATGGATGGAGCTAGAGAATATAATGCTAAGTGAAATAAGTCAGAGAAGTACAAATACCCTCTGATTTCACTCATGTGGAATTTGGGGAAAAAAAACAAGCAAAGGGAGAAAGATAAAATAAGAAATAGACTTTTAATTATAGAGAACAATCTGATACGTAGCAGAGGGGTGGGAGGTGGGGTGATGAGTTAAATAGATGATGGAAACAAAGGAGTGCACTTGTGCTGCGCACCGGGGGATGTATGGAAGTGTTGAATCACTGTATTGTATACCTGAAACTAATATAACACTGTATGTTATCTAACTAGAATTTTTTTTAACATTTATTTATTTTTGAGACAGAGAGAGACAGAGCATGAACGGGGGAGTGGCAGAGAGAGAGGGAGACACAGAATCGGAAGCAGGCTTCAGGCTCTGGGCTGATGGCCCAGAGCCTGACGCGGGGCTCGAACTCACGGACCGCGAGATCGTGACCTGAGCTGAAGTCGGACGCTCAACCGACTGAGCCACCCAGGCGCCCCTTCTAACTGGAATTAAAATAAAAAAAGATAAATAAGATATCTCAAAATTATGCCCTCTGTTATGTTTACACAATAAGAATTTTGATCTATACATATAAAAATGGTCATAGTATATGTTAATTAAGGATATAAATAAAATATGAAATTTCTACTAATAAGACTTCTAATTTACACTAATTACAGAATCAGAATGTTCTATCAATCTTTAAGCCAATTAACTTGCATTTATTAAATTCCTAGAATTCAGTTAGTAAGTGCTGTTAGTCATAAAATGAAGGAGGTATAGTCCATGACTTTTTGAAGTTCAGAAAGTAGATATCTGGAGATTAGAATGTACTTGATAAAAAAAAATCCCCATGAAGCTGAGAAATTGCATTGCTATTAATGACAACTGTATCAATTCTTTCATATTTAAAAGTCATTTTCAAAATCTAATTTCACATTTATATCTAGTACAGATCATAATGTTGCAGTAGGGCACCATGGGAAAAAAAATCAAGTCCCAAAAGCAATATTGATTATAGCAACCCTGACCCCACTGCAGTGCCATTTGACACAATGTATATTCATTGAAGCACCATGATGAAATCCATCATTATTCAAAGCATGTTTATTTGTACTCAGTAAGTTCCCTTTTGTTCAATAGTAAGCCTTTTAGTCAGCAAACATGTCTTTGCTTATACAGCTCTGGAGCTGCTGCAAGGACTCTGTAAATAACAAAATTATAATAATAAAACTGTGATTCATGAATGAACATACTTAATCCAGAAATGTTCCAATAGAAAAGGCAGGAAGAGCTAATATATTAGCAACACACAGGCAAGATGGAAGGGTGAATTTTTAAAATGTTATTACAAACAAAAGATGTAGGGATATTTTGAGGGATATTCTGAGAGACACAAATTCTCAAATCCAGTTTTCTGGCAGCAAGAGACAATGATGAAAAACACAATTTTATGTATAAAGACATTTAAGGTTTAAATAATAATGTGCACTAAGTGATATTTTGTTTTCCTTTATCTCAGGAACCCAGAGAGCGAAAGGGGCAGTGCAGTGTGTAGTTGATAGCCCCTGACTTAACATCTTACCAGGAGACAACCCAAAGTTCACATCCAATAAATATATATTTAGCCATTTTTATTATAATGTATTATTACATGCCCTTAAGAAAAATTTTTGAATATAAAAAAGTGTAAAGACAGAATTCAACCCACTGATAACCACTGCTAATTAAGTGTTAGCGAATTCTTCTTAGTGTTTATTCTCACCATGCACACACATATATGCATACGGCCAAAAACACAAACACAAATGGAATCATTTTCTATACACAATTTTGAATTCCTTTCATGCCTAGCAATATAAGATTGGTATTTCCCATGGACTAAATTCTATGAATTTTTTTTTCTTTTTTTTTATATTGAGGTATAATTTACATAGACTAAAACACACAGATCTTAAGAGTGTTAGTTCTGATAGTGAATATGCCCATATAATCAACAATGCTATCAAGAGAGAGAATATTTCCATTAATTCAGAGACTTAAATATCCTTTTGATTCTTATGGTGGTTTCCATTTATGAATCTCTGCTCTGGTAAACCACGACACTTGGTATTCATATGGCTGTATCTCTTGGAGACTGTGGTTTGTCCTGTGTCTTAACCCCTTTTATTGTTCCAAGAATAGTTGTTGATTTTTGAGTCTGTTCAGGTTTTACTTATTGTTCATATGTAATGGTGATTTTCAAGCTCCCTCTTTGCAAAACCAGAAACCAGAAATCTAGTTGCCTTTACTCTTCACTGACTGTTTTCTTTTCTGTGCAGAAGATTTTTTTGGGATGATGTAGCCAACTAAACAATGCATCATAAATAAAACTGAGATATACACCATCTATTATAATATAGGAACTGTTTATCTGTGTTTATTTTTCCCTAGCATACATCTTTATCATAGATTGTTCAGATAAACTATGCAAACTGATTTTCTTTGTGAGGACTGTAGTGAGATATATTGTGTCACTTTTATTCATGAGTACCCTCAAACATGTATCTTAATCTAATCTTGATACAAACATTTTAGCCAAGAAAATTATAAACTGGAGAAGGCTCTGATTTGGTTAATATATCCTGAAATCCATGTGATTCCAAAACATTTTTAATGTTTTTTATTATTTATTTTTTAGAGAGTATGAGTGGGGGAGGGAAAGAAAGAGATGGGGGGATAGAGGATCCAAAGTGGGTCTGCACTGACAGCAGTGAGCACACGTGGGTATCAGACTCACAAACAGTGAGATCATGATCTGAGATGAAGTCGATGTTCAACCAACCGAGCCATGCAGACACCCCAAAAACATTTTTACCACTATTTTTTATAGGATGGTTTTGTTATTGGAACTTTATTACTAAAATGATAATGAGTTATGCCCATTGGAAACATTTATAGAAATTTTGAAAATTATTTTCCAGATATTTTACATATAATGTAAGAAATGGGTTTCTTGATAAACTTTATAAGATGAAGCCCAAGATTTGAAACATAAAATACTAACATCTCCAATATTTCCTCTGCCATACTCTCCAGTCTCACTCTTCCACCTTGAATCTCACTGACAATATATATTCCTAATCTGACAAGGTTGAACTGCATGCAGTTCCCTCCCATACACAACCATGGTTTTTTTTGTTTTTCCAATAACCATGACTTTGTTCCTTCTTTAGTCTGACCAATTTCCTCTTGGTTTACTCTAAATTTATTCATTGGCTTCCACCTTATGTATTATTTCCTCCAGGATTACTTACTCAAAAGCCCATCCCACTCCAAGCCAAGTAACGTAACCTTCTTCTTATACCTCTCTGCATATCCCCATTATTGCAATATTGCACAGAAAAAAATGAACTTTTAATAATATATCTGTCTCTCTTTCTAGGCCATAAGGACCTTGAGTTTTCTTATTTGTATCTGTAACCTGGCGCCTTATTCTGTTCCTGATATGTACAAGGTATTCAATACATGATGACTGAATAGGCAGATGGATGGATGCATAGACAGATAGATGCACTTATGATAATTACTTATGCTGTGCCCTTAGACAAGTAAGTCATGAATCTAATATCTTTGGACCACAGTATCTTAACCTATAAAATGAAGGAAACTAAATAATCTCTATGTTTTTTTACAAGTGAAAAATTTCCCATTCCCCCACTCCCATAACACTGGATCTCTATTTTGTCATATCTTAGACTTCTTAATTATTTAGTGTTTATATGAATAGTAGAAAATATTTCAGAAAAGGATAATAGTAGTGTTTCATTGTTAAAAGTGATGATATGATATTCAAAGAAATATTAAGGACTCAAGAAGGCCTTTTGGTACCCCTCCTTGCTTATATACCATAAGTACTATAGTAATAATCAAATCTCTATTGATTTGCCCCTTATAGCCCATATAGACAATTTATGTGTAAAATCCTGCATGGTATGATTTAAAGACATTAAAATACCCATTAAGACTCAAAATATGCTGAAGTTTCATTTTTCTCTCTTTTTAACACTAATTCCCCTACGCATGAAGAAAGAAAGACAAACAAGGAGATAATAAGTATAGGCATGCACGTAATATTCCCTGCCACTGCACTCATTAAGAATTATACCAAAAGTGAACTGTTTTCATCCTTTAGTCAGTGGCCTTGCATGCTTTTTAAGATCTAAGTCCCTTGATATGCTAAATGCAAATCTAACTGTTCAAAGATACATTATTTTATAGCGCCTGGTCCTTGACAATAAGCCAATGACTTCACCTATGCTCAATCATATAAAAGTGACCTTTTTCAACAATGAAAGAGAAATATATTAATTATTTTCCAATGTGACGTTCTCCTTTTATATTTCAAAATCAATTTTAACCATATAATCATTTCCTAGGAATAGTCAAGATCTCTCATTTACATGTCAAAGTTCCTAAAATTAACTCAGCATTACTTGTTAAGTGATGATATTTGCATATACTGTATAAAGGCCATGAGGAATATAGAAAAAATTTGAATTGTAACATGTTATAAAAGATCAGCTGGGGGGAGCCTGGGTATCTCAGTCGGTTAAGCATCCAGCTTTGACTCAGGTCATGATTTCGTGGTTTGTGAGTTCAAGCTCCACGTTGGGCTCTCTGCTGTCAGCACAAAGCATGCTTCGGATCCTCTGTCTGCCCCACCTGCTTCTCTACCCCTTCCTGCTCCTGTGCTTTTTCTCCCTCTCTCAAAATTAATAAAAAAGTAGAATAGTCAGTGAGAGTTAAAGATATAGGTCAGGCCTGGTATAAGCTGAAATAGTACCTTCATACAAATGAAAAACTAAAAATGTCCTATTCCTTAGGAAATTTCATTTCTATTTTCCAGAAATATTTTAGTATACTGATTTGTTTAGATGAAAAAAAAATAGCACGATCTTTCACAGGAATGTAGAAAATGTACATAACTATGCTGTTTATAATGTGACTGATACTCTCTTTATGTGCAATGTCCTTGTGAAGTACATAATCCACATAATTGTACACAGCAGCACTGCTCTGGGAACCTAAGGAGGGGTCATCAAAGGTATATGACAAGAAGACTAGAAATGAGTAGGTAATAAAATAAAACAGCATGGATGAATAGCAAGCACAAACTTGTCAACTTTATCGATTTGCTCATAACTCATTGATCCATGATACAGAATCATACATTCTGCTACTCAAGAGATTAGCTGCCAGCACAAGATTCTCCATTTTCAGTCCTGTTATGCCCACTGATGAAAAATATCAAGAATGTTTAGAACAAGTTATCAATTTTTACTTAACAATTTGCAATGTTACTTCTAACTTCAATATGCATTGCTAATAAATTATTTGGTGTCTCTCACCAAATCCATTTAGTATACTTGAAATACAACTAAATTGGCTTTCCAGAAAGATATTATTGAGTGTCTTATACAAATTAAGTTTGTCTTGGTCAGTGGTAACTTAAACTGGTATATTTCAAATGTATATTTTTTCTAGGTCCCAGAATTTGTGATCTCATCACTTATTAGTCAAAAGAAAAACAGCAGAAAATGACCCTTCAGACAGGTAATTTGAAACACATGTTCACATTCATATACAACACACACACACACACACACACACACACAACTACTGGACTATAGCATTTGTTCCAGTTATTTTATGCCTGCATAATTTGAGAAATGATACATCAGCTGGAACTGAGCTATAGTCACAAGAGACAACCCAACAACTGTGTTGCAGTTGTATTTATTTTTTGTGGACATACTTTCTGATTCCCAGATAAGTATCTGTAATCTAGCTCCAGGGATTGAAAACCTGTTATATTTTATTTGTTTTTTTAACCATCCAAAATATGCCTTCATGGGATAAGGTAAAAAAAAAAAATATATGATTTTTTTATGTGATTGGGCTGAAACCGTATGTATAAACATTTTAAAGTGTCTTTTCAGGAGTGGTGATGATTTTTGCTGAGACAGCCACGTTTCTCCCATCCAAGGAATATTCCCATAAGACACCAGCTTCATATATGGAGTGCTTTCTTGATTCAATGTTCTAGATGCTGTAAGATAATGTGATTAAGAGAATAGTTTGGTAATAATAATTTACAACATTACTGAGATGATTAAATGAGAAAGTCCACATTAAATGCTTGCCATACAATAAACAATAAATAACAGCTATTAGGGGCACCTGGGTGGCTCAGTTGATTGAGCATGCATCCAACTTTGGTTCAGATCATGATCTCAGGGTTGGTGAGTTTGAGCCCTGCACAGGGCTCACTGCTGTCAGTGCAGAGCCCACTCCAGATCCTCTGTTCTCCTCTCTCTGCCTCTCCACTGCTGGAGATCTCACAAAAATAAATAAAACATTAAAAACAGAGTTATTACTACTACTGTTTTTTTTTTTTTTGGGAGAATCTAGCCTGTAATATTAGCCTGATTAGAATTACAATATTGAGTATTACAATAGCTATGTTAGCAAAAATACAGCACTGATTGGAGATGAGAACAAAATTAAACCTTTTTAATGAAATAAAACTTAGTTCCCTTGAAGCCAACCTTAAAAGAACCCTAATAGACTTCATTTCAAGGAAGGGGCCAAAAAAAATAATACAATAAGTAGAGAAGTTAACAGAAATTAATCAACTAGAGGCAACATCCTACTTGCCATTAAACTTTATCCTCTGGAATTAACTCCCTTACTGTTATCTCCATTCACTGAATTTCATCATCCATTTTTATAATATAATTATAGGTATCTGTGAATATGTAAAGAAAAAAGAACATTGAAAAAATTATTTCATTGAATGTGTAGATTGCAATCTACACATTCAATGCAATCCCAATCAAAATTGCACCAGCATTCTTCTTGAAGCTAGAACAAGCAATCCTAAAATTTGTATGGAACCACAAAAGACCCTGAATAGCCAAAGTGGGAGGCATCACAATCCTAAACTTTATCCTCTACTACAAAGCTGTAATCATCAAGACAGCATGGTATTGGCACAAAAACAGATACATAGACCAAAGGAATAGAATAGAAACTCCAGAATTGAACCCACAAAAGTATGGCCAGCTAAATGTTGACAAAACAGGAAAGAATATCCAATGGAAAAAAGACAGTCTCTTTAACAAATGGTGCTGGGAGAACTGGACAGCAACATGCAGAAGAATGAAATTAGACCACTTTCTTACACCATTCACAAAAGTAAACTCAAAATGGATAAAGGACCTGAATGGGAGACAGGAAACCATCCAAACCCTAGAGGAGAAAGCAGGAAAAAGCCTCTCTGATCTCAGCTGCAGCAATTTCTTACTTGACACATCTCCAAAGGCAAGGGAATTAAACCAAAAATGAATTCTCAGGACCTCATGAAGATAAAAACTTCTGCACAGCAAAGGAAACGATCAATAAAACTAAAGGACAACTAATGGAATGGGAAAAGATGTTTGCAAATGACATATCAGACAAAGGGTTAGTATCCAAAATCTATAAAGAACTCACCAAATTCCACACCCAAAAAACAAATAATCCAGTGAAGAAATGGACTGAAGACATGAATAGACACTTCTCTAAAGAAGACATCCAGATGGCCAACAGGCACATGAAAAGATGCTCAACGTCACTCCTCATCAGGGAAACACAAATCAAAACCACACTCAGATACCACCTCATGCCAGTCAGAGCAGCTAAAATGAACAAATCAGGAGACTATAGATGCCGGAGAGAATGTTGAGAAACTGGAACCATCTTGCACTGTTGGTGGGAATCCAAACTGTTGTAGTCACTCTGGAAAACAGTGTGGAGATTCGTCAAAAAATTAAAAATAGATCTACCCTATGACCCAGTAATAACACTGCTAGGAATTTATCCAAGGGATAAAGAAGTGCTGATGCATAGGGGCACTTGTACCCCAATGTTTATAGCAGCACTTTCAACAATAGCCAAATTATGGAAAGAGCCTAAATGTTCATCAACTGATGAATGGAGAAAGAAATTGTGGTTTATATATACAAAGAAATACTACATGGCAATGAGAAAGAATGAAATCTGACCTTTTGTAGCAACGTGGATGGAACTGGACAGTGTTATGCTAAGTGAAATAAGTCATACAGAGAAAGACAGATACCATTTTTTTCACACTTATGTGGATCCTGAGAAACTAAAGAGAATACCGTGGGGTAGGGGAAGCAGGAAAAAGAAAGTTAGAGATGGAGGGAACCAAACCATAAGAGACTCTTAAAAACTGAGAATAAACTGAAGGTTGATTGGGGTGGGAGGGAGGGGAAAGTGGGTGATGGGCACTGAGGAGGGCACTTGTTGGGATGAGCACTGGGTGTTGATTTGACAATAAATTTCATATTAAAAAACGATTTATTTTACTTTCAGAGAGAGAAAGAAAGGGGGAGAGCTTCAGATGGAGAAAAAGAGAAAGAATCTCAAGCAGTCTCCATGCTCAGGTAGAGCCCAATATGGGATTGATCCCATGACATTGGGATCATGACCTGAGCTGAAATCAAGAGTCAGACACTTAACCAACTGAACCACCCAGGCAGCCTAAAAAAAGAACTTTTGAATCAGGTTATCTGTTCATAAGACAACAGAAACAAAAAGGAACTAATTGATAATAATACAGTAATAGTAGGGAACTTTAACACTTGCATCAATGCACAGGTTATCTAAACAGAAAATCAACAAGGAAACAATGACTTTGAATGTCACACTGGACCAGATATATTCAGAAGATTCCTCCATAAAAAATCAGAGAGGGGCGCCTGGGTGGCTCAGTCGGTTAAGCGGCCGACTTCGGCTCAGGTCATGATCTCGTGGTCCGTGAGTTCGAGCCCCGCGTCGGGCTCTGTGCTGACAGCTCAGAGCCTGGAGCCTGTTTCAGATTCTGTGTCTCCCTCTCTCTGACCCTCCCCCGTTCATGCTGTCTCTCTCAGTCTCAAAAATAAATAAACATTAAAAAAAATCAGAGAAAACATTCTTTTCAAGTGCACAAGGATATTCTCCAGAAAGATTACATATTACTTCACAAAACAGGCCTCAATAAATACAAAAAGTTGAAATCATTCCAGGAATCCTTTCTGACCACACACTATGAAACTAGAAGTCAACCATAAGAACAAATCTGGAAAGACCACAGATATATTGAGGGTAAATAAAAGGCTACAAAACAATGATTCAGTCAACCAGGAAATGAAAGAAGAAATTTAAAAATACATGAAAATGAAGGCAAAATGGTCAAAAACTTTTGGGAGGCAGTATAAGCAGTCCTAAGAGGGAAGTATATGGCAATACAGGTCCACTCAGAAAGCAATAAAAATCATGAACAAACAACATAAACGTATACCTAAAGGATCTAGAAAAAGAAAAAATAAACGAAGCTTAAATACAGTAGAAGGAAGGAAAATGTAAAGAATAGAGCAGAAATAAATTATATAGAAACGAAGTATGGTATAACAGATCAATGAAACCAGGAGCAGATTCTTTGAAAAAAAATCAATAAAATTGATAAACCTCTAGCCAGACTTCTCAAAAAGAAAAGAGGAAGGAACTAAATAAGAAAATAAAAAATGACAGAGGATAAATAACCACCAACACTGCAAAAATACAAATAATTAGAAGAGAATATTGTGAAAAATGTTATGCTAACAAATTGGGCAATTTTGAAGAAATGGATAAATTTTTAGAAACATAGAAACAAAGAAAACTGAGACTGAAAGAAATATAAAACTTGAACACACCTAGAAAAAAATGTTACTGGGGCACCTGGGTGGTTCGGTCGGTTAAGCGTCTGACTTCGGCTCAGGTCATGATCTCATGTTCCGTGAGCTCGAGCCCCGCATCGGGCTCTGTGCTGACAGCTCAGAGCCTGGAGCCTGTTTCAGATTCTGTGTCTCCCTCTCTCTCTGCTCCTCCCCTGTTCATGCTCTGTCTCTCTCTGTCTCAAAAATAAATAAAAACGTTAAAAAAAAAATGTTACTGAAACTTGAAATAGGAAGAAATATAAAAGTTGAACAGGCTGGTAATCAGCAAAGAAATTTAATCAGTAATCAAAAACTTCCAAAAGGGATACTCGGTTGGCTCAGTTAAGTTTCCTAGTCTTGATTTTGGCTCAGGTCATGATCTCATGGTTTGTGGGATCAAGCCCCGTGTTGGGCTCTGCACTGACAGTGTGGAGCCTGATTGGGATACTCTCTCTCCCTTCTTTGCCCCTTCCAACTCATGCACACGTTCTCTCTCTTTCTCTGTCTCTCTCTCTGTCTCTGTCTCTGTCTCTCTCTCACACACACACACACACACATAAATAAACATTAAAAAAAAAAAAAACTACCAACAAACAAAGGTCCAAGACAAGATGGCTTCACAGGCAAATTCTACCAAAGATATAAAGAAGACTTAATGCCTATTCTCATGAAACTCTTCCACAAATTAGAAAAAGGAGGGGAAATTCCAAATCATTCTATGAATCCATCATTGCCCTGATATCAAAACCAGATGAAGTTGCCACTAAAAAAAGACCTATAGGCCAATATTCCTGATGAACGTGGATGGAAAAATTCTCAATAAAATGCTTGCAAACTGAATACAACAATACATTAAAAACTCATTCACCATGATGAAGTTGGATTTATTCCTGGATTGTAAGAGAGGTTCAATATCAACACATAAACCAATGTGGTACATCACATCAATAAAAGAAAATACAAAAATGTATGATTTCTTTCATGCAGCAAAATTTTGACAAAGTAAGATATCAATTCATGATAAAAAAAAAAAAACTCTCGACAAAATAGGTATAGAGGGAACATTTCTCAAAACAATTAAGACTATAAAAAACACATAACTAATATCCCCAATGAGGAAAAACTGAGAGCTCTTCCTTTATAATCAGGAACAAGAAAGGGATGTTCAGTCTCACCACTGATACTGAACATAGTACTGGAAGTCCTATCTACAGCAATAGGAAACAAAGAGAAATAAAAGGCATCCAAATTGGTAAGGAAGTAGTAAAACTTTCTGTAGTGTCAGATGACATAATACTCCATATAGAAACACCAAAAGACTCCATCCCAAAATTGATAAAACTGATAAACGAATTCAGCAAATTTTCAGGATGCAAAATTAACATACAGAAAACTGGCATTTGTATACACAAACAATGGAACAGCAGAGAAAAAAAATAAGGAAACAATTCCACTTACAATTGCACAAAAAAACAATAAGATATCTATGAATAAACCTAACCAAAGAGGTGGAAGACCTGTACTCTGGATATTATAAAATACTGATGAAAGAAATTAAAGATTACACGATGAAATGTAAAGGCAGTCCATGCCCATGGGTCGGAAGAACAAAAATTATTAAAATGTCTGTACTACCCAAAGCAAACCAAATAATCTAAAATATCCCTATTAAAATACCAACAGTATTTTTCACAAAGCTATAACAATCCTAAAATTTGTTTCAATCCACAAAGGACCCCAAAAGCTAAAGCAACCTTGAAAAAGAAAAGCAGAGCTGGAGGCATCACAATGTTGGACTTCAAGTTATACTGCACAGATGTAGTGAGCAAAAGGGTATGTTACTGCCACAAAAATAGACATAATAGATCAATGTAACAGAGTAGAAAATCCATAAATTAACCCATGCTTATATGGTCAAATAATGTTCAACAAAGCAGGAAAGAATGCCTAGTGGGAAAAAGACAGTCTCTTCAATAAATGGTGTTGGGAAAACTGGACTGCAACATGCAAAGGAATGAAACTGGATTACATTCTTACACCAGACATAAAAATAAATTCAAAATGGATTAAAGATTTATTTAAAAAATTTTTAATGTTTATTTATTTTTGAGACAGAGAGAAACAGAGCATGAGCAGGGAGGGGGCAGAAAGAGAAGGAGACACAATGTGAATCAGGCTCCAGGCTCTGAGCTGTCAGCACAGAGCCCGATGCGGGGCTCGAACTCACAGACTGTGAGATCATGACCTGAGCCGAAGTCGGACGCTTAACCGACTGAGCCACCCAGGCACCCCAAAATGGATTAAAGATTTAAATGTGAGACAGGAAACCATCAAAATCCTAGAGAACACAGGCAGCAACATCTTTGGCATTGGCCATAGCAACTTCTTCTTAGATATGTTTCCTAAGGCAAGGGGGAAAAAAGCAAAAATAAATTATTGGGACTTCTTCAAAATAAAAAGCTTCTGCACAGTAAAGGAAACAATCATCAAAACTAAAAGACACACTACGGGATGGGAGAAGATATTTGCAAATGACCTACATGATAAAGGATTAGTATCCAAAATATATAAAGAACTTATAAGACAACTCCCAGAAAATGAATAATCCAGTTAAAAAATGGTCAGAAGACACGAATAGAGATTTTCCCAAAGATGACATCCAGAATGGCAACAGACACATAAAGAGTTGTTCAACATTATTTATCATGAGAGAAATGCAAATCATAACTATCATGACATATCACCTCACACCTGTCAGAATGGCTAAAATCAACAATACATGAAACTACAGGTGTTAGTGAGGATATGGAGATTATATATAAATATAAATATAAATCTATAAGTATAAATATATATAAATAACTATATGATTTCTCAGCCATAAAAGGAACGAAATCATGTAATTTTCAAGGACATGTATGGATATATAGATTATTATGCTAAGTGAAATAGGTCAGTAAGAGAAAGACAAATTCCATATGATTACATTCATATGTTGAATTTAAGAAACAAAAGAAGCAAAGGGGAAAAAAAGAGAGAGGGGCAAACCAAGAAACAAACTATTAACTATAGAGAACAAACTGATGGTTACCAGAATGGAGATGTGTGTGTGTGTGTGGGGGGGAGGGGATGGGTTAAAAAGGTGATGGGAATTAAGGAGCAGACATGTGATGAGTAGTAGTATATGGAAGTGTTGAATCATTATGTTGTATACCTGGTACTATATTACATTGTATGTTAACTAACTGGAATTTAAGTACATACTTAAAAAAAATTTAATCAACATTTGAGTTTACTACAATTTATCCCATTACTCCTCAGTATACATACCCGATTTTGCTATTATAACTATTTCCCTACCTCCAGTACACGGAGGCTATAATCCTATATTTGACTCCTCTATTAGTCACGGTTCCCCAATGAAGCAGAATTAACAGTGTGTGTGTATGTGTGTACGTGTGTGTGTGTATGTGTGTGTGTGTGTGTGTGTGTACGTGTGTATGTGCGTCAACAAGAATTGACTCACTTGATTTTATAGGTTGACAAGTGTAAATTCTGCAAGGTAGGTAAGCAGGTTGCAGACCCAGAGGAGAGTTGGTGTTGCAGCTGAAGTTCAAGACAGTGTGGAAACAAAATTTCTTTTTCCTCAAAGGATCTCAGTTTATTTTCCCTTAAGGCCTTCAACTGATTGGATGAGATCCACCCACATTATGTAGGGTAATCTTTATCCAAAGTCTACAAATGTAAATATTTATCTTATCAGGGGCACCTTGATGGCTCAGTTGGTTAAGTGTCAGACTTCAGCTCAGGTCATGATCTCCTGGTTTGAGTGCAAGCACCACTTGGTCTCTGTGCTGAAACCCTGGAGCCTGCTTTGCATTCTGTGTCTTCCTCTCTCTGTGCTCCCTGCTCACACTCTGTCTGTCTCTCTTTTTCAAAAATAAATACACATTTAAAAATTTAAAGATTTACCTCATCTGAAAAATAAACAAACAAACAAAAAACAAAACAAGAGTATGTAACATCAAGACTAGTGTTTGACCAAATATCTGGTTAAAATGGCATGGCCATATTGACACGTAAAAAAAAAAATTAACAACTTTATTGAGATATAATTTATATACCATGAAGTGGTATTATTTGAAGTATACAGTTCAAATGTTTTTACTATATTTATTTATTTTTTTAAATATGAAATTTATTGTCAACTTGGTTTCCATACAACCCCCAGTGCTCATCCCAGCAGGTGCCCTCCTCAATGCCCATCACCCACTTTCCCCTCCCTCCCACCCCACATCAACCCTCAGTTTGTTCTCAGTTTTTAAGAGTCTCTTATGGTTTGGCCCTCTCCCTCTCTATTTTTTTCCTTCCCCTCCCCCACAGTCTTCTGTTAAGTTTCTCAGGATCCACACAAGCGTGAAAACATATGGTATCTGTCGTTCTCTGTATGACTTATTTCACTTAGCATGACACTCTCCAGTTCCATTCACATTGCTACAAAAGGCTATATTTCATTATTTCTCATTGCCAAGTAGTATTCCATTGTGTATATAAACCACAATTTCTTTCTCCATTCATCAGTTGATGGACATTTAGGCTCTTTCCATAATTTGGCTATTGTTGAAAGTGCTGCCATAAACATTGGGGTATAAGTACCCCTATGCATCAGCACTCCTGTATCCCTTGGGTAAATTCCTAGCACTGCTATTGATGGCATGGTATTGGCACAAAAACAGACACATAGACCAAAGGAATAGAATAGAGACTCCAGAATTGGACCCACAAAAGTATGGCCAACTAATTTTTGACAAAGCAGGAAAGAATATCCAATGGTAAAAAGACAGTCTCTTTAACAAATGGTGCTGGGAGAACTGGACAGCAACATGCAGAAGAATGAAACTAGACCACTTTCTTACACCATTCACAAAAGTGAACTCAAAATGGATAAAGGACCTGAATGTGAGACAGGAAACCATCCAAACCCTAGAGGAGAAAGCAGGAAAAAGCTTCTCTGATCTCAGCTGCAGCAATTTCTTACTTGACACATCTCCAAAGGCAAGGGAATTAAACCAAAAATGAACTCTCAGGACCTCATGAAGATAAAAAGTTTCTGCACTGCAAAGGAAACAATCAACAAAACTAAAAGGCAGCTAATGGAATGGGAAAGATGTTTGCAAATGACATATCAGACAAAGGGCTAGTATCCAAAATCTATAAAGAACTCACCAAAATCCACACCCGAAAAACAAATAATCCAGTAAAGAAAATGGCAGAAAACATGAATAGACGCTTCTCTAAAGAAGACATCCAGATGGCCAACAGGCACATGAAAAGATGCTCAACGTCACTCCTCATCAGGGAAATACAAATCAAAACCACACTCAGATACCACCTCACGCCAGTCAGAGTGGCTAAAATGAACAATTCAGGAATCTACAGATGCCGGAGAGGATGTGGAGAAATGGGAACCGTCTTGCACTGTTGGTGGGAATGCAAACTGGTGCAGCCACTCTGAAAAACAGTGTGGAGGTTTTTCAAAAAGTTAAAAATAAATCTACCCTATGACACGTAAAATTAAATATCACACTTTTCTCAAATATTATTTTACCATATAAAATATATTTTATTGTTTACATGTGTCAACCCCAATAACCTTTAAATGTTTTTGTTGTTGTTTTTTCTTTAATTTCTCCTATTTCTATGCTTGATGACGATTTGTAAAATGCCAGTCAGTCATAAATAAAGTCTCAACTATAAATATAAGGCTAAGTGCACGAACCATTGTTCTATTACAAACAAGTAAAAAAGCTTCAGCCCCTATTCTTATTGTATATTACTATAGAACTATGACTTTCAAATGATTTCATACATTTTCTATGTTGCAACCAGAGCAAGAAACATCTAACATCACAGCATCATTGTGAAAATTATGCATAATGTGCTTTGGTCAATTGCATGCTGTGTGCAATATCTTGGAATAGAGCCATGAACTATAAGCAGAATGTTGGCATATCTGTTTGTTATATCACAATTCATTTATCTTTTTAAAATCTCTTAATTTACAGTGGGGCCTAATGTTGAAAGGTACATTTTAAGTGGATAATAAATGCTTATTTACAGTTTAAAATTGTTCAGCAATCTAATAAACAGCCAATACATCTCAGTATATTGAGGAATCACATTACATGATCAATTTATATGAATGTTCTTGGCTATTAAAATTTGCTTAGGGGGAACATGGGTGACTCATTTGATTAAGCATCTGATTCTTGACTTTGACTCAGGTCATGATATCAGGGGTTGTGAGTTAGAACCCCATATCAGGCTCTGCGTTGGCAGTGTGGACACTGCTTGGGATTCTCTCTTTTTCCCTCTCTCTATGATCCTCCCCCACTCACTCTCTCTCTCTCAAAACATATAAATAAACTTCAAAAAATTGCTCATATTTGAGTTTACCGCATATACTTATTCTCCCTCTCCCTCTCTTTCTGCTCCTCCCCTTCTCTCTCTCTCACTCTCTCTCTCTCTCTCTCTCTCAAAACAAATAAATAAACTTAAAAAAATGTTTATATTTGAGTTTACCACATATAGGTATTCTCCAGTGGAAAAGTATAGAGAAAAAAAGTCATTGTTCAAAAGCATCCATGCTGTTTTCTAAGTGGACTTATTCACGTGACAGCAATTTATAAGTGCTGAAATTATCTCAGTTATGTTTATTAGCTAAAACTGAAAATATTTTCTCTTTGTAGAAGCACAGTTCAAAAATACACTCAAAGACACAAATTTTAATTGGAATCAAGTTATATGAAACTGCAGAATTAACCGTTGAAATTTTTTTTTGAAAAATCTAGGTTTAATTCTTATGTTAGTTAACATTATTAGTTAGATTTATCCAGAATTATTTTACTGGCATGAGATTCTTATTTGAGCTCTCCTTCCTGTATCACCTTCTCTAAGTACTTACTGTTACTCAGGTAAACAAAACTCTACTTGCCCCTAATGTATTAACAACTATGTTATCTTTTCAGCAAGCCAAAGCCTGATTACATTAGTTTTCTGTCCCCACTCTTTCTTTTTTATATTTTATTATCTTCAGGCATTCAAAAAACCAGGATGTGTTACTTGCTTACATTATCAAATATAAAGTATGGAATAACATATAAAAAAACTTTATTAACCAGAACTCAGTGGACTAAAACCATCAATTAATAACTTTTGTGGAAAAACTTAAGTCACAAGCAAATAAGGGAAGAATGTGAACTTGCCTAAAGCAACTATGAGTTCAAGTCATGGAGTTACAAGACCTTGAAAATTCAATTAATACACCTTCTTTTCCATTCTAATAACTTTTTCTTTTCAAATACGAGTATGTAATGACATGCTGCATTAGAGATAACCCGAAATTATCAATACCCAACTAAAAAAAAAAAAAAAAAGCTAGGGAACAAGCAGAGCACGAAAGCCTAAACATGCAGCAAAATGACAGTTAAAAGTGAGGTAGAAGGGGGCCTGGGTGGCTCAGTCTGTTGAGCGTCAGACTTCAGTTCAGGTCATGAACTCACGGTTTGTGAGTTTGAGCCATGCATCGGGCTCTGTGCTGACAGCTCAGAGCCTGGAGCCTGCTTCTGATTCTGTGTCTCCCTCTCTCTCTGCCTCTCCCCCAACTCTCTCTCTCTCTCTCAAAAATAAATAAACATTGCAATTTTTTAAATGCGGTGGAAACAGAATTGCTTATTAGAAATGCAAATTAGATAATCTCACATCTACCTAGTCAAAGGTCTAAAGTTAGGATCCAAATGGAAGTAACTTTGTTTTTGTTTTTTTTTTTTAATTTTTTTTAACGTTTATTTATTTTTGAGACAGAGAGAGACAGAGCATGAATGGGGGAGGGTCAGAGAGAGAGGGAGACACAGAATCTCAAACAGGCCCCAGGCTCTGAGCTGCCAGCACAGAGCCCGACGCAGGGCTCGAACTCACAAACCGCGAGATCATGACCTGAGCCGAAGTCGGATGCTTAACCGACTGAGCCACCCAGGCGCCCCAAATGGAAGTAACTTTGTAAATGCCATGGGTCTATTCTTTCCCTGTGGGTGTTTCCTGTCTGGGTTCATGATGCCTGATGAGAGTAGGATTTTGCATTTATTATCTCATAATCACACTATGTAATAATGGGGAAGGCATTATTGTGATTCTCCCACTAGTTTATAAGTTCCCAGAGGCCAAAAATCATGGCATACTTTTGTATGTTCACTGAATTTGCCACATAGAAGTTACATAATGTAAGTTTGTGAATGACTTAGCACACATTTAGCCTGATTCCTGTTGGTATTTACATGTTTTCTTTTATTGATAACTTTTTAAAACAAGAGAAAGAATCTTCATATTATTGAAAACATGCATTTATGTTTATTTTAGTGTTAAGTATACATATGTCAGAAAAGTTTTAAACAGTGAAAATTAAAACAAAAGACATTTTACTTAAGTCCGGCTTAATAAACTGATTAAATCAGACTACCATAGTCACAAACCCCTTCTACAATCTTTCTATAGTTTATTAAACTTCAGTATGCTGACATATAACCTATTTACCCAAACTAATAGTATTAAAATTTTCAAAATCGTTAATAGTATGCATAATTAGTATTGCCTTCCCAATTAATTCCTACCATCAAAATCTGACTAATAAAAATAAAATTGATTACAAATAGCTTTTTACCTTAATCCTGAGTAAATTTGGACCCCTCTTCATAAAAAGTGTGAAGCATTAAAAAAAAAGTGTGAATCATTTATCTAATGCTATCTAGCTCAGGATTCATAGTTACAAATTTACCCCTCATCAATTTAGATTTATTCACTTTCACTCATGACAATTAAAAAAAACATTTTTCTGTGCCTATTATCTATTAGGCAATACTCTGCAGTAGATATGGATTAGGCATCCAAGGGACAGCATAAGATTTTGAGTAACTAATGATTTATGGGAAAGAAAAGCACAAGTTAGAAGAATATTTCTAAAAAGAAAAGCGTGAATAGTCGAAGACTTTAATAATTTTATTCCTTTTTATGATATATATCTAATAGTTACATTCAGGATTAATATTATTCACTATAACACTTGGGTCTGCATTCATTCTCCTGGATTGTATTATAATTTCTGAGAATACTAGCCTCACCAAGCTCTACCACCAGAATGTCTTATATAATGGGTAAAGTTCTTATACATGGATGTTTATGGCTCACATGTGAAATAGTAATTTGGGAAAAAAAGAAACTTCTACTGGCAAAAGTTCTGATACTAACAACAGGCTAATGCAAGAGAGATACGTTTTGAAGATCATGTGCTTCTTAAAGATGAAGCCAATTCTATTTATTCGAAAGAAAACCCTGGGGTGCCAGACTAGCTCAGTCCATGAAACATCCCACTCTTTATTTTGGCTTAGGTCACAATCTCACAGTTCATGGGTTCCAGTCCTGCATCGGGCTCTGCGCTGATG
The DNA here is from genome assembly GCF_024362965.1 of Panthera pardus. Lineage (NCBI taxonomy): Eukaryota > Metazoa > Chordata > Mammalia > Carnivora > Felidae > Panthera > Panthera pardus. The sequence goes on along the minus strand of NW_026526843.1, from coordinate 51,710,435 downwards.
TCATGGACCATGCTTGGGATTCTGCCTCTCCCTCTCTCTGACCCTCTTCTGCTTGTGCTCTCTCTCAAAGAAAATAAACAAACTTAAAAAATTCTGAGAAAGATGGGCAAGAATTAACATATGTATTATCATTGTTACTGCCGTGTGGTATCAATAGTAATATTAATCACCTGAAAACTGTGTTGGTATAAAGTCAAGGATCTGATTTAAAACAATTAAAATCTGATTAAAAGATTAAACTAAATTTTTAAGAACTTGGAAACTACAAGAATTTTTACTATTTGGCTTTTATTAAAATGAGTTTTTGTACTTCCACTATCAACTTAGGATGTAGAAATCTTCCAAGAGTACTACATCTACACTTATAAAAAGGAAAAATGCCAATCTCTAAATTCACACACACACACAAATGACCCATTAAAGATGTAGGGAACCATGGCAACAAAATGACACAAAATCTAAGGAAACAAATGCTTTCAAGGAGAGATGATATGTAAACATTTGTTTGCCTGGAGACGGTGCCACCGAAAGCTATACTATCCAATAAGAAGAATCTTCTTAAATGTTAAATGAATACCTACATCCTGAGTGAGAAATACATTGAGAATATAATCTGTGAATTCCAGCCACAAGAAATATTCACACCCACTTGTAAACGTTTTGCCATGGACGTAACTGAGTGCTCACCAGAAAAACTGGGAGCAGGAAAAGATGCCTGAGAAAGCATGCCTCATGGTGCAGATCTATGAGAAGAAAACATCAGTCTCTGTGAGAAAATCATGCCATTCAACCTGTGTCATTTTTTCTATCTCCTCTATGAAAGAAACAAAAGCCTTTTAAAAAGGCTTAAACCACTGGGAAGGGGGGAGCAGTAAATCTTGTTGTAAAGATATTCAATAAAGACACGTTTTCTTGTAAAGATATTCAGTAAAGGCACATTTTAGCAGGTGGGGAAGGAAAAGGAAGAGAAAAACTCTATCCTTGAAGAAGGGCAGGGATGCCTGTTGGACCCAGACTATTAAAGGTTTGCTACAGATGAGAGCAAAGCAAAATCATGGAGAAGGTACCCACCCCTGAGACCCAGGAACATAGGACCCACTTAGAAAGAGGATAAATGTAGACAACAGAGAGCATCACTAGAATACCCTACCACTGTGCCTCTAATTGTCAAGTAATGAGTGAAAGCAATATATTTCTGGAAAATTAGTAACTGTGTAAACAAAGACCCTACCTGAGACACAGGCAAAGATAGAAAACATACACTGATGGTGAAGCAGACAATGTGGAAAAACACTGGCAAACGAGTACCCACCCTAGTACCAGGTAATGACACAGGATTTAAAGTCTGTGGTATGTTTAGGCTAGCATAGTAACTGCAAAATTCAAGCACAATGCGGTAAGCAGAATTCAAAAGGTTTATTTCCAAGATTCCCACCCCCCTTGTTATTCAGTCAAACCTCCAGTCTAGGAAGTAACTTTGCAGATATTATTAAGGTTATGGACTTTATGATTAGAAGCTTTTTCTGGCTTATATAGTTGTGCTCAATCTAATCACTTGAATCTTTTAAAGCAGAGAAATTTATTTTTTTCTGGCTGGACGTAGAGAGGTGTAGCAGAAAAGGTAAGCGAGGAAATGAGGCAGAGAGAGAGTTCAGAGTTATTCAAAGAGTGGGAATGACTTGATATACCATTGCTGTCTTTGAAGATAGAGCCATAGAACCATGTGAAAAGGAATGTGGGTGACTTCTAGAAATTTAGTAGATTTCCAGCTGAGACCCAGCAAAGAAACAGGACCTTAATCCTACCAACATGTGGAAATAAATTCTTCCAACAATCTGAATGAACTAAGAAGTACAATCTACCCCTAGATAATTGGCTGCAAATAAGCACTAAAAGCAGTTGATATATTGATTTCAGCCTTGTGAAACCCTCAGTGGAGAGCTCAGTCAAGTTCACTGAACTTCTGATCTACAACAGACTAAGATAATAGATATTTAATCCACTATTTATGTAGCAACTTTTATGGCAACACTAGGTAACTAATGCACTCAACTCAACTCCTGACCACACTGACTCAAACTTTTTATGAAGAGGTTAGGAGAAGAAAAAGCATGTACATCTGACCATAAGAAAATATTTACTTCAGAGCAGGAAACCTGCTTCGGGTGAGTCCCGCTTCTCTCTCTCTCTCTCTCTCTCTCTCTCTCTCTCTGTCTTTTCTCTGAGCACAAGCCCCATTTCGGGTTAACTTGAGCCCTCCTTCTGGTGAACATGAGCCCCGCTTTGGGTGAGCCCAAACTTCCCTCTCTCTCTTTCTCTCTCTGTCATTCCCCCTCTTTCTCTCCACCCTCATTCACTTGTGTCCTTTCTCTCTCTCTCTCTCAAAAAAAAAAAAAAAACTATTTAGCTCAGTTTCTAATGTACTACACAAAGTGTCCAACTTTCGGCAAAAAAACTATAAGGCAAAAAAAAAAAGAAGAATAAAACAAAATGGTGTTAGGAAATAAACAACAAAAATCAACAGAAAAACACAATATAACATAGGTGTTGGAATTACTAAGCAGGAAATGTTAAATAACTAAGATTAATGCATAAGGCTTTATAGAAAAGATAAACACCATGAATGATGATATAAGTAATTTTAGTAGAGATAAAGAAGGTGTGAGAAATAATCTAATGTAAATGCAAGAAACAGAAATCACAGTAACACAAACGAAGAATGACTTCTACAGGCTGATCAGTAGCATTGGCACAGCCAAAGAAAGAATGAGTAAGCTTTAAGATTGGTCAGTAGGGGCGCCTGGGTGACTCAGTCGGTTGAGCGGCCGACTTCGGCTCAGGTCACAATCTCGCAGTCTGTGAGTTCGAGCCCCGAGTCGGCTCTGTGCTGACAGCTCGGAGCCTGGAGCCTGTTTCGGATTCTGTGTCTCCCTCTCTCTGACCCTCCCCCGTTCATGCTCTGTCTCTCTCTGTCTCAAAAATAAATAAACGCTAAAAAAAAAAGTTAAAAAAAAAAGATTGGTCAGTAAAAATTAATCAAAAAGGGATAAAGAAATGAAAAAAAGAAAAAGAAAAAGACCATCCAAGAACTATGGGATAATATTAAAACATCTATTATATGCGGAACTGGAATCCCTTGATATTAGGGAGACAATGGGGTGAAAGAAATGTTTGGGAAAACAATGTTATAAAACACCAAATGCATAATTCATCAAACAACTCAAATTGAACTTCATTAAAATTGAAAACTGCTCTGCAAAAGACACTCTTAAGATAATTAAAAGAAAAACCATCAACTGGGGGAAAAACATTTGCAAAACAAATAGCAGATAAAGACTTGCATGCAAAATATACAAAGAATTTTTTTTTTAAATTCAACAATAAGAAAACAATTAGCACACTAAAAATAGACAAAAGACTTGAGCTGACACCTTACCAAAGAAGATACAAAAATGGCAAATACTGAAATGATGTCCAGCCTCACATGTCTTTAGGGATTTACAAATTAAAACAGAATGAGATACACTACATATCTTATTAGAAAAGTTAAAATGTAAATTCCTGACAGTGCTAAATTCAGGCAATAATGTAGAATAACCATGACATCAAAAATAGTTGGTGGGAATGAAAAGTGGTAATCCACTTTGAAAGACAGTGTGGCAGGTCCTTACAGAACTAAACATACTCTTACCATATGATCATGCAATCTTACTCCTTGGTATTACCAAAACAAATTGAAAATTTATCTCCAAACACTTGTACATAAACGTTTGTATCAGCTCTATTCATAATTACCCCAAATTTAAAGCCACAAAGATGTTGGATAGGTTGGAAGACTGATGGATAAACAAAGTGCAGCACATCCATACAGTAGAAAATTATTCAGCAATAAAAATAAGTGAGCTATGAAGCCACAAAAAAGATATGGAGAAATTTAGAAGTATATTACTAAGTGAAAGAAGACACTCTGAAAAGGCTCCATACTGTATGATTTCAAATATGTTACATTTGGAAAAATGAAAAACTGTGGTGAAAGTAAAAGGAGGAGTGGTTACCAGAGATTTGGGAGGAGAAATTATGGAATGAATAAGTGAGCACAGAGAATTTTTAGGACAGTGAACCTATTATTCTTTTTTAAACTGCAATGGTGGACATGTGTCATTATACCTTTCTCAAAACCCATAAAATGTTCATCACAAAAAGACACTGGGGTAAGGTACAGACTTTAGTCAATAATAGTGTATCAATGTAGGTTTATCAGTTTTAACAAATGTACCACACTAATATGGGAAAAATATAAGAAATGGAGGAGTATATGGCAACTCTAATTCTGCTAAATTTTTGTTTAAGTCTAAAACATCTCAAAAATATTAAATCATTATCTTTTACAATTAAAAAATGTCATAATTTTCCAATTTTCAAATTCACCAGAGACCTATATACATGATGAAGCATACACAGATTCAAGAAGATGATAGAACACGAAAAAATTAGGAAAACAACAATAATACCACATTCTGACATATTTTATTCCAAATATTTAAGAAAAAGGCAGGATAGAGAGAGAGAGAAACCAAAGACAAAGCATATATTATATATATTGGGAAAAAGATACAAATTTCAACAGACTTCTCATCAGACATTTTGCAAACCAAAAGACATCTTAAAAGTGCTGAAATAAAATAACTGTTGCTTAGATTTCTGTATCAAATAAAACTTTCATTAAAAAATTAAGGCAAATTAAAAACATTTTTCAGGGTCACCTGAGTGGCTCAGCTGGTTAAGCATCTGACTCTTGATTTTCACTCAGATCATGATATCTTTGTTGGTTGGATTGAGCCCCAAGTCAGGCTGTGCACTGGGAGCATGGAACCTGCTTTGGATTCTCTCTCTCACTCTCTCTCTGCCCCTTCCCCCCTCTCCATCTTTCTCTCAAAATAAATAAATAAACATTTAATAAAACATTTTTAAGGCAACAAAATCTTACAAAATTTATTGACAGCAGACCTACACTACAAGAAATGTTAAAGTTCTTTAAACAAAAAGAATATAAACAGATTAACACCTGGGATCTATAAAAGTAAATGAAGAGCACTGGAAGCATCATAAATTAATTCAAATATAAAATTCATTTTGTTCTCATTTTTAACTGCTCTAAAGATAACTTACTGTTTAAAGTAAAAATAGTAACAGGAAGTTGTGTGTCTATAACATATGTGAAATAAAATTGGGGCACCTGGGTGGCACAGTTGGTCAAGTGTCTGACTCTTGATTTTGACTCAAGTTATGATCTCACTGTTTGTGAGAATGAACCCTGTGTTAGGCTCTGCACTGACAGCATGAAGCCTGCTTGGGATTATCTCTTTCTCTCTTTCTCTTCCCATCCCCCCACTCATACTCTCACTCTCTCTCTCAAAATAAATAAACATTTAAAAAATTTTATTGACAATAGTAGCACAAAATATAAAGGAAGGATTGGACATAGACTATGGTAAAGAATAAAGATTTAGGAGTATACTACAGTAAAGGTGAAAGAATTTGGAATATATTACAGTAAGTCCTTTGCAGTACACATGAAGTTGTCTAGTAGTATAGGAAAGTTGACTATGATTGATTAAAGATGTGTATTATAAAGCCTAGGTCAACCACTAATCAAATTAAAAATGTGTTAATACTAATAACTTAATGGAGATAAAAAGAAATAAAAATAAATAATCGCTTAAAAATAAGTAATTGATTAATTGAAAGCAAGAAATACAAACATTAAGAAAAAAACAAAGAAATGAAGGAAATAATAAAATAGAGCAATATGGTAGATTTTATTACTTGTTATGTAAAAAGTCAATCACTATATAAAGAAAATAAATAGTCTGAACTTACCAATTTAAAAAAGTTTCTTATGTTGAGGGGGAAAAAGGAGCACCCAACTGTATCTGATCTTAAGGAAACCAACTATATAAAGTCATAAATGTGTTAAAAACAAAGAATATTATTTAAAAGCTAATAGATGGATGAAAAGCATTTGAAAACTCCAACATCCATTCCTGATTTAAAAAAAAAAATGAAACTCGCAGAAAACTAGGAATAAAAGGGACTTTTCTCAGTCTGAAAAAAAGCACCTTAAAAAATATTACAGCTAGTACCTTAGTTAATGATGACAATACTGAATGCCCCACACCTACAATAAGGAACAAGGCAAGGATATTTACTTATGACTTCCTCTCATCATGGTACTGGTACAGTGCAATAAGGCAAGAAAAACATAAAAAGTATACATATCAGAAAGAATAAAATAAAACTCTCTCTATTCACAGATATGATTTTTTATTTAGGAAATCCCATCCCAAGGAATCCACAAAGAAGGTGCTAGAAAGTGAGTTCAGCAGCATCACAGGTCAATAACCACACACAAAGCGTTTCTTTTTTTTTTTTTAGAACACGTTTTATTATTTTTTAAGTTTATTTACTTATTTTGAGAGAGACAGAGACAGAGACAGTGACAGTGGAGAAAGGGCAGAAAGAGAGGGAGACAGAATCCTAAACAGGTTCCACACTGTCAGCATGGAGCCCAATGCAGGGCTTGAACCCAGGAAATCATGAGATCATGACCTGCACTGAAATCAAAGTTGGACACTTAACTGACTAAGCTACCCAGGTGCCCCACAAAACATTTCTATAAGACAGTAACATACTATTGAAAATGGAAATAAAAATAATATCATTTATAATAGAAACATAAAACACACAAAAATGCATACATATTACAACATATATGGAATATCTGCATGTTGAAAACTAGAAAATACTAATGAAAAAATCTAAGTCTATGAAAATACAATTATAGAATGCTAGTAAATTGGAAGACTCAATATTGTTATGATGTCAATTCTCTCCAAAATTATCATTTATTTTATTGTATTTCCAATCAAAATCCTGCAGGATTTTTTTTTTATGGAACTTGACAAGCAGATTCTAAACATTATATGGGAATTCAATGCAAGTAAAATATACAAAGAAATTTTGAAAAGGAAGAAGTTGGCAAAATGTCATCAGCAAAATATCTAAAACAATAATGCAAACAAAATAAATGAAATAAAATACACTTGGAAAAAATAGCAGTCTAGATGCAACAGAGGAATGAATTAATGACCTGGAAGAGAGAGTAATTGAATGTAACTAGGCTAAGTAAAGGAGAGGAAAGAGAATTATGTAAGTTGAGAATAGTTATAGGGAATTCAGTGACTCCATCAAGCATAGTAACATTTGTATTATAAGGATCTCAGAGGAAGAGAGAGAGATAAGAGGGCAGAAATTGTATTTAAAGAAATAATAACTGAAAACTTCCTTAAATCTGGGGAAGTAAACAGATATCCACGTCTAGGAGACACATAGATCCCCCCAAAAAATTCAACTCAATGAGATTCACACCAAGACACATAGTAAATAAAATGGCAATAAAAATAGAGATAGAAAAAATAAAAGCAGAAATACAAAAGAAAACAGTTACAAGGAAATTCTCATGAGGCTATTACTGGACATTTTAGCAGAAAATAAGCAGGCCAGATGGAAGTGGCATGGCATACATATTCAATGTGTGGAAAGGGGAAAATCTGCAGCCAAGGATGCTCTAGCCAGCAAAGGTATCATTCAGAATAGAAGGAGAGATAAAGAGCTTCTCAAACAAAAACTAAAGGAGTTTATGACCACTAAATCAGGCCTACAAGATATATTAAAAAGGACACTTTGAGTGGAAAGGAAAGACCATAAATTAGAGTATGAAAGGTAAACAACATAAAAATAGTAAAAATAAATGCCTGTAAAAATCAGGCAAGGTACTCATAATATAAAATGATGTTAAAGATGAAACCATATACCTAAAACCTGGAAAAGAAAGGAATAGAACACGAGTTCAAACTTAAGTGACCATTGACTTAATATAGACTGCTATATGTAAAAAATGCTATATACAAACAAATGGTAACCATATATCAAAAACCCAGTAATGATACACAAAGAATAAGAAGAAATAAATCCAAGTATTTCACACGCACACACACACACACACACACACAAAATATGAAAGAGAGAAAGACGAAAAAGAATCACAGAAAATCTATGGAACAACAACAAAACAAGTAAAAAATTGCAATAAATGTATATCTATCAATAAATACTTTGAATGTAAATGAATTAAATTTTCCAGTCAGAAGACTTAGGGTGATAGAGTGGATTAAAAAAAATCCATCTATATGCAACTTGTAAGAGACAGATTTCCACCCAAAAGACACCTGCAAATTGAAAGTGAGTGTATGAAGAAACATCTATCATGAAAGTGGATATAAAAAGAAAGCTGGGGTAGCAATACTATTTCAGACAAAATAGATGTTAAAACAAAGACTGTAACAGGAGACAAGGACACTATAAAATAAAAAAAGAGAATAAACCAACAAGACAATATAGCAATTAAATATTTAGGCACCCAACATGGAAGGACCCAAATACATAAAACTTTTAATAACCAACATGAAAGTAACAATCAATAATAATACAAGAATAGTACAGAGGGAGCATGGAAGATGATGGTGTAGAAGGATGCTGGGCTCACCTCATCCTGCTGATCACTTAGATTCCACCCACATCTGCCTAAATAATCCAGAAAACCACCAGAAGCCTAGCAGAACGGACTCTCCAGAGCCAAGCATAGACAAGAGGCCCACGGAAGAGGGTAGGAAGGGTATAGAGGTGGTGTATGCTACATGGACTGTCAGGAGGGACCCTGGACAGTGGAGGGGCAGCCTGACTGGCAAGACACAGCCCCGAAGTCTGCTTGCAAAAATGAGGGGCCTGACTCCGTGAGGTTTGACAGCCAGAGGGACTTAACATCTGGAATGTTAAAAGTCAATAGGTCTGCTCACAGAGAGTAGGGAGGGTGAGAGGACACCGGGAGGGAGAATTACTGAGCCCCGGAAGACAGAGCTCAGCTTGGCGGGGGAGCAAAGGTGCTAGCAAGTGACATTTTCCTCTCCCATCCCCCAGCTGACATTCCAAAGAGAACCAGTTCCCCTCACCGAACTTGCTTGCACCACTCAAACGCCCAATGCTGTGCCTCTGTGGATCCATCCCTCCAACAGGCTGGTCTCCCTCCCTGTGCTGCAGGGTCCCTACTGCAGGGGACCACCTATGGCAAAGCTAGCTAAGCTGCCCCTTCAGCCCCTGTGCAGCTTGTGGGTCCACCCTGTCTAATACGCCTTTGGCCAGATCCCATCCAGGCAGCACCAGAAGCCTGGCAGCGTGCAAGCAGCCCAGACATGGGCCACACCCTTCCACAATGAGTCCTGCCCCTGGGAGATGGGAAGATAAGGCACACACAAGTCTGACTGTGGCCCCAGCTGTGGGCTGTGAGCAGATATCAGGTATGACTGCAGCCCTGCCCACCAACAGAAGTAACTCCTAACAGCACAGCAGAAGTGCCCTGCAGTTTGGAGCCACCACAGGGACAACTCAAAATGATGAAACAGAAAAAATTTCCTCAAAAGAGACTCCAGGAATTTGTGACAGATAACGAATTGATCAAAACTGATTTAAGCAATATAACAGAACAAGAATTTAGAAAAATAGTCATAAAATTAATCACTGGGCTTGAAAAAAGCATAGGGGACAACAGAGACTCTATTGCTACAGACATCAAGGGACTAAAAAATCAGTCATGAGGAACTAAAAAATGCTATAAATGAGGTGTGAATATAAAATGGAGGCGGCCATAGTACGGACTGAAGAGGCAGAGGAGAAAATAGGTGAATTAGAAGATAAAATTATGGAAAAAGAGAAAGCTGAGAAAAAGAGAGATAAAAAAAATCCACAAGTACAAGGGGAGAATTAGACAACTAATTGATGCAATCAAACGAAACAATATCCGTATCATAGGAACCCAGAAGAAAAAGATAGAAAGGGGCTGAAGGTGTACTTGAACAAAATATAGCTGAGAACTTCTCATATCTGGGGAAGGGAAAAGGCATTGAAATCCAAGAGGCACAGAGAACTCCCTTCAGATGTAACTTGAATCAATCTTCTGCACAACATATCAGAGTGAAACTGGCAAAATACAAGGATAAAGAGAAAATTCTGAAAGCAGCTAGGGATAAACATGCTGTAACTTACAAAGAGAGACACATAAGAGTAGTAGCAGACCTATTTACTGAAACTTGGCAGGCCAGAAAGGAATGGCAGGAAATTTTCAATGTGATGAACAGAAAAAAAAATATGCAGCCGAGAATCCTTTATCCAGCAACTCTGTCATTCAGAATAGAAGGAGAGATAAAGGTTTTCCCAAACAAACAAAAACTGAAGGAATTCATCACCACTAAACCAGCCCTACAAGAGATCCTAAGGGGGACTCTGTGAGTGAAATGTTTCAAGGAACACAAGCACCAGAGACATCTCTACAAGCATGAAACCTACAGACATCACAATGACTCTAAACCCGTATCTTTCCATAATAACACTGAATGTAAATGGACTAAAAGCTCCAACAAAAAGACATAGGGTTTCACAATGGATAAAAAGACAAGACCCGTCTATTTGCTGTCTACAAAGTCCTCATTTTAGACCTGAGGACACCTTCAGATTGAGAGTGAGGGGATGGAGAACTATTTATCATGCCACTAGAAGTCAAAAGAAATCTGGAGTAGCCATACTTATATCAGACAAACTAGACTTTAAAGTAAAGGCTGTAACAAGAGATGAAGAAGGGCATTATATAATAATTACAGGGTCTATCCATCAGGAAGAGCTAACAATTATAAATATCTATGAGCTGAATAGAGGAGCCCCCAAATATATACAACAATTAATCACAAACATAAGCAACCTTATTGTTAAGAATGTGGTAATTTCAGGGGACTTTAATACTCCACTTACAACAATGCATAGATCATCTAGACACAGGATCAATAAAGAAACAAGGGCCCTGAATGATACACTGGACCAGATGGACTTGACAGATCTATTTAGAGCTCTGCAGCCCAAAGCAACAGAATAGACTTCCTTCTTGAGTGCACATGGAACATTCTCCAAGATAGATCATATACTGGGTCACAAAACAGACCTTTATAAGTATACAAGAATTGAGATCATACCATGCATACTTTCAGACCACAATGCTATGAAGCTTGAAATCAACCACAAGAAAAAGTCTGGAAAACCTCCAAAACCATGGATGTTAAAGAACACCCTACTAAAGAATGAATGGGTCAACTAGGCAAATAGAGAAGAAATTAAGAAATATATGGAGACAAATGAAAATGAAAATACAACAATCCAAACGCTTTGGGATGCAGCGAAGGCAGTCCTGAGAGGAAAACACATTGCAATCCAGGCCTATCTCAAGAAACAAGAAAAATCCCAAACACAAAATCTAACAGCACACCTAAAGGAAACAGAAGCAGAACAGCAAAGAAATCCCAAGGCCAGCAGAAGAGAAACAATAAAGATCAGAGCAGAAATAAACAATATAGAATCTTAAAAAAAATAGTAGAGCAGATCAATGGAACTCAGAGTTGGTTTTTTGAAAAAATAAATGAAATTGATGAACCTCTAGCCAGGCTTCTTAAAAAGAAGAGGGAGGACCCAAATAGATAAAATCATGGATAAAAATGGAATTATTACAACCAATCCCTCAGAAATACAAACAATTACAAGGGAATACTAGGAAAAATTATATGTCAACCAACTGGACAACATGGAAGTAAAGGACAAATTCCTAAGCACCCACACACTTCCAAAACTCAAACAGGAAGAAATAGAATACTTGAACAGACCCATAACTAGCAAAGAAATTGAATCAGTTATCAAAAATCTCCCAACAAATAAGAGTGCAGGACCCGATGGCTTCCCTGGGGATTTCTACCAGACTTTGAAAGCAGAGATAATACCTATCCTTCTCAAGTTGTTCGAGAAAATAGAAAGGGAAAGAAAACGTCCAGACTCATTCCATGAAGCCAGAATTCCTTTGATTCTCAAACCAGAGAGCCAGCAAAAAAAGAGAACTACAGGCCAATATTCCTGATGAATATGGATGCTAATTTTCCCAAGATACTAGCAAATCAAATTCAACGACATATAAAAAGAATCATTCACCATGATCAAGTGGGATTCATTCCTGGGCTGCAGGAATGGTTCAACATTCGCAAATCAATCAATATGATACATCACATTAAGAAAAGAAAAGATAAGAACCATATGATCCTGTCGATGCAGATAAAGCATTTGAAAAATTCAGCATCCTTTCTTAATCAAAACCCTCGAGAAAGTCGGGATAGAAGGACCAATACTTAAACATCATCAAAGACATTTATGAAAAGCCCACAGCTAATATCATCCCCAATGGGGAAAAAAACAGAGCTTTCCTCCTGAGATCAGGAATATGACAGGGATGTGCACTCTCACCACTGTTATTTAACATAGTGTTGGAAGTGCTAGCATCAGAAGTCAGACAACAAAAGGAAATCAAAGGCATAAAAATTGGCAAAGATGAAGTCAAGCTTTCACTTTTAGCAGTAGACATGATATTATACATGGAAAACCTTATAGACTCCACCCAATGGTCTGCTAGAACTGATAAATGAATTCAGCAAAGTCGGAGGATACAAAATTAATGTACAGAAATCAGTTGCATTCTTATACACTAATAACTAAACAACAGAAAGACAAATCAAGAAACTGACCCCATTCACAATTGCACCAAGAAGCATAAAATACCTAGGAATAAACCTAACTAAATATATAAAAGATCTGTATGCTGACAACTGTGGAAAGCTTATGATGGCAATTGAAGAAGATACAAAGAAATGGAAAAACATTCCATGCTCATGGATTGGAAGAAGAAATATGATTACAATGTCAATACTACCCAAAGCAATCTGCACATTCAATGCAATCCCAATCAAATTTGCACCAGCATTCTCAAAGCTAGAACAAGCAATCCAAAAATTTGTATGGAACCACAAAATACACTGAATAGCCAAAGTAATATTGAAGAAGAAGACCAAAGCAGGAGACATCACAATCCCAGACTTTAGCCTCTACTACAAAGCTGTAACCATCAAGACAGCATGTTATTGGCAGAGAAACAGACACATAGACCAAAGGAATAGAATAGGGACTCCAGAATTGGACCCACAAAAGTATGACCAACTAATTTTTGACAAAGCAGGAAAGAATATCCAATGAAAAAAAGACAGTCTCTTTAACAATTGGTGCTGGGAGAACTGGACAGCAACATGCAGAAGAATGAAACTAGACCACTTTCTTACACCATTCATAAAAATGAACTGAAAATAGATGAAGGACCTGAATGTTTCCTGTCTAGGAAACCATCAAAATCCTAGAGGAGAAAGCAAGAAAAAACTTCTCTGACCTCAGCCACAGAAATTTCTCACTTGACACATCTCCAAAGGCAATGGAATTAAAATAAAAAATGAACTCTCGGGACCTCATGAAGATAAAAATTTCTGCACTGCAAAGGAAACAATCATAAAAACTAAAAGGCAACCAACAGAATGGGAAAAGATATTTCCAAATGACATATCAGACAAAAGGCTAGTATCCAAAATCTATAAAGAACTCACCAAACTCTACACCCAAAAAACAAATAATCCTGTGAAGAAATGGGCAGAAAACATGAATAGAGACTTCCCTAAAGAAGACATCCAGATGGCCAACAGGCACATGAAAAGATGCTCAACGTCACTCCTCATCATGGAAATACAAATCAAAACCACACTCAGATATCACCTCACGCTGGTCAGATTGGCTAAAGTGAACAAATCAGGAGACTATAGATACTGGACAGGATGTGAAGAAACGGGAACCCTCTTGCACTTTTGGTGGGAATGCCATCTGGTGCATCCACTCTGGAAAACAATGTGAAGGTTCATCAAGAAATTAAAAATAGATCTTCCCTATGACCCAGCAATAGAACTGCTAGGAATTTACCCAAGGGATACAGGAATGCTGATGCATAGGGGCACTTGTACCCCAATGTTTATAGCAGCCCTGTCAACAATAGCCAAAATTTGGAAAGAGCCTAAATGTCCATCAACTGATGGATGGAGAAAGAAATTGTGGTTTACATACACAATGGAATACTACCTGGCAATGAGAAAGAATGAAATATAGCCGTTTGTGGCAACATGCATGGAACTGGAGAGTGTTATGCTAAGTGAAATAAGTCATACAGAGAAAGAGAGATACCATATGTTTTCACACTTATGTGGATCTTGAGAAACTTAACAGAAGACCATGGGGGAAGGGAAGGGGAAAAAAGTTAGAGAGGGATGGAGGCAAACCATAAGAGACCCTTAAAACTGAGAATAAACTGAAGGTTGATGAGGGGTGGGAGGGGAGGGTGGGTGATGGGCATTCAGGAGGGCACCTGATGGGATGAGCACTGGGTGTTACATGGAAACCAATTTGACAATCAATTTCATATTAAAAAAAAGAATAGTAGGGGTGTATAACACCCCACTTACATTGATCATGGAAAAAAATAAATAAGATAATGGTGAATTTGAATGACACACTGGACCAGATGATGTTTAACAGACATATTCAGAACATTCCATCCTAAAAGAGCAGAATACACATTGTTTTCAATTGTACAGATAGCATTTTCCAGAATAGATTACATAGGAGGCCACTGAACACATCTCAACAAATACAGAAATAATCAATGTTATCCCATACATCCTTGCTGACCATAGTGCTATGAAACTAGAAAGCAGCCACCAGAAAAAATGTGGAAAGACGTAGTATACATTGGGGTTAAATAACACGCTTCTCAACAATAAGGGGTCAACAAACAAATCAAAGAAGAAATAAAAATTTAAATGGAAACAAATGAAAATGAGAAGGCAATGGTTCAAAATCCTTTGGGATTTAGGGGCGCCTGGGTGGCTCAGTCGGTTAAGCGTCCGACTTCGGCTCAGGTCATGATCTCACGGTCCGTGAGTTCGAGCCCCGCGTCGGGCTCTGTGCTGACAGCTCAGAGCCTGGAGCCCATTTCAGATTCTGTGTCTCCCTCTCTCTCTGACCCTCCCCCATTCATGCTCTGTCTCTCTCTGTCTCAAAAATAAATAAACGTTAAAAAAATTAAAAAAAAAAAACAAAATCCTTTGGGATTCAAGAAAAGCCATTCTAAGAGAGAAGTTTTTTATAACAAAACAGGCCTACCTCCAGAAGCCGGAAAAACTCCAATAAACCATCTAATCTTACACCTAAGGGAGCTAAAATAGAAGAACAATCAACACCCAAACCCAGCAAAATAAGAAAATAATAAAATTCAGAGCAGAAACAAGTGATATAGAAACGAAAAAATAAAGCACAATAGAACAGATTAAGGTAACTAGCAGCTGGTTCTTTCAAAACGTACACAAAAATAATAAACCTCTAGAATGACTCATTAAAGGGGCTCCTGGGTGGCTCAGTCGGTTAAGCATCTGACTTCAGCTCAAGTCACGATCTCGCGGTCCGTGAGTTCAAGCCCCGCGTCGGGCTCTGGGCTGATGGCTCAGAGCCTGGAGCCTTCTTCCGATTCCATGTCTCCCTCTCTCTCTGCCCCTTCCCCGTTCATGCTCTGTCTCTCTCTCTGTCTCAAAAATAAATAAAATGTTAAAAAAAATTAAAAAAAAGAATGACTCATTAAAAAATAGAGGACCAAAATAAAATCACTAATGAATGAGGAGAAATAACAAGAAACACTACTGAAATAGAACAAATTTAACACAACAGTATGAAAAACCTATATGCCAAAAAATTGGACAACTTGCAAGAAATGGATAAATTTCTAGAAACATATAACCTACCAAAACTAAAGCAAGAAGAAATAGAAATTTTTAACAGACCAATTACCAGCAATAAAATTGAATCACTAATCCAAAAAATCCCTAAAACTCAGAAGTCTAGGACCAGACAGCTTCATAGGCAAATTCTACAAAACATTTAAAGAAGGGATATTACCTATCCATTTCAAACTATTCCAAAACATACAAGAGGAAGGAGAACTTGCAATTTAATTCTATCATCCTGATAGAATTATCAGTATCATCCTGATACCAAAACCAGATGAAGACACCACAAAACAAGAGATGTACAGGCCAGTATCTCTGAAGAATATACATGCAAATATCCTCAACACAATGTTAGCAAAAAGAATCCAATAATACATTCAAAAATATGACACAATCAGGTGAGATTTATTCCCAGTATGCAGTGTGGTTTAAAATTTGCAAAAACAATTAAAGTGATGCGTTGCATCAATAAGAGAAAGGGCAAAAACCATATGATCATTTCAATAGAGGCAGAAAAAAGAATGTGAAAAAGTAAAATATCCATTCATGATAAAAACCCTCTGCAAAGTAGTTCTAAAGGCAACATATCTCAACATAATAAAGGCCTTAATGAAAACCCACAGCCAATATCATACTCATTGGTTAAAAACTGAGACCTTTTCCTCCAAGGTCAGGAAGAAGACAAGCATGTGCACTCTCACTAATTTTATTCAATATAGTAGTGGAAGCCCTAGTCACAACAGTTAGACAACATAGAGAAATAAAACGCATCCAAATGGGTAAAGAAGAAGTAAAACTCTATTTGCAGATGATATGATACTATATGTAGAAAACCCTAAAGCCCCCACCAAATAATTGCTAAAACTAATAAGTGAATTTAGTAAAACCACAGGATACAATATTAATATGCAGAAATTTGTCGCCTTTCTATACACTAAACTGGAGCTGCAGAAAGAGAAATTAAGAAACCAATCCCATTTACAATTGCACCAAAAATAATAAGATATGTAGGAATAAACCTAACCAAAGAACTGAAGGTATGTATCCTAAAAACTATAAAACACTGGTAAAATAATTTCAAGATGATAGAAATAAATGTGAAGACATTCCATGCTCATGGTTTGGAAGAAAAAAATACTGTTACAATGATTATACCACACGAAGCAATCTACATATTAAATCTACATTTAATATAATCCCTATCTAAATACCAACAGCATTTTTCACAAATCTAGAACAATCCTAAAGTTTGAATGGAACCAGAAAAGACCCTGAATAACCAAAGCAATATTAAAAAAGAAAAAAAAATTGGAAATATCACAATTCCCGACTTCAAGTTATCCTATATAATGTTGTACTAATGAAAACCGTATGGTACTGGCACAAAAATAGACACATATGTCAATGAAAAAAAGTAGAAAACCCAGAAACTAACCCAAAACTATATAGTCAATTAATCTTTGACAAAAGAGGCAAGAATATCCAATGTAGAAAAGACAATCTCTTCAACAAATGGTATTGGTAAAACTGGAAAGCAACATGCAAAAGTATAAAACTGGACCACTTTCTTACACCATGCACAAAAATAAACTAAAACAGATTAAAGACATAAATATGAGACCTGATACCACAAAAATCCTAGAAGGGAGCAAGCACAGACAGCAATTTCCATGACATTGGCAGTAGGAATATTTTTCTAAGTATGTCTTCTGAGGAAAGAGAAATAAAAGTAAAAATAAACTGCTGGGACTACATCAAAATTAAAAAAAAAACAACTTTTGCACAAAAAAGGAAACAATCAAGAAAACTAAAAGACAACCCACTGAATGGAAGAATATATTTACAAATAACATATCTGATAAAAAGTTAGTATTCAAAATATATATAAAGAACTCGTACAACTCCAACTCAACAGCAGAGCACAACCCAAATAATCCAATTAAAAATGGGCAGAAGACATGAAAAGACATTTTTTCTTTTGTTTAAATTTTTATTTATTTTTGAGAGAGTGAGCGAGCAAGTGCAGGGGAAGGGCAGAGAGAGAGAGGGAGACACAGAATCGGAAGAAGGCTCCAGGATCTGAGCTGTCAGCACAGATCCTGATGCAGGGCTCAAACTCACAAACCCGTGAGATCATGACCTGAGCTGAAGTCAGATGCTGAACTGACTGAACTGGACAGCAACATGCAGAAGAATGAAACTAGACCACTTTCTTACACCATTCACAAAAATAAACTCAAAATGGATAAAGGACATGAATGTGAGGAAACCATCCAAACCCTAGAGGAGAAAGCAGGAAAAAACCTCTCTGACCTCAGTCGCAGCAATTTCTTACTTGACACATCCCCAAATGCAAGGGAATTAGAAGCAAAATTGAACTATTGGGACCTCATGAAGATAAAAATCTTCTGCACAGCAAAGGAAACCATCAACAAAACTAAAAGGCAAACAATGGAATGGGAGAAGATATTTGCAAATTACATATCGGACAAAGGGCTAGTATCCAAAATCTATAAAGAGCTCACCAAAGTCCACATCCAAAAAAACAATAATTCAGGAAAGAAATGGGCAGAAAACATGAATAGACACTTCTCTAAAGAAGACATCCAGATGGTCAACAGGCACATGAAAAGATGCTCAACGTCGATCCTCATCAGGGAAATACAAATCAAAACCATACTCAGATATCACCTCACGCCAGTCAGAGTAGCTAAAATGAACAAATCAGGAGACTATAGATGCTGGAGAGGATGTGGAGAAATGGGAACCCTCTTGCACTGTTGGTGTGAATGCAAACTGGTGCAGCCGCTCCGGAAAACAGTGTGGAGGTTCCTCAAAATTAAGAATAGATCTGCCCTATAACCCAGCAATAGCACTGCTAGGAATTTACCAAAGGGATATAGGAGTGCTGATACATAGGGGCACTTTTACCCCAATGTGTATAGCAGCACTTTCAACAATAGCCAAATTATGGAAAGAGGCTAAATGTCCATCAGCTGATGAATGGATAAAGAAATTGTGGTTTATATACACAATGGAATATTACGTGGCAGTGAGAAAGAATGAAATATGGCCTTTTGTAGCAATGTGGATGGAACCTGAGAGTGTTATGCTGAGTGAAATAAGCCATACAGAGAAAGACAGATACCATATGGTTTCACTCTTATGTAGATCCTGAGAAACTTAACAGAAGACCATGGGGGAGAGGAAGAAAAAAAAAAAAAGGTTAGAGATGGAGGGAGCCAAAACATAAATGTCTCTTAAAAACTGAGAACAAACTGAGGGTTGATGGGGGGGGGGGGGGTGGGAGGTAGGGGAGGGTGGGTGATGGGTATTGAGGAGGGCACCTGTTTGGATGAGCACTGGGTGTTGTATGGAAACCAATTTGAGAATAAATTTCATATTTAGATAAAATAAAGAAGATATATATACATATATATATAAACAAAATAAAAATAATATAATAATTCAAATCCAAAATACTCACAATCATTAAGCATATCTTAGTTTTCTTTTTTCTAACTATGGTTGTTTCAGGCAAGAGAAGATTGCAAAGATGATCTTCAGGTACAGTTTAAGTTCAGCATTTTCCAGGGGATTTGATAGATTTTAATGTTTCTATGGAACTGATGACTCCTATATAATGAAAAGGGGAAAATAATCAGTACTGAAAGGGAAGTCTTTCAATTTCCATCCTATATTAGCAATAAGTTCTTCTGAAGTCTGACTGAAAACCATTAATATAATGACTAGAGTAGTTCGAACTTCTTTAGTCTTTAATGCAAGCTTACCTACTCTTTAAAGTATAACACAGATGGGGGCGTCTGGGTGGCTCAATCAGTTAAGCTCTGACTTCAGCTCAGTCATGATCTTGCAGTTTGTGGGTTTGAGCCCCGTATTGTGCTCTGTGCTCACAGTGTGGATCCTACTTGGGATTCTCTCTCTTGTTCTCTGCCCGTATCCCACTCTCTCTCTCAAAATAAATAAACTTAAAATAATAAAGTATAACACAGAAGAAAAAATAAATGAAGTATCAACTTGATGAGTACTGCTACCAAACAAGTTTTCCTGACTCTTATAAAATATGGGATAGGCTCTTCAGTACATTCTTATTTGTAATATCAACCTGCATCTAACTTGGGAATAGTCATATTTGTTACTATGTGCTCGTTTATCATAATGTTCAGCAAAGGAATACCTTTATTAAAATAATACATCTCCAAAGAACTTTTCAGAATTGAATGAGGCTAAAAGGCTGAGATATATTCTTTCATGATTTCAACAGAATTCACATGAGAAATATTTCCTTCTTAGGTATTATGGATTCCCCAATACCCAATATATGAACTATTATTAGTGCAAAAAGAAATAATAATTACTGTAAACATTCCATCTACAAACATATATTGTTCTATATTTTTTAAAACCTGTTAACAGGTTTTAGGTAGGTTTTCCTGTGTCATTCTACTATTGTCTTCATTTTATGGAAAGAAGGCATATTAACATAATAGAAAAAGTATGCACTTTGTAACCTATCAGGCCACAATCCTTATCTTATATTTATTGTTTACTAAGTGCATGAAATAAGGCTAATTAATTGATCTTTCTGTGGGTGTTTCTTCACCTGTGAAACAGGATTGTTATATGATAAATTCAGTTATGGAAGCATGATAATGACTACATTAATTGCATGACTCCTCTGTGTCACTTACTGTGCCAAAATCTTTTATCTATTTGAGAGATTTTATATTAGTTAAGAGAACATTTGGAGTCATATCTGAGATTAATTCCTAATTCTACTGCTTATTAGCTGTGTAATACTGAGAATATTACTTAACTTTTCTTATCTTCAAGTTCCTCAGTGACAGTGTGAAAATATAAATGCCTGTCTCACAGGGAGATTGTCTCACAAAATCAAATGAGTTTTTAAAACTTTAAACTTTATTATATCCAAAATATATGAATAGTTTATGCAACTCAACACCAATCCCCCCCAAATAATCCATTAAAAATGGGCGGAATGCATGAATAGACATGTTTTTTTTTCAAAGAAGACATGTAGATGGTCAACAGAAAAATAAAGAAATGCTCAATATCATTAACCATTAGGGAAATGCAAATCAAAACCACAAGACAATATTACCTAACACCTGTCAAAACGGCTAAAATAAGACAAGAAATATCAAGTACTATTTAAAATATCTGAAATATGAAAGCAATCTAAGTGCCTATCCATAGATGATGAATGGATAAAGAAAATACATACACACATACACACACAGTGGAATATTACTCGGCCATAAAAAATGAATTCTTGTTATTTGCAACAGCATTGATGTATCTAGAAGATATGATGCTAAGTGAAATAAGCCAGTTAGAGAAATACAAATCCCATATGATTTAACTCATATGTGGAATTTAAGAAGCAAAACAAACAAACAAAAAGACAAAAAACAGATCTTGAATATAGAGAAGAAACAGGTGGTTGCCAGGGGATGGGGGGAGGGTTGGGTGGATGGGTGAAATATGTGAAGAGGATTAAGAGTACACTTATCATGATGAGCACTGAGTAATGTATAGAATTGCTGAGTAACTATATTGCACACCTGCAACTAATATAAAACTATGTTAATTATACTTGAATTAAAAAATAAAGTATTAACCTTTTTAAAATGTTTAATTTTGAAAGAGAAAACACAATTGGGGGAGGGGCAGAGAGAGAAATGGAGAGAGAGAATCCCAAGCAGGCGCCATGACAGCAGCGAGCCTTACGTGGGGTTCGAACTCACAAACTGTGAGATCATGACCTGAGCTGAAGTTGGATACTCAACTGACGGAGCCACCCAGTTGTGCCAAAGAATTAACCTCTTAATTCTTCATTATAAGTCTGTTATCTCCATAGCAATTATCACCATTTGATATTATGTTGCATATATTCTTATTTATTCACTTTTTGTTCTCCCAATAGTATGTAGGCTCCATGAAGAAAAGGATTATATCACTATATTCTTAGTAACATGGTTTATCTAATTGAAGATACTCAAATATTTATCAAATTAATGAGTGAATGTCAAGGGTTTGATGCCAATATATTTAAAAATAAAAATTCAATAAGTGTTCACTTGTCTTATTAAAATACATAGAAAGAATAAATAAGATCCCAAGGCAGCATATTTGCTCAGTAACTGGGAGAAATTAGAACTCAGATTTCTTTAGTTCTTTATGCTATTCCAGTTGTTCTCTAAGTGTGATCCAAGGAAAGATAATAAAACATTACCTTGGAAATTTTTTAGAAACACAAATTCTCAGGCCCCAACCCAGACCTATTAAGGTAGAAACATTTGGGGTGAGGGTAAGCACTCTTTGTTCTAACAAGAGCTCTTGGTACTTCTTATACATGGTAAAGCTTTATAACCATGGTACTATAAATCCCAATACTTTCTAGTACCATGATCACTTTCTAATACCATACCTTGTTCAATGTCAAATTGGGCCAAATGATTATTATTAAATTTAGACCAAAGATTCATTACTTGTTATAAAGATTAAGCCATTCAACTATAAGTAAAATGTTTTTTTATTAGAACGAAACAAAATAGCCCTGGTTTTATCTAATCCTTGGTTTCAGCAAAACCAGAGAATGAATTATTATAAGACTATGTCCATATAAATTTTCCCTTTTAAGGTGATATGTCAGTCCTTTGACAGATAAAATTCTATATATAGATCAGTTAATTCTTTGCTACTCGATCAAATGTGCCATGTGTATTCAATATTTTTAAATATTTTCTTATTTAAAATATCTTGCAAAATCTACTTTGATCCAGCTTCCCTGAATAACTATTGTCATATTTCTTAAATAGTTTTTAAAAAAACTGATAAGGACAAAGAGGGAGGCAAACCATAACAGACTCTTAAATACAGAGAAGAAACTGAGGGTTCCTGGAGGGGATGGTGGGTGGGGGGATGGGCTAAATGGGTGATGGGCATGAAGGAGGTCATTTGTTGGAATAAGCACTGGGTGTTCTATGTAAATGATGAACCAATATATTCTACTACTGAAACCAATACTACACTATATGTTAAATACCTTGGATTTAAATAAAAATATTAAAAAATTAAAACTAAAATAGTTTTGGGGTCATAAAATTCCAAACAGTGAGGAAAAAGCACATTCACTAAATGATTAGATCTGATTATATGGGGGGGAAATAAATATTTTGCATCTTATCTTTTAATTCATTAGTTTCATGGTAAATATTGGTTATGCTTAGAGTTTTCTTGGAAAAATTGAATGATAAAAAAGATAAGGCAATCCTCAGAAAGCATTGATATTTTAATGCTCTGAAGATAATTTTAAGCTTTCATTTATTAGACTTCTCCTTTTCACTTCAAACATCTTGATTTTACACTGACATGATATATTGCAGAAATTCAATGATGAATCTTTCATTCTCTTGGAATTAATAATATCACAATATTGATGAGCATAATGAGTTCTCATTTTATAGGTAAAGATGAAAATAATATTTTTCCTACATAAGGCTTTCAAGTAATAAAAATTTGCAGTTTTCTGATAAGAATATAATTGCACAACAAAGTTTACTTATTACAATAATTTAATTTAATGTTAAGGCTAAATAGGCTTGTTCTTTGGGAAATATAAAGCAGATTATAAAAATTAAGTGAAAAAGTCAGAATAATCTTGAAATCAATCTAAAAATCAATGGCAGAAAGTATATGAATATTAATACCTCTTTGTTCATGATAACCAAGCATTCCAACAGAATATATCATAGATTTCTACATTCATGCAACCTTGAGTACCAGTGTAAATTTTTCATTTGTTACTTCCAAGTAACACTGGCCTAATCTAAGTAAAGATTTTCAAAGAAGATGCTAATCTAAGCAAATTGTTAGCTTGAATGATTTTAATAGTAATAATTAACCAAAGTTTCTTCCATGAATAAATTATCATCTTTTATTATTAACATATTTTATTATTAGTAGTAATATATTATTAATTAATATTATTATAATTATTTAGTATAATATTAATATTAAATATTATTATTCGTAATTATTATAATTAAATAATTAAAATATAATTAATTATTATAATATTATTAGTAGTAATATAGTAATTCACATTGTTCTGGCTCACTACAAACAAATGAAAATATTTCTTTAGCATGGTCATAACATTTAGTCTTAGAACATTTATCTCTTTGAGAATCCTATTTTTATTGAAAGCATTACTGACAGTAGAAAGGCATTAGGCTGCAGTAGTCCCTCAGTAATGCCCTAGTGAATATTAGCATTATATGAGCACTACCTTCCCAGCAATTTAGCAATGAGGTGAAAAGGAAGAACAAGTGATGGCAGTTAAGAGGACTGAGTACATTTAAATCATGATTGTTTGTGATGAAATATTAAACAAGAGTGATATTACCATAATATTGAAAAAGTGAAGGATATCCGTGGTAAGAGGGTTTTTGCACACTTCCATATATATGAGCAGCATCAGTCCCCAGGAGCCAGTTCTTGTATAATGTGCAGATAGATAAGTGCCTGAGCTGATAGGGATTCTCAGTAAATGTCAGTGTGCTTTAGGAGTTTGACAGAAATACCAGAGAGGAGCTGGAGATGAATAATATCACTTCTGCATTCAGACAATGCTTTGTTTCCAGTTGCAGAAGGGACAATCAGGCTTATCACTGCAGTTGGCCAAACAAGGGAACCTAAATGTCCTCTTCTTTGTACCTGATGTATGTTATTACTGTGACCTATGCTTTGGGAAATGTTAAAGAAAAGCCCAATAAAAAGAAGATAATCCAAATTTAAATCCCCACGTTTTACTCCTTTAGTTATCTCAGGTCAATAACCATTTATTGGCTACTGTGATTCTAAAATGAAGAAAGGAGCTGCACATTTTTCTTAATGACAGCAAGCATTAAAAATTAGCTATAAATGGTTTAGTGTTAATGAAAAATAACATTAGACCACCATGGAACATTTTGGCAATCCATTGCGTTGCTTTGTACACTATTATATTAAAACCTGCTTACATTTTATGATAAGAATATAAGTAATAGCATGTATCAAGGTGCTCTTGTAAGGCGAAATAACTACACATTTTATTTTTTTAAATCTCTTTTTTCCTGTGGCAAATCTTAGATCCAGGAGGTGAAGAAATTGGTATTCACATACCTATATAGCTTCAAATAGGTATTCAGTTGTGTTTCCTTTAAGAGGTAAAGTCAGATGGCATGCAAGAAACAATATTTTGAGTTTTTAAACCATTAAATACCTGTTGTTACACTGCTACATAGTTTGGGAAAAATACTTGTCAAACAAGAAAATTTAAGTGACCCATTCTCTGTTAATAATGGTGGGGAGTATGAAAGGAGTAGTTAATGGCCATATAATTGTATATACACATGCTCTTTATTCAGAAACTTACATTTGATGTAAAGCAAACTCAAAATATTTGGCCTATACTTATATTACAAGTTATGTCAATATGAAACTGTGTATATGGAGTAACTCATTTCTCTTCATTCTATTTGTATATAGTACTTAAAGCAGGCTAAAACTATACAATCAAGTATTTTTATCTGCTTTTCCATGCCTCAAAATTCCAGTATGGCTGTAGCTATTATAAAATAATAGGGCAGACAAGATACATCAATTTTATTTTCTTATGGGTCTCTCAAAGTATTATAGATACTCACTTATTATAGATATTCACTTATAATGTTGTGATGTGATGGGTGACGGTGTATGGTAGTATAATGAGCTTTATGGCCCATTTCATCTGAAAAGAGGATAATTTAAAATAATCTAGCAAGATGTATAAACTACTTATAGGTGTCAAATGAAGAAAATGATGACAAATGAGAGTCAATTTAATAAACAAAGATGTCATTGATGGGGAAAGTGGAAGTGAAAGAAGATAATTCAGAGGGATGAAATGATTAATGTTATTGGGTGATGAGTTCTGTCATCAAGATGATGTACCGAATAAAGCACAAGGACTTTGAAGTGAAAGCAGTCTGTGTTTGAATACCCTTTTCTCTCATTTTACTAGCTGTGTGATTTTGGCTATATATATATATATATATATATATATATATATATCATATATCATATATGATATATATGATATATGATATGATATGATAAAATATGATATATTTTGGCTATATATATATATGTAGCATATATTTATATGTATATGTATATATAACTTTTGCTGTCCTAGCTGTAAATGGCAGGAATAGTTTTTACCATGTAAGGTTGTTAGGAAAGAAGAGGTTGATAAATACAAAGTGACAGATTCATAGGACATTTTCATTAAATAGCAGCTATTAATATAATTATTGGATTCATGGGACAAAATTTAAAATTGAGTGAGCACTTACCATAAATGTCATGAAAAACACAATCCTCACTTAGGTGTCATCAAAACATAGGTTATGTAATAATATTACACAAAGTGGACACAAATATTTTAATTCTCTACTATTTCATGTTAGTAAATGGATAGGTATGAGGGGAAACGCAGTATCCTGGAGAGATATGGGGGAAACAGTATTTTAGCAGATATTTGTTCCCTCTATCCCTACTTTTTGGATAGTTTTTATCATGGATGGATGTTGTACACTGTCAAATGCTTTTTCTGCATTGTTTGAAGGTATCATATATATGGTTCTTTTCCTTTCTTTTATTAGTGTGGTGAATCACATCAACTGATGTGCAAATATTGAACCATAGTTGCAGCCCAGGAATAAATCCTACTGGTGAATGATTCTTTAATGTACTGTTGGATTTGATTTACTAGTATTTTATTGAGAATTTTTACATCCATGCTCCTCAGGGATATTGGCCTGTAGTTCTCATTAGTTGATTCTTCATCTGGTTTTGGAATCAGGGTAATGTTGGCCTCTCAGAATATAATTGAAAACTTTCCTTCCACTTCCATTTGCTGGAATATGTTGAGAATAGGTATTAATTCTTCTATAAATGTTTGGTAGACTTCAGGTATGAAGCCATACGGCCCTGAATTTTGTTCATTGAGAGATTTTTGATTACTGATTCCATTTTTTTTGTTTGTTATTGGTCTGTTCAAGTTTTCTACTTCTTCCTGTTTCAGTATTGGTAGGTTATATGTTTCTAGGAATTTATCCATTTCTTCCAAGCTGTCCAATTTGTTGACATTACAGTTTTTCATAATATTCTCTTATTATTGTATTTCTATGGTGTTAGATGTTATTTTTCCTGTCTCATTTCAGATTTTATTTATTTGGGCCATTTATCTTTATTTTTTAATAAGTCTTGCTAGAGGTTTATCAATTTTATTATTTTTTCAAATACACATCTCCTGGTTACAGTGATATGTTTTATTGTTTTTGTTTTTAGTTTCTATATCATTTATTTCTATTTTAATCTTTATTATTTCCCACCTGCTGCTGGCTTTAAGCTTTGTTTGCTGTACTTTTTCTAACTCTTTCAAGTGTAAGGGTAGGTTGTTTATCTGATATTTTTCTTACTTCTTAAGGTAGGCCTGTATTGCTATATACTTCCCTCTTAGGACTGCTTTTACTATATCCCAAAGATTTTGGACCATTGTGTTTTCATTTTCATTTGTACCCATGTATTTTTGATTTGTTCTTTGACTTCCTGGTTGATGCACTCATTCTTTAGTAGCATGTTAACCTCCATATACTTGTGGTTTTAAAAATATTTTCTTGCAGTTGATTTCTGGTTTAATAACATTATGGTAAAAAATGTGCATTATGATCTCAATCTTATTTTTCTACTTACTGAGGCCTGGTTTGTGACCTAGTACGTGATTTATTCTGGAGAATGCCCCATGTGAATTTGTAAAGAATGTGTATTCTGTTGCTTTATTGATGATATGTTCTGAGTATATCTGTCAAGTTTATCTGGTGCAGTATGTCATTCAAAACATTGTTTCCTTATTTATTTTCTGCTTAAATGATCTGTCTATTGATGTAAGTGGTTGTTAATATCCCTTAATATTATTGTATTATCATTGAGTTTCGTTATGTTTGTTATTATTTTTTTAAATATTTGGGTGCTTTCATGTTGGGGTCATAAATATATACAATTGTTAAATAGTCCTGTTGGATAGTACTCTTTATTATAATATAGTTCCCTTCTTCATCTCTTATTCAAGTCTTTGGTCTAAAATCTAGTTTGTCTGATATAAGTATTGATATTCTGGCTTTCTTTTGATGTCTATTTGCATTATAAATATTTCTCCATCCTTCACTTTCAATCTGTAGGTGTCTTTAGATGTAAAGTGAACCCTTTGTAGGCAACATAAAGTTGGAGCTTATTTTTTATCCATTCTGACATCCTGTCTTTTGATTGGAGTGTTTAGTCCATTTACATCAGAGTAATTAGTGATGGACATGTATTTATTGACAGTTTGTTACTTGTTTTGTTATTTTTTTTTCTGGGAATTTTCTGTTCCTTTCTACTCTTTGTCACTTTTCATCTCTCTTTTGCATTCAACAAGTTCCCTTGAATATTTCTAGCTGGGCTGGTTTAATGGTCACAAACTGTTTTAAGGTTTGTTTGTCTGGGAAACTCTTTATCTTTCCTTCTATTCTGAAATATAGCCTTGCTGGACAGAGTATTCTTGGCTGTAGATTTTTCTCATTCCACACATTGAATATATTATACCACTCCCTTCCAGCTTGCCAAATTTCTGTTGAGAGATCTGCAGCTAGCCTTATGGATCTTCCCTTGTAAGTTAGGGACTGCTTTGGTCTCACTGCTTTTAGAACGTTTTTTTCTTTACTGTTGTGTTATGTAAATTAACTGCAATATGTCTTGATGTTGGTCTACTTTTGTTGATTTTGGTGGCAGTTCTCTGTTTTCCTGGATCTGAATATCTGTTTCCTTCCCCAGATTAAGGAAGTTTTCAGCTATTATTGCTTAACATAATTTTTCTGCCCTCTTTTCTCTCTTCTTCTCCTGGGACTCCTGTAATATAACTGCTCCTACATTTGATGGAGTCACTGAGTTATTTTAGTGTATTCTTGTGTTCTATAACTCTTCTGTCTCTTTTTTGTTCAGCTTCACTATTCTCCATTATTCTATCTTCTATATCACATATTCATTCCCCTGTTTTTTTTCCATCCTTTTTGTCATTACATCCAGCTGTTTTGAATCTCAGTTATTGCATTTTCAATTTCTGACTGTTAACTATTTTATCTCAACAGTAAGGACCTCCCTGATGCCATACATCCTTTTCTGCAGCCCGGTGAGTACCCTTATAATAGTTGCTTTAAATTCTCCATCAGGCATATTATGTATGTGTGTTTCTATTAGATCTCTGGCTGTAACCTTATCTTGTTTCATTTGGGATGAATTGCCCCATCTTGGCATTTTGTCTAAGTCTTTGTTTTGTTCTCTGTGTTAGAAAAGCCTGTTTTGCTTCCTGTTCCTAAGAGCAATAGCTTTGTGAAGAAGAGGTTTTATAGTGTCCATGACCTGACACTTCAGCACTGTCTCTGGTGTGTGCTGTGTACATTTTGCTGCTGTGTTTTTGCTGTTTAATGTTCCAGGCCAGTCATATGGAGACTATCTCTTGGCCTGCAATGGGTTGTGGTGGACCTTGGCCAGGGTTTGGTAAGTTTTAACTAGGTGTTCGCTGATCTACTTATTAAATGAGACCTGATTCTACTTCTACTATAACTGAAGACTTGTGGAACTCTATGTTCTAGGTATGTGGTAGGGCTGGAGCCTTCTCTTGGTATTGTAGGCAAGTGACTCACCTTCACTGAGACTGAGGCACATTTGCCCAAGCAGGGCAGTACTGTACCAGAGAACAGGGCAGGCGGGACTTTGTGTGAGCAGGTGAGGCAGCCAGTGTTGATGCCATGCTGTTACTGAAGTTTCTCCTACTTGGCGGGGGAGGGAAATGCCACCAGCCAGCTACTTTTTCCTCTGGAGCAAGGTATTCATGCTTGTTGCTCTCAGGGAACAATTCCCAGTTGAGTTAATAAGCTCACCCTTGTGCAACCCAGGCATTTTTCAGATTGCTGTTTTCATACTGTCTGTCTGTGGGTTTTGCCATCTCTCCAAAAGCAGTATAGTTATCTCTGGGCTCTATCCAAGCCAAGTATGCTTACTTTTAAAACTCTCAAATTTAGGGATGTGGTATGGGCACAGGACAATCCTAGACTTTTGGGGGTGGGTCTCATGGAGAAAGCAGGATAGGCTGCTAGTATCATGGGGAGCCTACTTTAGCAGGTGGCTCTGTGAATATGGTGAGGCATGGGGGAGGCAAATGGTGTCCACAAGCTCTTTGGTCCCCAGGGAGTTGCCATATTTTGTCTCAAAATATTGTCATATTTTTAAATGAAATTTATTGTCAAATTGGTTTCCATACAACACCCAGTGCTCATCCAAACAGGTGTCCTCAATACCCATCACCAACCCACCCCTCCCTCCCACCCCCCATCAACCCTCAGTTTGTTCTCAGTTTTTTGGAGTCTCTTATGTTTTGCCTCCCTCCCTCTCTGACCATTTTTTTTTTCTTACTCTCCCCCATGGTCTTCTGTGAAGTTTCTCAGGATCCACATAGGAGTGAAAACATATGGAGCCTGTCCTTCTTTGTATGACTTATTTCACTTAGCATAACACTCTCCAGTCCCATCCACGTTGCTACAAAAGGCCATATTTCATTCTTTCTCATTGCCACGTAGTATTCCATTGTGTATATAAACCACAATTTCTTTATCCATTCATCAGTTGATGGACATTTAGGTTCTTTCCACAATTTAGCTATTGTTGAGAGTGCTGCTATAAACATTGGGGTACAAATGCCCCTACGAATCAGTACTCCTGTCTCTCTTGGGTAAATTCCTAGCAGTGCTACTGCTGGGTCATAGGATACGTCTGTTTTTACTTTTTTGAGGAACCTCCACACTGTTTTCCGGAGCGGCTGCACCAGTTTACATTCACACCAACAGTGCAAGAGGGTTCCCATTTCTCCACATCCTCTCCAGCATCTGTAGTCTCCTGATTTGTTCATCTTAGCCCCTCTGACTGGCGTGAGGTGATATCTGAGTGTGGTTTTGATTTGTATTTCTCTAGTGAGGAGCGAAGTTGAGCATCTTTTCATGTGCCTGTTGGCCATCCGGATGTCTTCTTTAGAGAAGTGTCTATTCATGTTTTCTGCCCATTTCTTCACTGTATTATTTGTTTTTTGGGTGTGGAGTTTGGTGAGTTCTTTATAGATTTTGGATACTAGCCCTTTGTCCGATATGTCATTTGCAAATATCTTTTCCCATTCCGTTGGTTGCCTTTTAGTTTTGTTGATTTTTTCCTTTGTTGTGCAGAAGCTTTTTATCTTCATGAGGTCCCAATAGTTCAATTTTGCTTCTCATTCCCTTGCATTTGGGGATGTGTCAAGTAAGAAATTGCTGCGACTGAGGTCAGAGAGGTTTTTTCCTGCTTTCTCCTCTAGGGTTTGGATGGTTTCCTGTCTCACATTCAGGTCCTTTATCCATTTTGAGTTTATTTTTGTGAATGGTGTAAGAAAGTGGTCTAATTTCATTCTTCTGCATGTTGCTGTCCATTTCTCCCAGCACCATTTGTTAAAGACACTGTCTATTTCCCATTGGATATTCTTTCCTGCTTTGTCAAAGATTAGTTGGCCATACTTCTGTGGGTTTAGTTCCGGGGTTTCTATTCTATTCCATTGGTCTATGTGTCTGTTTTTGTGCCAATACCATGCTGTCTTGATGATTATAGCTTTGTTCTAGAGGCTAAAGTCTGGGATTGTGATGCCTCCTGCTTTGGTCTTCATCAAAATTACTTTGGCTATACAGGGCCTTTTGTGGTTCCATACAAATTTTAGGAGTGCTTGTTCTAGCTTCGAGAAGAATTCTGGTGCCATTTTGATTGGGATTGCATTGGATGTGTACATAGCTTTGGGTAGTATTGACATTTTAACAATATTTGCTCTTCCAATTCATGACCATGGAATGTTTTTCCATTTCTTTATATCTTCTTCAATTTCTTTCATAAGCTTTCTATATTTTTTCAGCATACAGACCTTTTACATATTTGGTCAGGTTTATTCGTAGGTATTTTATGCTTCTTGGTGCAATTGTGAATGGGATCAGTTTCTTTATTTGTCTTTCTGT
This sequence comes from Panthera pardus, assembly GCF_024362965.1. Classification (NCBI taxonomy): domain Eukaryota; kingdom Metazoa; phylum Chordata; class Mammalia; order Carnivora; family Felidae; genus Panthera; species Panthera pardus. The sequence goes on along the minus strand of NW_026526843.1, from coordinate 51,678,400 downwards.
TGCTTCATTATTAGTGTATCAGAAAGCAACTGATTTCTGTACATTGATTTTGTAGCCTGTGACTTTGATGAATTCATGTATCAGTTCTAACAGACTTTTGGTGGAGTCTATCGGGTTTTTCATGTATTATATTATGTCATCTGCAAAAATTGAAAGCTTAACTTCATCTTTGCCAATTTTGATGCCTTTGATTTCCTTTGGTTGTCTGATTTCTGATGCTAGAACCTCCAACACCATGTTAAACAACAGCGGTGAGAGTGAATATCCCTGTATTGTTGCTGATATCAGGGAGAAAGCTCTCAGTTTTTCCCCATTGAGGATGATATTAGCTGTGGGCTTTTCATAAATGGCTTTTATGATGTTTAAGTATGTTCCTTCCTTCCTGACTTTCTCGAGGGTTTTGATTAAGAAAGGATTCGGAATTTTGTCAAATGTTTTTTTCTGCATCAATTGACAGGATGATATGATTTTTATCCTTTCTTTTATTAATGTGATGTATCACGTTGGTTGATTTGCGAATGTTGAACCAGCCCTGCATCCGAGGAATGAATCCCACTTGGTCATGGTGAATAATTCTTTTTATATGCTTTTGAATTCGATTTTCTCATATCCTATTGAGAATTTTTGCATCCATATTCATCAGGGATATTAGGCTGTAGTTCTTTTTTTTTACTGGGTCTCTGTCTGGTTTAGGAATCAAAGTAATGCTGATTTCATAGAATGAGTCTGGAAGATTTACTTCCCTTTCTATTTTTTGGAATAGCTTGAGAATGATAGGTATTATCTCTGCTTTAAATGTCTGGTAGAATTCCCCTGGGAAGCCATCTGGTCCTGGACGCTTATTTGTTGGGAGACTTGACAACTGATTCAATTTCTTCGCTGGTTATGGGTCTGTTCAAGCTTTCTATTTCCTCCTGATTGAGTTTTGGAAGAGTGTGGGTGTTTAGGAATTTGTCCATTTCTTCCAGGTTGTCCTGATTGTTGGCAAATAATTTTGCATAGTATTCCCTGATAATTGTTTGTATTTCTGAGGGATTGGTTGTAATAATTCCATTTTCATCCATGATTTTATCTATTTGGGTCATCTCCCTTTTCTTTTTGAGATGCCTGGCAGGAGGTTTATCAGCTTTGTTTATTTTTTCAAATAACCAACTCTTGGTTTCATTGATCTGCTCCACATTTTTTTAGATTCTCTATTGTTTATTTCTGCTCTGATCTTCATTATTCCTCTTCTTCTGCTGGATGTGGGGTGTGTTTGCTATTCTGCTTCTATTTCCTTTAGGTGTGATGTTAGATTTTGTACTTCGGATTTTTCTTGTTTCTTGAGATAGGCCTGGATTGCAATGTGTTTTCCTCTCAGGACTGCCTTCTCTGCATCCCAAAGCATTTGGATTGCTGTATTTTGATTTTCGTTTGTTTCTATATATTTTTTAATTTCTTCTGTAATTGCCTAGTTGACCCATTCATTCCTTAATAGGTTGTGTTTTAACCTCCATGCTTTTGGAGGTTTTCCAGACTTTTTCTTGTGGTTGATTTCAAGCTTCATAGCATTGTGGTCTGAAAGTACGTATGGTATGATGTCAATTCTTGTATAATTATGAAGGGCTGTTTTGTGACCCAGTATGTGATCTATCTTGGAGAACGTTCCATGTGCACTCGAGAAGGAAGTACATTCTTTTGCTTTGGGATGCAGAGTTGTAAATATATCTGTGAAGTCCATCTGATCCAGTGTATCATTCAGGGCCCTTGTTTCTTTATTGATCCTATGTCTAGATGATCTATGCATTGTTGTAAGTGCAGTATTAAAGTATCCTGAAATTACCACATTCTTATCAATAAGGTTGCTTATGTTTGTGATTGTTTTATATATTTGGGGTCTCCTGTATTTGGTGCATAGACATTTATAGTTGTCAGCTCTTCCTGATGGATAGACCCTGTAATTATTTTATAATGCTCTTCTTCATCTCTTGTTACAGCCTTTAATTTGAAGTGTAGTTTGTCTGATATAAGTATGGTTTCTACAGCTTTCTTTTGACTTCCAGTAGCATGATAGAAAGATCTCCATCCCCTCACTTTCAATCTGGAGTGTCCTCAGGTCTAAAATGGGTCTCTTGTAGACAGCAAATAGATGGGTCTTGTTTTTTTTTTTTTTTTTTTTTTTTTTTCATTCTGATACCCTATGTCTTTTGGTTGGAACATATAGTCCATTTACATTCAGTGTTATTATTGAAAGGTATGGGTTTAGAGTCATTGTGATGTCTGTAGGTTTCATGCTTGCAGTGATGTTTCTCATACCTTGTCTCACAGTATCTCTCTTAGGATCTCTTGTAGGGATAGTTTAGTGGTGATGAATTCCTTCAGTTTTTGTTTGTTAGGGAAGACCTTTATCTCTCCTTCTATTCTGAATGACAGACTTGCTGGATAAAGGATTCTCGGCTGCATATTTTTTCCTGTTCATCACATTGAAGATTTCTTGCCATTCCTTTCTGGCCTGCAACGTTTCAGTAGACAGATCCGTCACGAGTCTTATTGGTGTCCCTTTATATGTTAGAGCATGTTTATCCCTAGCCGCTTTGAGAATTCTCTCTTTATCCTTGTATTTTGCCAGTTTCACTCTGATATGTCATGCAGAACATCGTTTCAAGTTACGTATGAAGTGAGTTCTCTGTGCCTCTTGGATTTCAATGCCTTTTTCCTTCCCCAGTTCAGGGAAGTTCTCAGCTATGATTTCTTCAAGTGCACCTTGAACATCTTTCCCTCTGTCTTCCTCCTCTGGAATCCCAATTATGTGTATATTATTTCATTTAATTGTGTCTCTCAGTTCTCTGAGTCTCCTCTACTCCTCCTGTATTTTTTATCTCTCTTTTTCTCAGCTTCTTCTTTTTCCATAATTTTATCTTCTAATTCACCTATTCTCTCCTCTGCCTCTTCAATCCGAACTGTGTTAGCCTCCATTTTATTTTGCAGCTCATTTATAACATTTTTAGCTCCCCCCTGACTGTTTCTTAGTCCCTTGATCTCTGTAGTAATAGATTCTCTGCTGTCCTCTATACTTTTTTCAAGCCCAGCGATTAATTTTATGACTATTATGTTACATTCATTTTCTGCTATATTGCTTACATCGTTTTTGATCAGTTCGTTAGCTGTCGCTACTTCCTGGAGTTTCTTTTGAAGAGAATTCCTCCGTTTTGTCATTTTGGATAGTCCCTGGAGTGGAAGGAAACTGCCAGGCTCTTCCTCTGTGCTGGCTGGAGTAACTTGTGTTGGTGGGTGGGGCCGCAGTCAGACCTGATGTCTGCCCCCAGCTCACCGCTGGGGCCACAGTCAGACTGGTGTGTAACTTATCTTCCCCTGTCCCAGGGTCAGGACTCACTGTGGAGTGGTGTGGCCTCTGTCTGGGCTACTTGCACACTGCCAGTCTTGTGGTACTGCTTCTATAGAATCCGGCGTATTAGCCGGGGTGTGTCCCCAAGGTGCACAGGGGCGGGAGGGGCAGGCTCAGCTCACTTTGCCTCCAGTGGTCCGCTTCAAGAGGGGCCCTGCAGCACTGGGAGGGAGGCAGACCTGTCGGAGGGATGGATCCACAGAAGCACAGCATTGGGTGTTTGCGCTGTGCAAGCAAGTTCTGTGATGGGAACTGTTTCCTTTTGGGATTTTGGCTGGGGGATGGGCAAGGGAGAAGGTGCTTCCCAGTGCCTTTGTTCCATGCCAAGCTGGGATCTTTCCTCTGGGGCTCAACAACTCTCCCTCCCGCTCTCTGAGCAGAGCTTTTGACATAACTTTCCAGATGTTAAGTCCCACTGTCTATCAGAACACACTCTGTCCGGCCCCTCCACTTTTTCAAGCCAGACTCGGGGGCTCTGCCTTGCTGGGTGGGCTGGCTGCTCCTCCACTGCCCTGGCTGCCTCCCGCCAGTCCGTGTAGCACACACCACCTCTCCACCCTTCCTACCCTCTTCCGTGGGCCTCTCATCTACGCTTGACTCCAGAGAGTCCATTCTGCTAGTCTCCTGGTGGTTATTGGGGTAAATTAGGCAGACGTGGGTGGAATCTAAGCGATCAGCAGGACACACTGAGCCCAGCATCCTCCTATGCCGCCATCTTCATCAGAAGAGCAAAGCTATATTAATTTTAGACAGAAGTCTTTAGATTTAAGGAAGTGGTCAGTGATAAAGAGCATCACTTAATTACATAGTAATTTCTCCAAGATTATATACCAGCCCTTAATGTTAGATGCTTAATAGCAGAGCAACATACTGAGTTGAAAACTGAGAACCATGAAGAGAAATAGATAAATCCACTTGCGTAGTTGGAGACTTCAACACTCTTCCATCAAATTAGCAGATCCAGCAGTAAAATAATCAGTAAGACATAGTTGAACTCAAAAACATCGTCCATTGACATGATGCAATTGATATCTATAGAATACTTTATCCAACACCAGCAGCATAAATAGACTTTTCAGACTCACATAAAACCTTCACCCAGAGGTTCCAGAAGATGGCGGCGTAGGAGGACGCTGGGCTCACCGCGCATCCTGCTGATCACTTAGATTCCACCTACACCTGCCTAAAGAACCCAGAAAACCACCAGAGGATTAGCAGAACGGAGTCTCCGGAGCCAAGCGCAGACGAGAGGCCCACGGAAGAGGGTAGGAAGGGCTGCGAGGCGGTGCACGCTCCACGGACTGGCGGGAGGGAGCCGGGGCGGAGGGGCGGCTCCCCGGCCAAGCAGAGCCCCCGAATCTGGCTGGCAAAAGCGGAGGGCCCGGACAGACTGTGTTCCAACAGCAAGCACGACTTAGTGTCTGGAAGGTCAGAAGTTAACAGCTCTGCTCAGAAAGCAGGAAGGCTGGAGGACAAAGGGAGGGAGAGCTGCTGAGCCCCCGGACGGCAGAGTTCAGCTTGGCGGGGAACAAAGGTGCTCGCCAGCGCCATCTCCCCCGCCTATCCCCCAGCCAAAATCCCAAAGGGAACCAGTTCCTGCCAGGGAACTTGCTCGCTCCGCGCAAACACCCAACTCTGTGCTTCTGCGGAGCCAAACCTCCGGCAGCGGATCTGACTCTCTCCCGCTGCCACAGGGCCCCTCCAGAAGTGGATCACCTAAGGAGAAGCGAGCTAAGCCCGCCCCTCCAGCCCCCGTGCACCTTGCCTACCCACCCCAGCTAATACGCCAGATCCCCAGCAACACAAGCCTGGCAGTGTGCAAGTAGCCCAGATGGGCCACGCCACCCCACAGTGAATCCCGCCCCTAGGAGAGGGGAAGAGAAGGCACACACCAGTCTGACTGTGGCCCCAGCGGTGGGCTGGGGGCAGACATCAGGTGGGACTGTGGCCCAGCCCACCAACTCCAGTTATACACCACAGCACAGGGGAAGTGCCTTGCAGGTCCTCACCACTCCAGTAACTATCCAAAATGACCAAACGGAAGAATTCCCCTCAGAAGAATGTCCAGGAAATAACAACAGCTAATGAACTGATCAAAAAGGATTTAAATAATATAACAGAAAGTGAATTTAGAATAATAGTCATAAAATTAATCGCTGGGCTTGAAAACAGTATACAGGACAGCAGAGAATCTCTTGCCACAGAGATCAAGGGACTAAGGAACAGTCACGAGGAGCTGAAAAACGCTTTAAACGAAATGCAAAACAAAATGGAAACCACGACGGCTCGGCTTGAAGAGGCAGAGGAGAGAATAGGTGAACTAGAAGATAAAGTTATGGAGAAAGAGGAAGCTGAAAGAAAGAGAGATAAAAAAATCCAGGAGTATGAGGGGAAAATTAGAGAACTAAGTGATACACTAAAAAGAAATAATAGACGCATAATTGGTATCCCAGAGGAGGAAGAGAGAGGGAAAGGTGCTGAAGGGGTACTTGAAGAAATTATAGCTGAGAACTTCCCTGAACTGGGGAAGGAAAAAGGCATTGAAATCCAAGAGGCACAGAGAACTCCCTTCAGACGTAACTTGAATCGATCTTCTGCACGACATATCATAGTGAAACTGGCAAAATACAAGGATAAAGAGAAAATTCTGAAAGCAGCAAGGGATAAACGTGCCCTCACATATAAAGGGAGACCTATAAGACTCGTGACTGATCTCTCCTTTGAAACTTGGCAGGCCAGAAAGGCTTGGCACGATATCTACAGTGTGCTAAACAGAAAAAATATGCAGCCGAGAATCCTTTATCCAGCAAGTCTGTCATTTAGAATAGAAGGAGAGATAAAGGTCTTCCCAAACAAACAAAAACTGAAGGAATTTGTCACCACGAAACCAGCCCTACAAGAGATCCTAAGGGGGATCCTGTGAGACAAAGTACCAGAGTCATCACTACAAGCATAAAACATACAGACATCACAATGACTCTAAACCCGTATCTTTCTATAATAACACTGAATGTAAATGGATTAAATGCGCCAACTAAAAGACATAGGGTATCAGAATGGATAAAAAAACAAGACCCATCTATTTGCTGTCTACAAGAGACTCATTTTAGATCTGAGGACACCTTTAGATTGAGAGTGAGGGGATGGAGAACTATTTATCATGCTCCTGGAAGCCAAAAGAAAGCTGGAGTAGCCATACTTATATCAGACAAACTAGACTTTAAATTAAAGGCTGTAACAAGAGATGAAGAAGGGCATTATATAATAACTACAGGGTCTATCCATCAGGAAGAGCTAACTATTATAAATGTCTATGTGCCAAATACCGGAGCCCCCAGATATATAAAACAATTACTCATAAACATAAGGAACCTTATTGATAAGAATGTGGTCATTGCAGGGGACTTTAACACCCCACTTACAGAAATGGATAGATCATCTAGACACACAGTCAATAAAGAAACAAGGGCCCTGAATGATACATTGGATCAGATGGACTTGACAGATCTATTTAGAACTCTGCATCCCAAAGCAACAGAATATACTTTCTTCTCGAGTGCACATGGAACATTCTCCAAGATAGATCATATACTGGGTCACAAAACAGCCCTTCATAAGTTCACAAGAATTGAAATTATACCATGCATACTTTCAGACCACAATGCTATGAAGCTTGAAATCAACCACAGGAAAAAGTCTGGAAAACCTCCAAAAGCATGGAGGTTAAAGAACACCCTACTAACGAATGAGTGGGTCAACCAGGCAATTAGAGAAGAAATTAAAACATATATGGAAACAAACGAAAATGAAAATACAACAATCCAAACGCTTTGGGACGCAGCAAAGGCAGTCCTGAGAGGAAAATACATTGCAATCCAGGCCTATCTCAAGAAACAAGAAAAATCCCAAATACAAAATCTAACAGCACACTTAAAGGAAAAAGAAGCAGAACAGCAAAGGCAGCCTAAACCCAGCAGAAGAAGAGAAATCATAAAGATCAGAGCAGAAATAAACAATATAGAATCTAAAAAAACTGTAGAGCAGATCAACGAAACCAAGAGTTGGTTTTTTGAAAAAATAAACAAAATTGACAAACCTCTAGCCAGGCTTCTCAAAAAGAAAAGGGAGATGACCCAAATAGATAAAATCATGAATGAAAATGGAATGATTACAACCAATCCCTCAGAGATACAAACAATTATCAGGGAATACTATGAAAAATTATTTGCCAACAAATTGGACAACCTGGAAGAAATGGACAAATTCCTAAACACCCACACTCTTCCAAAACTCAATCAGGAGGAAATAGAAAGCTTGAACAGACCCATAACCAGCGAAGAAATTGAATCGGTTATCAAAAATCTCCCAACAAATAAGAGTCCAGGACCAGATGGCTTCCCAGGGGAGTTCTACCAGACGTTTAAAGCAGAGATAATACCTATCCTTCTCAACTATTCCAAGAAATAGAAAGGGAAGGAAAACTTCCAGACTCATTCTATGAAGCCAGTATTGCTTTGATTCCTAAACCAGACAGAGACCCAGCAAAAAAAGAGAACTACAAGCCAATATCTCTGATGAATATGGATGCAAAAATTCTCAATAAGATACTAGCAAATCGAATTCAACAGCATATAAAAAGAATTATTCACCATGATCAAGTGGGATTCATTCCTGGGATGCAGGGCTGGTTCAACATTCGCAAATCGATCAACGTGATACATCACATTAACAAAAAAAAGAGAAGAACCATATGATCCTGTCAATCGATGCAGAAAAGGCCTTTGACAAAATCCAGCACCCTTTCTTAATAAAAACCCTTGAGAAAGTCGGGATAGAAGGAACATACTTAAAGATCATAAAGGCCATTTATGAAAAGCCCACAGCTAACATCATCCTCAACGGGGAAAAACTGAGAGCTTTTTCCCTGAGATCAGGAACACGACAGGGATGCCCACTGTCACCGCTGCTGTTTAATATAGTGCTGGAAGTTCTAGCATCAGCAATCAGACAACAAAAGGAAATCAAAGGCATCAAAATTGGCAAAGAGGAAGTCAAGCTTTCGCTTTTTGCAGATGACATGATATTATACATGGAAAATCCGATAGACTCCACCAAAAGTCTGCTAGAACTGATACATGAATTCAGCAAAGTTGCAGGATACAAAATCAACGTGCAGAAATCAGTTGCATTCCTATACACTAACAATGAAGCAACAGAAAGACAAATGAAGAAACTGATCCCATTCACAATTGCACCAAGAAGCATAAAATACCTAGGAATAAATCTAACCAAAGATGTAAAAGATCTGTATGCTGAAAACTATAGAAAGCTTATGCAGGTAATTGAAGAAAATATAAAGAAATGGAAAGACATTCCCTGCTCATGGATTGGAAGAATAAATATTGTCAAAATGTCAATATTACCCAAAGCTATCTACACATTCAATGCAATCCCAATCAAAATTGCACCAGCATTCTTCTCGAAACTAGAACAAGCAATCCTAAAATTCATATGGAACCACAAAAGGCCTAGAATAGCCAAAGTAATTTTGAAGAAGAAGACCAAAGCAGGAGGCATCACAATCCCAGACTTTAGCCTCTACTACAAAGCTGTCATCATCAAGACAACATGGTATTGGCACAAAAACAGACACATAGACCAATGGAATAGAATAGAAACCCCAGAACTAGACCCACAAACGTATGGCCAACTCATCTTTGACAAAGCAGGAAAGAACATCCAATGGAAAAAAGACAGTCTCTTTAACAAATGGTGCTGGGAGAACTGGACAGCAACATGCAGAAGGTTGAAACTAGACCACTTTCTCACACCATTCACAAAAATAAACTCAAAATGGATAAAGGACCTGAATGTGAGACAGGAAACCATCAAAACCTTAGAGGAGAAAGCAGGAAAAGACCTCTCTGACCTCAGCCATAGCAATCTCTTACTCGGCACATCCCCAAAGGCAAGGGAATTAAAAGCAAAAGTGAATTACTGGGACCTTATGAAGATAAAAAGCTTCTGCACAGCAAAGGAAACAACCAACAAAACTAAAAGGCAACCAACGGAATGGGAAAAGACATTTGCAAATGACACATCGGACAAAGGGCTAGTATCCAAAATCTATAAAGAGCTCATCAAACTCCACACCCGAAAAACAAATAACCCAGTGAAGAAATGGGCAGAAAACATGAATAGACACTTCTCTAAAGAAGACATCCGGATGGCCAACAGGCACATGAAAAGATGTTCAACGTCGCTCCTTATCAGGGAAATACAAATCAAAACCACACTCAGATACCACCTCACGCAAGTCAGAGTGGCCAAAATGAAGAAATCAGGAGACTATAGATGCTGGAGAGGATGTGGAGAAACAGGAACCCTCTTGCACTGTTGGTGGGAATGCAAATTGGTGCAGCCGCTCTGGAAAGCAGTGTGGAGGTTCCTCAGAAAATTAAAAATAGACCTACCCTATGACCCAGCAATAGCACTGCTAGGAATTTATCCAAGGGACACAGGAGTACTGATGCATAGGGGCACTTGTACCCCAATGTTGATAGCAGCACTCTTAAAAATAGCCAAATTATGGAAAGAGCCTAAATGTCCATCAACTGATGAATGGATAAAGAAATTGTGGTTTATATACACAATGGAATACTACGTGGCAATGAGAAAAAATGAAATATGGCCTTTTGTAGCAACGTGGATGGAACTGGAGAGTGTGATGCTAAGTGAAATAAGTCATACAGAGAAAGACAGATACCATATGGTTTCACTCTTATGTGGATCCTGAGAAACGTAACAGAAACCCATGGGGGAGGGGAAGAAAAAAAAAAAAGAGGTTAGAGTGGGAGAGAGCCAAAGCATAAGAGACTGTTAAAAACTGAGAACAAACTGAGGGTTGATGGGGGGTGGGAGGGAGGGCAGGGTGGGTGATGGGTATTGAGGAGGGCACTTTTGGGATGAGCACTCGGTGTTGTATGGAAACCAATTTGACAGTAAATTTCATATATTAAAAAATAAATAAATAAATAAATAAATAAATAAATAAAAACAAAAACCTTCACCCAGAATAGAGCACATTCTGGACCATAAAGCACACTGTGAATTATTTTCTAAAAAAATAGAAACTGCATAATGTCTGCTCTGAGAATGCAATAGAAGTAAATAAAATATTAATAACAGAAAGGTAACTGAAAAGTCCATAATTATGTAAATATCAAACAGTACATATTTGAATACCACAGGAATCAAAAAATAAATCACAAGAGAAATTCTAATTATATATATATATATAGAGAGAGAGAGAGAGAGAGAGACAGAGAGAGAGAGAGTACAAGTGATGGCAAGGGGCAGGAGAGAGAGAGAATCTTAAGCAGGCCCATGCTCAGCACAGATCCTTATGTGAGGCTAAAACCCATGACCCTGGGATCATGACATGAGACAAAATCAAGAGTCACTCAACAGACTGAGACACACAGATGCCCCCAAATATTTTTAACTAAAAGACAATGAAAGTAAAACTTATCAGAATTAGTAAAATACAGTGAAAAATCACATAGAGGGAAATTAGAGCATTTAATTTAGGTATAATAAAGGTAAGTTCTAAAATTAATAATCTCAGCTTTCCTTTAAGTAAACAAGCAAAAAGAACATTTTTTTAAATCCACAGGAAAAAAGGAAATAATAAAATTAGAGCAGAATTCAATGAAACTAAATCAAGAAATCAACAGAGAAAATTGGCAAAACCTAAAAATGTCTTTCACAAAATCAATAAATTAATAAACATCTATATGGATTAAATTAAAAAGCATCAAAAAGTACACAAATTATTAATATGAGAAATAGGTCTCATGTACATTAGAAGGGTAAGTGGAAATACTATGAAATCTATGCTCTAAAATTTGATTACTTGGATGAAATGAATCAATTCCTTGAAATACTATAACACATTGATGAAAAAAATAAAAAGACAAAGGAGAAAGGAAGCCTCAAAATAGCACAATAGGAGGATCCTGAACTCACTTCATTCAATGGACACACGAAGATGACATTTATATCTAAGCAACTATGAAAATGACCTGAAGATGGGCATAACAGAAGAGATTTTCACAGTTAATCATAGAGAGGTCAAACCAATATATATATATATATATATATATATATATATATATATATATATGGTGGAGATGTGATTGGAAACCAAATCTCCCACAAGACTAACCATGAATCGGAAGGATACCACAAACATGGATAAGTAAGAGAATCAGACCATACACCAGAAACCCCCAGCACTGAAGACTCTCATTGGGAAGAAAAGACCCCCAAAAATATATATGTATATATATGTATATATATAAGCCCCACTGGTTTTGCAGTCTCTGGAAGTTAACCCTATCGGTTTTCAATGCCAGATATTGCATTGTATGAATATTTCTTTAAGGAAACTAGATACTTATGTGTGTGTATATATATATATATATATATATATATATATATATATAATATATGTGTATATATATACACATAATATATACACATAATATATATATTATACACATAATATTATATGTATATATATATACATATATATGCATATATATATATATATATACACATAAGTATCTAGTTTCCTTAAAAATTTATTCATAAAATGCAATAATTCCACTACTGGATATTTACCTAAAGAAAATGAAAACATTAATTCTAAAAGTTATATGCTCCCTTATGTTTATTGAAGCATTAGCCAATGTCAAATTATAGAAACAATCCAAGTGTCCATCACTAGATGGATGGATAAGGATGATGTAATATTACACAGCCATAAAAATGTGATATGTAATATTAGATAGCCATAAAAAAGGAAGATATCTTACTATTTGTGACAATATGGACCTAGAGGGCATTATGCTAAGTGAAATAAGTCAGACTGAGAAAAATAAGTGCCATATGATATCACTTATATGTGGAATCTAAAAATTAAATAAATAAATACATAAATAGCAGAATCTGACTTATAAATATAAAGAACAAAATGCTGATTGCTGGGAAGGTGGATAAGGTGGGTGAAAAAGAGTAGGAGATATAGCTTCCAGCTGTGGAATGAATTAAATCATAGGAATAAAAAGGTACAGCATATGGGATATAGTCAATGATATTGTAATAGTGTTGTGTGATGACTGATGGTATCTACACTTGTGGTGAACATAACATAGCGTATAGAGATGTTGGATCAATATGTTGTGCATCCAAAACTAATGTAACATTGTGTGTCAAATATGTTCAAATTTAAAACATACATACATACATACATACATACATACATACATACATACAGTTGACGCTTGGAAGAATATACAGTGGGGCTTAACTGTGGGTACTTTATAAATCGGCAAGACTTAACTTTGGGAGAGCCAGAGGGTACTAGGAAACTGAATCTCAACAAGGTGCAGCATAATAACAGCCTCAGACACAGCACTTACACAGTAGTCTGAAGAGTACCTGAGTTATAGGTGAAGGAGATTTATTGGCTAATCTTAAAACATGTGCTAGAGGGGCAGGGATTTTCAAGAGATTCTTACAGTAAGATAAGAGCCGACAAACACCATTACTCTTCCTCCTTCCCCAGCCTACATAGCTGGACACTTGCTGGAGCCAACACTAATACTATCTGTTTACCTTGTTAGCACTACATGCCCTGTCCTCCCATCCCCCTGCAAACTGATTACATCCAACTTACCTACCTCAGCAGACATACCTCCAGTGCAGTCCCTGCCACATTGAAATATGCAAGCAGCCCCTTCAGGGACTGACACCGCATCAAAGTGACTCCTGCTCTACAGAGAGGAGGAGATAGCCCGCACAGAATTCAGCCACACTTCTAGCAGTCCAGCCTCTAACTTGTCTATGTAGGGAGCAACTCCTGTCACTTCATACACTTGCTTCAGTGGAAGACAGCTGAATTCCAGACATCTAGTCTGACTGCTGGCCCTACCCACCATTGATCCTGCTGCATGCTCAGACAGACATGGCAACAGCGCAGAGACCAAAACTTTGCAGACATGGTAACTCGTGCACCCAGAATAGGCAAAGAAGGTTTGTATCCAGCTGGGTTGAAGGTAATAGCTCACCCACAATAGTAGGATATATGCAACCTTACTTATATGTGAAATTTAGAAGACCCTCCAAGAGTGCCTTTTTCTGGAGACCAAGGTGACGCTTGCACTACATGGTGCCACAGGACTTTTCCACACAAGGCCACTACTTGCAAATTCAGCAGCTATAACTGCCTCCCAGATACATAGAAACAAGCACAGTGGACAAAATAAAACAGAAAAAAATATGTCCTAAATGAAGGAATAAGGAAAAAAAAAACTCTCAGAAAAAGAGCTAAAGGGAACAGAGATAAGCAACATACCTGAAAAAGAATTAAAAGTAATGGTCATAAAGATATCCACTGTACTTGGTAAAAGAGTTGTTGGACTCAGTGAGAAAGAACTTCAACAAAAAGAGATAAAATACAAAAGAACAAGCCAGAGATTAAAAATTAAATATTCAAATGAAAGTACCATATGGAGGAAAAAAACAATAAATTACAGGATGCAGAAGAATAAATCAGTGATCTAGAAGATAGGATAAATGAATGACCAAGTAAACAGCAAAAAAAGAATAGTAATAAAAAGGAGAGGTTGGGAAAGATGGTGGCAGAGTAGGAGGACCCTAGGCTTGCCTCGTCACACAAACACAACTAGATAACTATCAAATCATCCTATGTACTTCAAAAACTGACCTGAAGAGTAAAAAACGAATTCCATGACTAAAGGGAGAGTAGAGGACACATCAAAGAAGGTAGGAATTATGGAAACATGGTTTAGGGGAAGAACAGATTGTGGATGCTACAGTGAAAGGTGGCAATGGTTACAGAAAGAGAGAGAGAGAGAGAGAGAGAGAGAGAGAGAGAGAGAGAGAGAGAGAGAGAAGCACACAGGGTAACATACAAAGAGAACACACCCCAAAGCCATTGGCTTGGAAAATTAGATGGGTTGAATTTTGTGAATTCTTGAAACCAGCGGGGCTTAAAACCTAGAGTGTAAAGGTCAGTGGGGTTGGCTGGGATAGAGCCTGAAGTGTACTAACTTGATCTTGGAATGAAGGCAAGCAAATAACCTTGGAGCACACAGCACGGAAACCGAAATCTGACGGACACCTGGGGAATACAGTGGAGAGATTATTTCCTCTTCACAGAGCAACTCCTGAGAGACAGTTTACAGACACACCACTTCAGGGACAAAAGAGCTGCCTTGCACCATTTTCTTCCCCCACCCTACAGCATAAACTGGAAGCCACCTGCCAGAAGCAACACAGCCCCAATACTGGCTGCCTAACTTCCTCGCACCAAATTTCACCGCAAAATGCAAAGACAGAAGAATGTATCCAAAATGGAATAAAAAAGAAACAAGATAAGACCACAATCAGAGATCTAAATGGAACATATAAAAAAACTGTCTTGATGGAGAATTTAAAAGCAACAATCCTAAGAATACTCACTAGGCTCGATAAAAGAAAGAAGACAGCAGTGAGATACTTACCACAGTGATAAAATTAAAAAACAAAACAAAACAAAACAATCAGAGGTAAAGAATGCAATGTATAACATTGGAAACAAACTTGATTCAATGAAGAGCAGGCTGAAAGAAACAGAGGAATGAATTAGTGACAGAAGATAAAGTAATAGAAAATAATGAACCTGAATGAAGGAAAGACTATCCAATATGAGCATAGACTTAGGGAAATCAGAAACTCCATCAAACTTAAAAGTATTCATATAGTAGGAGTGCAAGAAGAAGAATAAGAAGAGAAAGAAAGGAGGCACAAAATGTATTACAAGAAATAATAGCTGAAAACATCCTTTATCTGGAAAAACAACAACGACACCCAAATCAAGGAGGCACAGAGAACTCCCAGGCCAACATCAAGACATATTGTACTTAAATTAGCAAAATACAGTGATAAAGTAAAAAAAAAAAATGTAAAAGCAGCAAAACAAAAGAATACCTTAACTTAGAAAGGAAAACCCATAAGGCTAGCTGGAGATTCCTCCACAGAAACTTGGCAAGCCAGAAGGGAGTAACATGATACTTTCAACATGCTGAATAGGAAAAGTCTGCAGTCAAGAACACTCTATCCACCAAGGCTATCATTCATAATAGAAGGCAAGATCAAGAATTTCCCAGACAAACAAAATATAAAGGACTTTGGGGCCACTAAAGCAGCCATGCTATAAATATTCAAGGGGACTCTTTTAATGCACAGGAGAGATCAAAATTGACAAGTATTAGAAAGGAACAGACAAAATCCCCAGAAACAATGATTTAAAAAACCCTAATAAATGGTTACTAAAAACATACACATCAATAATTATTCTGAATGTAAATGGGAAAAATTCTCCAATCAAGAGATACAGAGTGTCAGGAGGATTAAAAAACAAGACCCATCTATATGCTGCACAGAAGAGACCCATTTTAGACCCAGAGACACCGACAGATTGAAAGTGAGGAGATGGAGAAATATCACACAAATGGATGGCATCATAAAGCTGGAGTAGCGATACTTATATTGGACAACCTAGGCTTTAAAACAAAGACTGTAATCCAAGAAGATATAACAATGTAAATATTTATGTCCCCAACATAGAGTCACCCAAATTTATAAATCATTTAATGGCAAACTTAAACTCATTAATAATAATAATAATAATAATAATACATTAACAGTAAGGGACTTTAACATCTGACTTACAGCAATGGACAGATCATGTAAGCAGAAAATCAACAAGGAAACAATTGCTTGGAATGACACACTTCCCAGATGGACTTCACAGATATATTCAGAACAATCCACCCTAAAGCAGTAGAATACACATTATTTTCAAAGTGCATGTGGAACGTTCTCCAGAAAAGAAAACATATTGGGTCACAAAATAGGCTTGAATAAATGCAAAAATCGAAATAATACCATGAACCATTTCTGACCACAAAAATGTGGAATAAGAAGTGAACCACAAGAAAAAATCTGAAAAGACCAAATATACATGTAAGTTAAAGAATAAGCTACTAAAGAATGAATGAGTCAATCAGAAATCAAAGAAGATGTAAAAAATACATGGAAACAAATGAAAATGAGAACACAATAGTTCAAAAGCTTTAGCATGCATCAAAAGCAATCCTAAGAGGGAAGTGTGTACCAATACATGCCTGCCTCAAGAAGCTAGAAAAATCTCAAATAAACAACCTAACATTAAACCTGAAGGATCTAGAAACAATACAAATAAAATCTAAAACCAGCAGAAGAAAGGATAATAATAAAGAGAAGAGAAGAAATAAATTTTACAGAATTACAAAAATAACATGAACAAAAATAAAACTGAAAACTGTTAGCCACATTTATTAAGGAAAAAAAGACTCAAATAAATGAAATAACAAAGGAGAAAGGAGAAATAACAACCAACATCACAGAAATACAAGCAATTATAAGAATATTACAACATATATATATATATATATTACAACATATATATATATATATATATATATATATATATATATATATATAAACAAATTGGACAATCTGGAAGAAATGGATAAACTCTTAGAAACATATAAAATACCACAACTGAAACAGGGAGAAATAGAAAACTTGAACATTATTATAACCAGCAGAGAAATTGAATCACTAATCAAAAAACTCCCAACAAACAGAAGACCAGGGCCAGATCGCTTCACAGGAATTCTATAAAACATTTAAAGAGGAGTTAATGTGATTGTTCTATAAGTATTCCATTTTTTTCAATATATGACATTTATTGTCAAATTGGTTTCCATACAACACCCAGTGCTCATCCCAAAAGGTGCCCTCCTCAATACCCATCACCCACCCTCCCCTCCCTCTCACCCCCCATCTACCCTCAGGTTGTTCTCAGTTTTTAAGAGTTTCTTATGCTTTGGCTCTCTCCCATTCTAACCTCTTTTTTTTTCCTTCCCCTCCCCCATGGGTTTCTGTTACGTTTCTCAGGATCCACATAAGAGTGAAACCATATGGTATCTGTCTTTCTCTGTATGGCTTATTTCACTTAGCATCACACGCTCCAGTTCCATCCACGTTGCTACAAAGGGCCATATTTCGTTCTTTCTCATTGCCATGTAGTACTCCATTGTGTATATAAACCACAATTTCTTTATCCATTCATCAGTTGATGGACATTTCGGCTCTTTCCATAATTTGGCTATTGTTGAGAGTGCTGCTATAAACATTGGGGTACAGGTGCCCCTATGAATCAGTACTCCTGTATCCCTTGGATAAATTCCTAGCAGTGCTATTGCTGGGTCATAGGGTAGGTCTATTTTTAATTTTCTGAGGAACCTCCACACTGTTTTCCAGAGTGGCTGCACCAATTTGCATTGCCACCAAGAGTGCAAGAGGGTTCCCGTTTCTCCACATCCTCGCCAGCATCTATAGTCTCCTGAATTGTTCATTTTGGCCACTCTGACTGGCGTGAGGTGATATCTGAGTGTGGTTTTCATTTGTATTTCCCTGATAAAGAGCGACGTTGATCATCTTTTCATATGCCTGTTGGCCATCCGGATGTCCTCTTTAGAGAAGTGTCTATTCATGTTTTCTGCCCATTTCTTCACTGGGTTGTTTTTTGGTGTGGAGTTTGGATACTGGCCCTTTCTGCAATATGTCATTTGCAAATATCTTTTCCCATTCCGTTGGTTGCCTTTTACTTTTGTTGGTTGTTTCCTTTGCTGTGCAGAAGCTTTTTATCTTCAGAAGGTCCCAGTAATTCATTTTTGCTTTTAATTCCCTTGCCTTTGGGGATGTGTCGAGTAAGAGATTGCTACGGCTGAGGTAAGACAGGTCTTTTCCTGCTTTCTCCTCTAAGGTTTTGATGGTTTCCTGTCTCACATTCGGTCCTTTATCCATTTTGAGTTTATTTTTGTGAATGCTGTGAGAAAGTGGTCTAGTTTCAAGCTTCTGCATGTTGCTGTCCAGTTCTCCCAGCACCATTTGTTAAAGAGACTGTCTTTTTTCCATTGGACGTTCTTTCCCGCTTTGTCAAAGATTAGTTGGCCATACATTTGTGGGGCTAGTTCTGGGGTTTCTATTCTATTCCATTGGTCTATGTGTCTGTTTTTGTGCCAATACCATGCTGTCTTGATGATTAAAGCTTTGTAGTAGAGGCTAAAGTCTCGGATTGTGATGCCTCCTGCTTTGGTCTTCTTCTTCAAAATTACTTTGGCTATTCTAGGCCTTTTGTGGTTCCATATGAATTTTAGGATTGCTTGTTCTAGTTTCGAGAAGAATGCTGGTGCAATTTTGATTGGGATTGTATTGAATGTGTAGATAGCTTTGGGTAGTATTGACATTTTGACAATATTTATTCTTCCAATCCACGAGCAGGGAATGTCTTTCCATTTCTTTATATTTTCTTTAATTACCTTCATAAGCTTTCTAGTTTTCAGCATACAGATCTTTTACATCTTTGGTTAGATTTATTCCTAGGTATTTTATGCTTCTTGGTGCAATTGTGAATGGGATCAGTTTCTTTATTTGTCTTTCTGTTGCTTCATTGTTAGTGTATAAGAATGCAACTGATTTCTGTACATTGATTTTGTATCCTGAAACTTTGCTGAATTCATGGATCAGTTCTAGCAGACTTCTGGTGGAGTCTATCGGATTTTCCATGCATAATATCCTGTCATCTGCAAAAAGCGAAAGCTTGACTTCATCTTTGCCAATTTGGATGCCTTTGATTTCCTTTTGTTGTCTGATTCCTGATGCTTGAACTTCCAACACTATGTTAAACAACAGCGGTGAGAGTGGACATCCCTGTCGTGTTCCTGATCTCAGGGAAAAAGCTCTCAGTTTTTCCCCATTGAGGATGATGTTAGCTGTGGGCTTTTCATAAATGGCTTTTATGATCTTTAAGTACGTTCCTTCTATCCCGACTTTCTCAAGGGTTTTTATTAAGAAGCGGTGCTGGATTATGTCAAAGGCCTTTTCTGCATCGATGAACAGGATCATATGGTTCTTATCTTTTCTTTTATTAATGTGATGTATCACGTTGATTGATTTGCGAATGTTGAACCAGCCCTGCATCCCAGGAATGAATCCCACTTGATCATGGTGAATAATTCTTTTTATATGCTGTTGAATTCGATTTGCTAGTATCTTATTGAGAATTTTGCATCCATATTCATCAGGGATATTGGCCTGTAGTTCTCTTTTTTTACTGGGTCTCTGTCTGGTTTAGGAATCAAAGCAATACTGGCTTCCTAGAATGAGTCTGGAAGTTTTCCTTCCCTTTCTATTTCTTGGAATAGTTGAGAAGGATAGGTATTATCTCTTCTTTAAACGTCTGGTAGAACTCCCCTAGGAAGCCATCTGGTCCTGGACTCTTATTTGTTGGGAGATGTTTGATAACCAATTCAATTTCTTCACTGGTTATGGGTCTGTTCAAGCTTTCTATTTCCTCCTGATTGAGTTTTGGAAGAGTGTGGGTGTTTAGGAATTTGTCCATTTCTTCCAGGTTGTCCAATTTGTTGGCATATAATTTTTCATAGTGTTCCCTGATAATTGTTTGTATCTCTGAGAGATTGGTTGTAATAATTCCATTTTCATTCATGATTTTATCTATTTGGGTCATCTCCCTTTTCTTTTTGAGAAGCCTGGCTAGAGTTTTATCAATTTTGCCTATTTTTTCAAAAAACCAACTCTTTGTTTTGTTGATCTGCTCTACAGTTTTTTTTTTTTAGATTCTATATTGTTTTTATCTGCTCTGATCTTTATTATTTCTCTTCTGCTGGGTTTAGACTGCCTTTGCTGTTCTGCTTCTATTTCCTTTAGGTGTGCTGTTAGATTTTGTATTTGGGATTTTTCTTGGTTCTTGAGATAGGCCTGGATTGCAATGTATTTTCCTCTCAGGACTGCCTTGCTGCATCTTAAAGCGTTTGGATTGTTGTAATTTCATTTTTGTTTGTTTCCATATATTTTTTGATTTCTTCTCTAATTGCCTTGTTGACCCACTCATTCTTTAGTAGGGTGTTCTTTAACCTCCATGCTTTTGGAGGTTTTCCAGACTTTTTCCTGTGGTTGATTTCAAGCTTCATCGCATTGTGGTCTGAAAGTACGCATGGTATAATTTCAATTCTTGTAAACTTATGAAGGGCTGTTTTGTGACCCAGTATATGATCTATCTTGGAGAATGTTCCATGTGCACTCGAGAAGAAAGTATATTCTGTTGCTTTGGGATGCAGAGTCCTAAATATATCTGTCAAGTCCGTCTGATCCAATGTATCATTCAGGGCCCTTGTTTCTTTATTGACCGTGTGTCTAGTTGATCTATCCATTTCTGTAATTGGACTTCTTAAACTATTCCAAACGATATAAAAGGAAAGAAAACTTCCAAATTCATCAATGAGTCCAGCATTATCCTGACACCAAAACCAGATAAATACTACACTAAAAGTGAAAACTAAAGGCCAGTATCCCTGATGAACAGGGATGCAAGAATTCCCAATAAAATACTATGCAACAGTACATTAAAAGAATCATTCACTCTGATCATGTGGGATTTATTAGTTGGCTGCAAGTATGGCTCAATATTCGTGAATCAGTCAACATGGTATACCACATTAATAAAAGAAAATATAAGAACCATGTGAACTCAATACGGGCAAAAAAGCATTTGACAAAGTACAACATTCATTCATGGTAAAAACCTCAATGGGGTAGAATCAGAAGGAACATTCCTCAGTGTCATAAAGGCCATATACAAAAAACACACAGTTAACATTCTTCAGTGGAGAAAAACTGAGAGCTTTTCCTCTATGGTCAGGAACAAGACAGACATGTTCACTCTCACCCCTGTTTTTTTTAACATGGTACCGGAATTCTTACCCACAGCAATCAGACAAAAAACAAGTAAGAGTCATCGATATCAGCAAAGAGGAAGGAAAACTTTGACTACTTGTAAGTGACATGATACTTTATACATAAAACATGATTGACTCCATCCAAAAACTACTATGACAAACAGATTAATTAAATTCATAGTATGCAAAACCAATGTACAGAAATCTGTTGCATTCCTATACATCAATAATTAAGCATTATAAAGGGAGTCAGGGTATCAAACCCATTTACAATGGCACAAAAACTAAAAGATACCTAGGAATAAACCTACTCAATGAGGTGAAAGACTCGTACTCTGAAAACTATAAAACACAAATGAAAGAAACTGAAGATGACAAAATAAATGGAAAAAAAATCCATGCTCATGGATTGGAAGAACAAATGTTAAAATATCTGTAATACCCCAAATAATCTACACAATTTGTATGGAACTACAAAAGATCCTGAATTGCCAAAGAAATCTAGAAACAGAAAAGCAAAACTGGAGGCATTGCAATTCTGGACTTCAAGTTATATTACCATCCTGGAGCGATCCAAATTCTATGGTACTGATAGAAAAATAGACACATAGATTAACTGACTGAATAAAAACCCCAGAAGTGAACCCACAACTATATAGTCAATGAATTTGTGACAAAACTGGTAAGAACATCCATAGGGAAAAAGACAGTCTCTTCAACAAATGGTACTCGGAAAACTGAGCAGCAACATGTAAAAGAATGAAACTGGACCACTTTCTAACACCATACACAAAAATAAATTCAAAATGGATTAAATACCTGAATGCGAGAAAAGAATCCATTAAAATCCTAGAAAGGAACAGAGACAGTAATCTCTTTGACATCAGCCATAGTAACTTCTTTCTAGAAGAAAGAAAGGGAAACAAGGGAAACAAAAGCAAAAGTAATCTATTGGGATTTCATCAAGATAAAAGTCTTCTTCACAGCAAAGGAAATAACCAACAGAAACTAAAGGCAACCTACATAATGGGAGAAGACTTTTGCAAATTATATCCAATTAAAAATAGGCAGACGACACGAATAGGCAGTTTTCCAAAGAAGATACACAGATGGGCAACAGGCACATGAAAAGAAGCTCATCGCCCATCAGCAGGGAAATGCAAATCAAAACTACAATGAGCTATCACCTTACACCAGTCAGAATGGTTAAAATGAACAACACAAGAAACAACAGGTTTTGGTGAGGATGTGGATAAGAAGGAACCCTCTTGTACTGTTGGTGGGAATGAAAACTGGTGCAGGGACTCTGGAAAACTGTATGGAAATTGCTCAAAAAGTTAAAAGTAAAACTACCCTACAGTCCAGTAATTGAACTACTATGTATTTACTCGAAGATTAAATACTCAAAGATTTGCAGAACACTACTTCAAATGGGTACATGCATCACAATGTTTATAGCATCATTATCTTCAATAGCCACATCATGAAAAGCCCAACTGTCCATTGACTGATGAATGGATAAAAAGGACATGATATATATTATAAATTTAAAATTATATATATACATATATAATATTCCAATATGTATATATTGTAATATTACTCAGCCTTACAAAAGAATGAATCATTCAATTTGCAATGACAAGGATGGAGCTAGAGAGTATTATGCCAAGCAAAATTAGTTACAGAAAGTCAAATACCATATGATTTCAATCAGTGTGGAATTTAAGGAACAAAACAAATGAGAAAGAAAAATAGAAAGAGAGGGGGATGCACACCAAGAAACAGATTCTTAACTCTCCAGAATAAATTGATGCTTACCAGTGTGAAAGTGGGTAAGGATGGGTAAAATAGGTGATGCTGATTAAGGAGTTCATTTGTGATGAGCACCTGGTGTTATATGGAACTGTTGAGTCATTATATTGTACACTTTAAACTTATATTGCCCTGTATGTTAACTAAATGTAATTTAAATAAAAATTACTATAGAATAAAAATAGAAATGAGAGGGATGCCTGGGTAGCTCAGTCAGTTAAGTGTCCGACTTTGTCTCAGGTCATGATCTCATGGTCCATGGGTTCAAGCCCCGTGTCGGGCTCTGTGCTGACAGCTCAGAGCCTGGAGCTTGCTTCAGATTCTGTGTTTCCCTCTCTCTGCCCCTCCCTCACTCGTTCTCTGTCTCTTTCTCTCTCTCTATCTCAAAATATTAAATAAACATTTAAAAAGTTTTAAAAAATACTAATGAGAAGAGGTTAAAGGAACACAGCAAAATGATACAGCATACTAACATTTGCATTATAAGTGTCACAGAATGAAAAGAGAGAAAAAGGACGACATTAAACAAATTTGAAGAAATAATAGCTGAAAACTTCTCTAATCTGGGGAGGAAAACAGACACTCATATTCAGTAATCATAGGTAGCCCCTAACAAGATGATACCAAGGAGGTCAACACTAAGACACATAATAATTAAAATGACAAAAAGTAATAACAAGGAGAGAATTTTAAAGGCAGCAATCGAAAAGAAAACAGTTACATACAAGGGAAAGCCCATGAGCCTCTCAGTTGATTTTTGAGCAAAAAATGTACAGGCTAAAAGGGACTGGCATGATATATTCAAAGTAGTGAAAGGAAAAAGTTACAAATAAAAATACTCTAACTGGTGAGATTATCATTCATAACACAAAAAGAGATAAACTATTCCAAGACAAATAAGAATTAAAGGAGTGCATCACCACTAAACATGTCTTACTAGAAATGTTAAAGGTAATTCTCTAAGTGGAAAGAAAAGGCCATAACTAGAAGTAAGAAAATTATCATGGGGAAAAAAATCACAGCTAAAAGCAAACATGGTAAAGGTACTAGATTAATCACTTATAAAGTCAGTACTGACTTTAAAAACAAAAGTAAGATCAATTATATCCACAAAAATTGTAAAGTATATATATATATATATATATATATATAATGTTTTTAAAGTTTTTCTAGAGTTCATTTATTTAGACAGAGAGAGAGAGAGAGAGCGGACACAAGTGGGGGAGGAGCAGAGAAAGAGGGAGACAGAGAGTCTGAAGAGGCTCTGCACTGAGAGCAGAGAGCTCAATGTGGGGCTCAAACCCACGAACCGTGAGATCATGATTTGATCTGAACCTGGACGCTTAACTGACTGAGCCACCCAGACACCCCAAGATGCATATAATAAAAAGATGTAAATATAACATCATATACATAGAAATGGAGAGAGAAGTAAAAATGTGCGTTCAGAATGTGTTTGAACTTAAGAGACCATCAAGTTATTATGGACTGCTATACACATGTTATATATGAACCAAGTGGTAACTACAAATCAAAAAACCTGTAATAGATGCACAATGAATAAAGGCAAGGGAAGCCAGTCATAACACTAAAGAAAGACATCAAATCACAAAGGAAAAGAGAAGAGAGAAGTAAGGGCAAAGAAGAACTACAAAACAAACAAAAACCAACCAAACAAAAAACAATTAACAGAATGGCAAGAGGTACATATGTATCAATAATTATTTTATTTTATTTTATATTATTTTAATTTTTTTAATGTTCTTATTTATTTTTGAGACAGAGAGATACAGAGCATGAGCAGGGGAAGGGCAGAGAGAGAGGGAGACACAGACTCAGGAAGCAGGCTTCAGGCTCCGAGCTGTCAGCACAGAGCCCGACCCGGGGCTCGAACTCATAAACCGCGAGATCATGACCTGAGCTGAAGTCGGACGCTCAACTGACTGAGCCACCCAGGCACCCCTCAATAATTATTTTAAATGAATAAACTAATGCTCCAATTAAAAGACATAGAGTGACTGAAAGGATCAAACACAAACCCATTTATATTCTACCTATATAAAGGTTGTGAATAAAATTCTGAGATACCAATAGTTATATCAGACACAATAGACGTAAGAGACTGTAGCAGGAAACAAAGAAGGGGATTACATAATGATAAAGGGACCAATCCAAGAAAAGAATATAACAGTTTAAAGATCGATGTACCCAATACAGGAGCATCTAAGTGCATAAAGCAAGTAATGACATAAAAGGAGAAAATGACAATAATACAATAATAATAATAATAGGGGACTTTAACACCACACATCAATAGATAGAACATCCAAACAAAAAATCAACAAAGAAATTGTGGCTTTGAATGACACATTAGGCCAGATGCACTTAACATATATACAGAACGTTCTATAGAAAAACAAAACAAAACAAAACAAAACAAAAAAGTGTTCAGTCAGGTAAGCATCTGACTTTGGCTCAGGTCATGATCTCACAGCTCTTGAGTTCCAGCCCCGTGAAGAGCTCTGTGCTGACACCTCAGAGCCTGGAGCCTGCTTCGGATTCTGTGTCTCCCTCTCTCCATGCCCCTCCCCTTCTCTTTCTCTCCCCCTCTCTCCCCCTCTCTTTTTCTTTCTCTCTCTCTCTGTCTCAAAAATAAATAAATATTAACAATTTTAAAAATACACATTATTTTCAAGTGCACATGGAACATTCTAAAGGATAGATCATGTGAGTCCACAAAACAAGTCTAAATAAATTGAAACAGATTGAAATTATATCTAGAATCTTTTCTGACCACAAAGGTATGATATTAAAAATTAATTATAAGAGAACAATATCTGGAAAAAATCTCAAACACATGGAGGGTAAACAACGTGCTACCGAACAACAAGTGAATCAACCAAGAAACCAAAAAGGAAATTTTTTAAAATACGGAAACAAATGAAAATGAAAGTAAAATTTTCCAAAATCTTTGGGACACAGAAAAGAAGTGCTAAGAGGGAAGTTTATAATGATACAGGCTTACCTAAAAAAACAAACAAAAAAGTGCTCAAACAACCTAGTCTTACAACTAAAAGAGTTCAAAGGAAAATGAAAAAAACTCAAAGTTAGTAGAAAGAAATTAATAACAAAAACTAAAGCAAAAATAAAAAAAAATAAGAGAGACTAAAAAAGCAATAGGAAAGACCAAAGAAACCAGGTGAATGGTATTTGAAAAGATAAACAAAAAAAAAAAAAAAAAAAAAAAAACCTTTGGCGACCCTCATCAAGAGAAAAAGGGAGAAGACTCAAATAAAATCAGAAATGAAGGAAGATAAATTACAACTGAGAATGGAGACATATAAAGGATTATAAGAGAATGTTATAAAAATTATATGCCAGCAAGTTGGGCAACTTAGAAGAAATTAATAAATTCATAGAACCACAGTCTTCCAAAACTGAATCAAGAAGATATACAAAATGTGAACAGATGACTACTATTGAAACTGAATCAGTAACCAAAAATTTACCAATGAACAAAACTGCAGGATCAGATAGCTTCACATATGGATTCTATAAAAATTTAAACAGTTAATACCGGTTCTTATCAAACTATTTCAAGAAATAGAAGCAGAAAGAAAACTTCCAAATTCATTCTATGAGGCCAGCATTATCCTGTTACAAAACACACACACACACACACGCACGCACACACACACACACACACACACATGTAAAGACACCACTATATTATAGACGTCAAATATTACAGATGTACATAGATGCAAAAACCCTCAACAAAATATAAACAAATAAAATCCAACAATGCATTAAAAAATCATTTACCAAAACAATCAAGTGGGATTTATTCCCGGGATGCAAGTGTGGTTTAATATTTGTAAATCAATCAACATGATACACCGTATTAATAAAAGGGAGGATGAGAACCATATGATCGTTTCAATAGATGCAGAGAAAGCATTTGACAAACTATAACATCCATTCGTGATAAAAACCCTCAACAAAGTAGGTTTAGAAAGAACATCCTAGCATAATAAAGGCCATATATGAAAAGCCTACACCTCGCATCAAACTCAATGGTGGAAAACTGAGAGCGCTTCCCCTAAGGTCAGGAATAATACAATAATATCCTCTCTCACCACTTCATTCAACATAGTAGTGGAAGTCCTAGTGACAGCAGTTAGACAACAAAAAGAAATTAATGGCATCCAAATTGATAAAGAGGTAGAACTTTCACTATTTTCATATGACATGATAGTATATATAGACAACCCTATGAGCTCCAGCAAAAAAACTACTAAAACGGATAAGTGAATTCAGTAAAGTTGCAGGATACAAAATTAATATACAGAAAGCTATTGTGTTTTTGTATACTGATAATGAAGCAGCAGAAAGAGAAATTAAAAAAAAAATCTATTTTCAATATACCAAAAGCAATAAAATACATAGGAATAAATTTAACCAAGTAAGTGAAAGACTTATACTCTGAAAACTATGAGATATTGATGAAGGGAACTGAAGATTACGTAAAACAATGGAAAGAAATACTTATGCTCATGGATTGGATGAATTAATATTGTTAATATGTCCATTGTACCCAAAGCAATCTATGGATTCAGTGCAATCCTTATCAAAACACCAATTGCCTTTCTCACAGAAATAAAACAAATAATCCTAAATTGTTATGAAGTCACAGAAGACTCCAAATAGTGAAAGAAATCTGAGAAAGAACAACAAAACTGGAGGTATCACAATTCTAGATTTCAAACTCTACTACAAAGCTATAATAATCAAAACAATATGAGAATAGCAGAAAAACAGACACAGAGATCAATGGAATAAGATAAAGAGCCCAGAAATAAATGTGCAGCTATATGATCAATTATCTATGACAAAGGAGGTGAGAATATGCAATGGGAAAAAGTGTTTTTAATAAATAGTGGTGGGAAAACTGGACGGCCAGGTGCAAAATATTGAATTTGGACCCTTTTCTTACACCCTACACAAAAATAAACTCAAAATAGAGTATAGACCTAAGTGCAAAATTTGAAACCTTCAAATTCTAGAAGAAATCATAGATAGTAATTTTTAGACATTGCCTTTAGCAACAAATTTATGTATATGTCCCATCAGCCAAGGAAACCAAAAGCAAAAATGAACTATCGGGACTACTCCAAAATAAACTTTTTCACAACAAAGGAAACTATCATCAAAAAAAAAAATGACACCTACTAATGGGAGAAGTTATTTGCTACTAATATATACAATAAGTTAACATTCAAAATGTAGAACTTATACAACCCAACACCAAAAAAAAAAAAAAACTGGCTAAAAAATGGGCAGAGAAGGGTGCCTAGGTGCTTCAGACGGTTGGGTATCCAACCTCGGCTAAGGTTATGATCTTGCAGTTTGTGGGTTTGAGCCCCTCATTGGGCTCTATGCTGACAGCTCAGAGCCTGGAGCCTGCTTCAGATTCTCTGTTTTCCTCTTTCTCTGCCCCTCCCCTGCTTGCCCTCTCTCTCTCTCTCTCTTTTTCTCAGAAATAAATAAACATTAAAAAAATTTTTAAAAATGGACAGAAAATCTGCATAGACAGTTTTCTATGAAAGACCTGCAGATGACCAATGGACACATGAAAAGATATTCAACATCACTAGTCATCAGGTAATGCAAATCAACCACAATGAGATATGACCCCACACCTGTTAGAATGAATAACAACTGTTAGCAAGGATGAAGAGAAAAGGAAGTCTTTTGTGCACTGCTTGTGGGAATGTAAATTGGTGCAGCCACTATGGAAAACAGTATGAAAGTGTCTCAGAAACCTAATATGCATTATATATATATTTTTTTTTCAGCCATCAAAACAGAAGAACATTTTGCCATTTGTGACAACATGGATAGACTTTGAGGAGGTGAGTGAAATGAGTGAAAGCAATGGAAAGGTGCAAACTTTCAGTTGTAAGATAGATCTTTGGGATGTAATGTATGGCATGGTGACTGTAGTTAACAATAATATATTCTATATTTAAGAGTTGCTAAGAGAATAATCTTAAAAGTTCTCATAAAAAATTGCAACTGTGTGCTGATGGATGTTTACTAAACTTATTGTGGTAATCATATGTAATGTTGTATGTCAAATATGTCTCAATTTTTTTAAAGATAAAAGGTATGACAGAGTTAAGTGACTGAGTGAAAGAAAAAAAACAGAGTATTTTTTCTATAAAAGCAATTAAGTCTTATTTCTATCCACAAAGTTTTTGAAAACTAATAGAAGAGTCAAGATTCATGCATATAAAAATAAATGTTAATAATGCCCTAAAATATATTAACATTATAAGATTTAGAGAAGGATTTATATGAGCTGCAAATGATAATATAAATTAAAGGGAGTGGCTTTTAATAAAATTATTTATAGTTGGGATGACTCACTTACACATGTATATAAAAAATGAAATCAATGATATATTTGAAGCTGATCAGGTTTTTTTCTTCCAAGTTTTTATTTACATTCTAATTAGTTTACATATGGTGTACTTAGTTTCAGGTGTAGGATTTAGGGATTCATCAATTGCATACAGCACCAAGTGCTCATCACAAGTGCCTCTTTTTTAATTTTTAAAAATGTTTTCCTTATTTTTGAGAGGGAGAGAGGGAATGTGATTGGGGGAGGAGCAGAGAGAAAGGAAACAGAAGATCCAAAGTAGGCTCTGTGCTGAGAGTAGACAGCCCAATGCAGGGTTCGAACACACAAACTATGAGATCATAACCCGAGTCCAAGTTGGATTCGTAACTGACTGAGCTACATATGTGTCCCACAAGTGCCCTCTTTAATACCCATCACCCATTTAACCCATCCCCCTGCCCACCTCTCCCCTAGCAACCCTTGGTTTGTTCTCTATAGTTAAGAGTCTGTTTCATGGTTTGCCGCTCTCTTCCCTTCCCCCATGGTCATCTGCTACGTTTCTTAAATTTCACATGTGAATGAAATCATATGGTATTTGTCCTCCTCTGACTGACTTATTTCAGAAATGTTAATATTGGCCAGCTCTAAGGTGGACAATTTGAAAAAATTTCAACATTTTCATTGACAAAAACCAGTATGACTTGACAGTTCTATTAAACTTCAGGTTGCCCTAATTTTTATCAGTTATTAAATGTTCAATTATGAAAAGACTGTAGATTCTGCTTCTTAAACTGTATTATTCTCAGATGAGGATTTCTCCAATATGGGTATGCAAAATACTTCCTTAGCATACAATTTGTTTATACTATTATAACAAAATAAATACTATTAACAACTTTATGCTCACAAATTTAATAAACTATACGAAATGAACTAATTCCTTGAAAGACAAAATCTGTTCATACAATCATAAATACGTATCTGAGTAAGCATATAAAGAAATTGAATCAATAATTAATAATCATTCCTACACAGAAAGTACCAGGCTCACATGGGTTTCCTGGAGAATTCTACCAAATGTTTAAGGAAGAAATTATTTGTTTTCTACAATATCTTTCAGAGGATAAAATAGATGGGACGCTTCTCAACCTATTCCATGAGGCCAGAAATACCCTAATATCAAAACTAGACAAAGTTACTACAAGAAAACTACAGGATGAAATCTCTCATGAACATAGATGTAAAAATCCTTAACAAAATATTAGCAAACAGAATTCAACATGGAAAAAAATAAACATTCCATACACTGAATAATGCATTTAAAAAAGTTGTAATTCCCTCTCTCTTCCTTCTCTTAAGTGAAATAAGTCATACAGAGAAAGACAGATACCATATGTTTTCACTCTTCTGTGGATCCTGAGAAACTTAACAGAAGTCTATGGTGGAGGGGAAGAAAAAAAAAAAGAGGTTAGAGAGGGAGAGAGTCAAAGCATAAGAGACTCTTAAAAACTGAGAACAAACTGAGGGTTGATGGGGGGTGGGAAGGAGGGGAAGGTGGGTGATGGGTGGAGGGCACCTTTTGGGATGAGCACTGGGTGTTGTATGGAAACCAATAAATTTCATATTTAAAAAAAGCTGTAATTCGCAAAGGAAATAAAAGCAAAAATGAACTATTGGGACCTCATCAAGATAAAAAGCTTCTGCACAGCAAAGGAAACAAAACTAAAAGGCAACTGACAGAATGGGAGAAAATATTTGCAAATGATATATCAGATAAAGGTTAGTATTCAAAATCTATAAATAACTTTTGAAACTCAACACCCTCCCCCCAAAAAAATAACCCAGTGAAGAAATGGTAAAAACACATAAATAGACTTTTTCCCAAAGAAGACATTCAGATGGCTAAAAGACAAATTAAAAGATCCAGGGAAAAAATGAGCAAAAGATATGAATAGACACTTTTCCAAAGACATCCAGATGGCTAACAGACATAAATAAAAGATGCTCAACATCACTCATAATCAGGGAAATACAAATCAGAACCACAATGAGGTACCACCTCACACTGGTCAGAATGGCTAAAATTAAAAACTCAGACAACAGCAGATGTTGGTGAGGATGTAGAGAAATGGGAACCCATTTGCATTGCTGGTGGGAATGAAATTGGTGCAGCCATTCTGGAAAACAGTACAAAGCCTCCTCAAATAACTAAAAATAGAAGTACCCTATGACCCAGCAATTGTACGACTAGGTATTTATCCAAAGGATACAGGAATGCTGAGTCAAAGGGGCAGGTGCACCCCAATGTTTATAGCAATGCTATTCACAATAGCTAAAGTATGGAAAGAGGCCAAGTGTTCATCGACCAACGAATGGATAAAGAAGATGTGGTATATTACTCAGTGATCAAAAGGAATGAAATCTTATCATTTGAAACAATGTAAATGGAACTAGAAGGTATTATGCTAAGCGAAATAAGACATAAAAAGACAAATATCATATGATTTCACTTATATGTGAAACTTAAGTTACAAACAGATGAAGATAAGGGAAGGAAAGAGAAGCCATAATATGAAAACAGAGTGAGACAAATCACAAGAGATTCTTAAATACATAGAACAAACTTAGGGTTACTGGAGGGGTGTTGGGTCGGGGGGAAGGGCTAAAGCATTGAGGGGCATTAAGGAGGGCACTCGTTGGGATGAGCACTGGATATTAAGTAACTGATGAATCACTAAATTCTATTCCTGAAATTATTATTATGCTATATGTTAACTAACTTGGATTTAAGTTAATATAATTAATAAGTAAATAAGTAAATAAACACTAAAAAGAAAAAATGAAATTAAAATTATTGAGATACCTTTTTGTCAGTGGACATGGAACTGTGGAAATGTGTATTACCTGAAATATGCTCTTTCTAAAGTACTATTTTTACAGTTGATTTCAGAGATGGCTATCATTTTGTTTTCATTATAATGATTTGTGGACATATGGGATAAAGAGAGGTAACATAAATGTGACTGCAGGTAAAGTGTATCTAGAATGATTAATTAAATGTATTTTCTAAAGGAACATAAAATGATAATTATGTCACTTAAATTTGAAGGAGTTTAAGCTATATGTAAAGTTAGTAATTTTTAAAATTTTCAAATAGTGTACTTTATGGTTGATTAAAAAAGATGTCAAGAGTTTTCGAATGGCAAGAAAGTTTAACAATCTTGATGTTTTGGTGTTTATCAAAATATATATTTTTGCAACTTCTGAATTTAAAAAAGTAAAAAAAAAAGAAAAGAAGCTATAATCATTTGGAAAAAAAAATCACCTTATAAACATATCTTCCTTCCCAATTGTGATATTTGTGGGAAGGTATTTTGCTGAGCATAAGAAAATTGGACCATTTATTTATAACTTAGCATGTTATAATTTTCAGACTTTAGAAAATTCAATTTAAACTGGACTTATGACTTAGAAATTTATAACACTAAATGCATTTTAAAATAGTGGGAAGGTCTCAAATCAAAGACTTCAGGTTTTATATAGGAAATTAGAAAACTATACTAGTAACATAAAGCCAAATATCAGATCAACTGGAATTTTAACAGAGATAACCATGGAAATAGCCAAAAAAGAGCCCTCCTGAGAGCACAGTACATACAGGAGTTCAGGAAGTATATTAGCAAGTACTCTTCTGCATCCACTTAGGACCAATAAAAGAAGTGTGCGAGGCACACTTGAAAACACTCCCCAAGTCATACACATATCAATCAACAAAGGGTGGAATCTTCACAAGCATTAAGAGATTATACATAACCTACAATAAAACACTTCCTGAACAATGAGCTGCTTGGACCCAGTACCAACTACAACAAAGTTATATGTAAACATAAAGTCAGATACATCCCTGGTAATCTGGAAAATTTATCATGTCCAAAGCTGCATTTTCTTAGAAAAATATAACTTACTAGGCTTTCATTGAACATGAGGCAAAAATTATAAACTCTCTGAATAGCAGCCTCCAAGCCACTTACAGATCCAATAATAAACAGCAAAAATACAATTGGTCAAGGCATTTTAAGCACAACTTTTGACCAATAGTGGCTTATGATGATATAGGAGAGACACATGAGTAACCAAGCTAAAACAGAAAATGAAAAAAAATTTTTTGAACAGGGATATTAGAGTCTGCATACTGTGAGGGAAAAGGGTTGTGGACAATTAGTTCAGCCAAGGCATAAACAAACAAATGAATAAATAAATAAGCAAGCAACAGAAGTATCACCCCCTGCCATGCTGGGTGTATGTGGGGGATCAGTATGTAAGTTGCTAAGTTATCCAGTATTCAACAACAACAAAAAAAAATATGAGGTGGAATATGAGGTGAAATCAACAAAGGGTGGAAGCTTCAGGGGCATTAAGAGCTTACACATAACCTATAATAAAACACTTCCTGAACAATGACATAAGACATAAGAAATGACATAAGAAAGTATAAGCCATACATGGAGGGAAAGTAGCATTAAAAAAAATTGCCCTAAGAAAGCCTAGATGTTGGATTTGGTAGATAAAGACAGCTAACAGTTGTCATAAAAATGTTCAAAGAACTATAGGAAACCATGTCTAAAGAACTAAAGGAAAGTGTGAGAACAAGTTCTCAGCAAATAGAAAATATAAACAAAAAGAAAAAACACAAAAGAGAGAAATAAAAATTTGCAGTTGAAAACTGAAATAAAAATTTCATTAGAGGGGTTCAACAGAAGATACAATCAGACAGGAAAGATACAGTGAACTTGATAGATCAGCTGAAATTTAAACACAGAAAAATAATAAAGGAAAAATGAAAAGATACCACTGTCAAAATTTTGAAAACTGAAGGCAAAGAGTACCACAATTAAGCAAGATTAGAATGATTTACCATGTACAGGGAAACAGATAAGTTTAATAGCTGTCTTCTCATCAGAAACAAGAGACCATATACAGTGGATGACATTCAAAGTGTTGGAAGAAAAGTCTGTCAACTAAGAACATTATATCAAGCAAAATTATCTTTTGAAAATAAATGAAAATAAAGATACTCAAGATAAATGGAAACAGAATTTTTTGCCAGCAGACCTATTTTAAAAGAAATACTAAAGAGTATTCTTCAAGCTTAATGCAAGTGATGCCAGTAATCTATGCAAACCCAAACAAATAAAACAAAACAGTAAAGGTAATTATATAGATAATTATACAATCTTGTGTATTCCTGATGACAGCCCTGATAATTTCTCCTAGAGCCCTGATTATATTTACTGGGGAATAGTACTCATAAACCTAGAAATGGTTAACACTTGAAGTTGAGTAACATAAGTAATCCAACATTTTTGTTGTTCATAATCCTTTTTCTCTGTCCTACTACCTTTGAATTCCCATGTAAATTTTAGAATCAACTTCTTTCTGTTACCAAAAATAAAAAAAAAAACAAGCTAAGATTTTAATTGATATTGTGTGGAATCCATAGAGAAATTGGAAAGAATTGACATTTCAACAATCTGGAACCTCCCATTCCATCAACATGGTATGTTTCTCCATTTGTTTAGATCTTCTATGATTTTTAAATCAGTGTTTTATACTTCTTTACATGTAAATCAGGCATATATATATATATATATATATATATACATATATATATATTAGATTTATACATAAATATTTTATGTTTAGCATGTGATATTATTAATGATATTTTTTATTTCATTATTTCAAATTTTTCACTGTTGGTATATAATAAAGGAATTGAATTTTGTAATATTTTTCTTGTATCCTGCAACATAACTTAACTGGTGTATTAGTTCCAGGAGTGTT
The DNA here is from genome assembly GCF_024362965.1 of Panthera pardus. NCBI lineage: Eukaryota > Metazoa > Chordata > Mammalia > Carnivora > Felidae > Panthera > Panthera pardus. Next base: position 51,643,014 of record NW_026526843.1, on the reverse strand, counting down.
CTTATATATTATTTGGAATTTTCTACATATACAATCATGTCATCTGTGAATAAAGGCAATTTTATTTCTTATTTTCCAATCTGTATGCTTTTTAGGTGTTTTTCTTCTTTCATTCCTCTACCTAGACATTTCACTACAAGATTGAGTGGGAGAGTCAAGAATGGGAACTGTCTATTAGCTTAAGGAAATTCCCATTTATTATCAGTTAAGGGTTTAAATCATGAATGAGTATCTTCTGGTCCTGTATTTAACCTTGTTTTCATTAAGCTATTTTCAATAAGTTTATTGAATAAAATTTATGATATTGAAAAACTGCCATAAACTCATTCTTATAAGTGCTAATAGACCTAAACAAAGACTATTATAGGGTTCTAGTTAGTTTGTGTACCAAAAACATCTTTAATTTACAGCTCTCTACAACAAAAATTTCAATTAAAAATAATAATCATGTTCTATTAGGAAATTTTGCTTCAGCTTGCACTGCACAAATGCCCAACACTGTGCTTCTGTGGATCCATCACTCCAATGGGTCTGCCTTCCTCCCAGTGTTGCAGGGCTCCTCCCACAGGGGACCACCAATGGCAAAGTAAGCTAAGCCTTCCCCTCCTGCCCTGTACAACTTGTGGATCCACCACGGCTAATACTCCAGATCCCATTAAAGCAGCACCACAAGTTTGGCAGTGTGCAAGTAGCCAAGACAATGGCCACACCACTCCACTGTGAGTCCTACCTCTGGGAGAGGGGAAGATAAGGTACACACCAGTCTGACTGTGGCCCCAGTGGTGGGCTGGGGGAAGACATCAGGTCTGACTGCAGCCCCACCCACCAACATAAGTTACTCTGGACAGCACAAAGGACATGCCCTATAGTTTGGAGCCACTGCAGGGACTACACAAAATGACAAAATGGAAGAATTCTCCACAAAAGAAACTCCAGGAAGGAATGACAAGTAACGAATTGATCAAAAACGATTTAAGTAATATAACAGAACAAGAATTTAAAATAATAGTCATAAAATTAATGTCTGGGCTTGAAAAAAACATAGAGGAGAACAGAGAATCTATTGCTGGAGAAATCAAAGGACTAAGAAATAGTCATGAGGAGCTAAAAAATGCTATAAACGAGGTGCAAAATAAAATGGAGGTGGCCATAGCTCAGATTGAAGAGGTGGAGGAGAGAATAGGTGAATTAGGAGATAAAATTATGGAAAAAAAGGAAGGTGAGAAAAAGAGAGATAAAAAAAATCCAGGAGTATGAGAGGAGAATGAGAGAACTAAGTGATACAATAAAATGAAACAATATCCGTAGCATAGGAATTCCAGAAAAAGAAGAGAGAGAAAAAAAGGGGATGAAAGTGTACTTGAACAAATCATAGTTGAAAAGTTCCCTTATCTGTGGAAGGAAACAGGTATTGAAATCCAAGAGGCACAGAGAACTCCCTTCAGACGTAATTTGAATCAATCTTCTGCCTGACATATCATAGTGAAACTGGCAAAATAAGGATAAAGAGAAAATTTTGAAAGCAGCTAGGGACAAACAGGCTATAACTTACAAATGTAGACCGATAACAGTAGTAGCAGACCTATCTACTGAAACTTGGCAGGGTAGAGAGGAATGGCAGGAAATCTTCAATGTAATGAACAGAAAAAATATGCAGCCAAGAATCTTTTATCCAGCAAGTCTGTCATTCAGGATAGAAGGAGAGATAAAGGTTTTCCCAAACAAACAACAACTGAAGGAATTCATAACCACTAAACCATCCCTATAAGAGATCCTAAAGGGAATTCTGTGAGTGAAATGTTGCAAGGGTCACAAAGTACCAGAGACATCACTACAAGCATGAAATCTACAGACATCACAATGACTCTAAACACATACCTTTCAATAATAACACTGAATGTAAATGGACTAAATGCTACAATGAAAAGACATAGGATATCAGAATTGATAAAAAAAGACCCATCTATTAGCTGTCTACAAAATTCTCATTTTAGACGTGAGGACACTTTGAGGTTGAAAGTTAGGGGATGGAGAACTATCTATCATGCTAGTGGAAGTCAAAAGAGAGCTGGAGTAGCCATACTTATATCAGACAAACTAGACTTTAAATTAAAGGCTGTAACAAGAGATGAAGAAGGGCATTATATAACAATTACAGGGTTTATCCATCAGGAAGAGCTGACAATTCTAAACGTCTATGTGCCGAATATATTTGGAAGCCCCCAAATATATACAACAATTAATCACAAACATAAGCAATCTTATTGATAAGAATGTGGTAATTGCATGAGACTTTAACACTACATTTACAGCAATGGATAGATCATCTAGACACAGGATCAATAAAGAAACAAGGGCCCTGAATGATACTTTGGAACAAATGGACTTGACAGATATATTTAGAACTCTGTATCCCAAAGCAACAGAATATACTTTCTTCTAGAGTGCACATGAAACATTCTCCAAGATAGATCACATACTGGGTCACAAAACAGACCTTTATAAGTATACAAGAATTGAGATCATCCCATGCACACTTTTAGACCACAATGCTATGAAGCTTGAAATCAACCATAGGAAGGAGTCTGGGAAACCTCCAAAAGCATGGAGGTTAAAGAACACCCTACTAAAGAATGGATGGGTCAGCCAGGCAAATAGAGAAGAAATTTAAAAAAATATATATATGGAAGCAAATTAAAATTAAAAGACAACAATCCAAATGCTGTGGGATGCAGCAAAGGCAGTCCTGAGTGGAAAATATATTGCAATCCAGGCCGCTGTAAAGGAATAAGAAAAAGGCCCAATACACACTCTAACAGCACACCTAAAGGAACTGGAAGCAGAACAACAAAGACACCACAAATCCAGCAAAAGAAGAGGAATAATAAATATCAGAGCAGAAATAAACAATATAGAATCTAAAAAAACAAAAAACAAAAACAAAAAACCCAACAGTAGAGCAGATCAATGAAACCAAGAGTTGGTTTTTTGAAAAAATAAACAAAATTGATAACCCTCTAGCCAGGCTTCTCTAAAAGAAGAGGGACATGACCCCAATAGATAAAATCATGAATGAAAATGGAAGTTTTACAACTAGTGCCTCAGAAATACAAGCCATTACAAGGTAATACCATGAAAAATTATATGCCAACAAACCGCACAACCTGGAAGAAATGGACAAATTCCTAAGCACCCACACACGTCCAAAACTCAAACAGGAAGAAATAGAAACGTTGAATAGACCCATAACCAGGGAAGAAATTGAATCAGTTATCAAAAACCTTCCAACAAATAAGAGTGCAGGACCAGGTGGTTTCCTTGGGAAAAACTACCAGACTTTTAAAGCAGAGATAATGCCTATCCTTCTCAAGCTGTTCTAAAAAATAGAAAGAGAAGGGAAACTTCCAGACTCATTCTATGAAGCTAGCATTACTTTGATTCCAAACCAGACATGGACCCAGAAAAAAAAGAGAACTACAGGCCAATATCCCTGATGAATATGGATGCAAAAATTCTCAACAAGATACTAGCAAATCGAATTCAACAGCATTTAAAAAGAACTATTAACCATGATCAAGTGAGATTCATTCCTGGGCTGCAGGGCTGGTTCAACATTCCCAAATCAATCACTGTGATACATCACATTAATAAAAGAAAAGAAAAGAAAAGAACTATATGATTGTGTCAATCGATGCAGAAAAGGCATTTGACAAAATTCAGCATTCAATCTTAATAGCAACCCTGAAGAAAGTCGGGATAGAAGGAACATACTTAAACATCATCAAAGCCATTTATGAAAAGCCCTCAGTTAATATCATCTTCAATGGCGAAAAACTGAGATATTTTCCCCTGAGATCAGGAACACGACACGGATGTCCACTCTCACCGTTGTTGTTTCACATAGTGTTAAAAGTTCTAGCATCAGCGATCAGACAACAAAAGGAAATCAAAGGCATCAAAATTGGCAAAGAAGAAGTCAAGCTTTCACTCTTTGCAGATGACATGATATTAAACATGGAAAACCCGATAGACTCTGCCAAAAGTCTGCTAGAACTGATACATGAACTCAGCAAAGTGGCAGGATACAAATTTAATACCTTTCTGACCTCAGCTGCAGCAACTTCTTAATTGACACATCTCCAAAGGCAAGGGAATTAAACCAAAAATGAACTCTTGGGACCTCATGAAGATAAAAAGCTTCTGCACTGCAAAGGAAACAGTCAACAAAACTAAAAGGCAACCAATGGAATGGGAAAAGATATTTGCAAATGGCATATCGGACAAAGTGCTAGTATCTAAAATCTATAAAGAACTCACCAAACTCCACACCCAAAAAACAAATAATCCAGTGAAGAAATGGGCAGAAAACATGAATAGACACTTCTCTAAAGAAGACATCCGGATGGCCAACAGGCACATGAAAAGATGCTCAACGTCGCTCCTTATCAGGGAAATAGAGACCTTGTCTTTTGAAAGGATGTGGATGTGGATAGCGTTAGATGATGAAAAGATGTTCAACGTAGCTCCTTTACAGGGAGATACAAATCAAAACCACACTCATATATCACCTCACACCAGTCAGAGTGGCTAAAATGAACAAATCAGGAGACTATAGATGCTGGAGAGGATGTGGAGAAACGGGAACCTTCTTGCACTGTTGGTGGGAATGCAAACTTGTGCAGCCGCTCTGGAAAACATTGTGGAGATTCATCAAAAATTAAAAAATATACCTATGACCCAGCAGTAGCACTGCTAGGAGTTTACCCAAGGGATATAGGAGTACTGATGCATAGGGGCACTTGTACCCCAATTTGTATAGCAGCACTCTCAACAATAGTTAAATTATGGAAAGAGGATAAATGTCCATCAACTGATGAATGGATAAAGAATTTGTGGTTTATATACACAATGGAACACTACGCAGCAATGAGAAAGAATGAAATATGGCCTTTTGTAGCAGCATGGATGGAACTGGAGAGTGTTATGCTAAGTGAAATAAGTCATACAGAGAATGACAGATTCCGTATGTTTCCACTTCTATGTGGATCCTGAGAAACTTAACAGAAGACCATGGGGGAGGGGAAGGAAAAAAATGGTTAGAGAGGGAGGGAGCCAAAACATGGGACCCCTAAAAACTGAGAACAAACTGGGGGTTTATGGGGGTTGGGAGGGAGGGGTGGGTAGGTGGTGGGTATTGAGGAGGACACCTGTTTGGATGAGCACTGGGTGTTGTATGGAAACCAATTTGACACTAAATTTCATGTTAAAAAAATAAAATAAAAGAGCCAAACTTATAAAACAGACAGTAAAGTAGTGGTTTCCTGAAGCTGGGGATTGGGGCAAATGGGGAGGTGTTGGTCAAAGGGTAAAATATTCCAGTTATAAGATGAATAAGTTCTGGGGATCTAAAGTATAGCATAGTAATTATTAATATTGTATTATATAATTGAAAGTTGCTAAGAGTGTTACATGTTCTCACTGCAGGAAAAAAAGTAATTATGTGAGGTGATGGAAGTGTTAGCTAACTTTATTGGGGTAATTATTTTACAATGTGTATGTGTATTATATAAGCTTACATATGCTGTATATCAATGCTATCTCAATAAACCACAGGAACAAAGCAGAAAAAAATTTGCTACCCTTAACTGAACAACCAAGATATTATTATCAAGGAAGTTCAATTTTATTAATTTTGTTATATTATGTATCTTGTATACATAGCGTTAGGTGCTGATTCAATTGAACAATCTCTGTGATAGTGTTAAGAAGTTACCTTGGCTATAGATTTCAAACTTAAGAAGAATGCTCAAGCATTCATTTTTGAAGTTGATCTCATACTTATTTATAAAGTTTATTTATGTTCATGTATTTAAGAGTGTCCAATATAACTGCAAAAGTATCATATTTATTAATATTAATATCTTAGATTTTTCAAGCAGGCAAAGTGCATGTCAATTTTCATACTCCAGCAAAAGTGAAACAACTCAGTTTTCAAGCCACTTATATCAGTATTTTCCTGTGGCTCAGGTCCATATCTGAAATAATTTCTTACTCCACTTCTTTTCTGTATATCCGGTGGAGGTTTTATGTGGCTCTTGAGTAATTGTATAACATTCAGTTCCTAATATTATCCTTGTACTTTCCACGGTGTATTAAAATTATCAGCTTAATTGGATTTGCCTCCTTCATATTACCACATACTCATTGAGGGCTGAAACTATGTCCAATTTTTCTCTATATACCTGGATCCCAGGCAGTGTCTATCGTATAAAGTGATGCTCAAAAGAATGTTTGTAAAACTGAAATGAAGTTTGTTCTAATTAACTTGAAGTAAGTGACCTAGAAGGAATGGGAAGTTCAGAAATTTGAGGATCACAATATCTGTTTTAAATGCATACACAGAGATGTCCAAATTTAGGAAATATATATTCCTTTTTGATATATTTTAATGGCAAACCAGATGGTTCAGGAAGAGACCAGAACATTCTAGCCCACCTGGAATCTTAATCAATCTCTAGCCTTAGAATCAACCAGTCACTGGTGAATTAAAAAGAAATCCCTGACCTAGAGAAACCGGTGAAGTAAGCAGTTCACCTTAGCTCTCTCTCCAATTCCAATATGCGTACTCATCTCAATATGCCTCCTTTGGGAGAAGAAAAGTGTCTGATAATATCTTAATAGGTTATCTTTACTGATATAATTATGCTTCTAAATATTAGAGGAAATTTCTGGCAATGTGGTACTAGTGTAAATATTTGGGGTTCAGGGAACTTCCCAATATCTTTTAAACCAAAGCCCAAAATAAAGTCACATTTCTTTCTACTCATAAATTATTTCATGTAATATACAATATTCTGGATACTGATTTATAAGCATCAAAACATGGCAATAACAAGTTACTATTTGCTGAGTACTTACTCTGTTCTAGACATTGAGCTAAGCATTTTTTATACCTCATCTCTCTTAAACTGAATTACATTTTAGGGAAGTAAGTATTGTCATCCTAGTAGTACCGATGAGGAAATAAAGACTCAAAGGAATTGAATAACTTTCCAAAGTCAAACAGATAGTAAATGATATAACCTTATGAGTTTCTAATTTCTAAATAAGTATGGTATCCATTATTTATTCAGTTTTCTGCTCTATTCACTGGAAAGTAGACAAGGTAAATAATATGAATCATTTTTGTAGATAATTCATGATGGAAACATCTTATGATTCAGGAACATTGAATTTCACAGGATTTTTTTTGAATGTACATAGAAGGTCCAGTGCTCAACAAAGTAAAATTAGATGTAATTAAACATCAATAATAATATTGACAGGTTTTGGCTTTTGGAGATTTTTCTCCCCCAAATTTTACTTATGCGAAATAATTTCAGAAGCCATGTTCAATGTTCTCTGAGCCTTTATTATAATAGCTTTATATCCTTTGTCTTATATCCTCATTTTTCCTCAGTCAATCTTTTCAAAATGTTATGCTTGACAGCCATTATTAGCATCACTGCTTGATTATATAATTATTGGAATTATTAATTTCAGCAATAAAACATTCAGCAGAATATATTGAGAACTAATCAATATGGAATATTCAGATCCCAGCACGTGAAGAGCAGGAGTAAATATACATTTTGATATTGGGAATTTAAGGTGTGCAACATTCATTAATATTTGATAATATTTTCTCTCACTTCCCTGGCGTTGAAATTGGCACTCATAACAGAAAGTGATTTAGAAGAACATCAAAAAGTATTACCAAAAAAAGAGAGTATTAACCAGAGATCTCATCAAAATAGATATAGGTATTAGGTCTGATGCAGAATTTAAAAGAATAATCATAAGATACTTGCTAGATTTCAAAGAAAACATAAAACACATTAGGAAGAACCTTACCACAGAGATAAAAGAGCTAAAAAACAATCAGGAACAGATGAAAAATCCAATAAATGAGATTCAAATCCAAGTGGATGCAATGTCCACAAGGAAGGTAGAAGCAGAGAAACAAATAGGTGATGTAGAAGACAAAATAATGATAAATAATAAAGCCATACAAAAAGAGAAAAATGATGGATCACGAGATTAGACATAGGGAACTCATTGATTGCATCAAATTTAATAACATTTCTATCACAAAAGTCCCAGAAGGAGAGAGAAAATGTGGGATGTCTATATGAGGAAATAACAGATGAAAACTTGCTAATCTGGGGAAGGAAACAGATATCCAAATCCACGGGTCACAGAGAACTCCCATAACCATCAACAAAAGGATGCCAACACCAATACATATTATCTTTAATTTTGCAAAATATAGTGGTAAAGAAAAATCCTAAAAGCTGCAAGACAAAAGAAGTTCTTACCATACAAGGGAAGACCCATATGGTTAGCATCAAGTAACTCCACAGAAGCTGGCAAGCCAGAGGAGAGTGGCAGGATATATTCAACATGCCGAATAGGAAAAATCTACAGCCAAGAATACTCTATTCATCAAGGCTATCATTCACAATAGAAGGAAATATAAAGACTTTCCCAGACAAACAAAATATAAAGAAATTTGTGAAAACTAAAGCATCTCTGCAAGAAGTATTAAAGAGAAATATGTAAGTGGAAAGGAAAGACGGAAAGTGACAAACACTAGAAAAGAACAGGGAAAATCACCAGTAATAATGAGAAAGCAAGTAAAAAATGGTCACTAAGTACACACCTATCAATAATTACTCTGAATGTAAATGAACAGAATGTTCCAATCAAAATATGTAGATTGTCAGAATGGATAAAAAAACAATCCCTTTCTATCTGCTCTGAAAGGAGACTCACTTTAGACCAAGACATCTACGGATTTAAAGTGAGGAAATGGGGTAACATTTATCATGCCAATAGAGGTCAGAAGAACACCAGAGTAGCAATACCTATATCAGACAAACTAGTTTCTAAACCAGACACTGTACAGAGAGATGAAGAAGGGCACTATATCATTAAAAAAAATATTATGCAACAAGAGCAACTAACACTTGTAAATAATTATGCTCCCAACATGAAAACACAAAATATAGAAAACAATCAATAACAAACATAAAGGAACTCAATAATAATAATAAAAACATACTAGGGGACTTTAGCACACCACTTACATCAATGGGCACATCATCTAAGCAGAAAGTCAACAAGGAAACAATGACTTTGGATGACACACTGTACCAGATGGATTTAACAGATACATTCAAAACATTTCATCCTAAAGCATCAGAATACACATTATTTTTGTGTGCACATGGAACATTCTCCAGAATAGATTGCATACAAGGTCACACAGCAGGCCTCCCTCAACAAATACAAAAAGATTGAGATCATACCACGCATATTTTCTAACCACAATACTATGAAATTGAAGTCAACCACAAGAAACAATTTGGAAAGAACACAAACACATGGAAGTTAAACAACACACTACTAAAGAATGAACAGGACAACCAGGAAATTAAAGAATAAATTTACAAAATAATACATGGAAACAAATGGAAAGGAAAACATGACAGTGCAAAATCTTTGAGAAACAGCAAACATGGTCATAAGAAGAAAGTATATAAAAATACAGGACTACCTCCAGAAGCAAAAAAATCTCAATACACAAACTAACCTTACACCTAAAGGAGCTAGAATAAGAACAACAAACAAAGCCCAAAGCCGGCTTAATAAGGAAATAATAAGGATTTGAGCAGAAATAAATGATATAGAAAGTTAAAAAAAAAAAAAAGAGTAGAACACATCAATGAAACCAGGAACTGGTTATATTAAATAAATAAATAAATAAATAAATAAATAAATAAATAAAACTGATACCCCCCCAGCAAGATTTATCAAACAGAAAAAAGAAAGTACCAAAATAAATAAAATCACAAATGAGAGAGGAGAAATAAAAACTACATAAATGCAAACAACTAGAATATTATGAAAAATTATATGCCACCATTTCAGGCAATCTGGAAGAAATAAATAAATTACCCAAAGCATATAATCCACCAAACCTGAAACAGGAAGAAATAGAAAACTTGACCAGGCCAATAACTAACAAAGAAATTGAATCAGTTATCAAAAATCTCCCAAGAAACAAAACTCCCTTGCAAATGGCTTTACAGGGTAATTCTACCAAATGTTTAAAGAGGAGTTAATACCCATTCTTTTCAAACTATTCCAAAATTTGGAAATAGAAGGAAAACTTCCAAACCCATTCTATGAGGCCAGCATTACCTTGATTCCAAATCCAGACAAAGACTCCACTAAAAAAGAGAACTACAGGTCAATATCCCTAATGAGCATGATTGCAAAAATTCTCAACAAAATACTAGCAAATCAAATACAACAGTACTTTAAAGAATTATTCACCATGATTAAGTGGGATTTATTCCTGGGCTGCAAGGCAGGTTAAATTTTCACAATTCAATAACTGTGATTCACCACATTAATAAAAGAGAAGATAAGAATTATATGTTCACTTCAATAGATGCATGAAAGTCATTTGAGAAAGTACATCCATTGATAATAAAAACCCTCAACAGAATAAACTTAGAGGGAACAAACCTCAGCACAATAAAAGTTATATATGGAAAAAAAACAGCTAATATAATCCAAAATGGGGAAAAGCAGAGCTTTCCCACTACAATCAGGAACAAGAAAGGAATGTCCATTCTCATCACTGTTATTTAACATAGTACTGGAAGTCTTAACCTCAACAACTGGACAACAAAAAGAAAAGGGAACAAAATTAGCAAGAAAGAAGTGAAATTTTCACTATTTGCAGATGCCTTCATATTCTGTATAGAAAACTCAAAAGATCCCATAAAAAATTGCCAGAACTGAAACCCAAATTCAGTAAAGTTCCAGGAAATAAAATCAATGTACATAAATCTGTTGCATTTTTATATACCAATAATGAAGCATCAGAAAGAGGAAAAAAATTGATTCCCTTACTACTGCACCATAAACCATAAGATAACTAGGAATGAGGAATGAGTCTAAGCAAAGAGATAAAAATCGGTTTTCTGAGGGTGCTTGGGTGGCTCAGTTAGTTAAGCACCTGATAACTTGGTTTCAGCTCAGGTCTTTATCTCACAGCTTGGTTAGTTCAAGCCCCTTGTCGGGCTCTGTGCTGGCAGCATGGAGCCTGCTTGGGACTCTGTCTCTCCCCTTCTCTCTCTGTTCCTCTTCCACTCATGCTATCTCTCTCAAAATAAAAAAAAAGTTAAAAGTATCAGTATTCTGAAAACTATAAAAAACTATAAAGACTGATGAAAAATTGAAGAGGAACAAAGCAACTGAAAAATATTTCATGCTCATGAGTTGGAAGACAAAATGTTGTTAAAATGTCTATAGTACCCAAAGCAAACTACATATTTAATGCAATTCCTATCAAAATACTACAAGCATTTTTCACAGGGATAGAAAAAGCAATCCTAAATTTTGTAAGGAACCAAAAGACCCTAAATAGCCAAAGCATCCTTTAAAAAAGAAAAAAAAAAAAAAAGCCTAGCTGGAGGCATCACATTTCCAGACTCGTAGTTGTATTAGAAAGCTGTAGTGATCAAGACAGCATAATGATGGCACCAAAACAGACACATAAATAAATGGAACAGAATAGAAACCTAGAAATGTACCCATCACTATATGGTCAGTCAATTTTCAAAAAAGCAGGAAGGAATATAGAATTGAAAAAAAAGTCTTTCAAAAAATGTTGGGAAAACAGGACAACAACATGCAAAGGAATGAAACTGGATCACATTATTTCACCATACACAAAAGTAAATTTAATATGGATGAAAGACCTGTGAGACAGAAAATCATCAAATTCTCAGAGGAGAATACAGGCAAAAAACCTTTTGACATCAGCTATAGCAACTTCTTACTTGATATGTATCCTGAGGCAAGGAAAACAAAGAAAATAATAACCTATTGGGACTTCATCAAGATAAAAAGCTTCTGCAGAGCAAAGGGAACAACCAACAAAATAAAAAAAAAAAGGGCCTACAGAATGGGAGAAGGTAACATCAAATGACATATCTCATAAAGGGTTAGTATCCAATATATAAAGAACTTATGAAAATTAACACCACCCCAAAAAAAACAGTGTCAAAATGAGCAGATAAAAATGAGCAGAAGACATGAATAGACATTTTTTCAAACAAGACATACAGTCACATGAAAAAATCCTCAGCATCACTCATCATCAGGGAAATACAAATCAAAACAACAAGCAGATGTCACCTCACACTGGTCAGAATAGCTGAAATAAACAACACAGGAAAAAACGGTGTTAGGAAGGATGGAGAGAAAAGGGAACCCTATTACACTTTTTGTAGGAATGCAAACTTGTGCAGACTCTGTCACAAACATTATGATGATTTCTCAGAAAGTTAGAAATAGAACTACCCAAGGATCCAAAACCTGCAATATTAGGTGTTTACCTAGGAGATAAAAAATGCTGATTTGAAGGAACAAATGCACCCTGATATTTATTGCAGCACTATAAACAAAAGCCAAATTATGGAAAGAGCCCAAATGTCCATCAACTGATAAATTGATAAAGAATATGTGGTATTTATATTCAATGGAATATTACTCAGCCATAAAAAATGAAATCTTGCCAGTTGCAAAGAAGTGGATGGAGTTAAGTACTATTATAGTAAGCTTAATAAGTTAGTCAGTGAAAGAAAAATACCATATGATTTCACTCGTATGTGGAATTTAAGAAACAAAACAGATGAACAAGTTAAAAACAAACAATAGTGAGGCAAACCAGGAAATAGACTCTTAACTATAGATAACATACTAAGATTTACTGGAGAGGATGTGGATGGGGCATGTCTTAAATGAGTGATGGGTTAAGGAAGGCACTAGTAGTGATAAGCACTTGGTGTTGTATATACGTGATCAATGACTAAATTCTACACCTTAAACTAATATTACACTGTATGTTAATGTACTGGAATTGAAATGGAATATTGAAGAGGCAAATAATGAAACTACACTGTGTATAATGGGTTCTACAATTGACATCTTCTTTCATTAAGATAAGTGTTTTTTAACATGTACGTAGAAGGTAATGGAAATACCTGTACACTTAACTCATGTATTACACTCCCTGTATTTAAAAAATTGTCATTGTTTTAATAGAAACAGGAAGCCACTGGGGTGCCTGGTTGGGCTTAGTTGCTTATGAGTCTGATCCTTGATTACAGTTCAGGTCATGATCTCATGATTCCTGAAATAGAGCTTCACATCAGGCTCTGTTCTGACAGCACAGAAACTGTTTGGGAATCTCTCTCTCCTACCCACCCCCCTAAATAAATAAATAAATAAATATTTATAAAAAGAGAAATAGGAAGCCACTGAAGGGTTTTAGTGTGTATGTGAGTGTGTGTATTACTGTGTGTGTGTGTGTGTGTGTGTGTGTGTGTGTGTGTGTGCGTGTTTCTAACTCAATGTATTTTGAAAAAGAAGTCATCTTAATTGACTGCCTATGGAGACGTAAAGTGGATGAAACAGTGGGCAACTAAAAATGGATGAAACAGTGGATAATTAATATTCAACAAGAATATCCAATGGAGGAAAAAAGACACCCTTCAAAAGATTGTGTTGGGGAAACTGGAGAGCAACAAACATAAAAATGAAACCGGACCACTTTCTTACAACATACACACAAATAAATTCAAAATCAATGAAAGACATATATGTTTGACAGGAAACCATCAAAATCCTAGAGGAGAAAACAGGCATCAAACTCTGACCTGGGCCATAGCAGCTTCTTACTAGCCATGCCTATGGAGGCCAAGAAAACAAAAGCAAAAATGAACTATTGGGATCTCATCAAGATACAAAGCTTCTGCACAGTGAAGGAAGCAATCAATAAAACTAAAAGGAAAATTACAGAATGGGAGAATATATTTGCAAATTACATATTGGATAAAGGATTAGTATGCAAATCTATAAGAAATAATCAAACTGAACACCCCAAAATCAAAAATCCAGTGAAGAAATGGGCAGAATACATGAACAGACACTTTTCAAAGATGTCTAGATGGCTAACAGATATATGAAAAGATGCTCAACATCACTCATCATCAGGGAAATACAAATCAAAACCACGATGAGATACCAAATCACACTTGTTAGAATGACTAAAGTTAGCAAGTCAGGAAACAACAGATGTTGGTGAAGGTGCAGAGAATGGGGAAAACATTTACACTGCTGGTGGGAATACAAACTTGTGCAGCCACTATGGAAAACGGTATGGAGGTTCCTCAAAAAACTAAAAATTAAACTACCCTATGTCTCAGTAACTGCATTACTAGGTTTTTATCCAAAGGGTACAAAAATGTTGATTCAAAGGGGCACATGCAACCCAATGTTTATAGCAACACTATCAACCATACTTAAATTATGGAGAACCCACATGTCCATGGAGTGATGAATGGATAAAGAGTATGTGGTATACATGTACAATGGAATATTACTTGGTGATCAAAAAGAATGAAATCTTGCCATTTGCAACAATGTGCATGGGACTAGAATGTATTATGCTAAGTGAAATAAGTCATAGGAACACAAATATATGATTTCACACATATGTGGAATTTTAGACACAAACAGGTGAACACAGGGGAAGGGAAGAAAACTAAGATCAAAACACAGAGGGAGGAAAACCATAAGAGATTCTTAAATACAAAAAACAAACTGAGGGGAGTTGGGTGGAAGATGGGCTAAATGGGTGATGGACATTAAAGAGGACAGTGATTGGATTGGGAACTAGGTGTTATATGTAAGTGATGAATTGCTAAATTCTACTCCCGAAACCATTACTATACTCAATGTTAACTATCTTGAACTTAAATTAAAAAAAAAAAAAGAATGAGACAGACCAATTAGAAGTATGTTTCAGTAGCTCAAGAAAGAAATGATGATCATTTGATGGCAGTGATGATTGAAAACAGTGGATTTTTTTATATATCTAAAATTAGCAGGACCTCTTTGAATATTTAGAGAGAAAGTTTCAAAAAATAACACTAAGTTTCTTAATGTGTGGTACTGGAAAACAGTTGTGTCATTCACTGAGTTAAGGCACATTAAAAAAGAACCAAATTCACAGTGGGGAGATTGTACATTTTATTTTGCATATGTTCTGTGTGGATTAATTTTGAAACATTCAAGAGATATGTCATATTTTTAAAAGTTAATGGGTATTAGAGTTGTACAATCATCCCATTTTGTGTATAGGGATAAATAAATGATTGTATAGGTTTTTTCCAACTCTTAGTCTTTGAATTCTTATCCTGATTTCGTCATCAATCAACTATGTAGTCTTTGGCAAGACATTCATTTTTCTTGAGCCTTGGCTATCTCAACTGCAAAATGAAGAGTTTGAATAATATAATCTACAAAAATGAAGGACTTGGGTTCTCTAAAGTGCTTTGATTTTATTAAAGCAATAAATGAGTAAGTCAAGGACAGGGGCCAATTTTTATACTTTATATTCTAATTATACAATTCTACCTCCTTCTATTCCTTAAATGAATTTCCCAGAGTTAGCTGCTACTTTAAATTAGAAACAGAGTAACAACTAGAATATGCTAACTAGACATACGAAAGTCAATCAATGGACTAATAAAAATCAAGTTCATGGTTATTATGAATTGAACTTTTGGAGGCTAAAGATTTCTATTTTTTGTTAGCTTTCTTTAACAATAACCAATCAATTCAACTAGTTAATTATTCCAAATTTCCATTTTATGTCCTTTATTTATAATGTCATCACACCTATTATTATTAGTGTTAGTATATCCATAGTTTTATATGAGTACTCCAAAAATGACTTGAGGAAACTAATAATAAAAGGCATCTCAGTGTAATATAGTTGCTAAAATGAAATAAAACATGTATTAACTATGGAGGAAAGTGTATCAAAGATCTCAAACAGTCCCATAAGTGAATAAGATTACCTTAAGTGAACATGAGGCCTAAGTGAACTTCTTGGCAAACAACACAGAGAAACATGATAATTTATATAATATTCAGGTGTAATAACAGTAAATATGTCAGCATGTTTGTAGCAAATTTTCTCCCATGGACTACATTTTTAAAGGAATTAATTACTTAGATTCTTAGACTGGGAATACTTTAAAAAAATAGCACAGCATTTTCCTGTCTTAATGGAAAATAAGAGTGCCAAAACAATAGAAAGCAATGTGGATATGAGGGTAATAAGAAATAAAGAAAATGAACATTATTGGTAAGTACAGATGACTTTTACTGGGTGTTTTTTTTTTAATTTTATTCAAATCCAAGTTATTTAACATATAGTGTAATAATGGCTTCAGGAGTAGAATTTAGTGATTCATCACTTACCTATAACATCCAGTGCTCATCCTAACAAGTGCCATCCTTAATTCCCATCACTAATTTAGCCCATTGCTCCACCCAACACCCCTTCCGCAACCTTCAGCTTGTTCTCTGTATTTTACAGTCTCTTAAGGTTTGCTTCCTCCCGTGTTTGCATCTTTTTTTTTCTTCTCTTCCCCTATGTTCCTCTATTTTGTTTCTTAAATTCCACAGGAGTGAAATCATATGATATATGTATTTCTCTAATTGACTTATTTCACTTAGCATAATACACTCTAGTTCCATGCACATTGTTGCAAATGGCAAGATTTCATTCTTTTTGATCACCAAGTAATATTCTATTGTATATGTACACCACATCTTCTTTAACCATTCATCAGCAGATGGTCATTTGGGACCTCCATTATTTGGCTATTGTTGACAGTGCTGCTATAAACCTTGGGTTTCATGTGCCCTTTTGAATAAACATTTTTGTATCTTTTGGATAAATACCTAGTAGTAAAATTACTGGGTTATAGGGTAGTTCAATTTCTAATTTTTTGAAGAACCTCCATACTGTTCTCCAGAGTGGCTGTACCACTTGGAATTCTTACCAGCAGTGCAAAGTTGTTTCCCTTTCTCCACATCCTTGCCAACATCCGTTGTTTCCTGATGTGTTAATTTTAACCATTCTGTTATGTGTGAAGTGGTATCTCATTGTGGTATTGATTTGTATGTATTTCCCTGATGATGAGTGATGTTGGTCATCTTTTAATGTATCTGCTAGCCATTTAGACGTCTTCTTTGAAAAGTGTCTGTTCATGTCTTCTGCCCATTTATTCACTGGATTTTTTTGGGTGTTCAGTTTAATTATTTCTTATAGACTTTGTATACTAATCCTTTATCTAATATGTCATTTGGAAATATCTTCTCTCATTCACTTGATTACTTTTAGTTTTGTTGATTGTTTCCTTTCTAGTGCAAAAGCTTTTTATATTGATGAGGTTCCAATAGTTCAGTTTTGCTTTTGTTTACCTTGCTTCTGGAGACATGTCTAATAAGAAGTTGCTGCAGCCAAGGTATAAAAACGTTGTTGCCTCTATTCTCCTCTAGGATTTTGATGGTTTGCTATGTTACATTGGTTTTTTTTTTACATTTGTTAACATATTTTATCTTCGGTAATTACCTGAGTTACATATTATTCCCATTTTTAGTATGAGAACACTGCAATTTGTAGATATTAAGCATCCATAGCCTATGTTATTGTTATTTGCAATCTTTGGTGGTTAAGCATCAAATTTAAGCGTATTGGTTTATGTTGATTTCTACTTATTACTGTTCTTAGTGTTAGCTTCATGCTTCATGTTCTTTTATTTGTGATATAGGGATATAGAATAAACTTATATCACTAATCCCAGGACCCAAGTTTCCTAATTGTATCAAGCATTCAACCCTTTTGAGTTTTTATAACCTCCTGAGGGTGCTGCCATTATTTTGCACATGGATTTCACGTATAAGTATTCAACCCTCATTCTAGTTAATTTCCATGAATCTCTCTTCTCTTCCTCTCCTTGACATTAATATGACAATTCGACCTTGCTTCTGTCCCTCAAGTGCACAGAGATTATTTATTTCTTGTATTCATGATTTAACAAATGAACAAGATTCTTTCTGCTTCATAATTGGCAAAAAACCTGGTCTCCTGATAGAAATGAGGCGAGGGAAAGCTAAGCAATACCATTATCTCAAGATATATCTTGCAATACTAGTAAATTGGAAACTTAAAAATGAAATCCAGGTATACCTGAAAAAAAGTTGTGTGTATTACACCTGTATAACATAGATCTTGAACACATAGTCTTAGGAATTAAAGAGAAATGGTTTGAATCCCAGTATTCCACTTAGTAGGTTTGTGACTTAGGTAAGTTATATACACTCTCTGCATAACTTTCTGTTTTTCCAAAAAGAGTTATACAGTGTTTACCTAACAAGACAATTTTCAGTATTAAATGATATCATAGGCATAATGTACTGAGAACAAGGCCCAACATATAAAGTAATAGTCAAACATTGGAATATACCAAAGCAAATTTTCTTAATTAGAATAAAGAAGATGTAAATCACATGTAAAAATTAACTCAAAACATGTCAAATATCTAAAATTATAAAACTTTTAAAAGAAAACAGAAAAAGTACTTAATGACACTTGACTTGGCAATTATTTCCTGTGTATTGCATCAAAAGCACAAGTAACAAAAGAAAAATATATAAATTGCACTTTATCAAAATTTAATACTTTGATATATGAAAGGACACTTTAAACAGTGAAAAGGAAACCCACGGAATGACAGAAAATATTTGCAAATCATATGTCTCATAAGAGATTTATATCAGGAAAATATAAGAAACGCTTATGACTCAACAACAAAACAACCTAATTTAAAAATGGACATAGGTCTTGAACAGATGTTTCTCCAGAGAAGATATACAAATGGCCAATAAGCACATGAAAAGATGCTCAACATCATTAATTAATAGGAAAATATAAACTCAACACCCAAAAAAACAATCCAATTAAGAAATGGACAGAACACATGAATAGACATTTTCCCAAAGACATCCAGGTGGCTAACAGAAACATGAAAAGATGCTCAACATCAGTCATCATCAGGGAAATACAAATCAAAACTACAATGAAATATCACCTCACACCAGTCAGAATTGCTAAAATTAATAACACAGAAAACAACAGATGTTGGCAAGGATGTGGGGAAAGAAAAATCCTTTTACACTGTTGGTGGCAAAGCAAACTGATATGGTCATTGTGGAAAATAGTGTGGATGTTCCTCATAAAGTTAAAAATAGAACTAACTACCCTATGATCCAGCAATTACACTGCTAGCGATTTACCCAAAGGATACAAAAATGCAGATTCAAAGGGACACATGCACTCTGATGTGTATAGAAGCATTATCAACAAAACACAAATTATGGAAAGAACCCAAATGTCCATAAACTGATGAATGGATCAAGAAGAAGTGATCCATACATAGAATATATATATATATATATATATATATATATATATATATATATATAATACTAATTAGCCATAAAAAAGGAATGGAATCTTGCAATTCGATCAATGGAACTAGAGTATATTATGCTAAGTGAAATAAGTTACTCAGAGAAATATGAATACCATATGATTTCACTCATATGTGGAATTTAAAAAAATAAAGAGATGAACATAGGGAGGAAGAAGAGTGAGGCAAACCAGAAAAAAGATTCTAACTATAGATAACACTCTAAGGGTTGCTGGGTGGGAGGTAGACAGGGAAATAGGTTAAATGGCTGATGGGTATTAAGGACAACACTTGCTGTGATGAGCACTGGTTGTTATATATAAATGATGAATCATTAAGTTTTACACCTGAAACTAATATTACAAGATATGTTAAGTAACTGGAATTTAAATAGCATATTGAAACAAAACAAATAAAGAAACAAACAAAAAACTCAATATGATGCCACTTTATACTCATTAGGATTATTATTGCCAAATAAAAAAAAAAGTATTGTCAAGGATATGGAAAAATTTGAACCCCTGTGTTGCTGGTGAAAATGTAAAATGGTGTAGCTGCTGTAGAATACAATGTGGGAGTTCCTCAAGGCAATTAAACAGAATGAATGATTCAGCAATTCCACTTCTGGGTATATATACCAAAAGAATTTAAAGCAGACAACCAAGCAAATATTTATACACTGATGTTTGTAGCAGCATTATTTACATAATCAAAACAGTGTAATCAACTCAAGTATCCTTCATAATATGAATGTATAAAAAAAATATAGTATATACCAACATTAGGATATCATTTAGCTTTAAAAAGTAATTAAATTCTGGGAAGATGGCGGCGTAGGAGGACGCGGGGCTCACAGCGCGTCCTGCCGATCACTTAGATTCCACCTACACCTGCCTAAAGAACCCAGAAAACCGCCAGAGGATTAGCAGAAGGGAGTCTCCGGAGTCAAGCGCAGACCAGAGGCCCACGGAAGAGGGTAGGAAGGGGGGCGAGGCGGTGCGCGCTCCACGGACTGGCGGGAGGGAGCCGGGGCGGAGGGGCAGCTCGCCGGCCAAGCAGAGCCCCCGAGTCTGGCTGGCAAAAGCGGAGGGGCCGGACGGACTGTGTTCCGACAGCAAGCGCGACTTAGCGTCTGGGAGGTCAGAAGTTAACAGCTCTGCTCGGAAAGCGGGAAGGCTGGAGGACAAAGGGAGGGAGAGCTGCTGAGCCCCCGGACGGCAGAGCTCAGCTTGGCGGGGAACAAAGGCGCTCACCAGCGCCATCTCCCCCGCCCATCCCCCAGCCAAAATCCCAAAGGGAACCAGTTCCTGCCAGGGAACTTGCTCGCTCCGCGCAAACACCCAACTCTGTGCTTCTGCGGAGCCAAACCTCCAGCAGCGGATCTGACTCCCTCCCGCTGCCACAGGGCTCCTCCTGAAGTGGATCACCTAAGGAGAAGCGAGCTAAGCCTGCCCCTCCAGCCCCCGTGCACCTTGCCTACCCACCCCAGCTAATACGCCAGATCCCCAGCAACACAAGCCTGGCAGTGTGCAAGTAGCCCAGACGGGACACGCCACCCCACAGTGAATCCCGCCCCTAGGAGAGGGGAAGAGAAGGCACACACCAGTCTGACTGTGGCCCCAGCAGTGGGCTGGGGGCAGACATCGGGTCGGACTGCGGCCCCGCCCACTAACTCCAGTTATACACCACAGCACAGGGGAAGTGCACTGCAGGTCCTCACCACACCAGGGACTCTCCAAAATGACCAAACGGAAGAATTCCCCTCAGAAGAATCTCCAGGAAATAACAACAGCTAATGAACTGATCAAAAAGGATTTAAATAATATAACAGAAAGTGAATTTAGAATAATAGTCATAAAATTAATCGCTGGGCTTGAAAACAGTATACAGGACAGCAGAGAATCTCTTGCCACAAAGATCGAGGGACTAAGGAACAGTCACGAGGAGTTGAAAAACGCTTTAAACGAATTGCAAAACAAAATGGAATCCACGATGGCTCGGCTTGAAGAGGCAGAGGAGAGAATAGGTGAACTAGAAGATAAAGTTATGGAGAAAGAGGAAGCTGAAAGAAAGAGAGATAAAAAAATCCAGGAGTATGAGGGGAAAATTAGAGAACTAAGTGATACACTAAAAAGAAATAATATACGCATAATTGGTATCCCAGAGGAGGAAGAGAGAGGGAAGGGTGCTGAAGGGGTACTTGAACAAATTATAGCTGAGAACTTCCCTGAACTGGGGAAGGAAAAAGGCATTGAAATCCAAGAGGCACAGAGAACTCCCTTCAGACGTAACTTGAATCGATCTTCTGCACGACATATCATAGTGAAACTGGCAAAATACAAGGATAAAGAGAAAATTCTGAAAGCAGCAAGGGATAAACGTGCCCTCACATATAAAGGGAGAGCTATAAGACTCGTGACTGATCTCTCCTTTGAAACTTGGCAGGCCAGAAAGGCTTGGCACGATATCTACAGTGTGCTAAACAGAAAAAATATGCAGCCGAGAATCCTTTATCCAGCAAGTCTGTCATTTAGAATAGAAGGAGAGATAAAAGTCTTCCCAAACAAACAAAAACTGAAGGAATTTGTCACCACGAAACCAGCCCTACAAGAGATCCTAAGGGGGATCCTGTGAGACAAAGTACCAGAGACATCACTACAAGCATAAAACATACAGACATCACAATGACTCTAAACCCATATCTTTCTATAATAACACTGAATGTAAATGGATTAAATGCGCCAACTAAAAGACATAGGGTATCAGAATGGATAAAAAAACAAGACCCATCTATTTGCTGTCTACAAGAGACTCATTTTAGATCTGAGGACACCTTTAGATTGAGAGTGAGGGGATGGAGAACTATTTATCATGCTCCTGGAAGCCAAAAGAAAGCTGGAGTAGCCATACTTATATCAGACAAACTAGACTTTAAATTAAAGGCTGTAACAAGAAATGAAGAAGGGCATTATATAATAATCACAGGGTCTATCCATCAGGAAGAGCTAACAATTATAAATGTCTATGCGCCGAATACCGGAGCCCCCAGATATATAAAACAATTACTCATAAACATAAGCAACCTTATTGATAAGAATGTGGTCATTGCAGGGGACGTTAACACCCCACTTACAGAAATGGATAGATCATCTAGACACACAGTCAATAAAGAAACAAGGGCCCTGAATGATACATTGGATCAGATGGACTTGACAGATATATTTAGAACTCTGCATCCCAAAGCAACAGAATATACTTTCTTCTCGAGTGCACATGGAACATTCTCCAAGATAGATCATATACTGGGTCACAAAACAGCCCTTCATAAGTTTACAAGAATTGAAATTATACCATGCATACTTTCAGACCACAATGCTATGAAGCTTGAAATCAACCACAGGAAAAAGTCTGGAAAACCTCCAAAAGCATGGAGGTTAAAGAACACCCTACTAACGAATGAGTGGGTCAACCAGGCAATTAGAGAAGAAATTAAAACATATATGGAAACAAACGAAAATGAAAATACAACAATCCAAACGCTTTGGGATGCAGCGAAGGCAGTCCTGAGAGGAAAATACATTGCAATCCAGGCCTATCTCAAGAAACAAGAAAAATCCCAAATACAAAATCTAACAGCACACCTAAAGGAAATAGAAGCAGAACAGCAAAGGCAGCCTAAACCCAGCAGAAGAAGAGAAATAATAAAGATCAGAGCAGAAATAAACAATATAGAATCTAAAAAAACTGTAGAGCAGATCAACGAAACCAAGAGTTGGTTTTTTGAAAAAATACACAAAATTGACAAACCTCTAGCCAGGCTTCTCAAAAAGAAAAGGGAGATGACCCAGATAGATAAAATCATGAATGAAAATGGAATGATTACAACCAATCCCTCAGAGATACAAACAATTATCAGGGAATACTATGAAAAATTATATGCCAGCAAATTGGACAACCTGGAAGAAATGGACAAATTTCTAAACACCCACACTCTTCCAAAACTCAATCAGGAGGAAATAGAAAGCTTGAACAGACCCATAACCAGCGAAGAAATTGAATCGGTTATCAAAAATCTCCCAACAAATAAGAGTCCAGGACCAGAGGTCCAGAGGTAGGCTTCCCAGGGGAGTTCTACCAGACATTTAAAGCAGAGATAATACCTATCCTTCTCAAGCTATTCCAAGAAATAGAAAGGGAAGGAAAATTTCCAGACTCATTCTATGAAGCCAGTATTACTTTGATTCCTAAACCAGACAGAGACCCAGTAAAAAAAGAGAACTACAGGCCAATATCCCTGATGAATATGGATGCAAAAATTCTCAATAAGATACTAGCAAATCGAATTCAACAGCATATAAAAAGAATTATTCACCATGATCAAGTGGGATTCATTCCTGGGATGCAGGGCTGGTTCAACATTCGCAAATCGATCAACGTGATACATCACATTAACAAAAAAAAAGAGAAGAACCATATGATCCTGTCAATCGATGCAGAAAAGGCCTTTGACAAAATCCAGCACCCTTTCTTAATAAAAACCCTTGAGAAAGTCGGGATAGAAGGAACATACTTAAAGATCATAAAGGCCATTTATGAAAAGCCCACAGCTAACATCATCCTCAACGGGGAAAAACTGAGAGCTTTTTCCCTGAGATCAGGAACACGACAGGGATGCCCACTGTCACCGCTGCTGTTTAATATAGTGCTGGAAGTTCTAGCATCAGCAATCAGACAACAAAAGGAAATCAAAGGCATCAAAATTGGCAAAGATGAAGTCAAGCTTTCGCTTTTTGCAGATGACATGATATTATACATGGAATATCCGATAGACTCCACCAGAAGTCTGCTAGAACTGATACATGAATTCAGCAAAGTTGCAGGATACCAAATCAATGTACAGAAATCAGTTGCATTCTTATACACTAACAATGAAGCAACAGAAATACAAATGAAGAAACTGATCCCATTCACAATTGCACCAAGAAGCATAAAATACCTAGGAATAAATCTAACCAAAGATGTAAAAGATCTGTATGCTGAAAACTATAGAAAGCTTATGCAGGTAATTGAAGAAGATATAAAGAAATGGAAAGACATTCCCTGCTCATGGATTGGAAGAATAAATATTGTCAAAATGTCAATACTACCCAAAGCTATCTACACATTCAATGCAATCCCAATCAAAATTGCACCAGCATTCTTCTCGAAACTAGAACAAGCCATCCTAAAATTCATATGGAACCACAAAAGGCCCCGAATAGCCAAAGTAATTTTGAAGAAGAAGACCAAAGCAGGAGGCATCACAATCCCAGACTTTAGCCTCTACTACAAAGCTGTCATCATCAAGACAGCATGGTATTGGCATAAAAACAGACACATAGACCAATGGAATAGAATAGCAACCCCAGAACTAGACCCACAAACGTATGGCCAACTCATCTTTGACAAAGCAGGAAAGAACATCCAATGGAAAAAAGACAGTCTCTTTAACAAATGGTGCTGGGAGAACTGGACAGCAACATGCAGAAGGTTGAAACTAGACCACTTTCTCACACCATTCACAAAAATAAACTCAAAATGGATAAAGGACCTGAATGTGAGACAGGAAACCATCAAAACCTTAGAGGAGAAAGCAGGAAAAGACCTCTCTGACCTCAGCCGTAGCAATCTCTTACTCGGCACATCCCCAAAGGCAAGGGAATTAAAAGCAAAAGTGAATTACTGGGACCTTATGAAGATAAAAAGCTTCTGCACAGCAAAGGAAACAACCAACAAAACTAAAAGGCAACCAACGGAATGGGAAAAGATATTTGCAAATGACACATCGGACAAAGGGCTAGTATCCAAAATCTATAAAGAGCTCATCAAACTCCACACCCGAAAAACAAATAACCCAGTGAAGAAATGGGCAGAAAACATGAATAGACACTTCTCTAAAGAAGACATCCGGATGGCCAACAGGCACATGAAAAGATGTTCAACGTCGCTCCTTATCAGGGAAATACAAATCAAAACCACACTCAGATACCACCTCACGCCAGTCAGAGTGGCCAAAATGAACAAATCAGGAGACTATAGATGCTGGAGAGGATGTGGAGAAACAGGAACCCTCTTGCACTGTTGGTGGGAATGCAAATTGGTGCAGCCACTCTGGAAAGCAGTGTGGAGGTTCCTCAGAAAATTAAAAATAGACCTACCCTATGACCCAGCAATAGCACTGCTAGGAATTTATCCAAGGGATACAGGAGTACTGATGCATAGGGGCACCTGTACCCCAGTGTTTATAGCGGCACTCTCAACAATAGCCAAATTATGGAAAGAGCCTAAATGTCCATCAACTGATGAATGGATAAAGAAATTGTGGTTTATATACACAATGGAATACTACGTGGCAATGAGAAAAAATGAAATATGGCCTTTTGTAGCAACATGGATGGAACTGGAGAGTGTGATGCTAAGTGAAATAAGCCATACAGAGAAAGACAGATACCATATGGTTTCACTCTTATGTGGATCCTGAGAAACATAACAGAAACCCATGGCGGAGGGGAAGAAAAAAAAAAAAAAAGAGGTTAGAGTGGGAGAGAGCCAAAGCATTAGAGACTGTTAAAAACTGAGAACAAACTGAGGGTTGATGGGGGGTGGGAGGGAGGGCAGGGTGGGAGGGAGGGCAGGGTGGGTGATGGGTATTGAGGAGGGCACCTTTTGGGATGAGCACTGGGTGTTGTATGGAAACCAATTTGACAGTAAATTTCATATATTAAAAAAAAAATTAAAAAAAATATTTTAAAAAATAAAAAAATAAAAAAATAAAAAAAAAATAAAAATTTTGAAAAAAAAAATAAAAAAAATAAAAAGTAATTAAATTCTGACATATACTATAACATGGATAAGCCTTTAGGCTAAGTGATATAAGCCTGTCAAGGAAAAATTCTCTGATTCTGCTTATATGAGATACATAGACTAGTCAAATTCATAGATATAGAAGGGAGAAGTTATACCCAGAGGCTGGGAATAAGTGGATGGGGAGTTATTGTGTGCTCTATATGCAGTGTTTCAGTTTGGGAAAATGAAAACTCCTCGAAGTGGTGAAGACTGCACAAAAATTTAAATGTACTTAATCCCACAGTACTGTACACTTAAAAATGGTTAAAATTGTAAATTTTATGTTATGTATATTAAACTATAATAAAAAATAGAAAGAGCCTAAATATGTATCAACTGATGAATGAATAAAGAAGATGTGGTATATGGGGTAGCTGGATGGCTCAGTCAGTTAAGTACCTGACTTTGACTCATCATGATCTCACAGCTTGTGATTTTGAGCCCTGCATCAGGCTCTGTGTTGGCATCTCAACTTTTTAAATATATATTTATATATATATATATATATATATGTATATATATATATATATATATATACACATATATATATATATATAAATTTATATATAAAATTTATTTATATATATATAAATATATATGTGTCTATATCTATGATATAGACATAGATATAGATATGGATATATAGTGGACTATTACTCAGCCATCAAAAATAATTAAATATTGTTTTTTGCATTGAAATGGATGGGGCTAGAGTGTATTACACAAAGTGAATATGTCAGTCAGAGAAAGGCAAATACTGTATGATTTCACTCATATGTGGAATTTAAGAAGTGAAAGAGATGAACATGCTGGGGCGAGAGAAAGAGTCAAAGCATAAAACAGTCTCTCAACTATAGAGAACACACAAAGTTGCTGGAACACACAAAGTTAACTACAGAGAACTCACACAATGTGAGTGGGGGGAATGGGTAAATGTTTGATGAGTATTAAGGACAACACTTGTGATGAGCCCTGGGTGTTGTACATAAGGGATGAGTGAATCAGTGAATTCTATTCCTGAAACTAATTCTACACTAAATGTTAACCAATTATAATTTAAATAAAAACTTGAAAAAGACAAATAGAAAAGCTAAGATGAAAAAGTTAGACTGTCTTGTTGGAGCATATGACAGGGCTATTATATTCATTACTGAGGGATGGAAAAAAATAAAGCTAGGGATAAGAAGAAAGGCAGTAACATGGGAGTGGCATAATAACCATGCTCCCAGTAGAGAAAACAGACTATAAAGGAGGACTAGAGATAAAATCCAGTAGCATAACTGAAGACTCTCAAGAAATCCAAAGTGGCTCTTGCATAGAGTACAAAGTATGAGATGAGAAGAAATAAATATAAAGCAATGGTTCCTAATAGATTGTCCTCGGACCAGAGCACTGTCATCAGCATCACTTTTGTGTTTTACGGATGATATATTATCAATTAATCTTCATTATTTTAATCAATTAATTATTAATTCTTTCAAATTCAAAGGTGGCTCTAAAGATATTTTGAAAATTTTCATAGTCTATATCCCATTTACTTTGGACACTTGTAGGAATTTCCCCCCCCCACCCCGTGGTAAAATGCAAAGATTTTTTATTGTTACCATTATCATCGTCATCACTTTAAACTAGGATACATACATCTGTAGTAAACAGTAAATATAAAGCAACAAAAAATCAGTTTTGAATAAGAGTGCATCCTAGTAAAAGTCTGTGACCTTAAAGAGTATATATTTTTTAAAGTAGTGACAAGAATGGGATCCGTTTTAATAAATCATTGAATAGGATAATCTAGTTTGTAGAAGAAATGAGTTCATAACCAAGGAAAGTAAGCAAATGGTTAGCAATAAATAAAATAATAAATTAAAAAAGAAAAAGTTTAGCCATGGGCAACATTATTAAGTAGGAGAGGTTTCCCTCTATTCTTTTATAAATCCCCTTTGCCCCTCCAGAAACCTAACTTACAACGGTGGATCCAGGCTATGAGACAAACTTTCCTGCCCCATCAATATAAATTTATATTCCACCACGTTTTTAAAAACAAAATTCACTCAAGGTAAATTAATATTTGATAATTGCTTTAAATATTCCCTATATTTGACATAGTATCCATTTTGAAATGAGATTTCAGTGCCTCATCCCAAACAGATGATGTGAAAATTTCAAGACACCACAACAATGTTAATATAGAAAATTGTGTGGGGTAAATGGAAAATAAATCATTCTTTTCATTACTCGAATTATAAGAAGACTGTTGTCTATCCCATCTAAATTTGAGTTTCACCTTATGTAAAACATAGTTTGTTTATTTTTTTCTCATATACACTGTGGAAAGACAAGACTAAAAAATAGACCTATGTTGATCTCTTAATATATTTATTCAACACCCTGTGATATAGCTTATTCTGATTACATTTAATGATTGCTTGAGAGCAACCCCCCCCCCCCACACACACACTCATGCATATTTTCTCTTTGTTCAGGCAAATCATAGAGTAGTATGCTGGTCATACTGGCCTACTGATAATAAAAGACACAGCAAACATGGTGTTTTAGGAGGAAAAAGATTTTCTTTAAAAAAAAGTGAAGTTGATTTTGAAGGTGATGATATTTCTATGTAGCATCACAGGAGACTCATTTCCCAATTTAAATAGGACACCTACGAGGCTGAAAAAGAGATTGACTTTGACCCACAGGCATGGCACAGAGTCAAGAAACATGTACTGGCAACATGATTTTTGTTTTTTAATTTACTTTCAGCTGAGCAGTTTCTTTAATTCTTCTCCTGTGGCCATGCTATTTTTAACTTTCTCATGTTTAAAAAGAAACAAACAAACAAACAGAACAGCAATTGAACCCCAGAGAACAAAACACCCAGAGGACAAAACACTGTCACTTATTTGCCTTTAACAAGTAATTCTGTGTTGCTTTAGAGACAGCAGAAGTTGCACTATAATAAAACTCTACAGAAATAAGATTTATTAAGAAACAATTATTTCATGGTTGCAATATCATGGTTTACCTCCTCAAAAAGAGATATTTGTATTCATGGAGCATCAGTAAATGAACAGTACAAAAACATTTTTATACTGTTGCAAAGAGAAGCTTTTCCTACTTTCCTTCTTTTCATATTATTTTACTTTTCTTAGTTATTTCTCAATTTCTACTGGTCCGTATTAGTTTTAATTTCAACTTCTGTCATACTCCAACCTCTCAGTTTCCTTTGCCTAACATCTCTTCAACTTAGCAAGCAGACTCAATTGAAAACTACAACCTAAAAATGTCGGCGATACAGGATATGGAACACCATGGCAAAGAGAAAAGAGCATATGTAACAGGCAAAGGCTCTAATATTTTAGTGGATTATACTTACGTTTTTCTTCTTTTTAAAAGTTACATGAGAATACATTTTTGTGAAAGGGAAAAATAAGTCATGGAAAATGTTATGTATCTTACACTGAAGACATAATGTGGACACTTATGTTTTTCTATTAAGTACATTTTTGAGAGAGTTATTTCTGAAAATAAAATCTTTTCTGAATTAGTTCTTCTATAGGGCTATGGGAATTAAATATTTACCTCTAGAAAAACTATGAATTATTCTGTGAACATAAATATCTAAGAACCAATTCATTTTCAAATTAATTTTTTAAAAACCTGATCATTTACTTATAGATTATAACCTATTAGCCCCAGACAAGGAACAAATAATTTCTACCCTAGTTGTTTTGTAGATAGCATATGGTATTTCTAGGGTCATACTCTCCAGTGATCACTAGAAAGTATTTCAAAGAGTATCATAGCTTTGAGATTAAGACAGAATTCTTGAGAGGAAAGAAGATTTAACTTTTCTCATTACTTTATATCATGTCTTCTTCTCTTTAGAGCCCAACGTTAACCTTGTATACTGATCACTTCATAATGAGTGAATATTTGCTGTACCTATGCACCTCTTGTTTCTCCCTGTACTTCTAAAGCCTTGGGGTATGAAAAGCTAGTGCTGTGATTTGACACATAAAATATAGAGAAGATAATTTCCAAATCAAATAACTAAAATCCAAGCAATCTATTCAAAAGTCATTGTATGAAAAGCAAACATTAATAATGGAGGAGAAAAGCAAGATTTCAAAATACACAATGAAGCCATATTATGAACATCTCTTTGTTGTTAATGCAAATAACTTCATTTGAATCATTGTTGCAAATGTAGAAACTTACAGGAGTACTGACTTTAATAAGATCCCTATGGTTCCTTAATCATTAAGTTGTATGAGATTGAATACAAAGTTTCTTTAAATAAATGTTGGTAAATTTTGAAATATTCAAGGAGAATTTTAGGCTATACAGTATTTATTTTTTTCTCATGTTGGCATCTCTAAAAACAAGATGTCCCTTAAAACTGGCAATATGTAAGACTTTAATAGGTAAAACCTGTTCTCTTTATTGGTATAAAGTATAAGGTATCTTATAATTGATGGCATCCTAGATTTGATAAAATATGATATTACCTTGCTGTTACTGAACAAATTTATATATGCTTTATTTTCTACTTTCAATTATTCAAGCTTTCTTTTTTTTAGTTTTTAAATGTTTATTTTATTTATTTGGAGGGAGAGAGAGAGAGAGACTGCACCCGAGGTACAGGGGCAGAGGGAGAGAGAGATTCCCAAGCAGGCTCTATGTGACAGCAGGGCTTGATCTTATGTACTGGAAGATCATGACCTGAGACAAAAATCAAGAGTCAGATGCTTAACCAACTGAGCCACCCAGGTACCCCAATTCTAGCTTTTAAGAGTGGAAAGTTTCTCTCCTAATAACTTCATGAAACCTGAAGTCATCATTTTATTTTAATATCTTGCCTTATGAATAGTCATAATTTAATCTCATGCTTCTTTAATATAAACTAAAATACTATAAGGACTATCATGCCACATCCACTCTCAGATATTTATTGACTAGACTAGATAGAATTATCAATTACAATATTTGATTAAACTTTCAGGGTGAAATAATTCCTCTAATACCTATTATAGAAAAATTCTGCAGTACTCCTGCAATAACAGTGTTTTACTTTAACAGTGTCAAGCAAATTCAAAATAGGTTACTAAAAAAAACATTTTCCCAAGTTTTTATTTATATTGCACTTAGTTAACATACAGTATAATGTTAGTTTCAGGTGTAGAATTTAGCGATTCAACACTTAAATACAACACCAGGTACTCATCACAACAAGTGCCATTCTTAATTCCCCTTTCCATCATCCCTTCAGGTAACCATCAGTTTGTTCTCTATAGTTAGTCTGTTTTTCAGTTTGCCTCTCTTTTTTCCCTCCTATCTTCATTTGCTCTGTTTCTTAAATTCCATACATGAGTGAAATCATATGCTACTTTTCTTTCTCTGAATGACTTATTTTGCTTAGCATGATTCTCTCTAGCTCCACCCACATTGTTGCAAATGGAAATATTTCATTCTTTTTTATGGCTGAGTAATATTCCCTTAAATATATGTCTTCTTTATCCATTTATCAGTTGATGGACATTGGGGTTCTTTCCATAATTTGGCTATTATTTATAATGTTACTATAAACATCGGGGCCCATCTATCACTTTGAATCATTATTTTTGTATATTTTGGGTATCTAGTAGTGCAATTGCTGGGTCATAGTTCTATTTTTAACTTTTTGAAGTAGCTCCATACTGTTTTCCAGAGTGGTTACACCAGTTTTCATTCCCATCAACAGAATAAGAAGGTTCTCCTTTCTCAACATCCTCACCAACACCTGTTTTCATGTATTGTACTTTAGCCCTTTTGTCTGGTGTGAGGTGATATTTCATCACGGTTTTGATTTGTATTTCCCTGATGATGAATAATCCTGAACATTGTTTCATGTGTCTTCTAATCATCAGTTTGTCTTCATTGGGAAAATGTCTATTTATTTCTTCTTCCTACTTCTTAACTGGATTATTATTGGGGGATTAAGTTTTATAAATTCTTTCTATATTTTGTATACTGACCCTTTTTCAGATATGTCATTTGCAAATATCTTCTCCCATTCTGTAGGATGCATGACACTTTTTATCTGGATGAAGTCCCAATAGTTTATTTTTGCTTTTGTTTCATTTCCTTCAGTGATGTGTATAGTAAGAAGTTGCTATGACTGAAGTCAAAGAGGTTACTGCCTGTGTTCTCCTCTAGGATTTTGACGGTTTCCTGTCTCACAGTCAGGTCTTTCATCCATTTTAAATTTACTTGTGTGTATGGAGTAAGAAAATAGTCCAGTGTCATTCTTTTGCATGTTGCTGTCCAGTTTTCCCAACACCATTTGTTGAAAAGACTGTCATTTTTCAATTGGATATTCTTTCCTGCATTGTCATAGATTGGTTGACCATGTAGTTGTGGTTTAATTTCTGGGTTTTCTCTTCTTTTCCATTGATATATGTATCTATTTTTTGTCCCAGTACCCTCCTGTCCTGATCATTGCAGATTTTTATTATAACTTTATGTGCAGAAATGAGATGCCTCCTACTTTGCTTTTATTTTTATAGATTGCTTTGGTTATTTGGGGTCTTTTGTGGTTCTATACTAATTTTAGGATTGCTTGTTCTGGTTCTGTGAAAAACGCTGGTGGTATTTTGATAGAGATAGCATTAAATGTGTAGTTTGCTTTGAGTAATATAGACATTTAAAAATATTTATTCTTCCAACCCATGAACAACATTTTTTACAACATTTTTTTCCATTTTTTTGTGTCTTCTTCAATTTTTGTCATCAGTGTTTCATATTTTTCACAGTATAGATCTTTTACCTCTTTGATTAGGTTTATTCCTAGGCATCTGGTGAGTTTTGGTGCAAATGTAAACGGGATTTATTCCTTGATTTCTCTTTCTGTTGTTTCATTATGGGTGTATAGAAATGGAACAAATTTCTGTACATTGATTTTGTATCCTGTGACATTCTGAAATTGTCTATTAGTTCTAGCAATTATTGGTGGAATATTTCAAGCTTTCTATAAAGACTATCATGCCATCTCCAAATAGTGAAAGTTTGAATTCTTCCTTGCCAATTTGGATACCTTTATTTCTTTTTGTTTTCTAATAGCTTTGGACAGGATTTCCAGTACTATGTAAAAATAAAAATGATGAGAGTGAACATCCCTGTCTTGTTCCCGATCATAGAAGAAAAGCTCTGTTTCTCCCCATTGAAGATGATATTAGCTGTGCATCTTTCATATATGGCCTTTATGATTTTGAGGTATGTTCCTTTTATCCCTATGTTGTTGAGAGGTTTTTAATAAAATGGATGCTGTGTTTTTTCAAGGGCTTTTCTGCCTCTATTGAAATGATAATATGGTAATTTTCCTTTAATTAATGTGGCAAGGAGCGCCTGGGTTGGCTCAGTTGGTTAAGCATCCGACTTTGGCTCAGGTCATGATCTCAGAGTTCGTGAGTTCAAGCCCCACATCAGGCTTTGTGCTGACAGCTCAGAGCCTGGAGTCTGCTTTAAATTCTGTGTCTGCCTCTCTCTCTGTTCCTCCTCCACTTTTACTCTCTCTCTCTCTCTCTCTCTCTCTCAGAAATAATAAAGAAACATTATTTTTTTAATGTGGCAAATCACATTGATTGATTTGTGCATACTGAACCACTTTGCAGCCTAGGAAAAAATCCCACTTGATCGTGATGAATGATTCTTTTAATTTACTGTAGGATTCATTTTGCTAGTATTTTATTGAGAATTTTTGGATCCATGTTCATGAGCAATATTGGTATGTAGGTCTCTCTTTTAGTGATGTCTTTATCTGATTTTGCAATCAGGAGAATTCTGACCTCCTATATTGAGTTGGGATATTTTCCTTCCATCTCTCTCTCTCTCTCTCTCTCTCTCTCTCTCTCTGGAATAATTTGAGAAGAATAAGTATTAACTCTTCTTTAAATGCTTTGTAGGATTCCCCTGGTAATCCAACTGGCCCTGGACTTTTGTTTGTTAGGAGATTTTTGGTTACTGATTCAATTCCTTCACTGGTAATAGGTCTGTTCAAATTTTCTATTTCTTCCCATTTCCGTTTTGGTGGTTTATATGTTTCTTCGAATTTACCCATTTCTTCTAGGTTGTCCAATTTGTTTGAATATAGTTTTGATAATATTCTCTTATAAGTGTTTCCATTTCTGTGGTATTGGTTGCTATTTCTCCTCTCTTTTCTGTGCTTTTTTTTAAACTTTATTTCTGATTTTTTAAAATTTACATCCAAATTATTTAGCATATAATGCAACAATGATTTCAGGAGTAGATTCCTTAATTCCCCTTACCCATTTAGCTCATCCCCCTCACAACCCCTCCAGCAACCCTCAGTTTGTTCTCTATATTTATAAGTCTCTTCTGTTTTGTTCCCCTCCCTGTTTTTATATTATTTTTGTTTCCTTTCCCTTATGTTCATCTGTTTTGCTCTTAAAGTCCTCATATGAGTGAAGTCATATGATTTTTGTCTTTCTCTGACTGAGTAATTTCACTTAGCATAATACCCTCCAGTTCCATCCACATAGTTGTAAATGGCAAGATTTCATTCTTTTTGATTGCCGAGTAATACTCCATTGCATATATACACCACATTTTTTTGTCCATTCATCCATCGAGGGACATTTGGGCTCTTTCCATACTTTGGCTATTGTTGATAGTGCTGCTATAAACATTGGGGTGCATGTGTCCCTTCGAAACAGCACACCTGTATCCCTTGGATAAATGCCTAGTAGTGCAATTGCTGGGTTGTAGGGTAGTTCTATTTTTATTTTTTTTGAGGAACCTCCATACTGTTTTCCAGAGTGGCTGCACCAGCTTGCATTCCCACCAACAATGCAAAAGAGATCTTCTTTCTCTGCATCCTCGCCAGCATCTGTTGTTGCGTGAGTTGTTGATGTTAACCATTCTGACAGGTGTAAGGTGGTATCTCATTGTGGTTTTGATTTGTATTTCCCTGGTGATGAGTGATGTTGAGCATTTTTTCATGTGTCGGTTGGCCATCTGGATGTCTTCTTTGGAGAAGTGTCTATTCATGTCTTTTGCCCATTTCTTCACTGGATTATTTGTTTTTTGGGTGTTGAATGTGATAAGTTCTTTGTAGATTTTTTTTTTTGGCTACTATATCATTTACTTATCCTCTAATCTTTAATATTACCATTATTCAGCTGGATTTAGGCTTCATTTGTTGTTCTTTTTCTAGATTCTTTAGGTGTAAAGTTAGGTTTTTATTTGAGATTTTTCTTGCTTCTTGACGTAGGCCTGTATTGCTACATCTTTTTCATTTAGGACTGCTTTTGCTGCATCCCAAAGATTTTGGACTGTTGAGTCTTCATTTTCACATGTTTCCAAGTTTTTTTTTTCAATTTATTCTTTGATTTCCTCTTTCATCCATTGATTTTTTGGTAGCATTTTGTTTATCTTCCATGTATTCATGTTCTTTATGATGTTTTCCTTGTGGTTGTCTTCAAGTTTCATAGTGTTGTGGCCATAAAATATGCATGGTATGATCTCCATCTTTTTATACTTGTTGAGGCCTGATTTGTGACCTAGTATATGATCTCTTCTGGAGAATGTTCCATATGTACTTGAAAAGAATATGTATACTGGTGCTTTAGGATGAAATATTCTGAATGTATCTGTTATCTCCATCTTTTCCAGTGTGTCTTTTAAAGCCATTATTGCATGCTTATTTTCTCTTTATATGATCTATCTATGATCTCTTTATATGATCTATCTATTGATAAAGTGCCCTAGTGTTATTGTATTATTATAAGTGAGTTCCTTCATGTTTGTATTAATTGTTTTATA
Organism: Panthera pardus; assembly: GCF_024362965.1. Classification (NCBI taxonomy): domain Eukaryota; kingdom Metazoa; phylum Chordata; class Mammalia; order Carnivora; family Felidae; genus Panthera; species Panthera pardus. Next base: position 51,606,859 of record NW_026526843.1, on the reverse strand, counting down.
TATTTGGTTCTTTCATGTTGTGGGCATAAATATTTACCATTTTTAGATGTTCTTGTTGGATAGTCCCCTTTTTTATGATATAGTGCCCTGCTTCATCTCTTGTTACAATCTTTGGTTTAAAATCTGGTTTGTCTAATATAGGTCTTCCTGCTTCAGCTTTTTTTGGATGCCCATTTGCATGATAAATGTTTCTTCACCCTGTCACTTTCTTTTTTAAAGATTATTTATTTATTTTGAGAAAGAGAGATTGAGAGAGAAAACACGGGAGGGGTAGTGAGAATGGAGGGAGAGGGAATTCTAAGCAAATTCTGCACTATCAACATTGAGCCTGATGTGGAGCCTGATTCAACAAAGTTTGAGATCATGACCTTAGCTGAAATCAAGAGTCAGATGCTGAACCAACTAAGCCACCAAGGTACTCCACACCCTGTCAATTTCAATTTGTAGGTCTAATCTTTAGATTTAGACCAATCTTTAGGTCTAAACTGAGTCTTTTGTAAGGCAGCATATAGATGAGTTTTTTTTTTTTTTTCCGTTCTGATACTCTATGTAGTTTTATGAGAACATTTAATCCATTTACTTTCAGAGTATTTTATTCATTTATTTATTTATTTATAGTTTCATTTACTTATTTATTTATTTATTATTGTTTAATATAATTTATTGTCAAGTTAGCTAACATAGAGTGTATACAGTGTGCACTTGGTTTCAGGGGTAGATTCCCCTGATTCATCACTTACATACAACATCCAGTGGTCAACCCAGTATGTGCCCTCCTCATTGCCCATCATTGATAGATATGTATTTATTGCCATTTTATTACTTATTTTGTTTCTGGAGATTTTCTACATTCCCTTTCTTCTCTTTGTAACTTTTGATCTTTCCTTTCCACTCAAAGATTCCCCTTGAATATTTCCTGCAGGCCTGGATTAGCGGTCACCAACTCCTTAGATTTTGTTTGTCTGGGAAACTCTTTATTTCTCCCTCTAGTCTGAATGATTGACTTGCTGGATAGAGTATTCTTGGCTGCATATTTTTCCCATTCAGCACATTAAATATAGCATTCCACTCCCTTCTAGACTGCGAACCTCCTGTTGAGCGATCTGCAGCTAGCCTTATGGATCTTCGCTTGTAAATTTGGAACTATGTTTGTCTTGCTGCTTTTGATATTTTTTTTTCTTTATCATTGTATTTTGTAAATTTCATTACACTATGTCTTGGTGCTTACCAGCTTTTGTTGATTGTGATTGGAGTTCTCTGTGCATTCTGGAGTTGGATGTCTGTTTCCTTTCCCAGATTACAGACATTTTCAGCTATGATTTTCTCAAATAAACTTTCTGCCCCCTTTTCTCTTTATTCTTCTGAGACCCATATAATATAAATGTTATACATTTGATGGAGTCACTGAGCTCCTTAATTGTGTTCTCATGTTGCATAATTCTTCTCTGTCTCTTTTGTTCAGCTTCATTAATTTCTTTTATTTTATCTGTTATATCACTTATTCCTTCCTCTGATTTTTCCATCCTTATATTCATTGCATCCATCTGTATCAATCCTCAGTTATTGTACTTTTCATTTCTGACTGTTTTTTTTAACTTTTTTTTTATCTCTGTGGTCGTTGCTTCCCTGAAGTCTTCTGTTCTTTTCTGAAACCCAGTGATTAATTTTATAATTGGTTTAAATTCTCCATCAAGTATATTACTTATATCTGTTTTGATTAGATCCCTGGTCATGACCTTATCTTCTTTCATTTGGGATGAATTCTTCTGTCTTGCCATTTTGTCTAAGTCTCTGTTTTATTCTCTGTGTTAGAAAAACCTGTTATGCTTACTGCTCCTGATACTAATGACTTTGTGAAGAAGAGGTCATATATATTTTGTGAAGAAGAGGTCATATGTATTTCACAGCCAGGCACTTCAGGGAATGTCTGTGGAGTGTTCTGAGCGCTCCTATGTTTTGGCTGCTCTATCCTTCAGGCCAGTAGTCTGGAGAGGCTTTCCTTACCTGCAATGGGAAATTTTTGGTCTATGGTGTGTGGTAAATTTTAACTAGGTGAACTCTGGTCTGCTTGTTAAATGACACTAGATACTACTTCCACTTAGAACTGAAGACTTGTGGACCTTTCCTGTTGGGAGACATGGTAAGGACAGGGATTTCTGCTGGTCTTCTGCTGAAAGGGCCTGCCACACTAGAACTGAGGCAAACTTGACTGAGAAGCACGGTACCTGCTGAGTGCCCATGTGTGGGACCTGGCATAAGCAGGTTAGGCTGCCAGTATGGGCAGTGTGCTGTTTACTGCAGGTGGCTCTGTGTTTATGCTGAAGGGCAGGGGAGGGAAATGATGCCCCGCAGCTCCTTTGCCCCAGAGAGGCATCTCTCCCTTCTTGGTGTTCTCAGGGTAGCACTCAGAGAAAAGTGAAAAATGTCCCTTCTCTGTGTCCCAGACATTTTTAGATGGATTTTCCATAATGTCTGCCTCAGGGTTGTTTGCCTGCCTTCTATCCAGGAGCATCACAGTACCCTTTGGGCTCTATCACAGTCAACCCTGCTGACTTTTAAAACCCCAAGCTTTGGGGACATGATATGGGCAGAGGCCTGTGCTGGGTTTCTGTGGGAAGGTCTTCCTGCGCTGTGCCTGAGGAAGATTTTACCTAGAAATGCAGTAACATCAGGTTGCAGGGGCATGGGACTTGGAACAAGTTGGCTAGGCAGCCAGTGTGGGGGCCAAGCTGCCCTTAGTTGGTGGCTCTGTGTTTATGCGGGGGCGGGGGCAAGAATTTGTACCTGAAAGCTTCTTTGCCCCCAAGAGGTATCTCTCTGAATGCTACCTTTCAAGGAAGTGCTCCAAGAAGGGCAAATAATCCATTGTATGCACCAGGAGTTCCTCAGATCCTGTTTCTATACCTTCTGTCCTTGGGTTGTTTGCCTGACTTGTCTCCAGGAGTTGGACAGTACCATCAGGGCTCTATCCCAGTCAAGCCCATGGACTTTTAATACTCCAGTCTTCAAGGCACACTGGTTGCAAAAACTCACACAAAAAAGCCCCTCTTGTTTTCCCATTCAAGGACTTTGGGTTAGTGTTCTCCTTGTGTGTTCCCCTGTGTGCTCCTCTCTCTTTTGCCATTCTCCATGACCAGAGCTCCCTCCCCTCCACAATATCCATGATCCATTTCTCCCCAAAACATGTCTCTGTACTTCCTACCTTCCTCAGTGTGGATTCTTCTCTCCCTCTAGTTGAGTTTGTTCTGTCAGTCCTCAGGTCAGTTTCTTGGGTGTTCAGAATGATTTAATACTTATCTACTTGTGTTTTCTTTTTTTTAATATAATTTATTGTCAAGTTAGCTAACATACAGTGTATACAGTGTGTTCTTCGCTTTGGGTGTGGATTCCCATGATTCATTGCTTACATACAACACTCAGTGCTCATCCCAACAAGTGCCCTCCTCAATGCCCATCACCTATTTTCCCTTATCCCCTGCCCCCCATCAAACTTCAGTTTCTTCTTTGTATTTAAGAGTCTCTTATGGTTTGCTTTCCTCTCTGTTTGAAACTATTTTTCCCCTTCCCTTCCCCCATGGTCTTCTGTTAAGTTTCTCAAATTCCACATATCAGTGAAAACATATTATATCTGTCTTTCCCTGACTGACTTATTTCACTCGGCATAATACCCTCTACTTCTATGTACGTTGTTGCAAATGGCAATTTTCATTCTTTCTCACTGCCAAATATATATATATATATATATATATATATATATATATATATATATCTCAACCATGAGATAATTACCTGAGTAGAAACCCAGAATTGTGCACTTAACCAACTGTGCCACCCAGGCACCCCAGATAGTTGTCTAGTTGTGTTTTGGGAATAGGATGAACCTAGGGTCCTCCTACCATGCTGCCATCTTAGTTCCAAAAACATACTATATAGATACGTAGATATAGATTTATATATATATATATATGTGTGTGTGTGTATGTGTATATATATGTGTGTGTATATATGTGTATATATATGTATATATATATATGAATAATTAAATGACAATTAAAAAACAACAATTTTATTGTATTTCAGGTGTCATCAAAATGTCATTTGGAAATATAGGTTAATATTTACCATAAAAATACAGATAATAACTAATTTTTTTATTATTTAATATATTTCTGATACATAATACACAAGGTAAAAATGTATTATACTCAATACCACATTATAATGTATAATATGAAACACAATTTCTAATAATTAGTTTTCTCTAGTTTCGTTTAAACTTCAGAATATTTGGGTTGTTCTCTTTGCTGTGGGCATAGCCTTTATAATCAATACAGTTCAAGCAATTAAAGTGGAATATTTGAAAGCAAAAGAAGCAAAGATTTTAAATAATTTTATGGTCAGTTCACATAATAGATTTGGGAGGCTTGGACATAATTAGCATTTAATTAATTTTATAGTTATTTAACATAATAGAATTTTTATATATTCTATATTTGTATCCTATGGTAAATGAATTCATCACTAAATGATTATTCAATCAATGTGTTGTATGATAAGCTCCTAGAAGTCTGGTGACAGCTTTTTTTTTATCTCTGTATTTCCTCAGCACCTAGTGAAGTTCCTTGAAATACATTAAAGTCTTAGTAATGATCTACTGAATAAACTTCAGAAGTATAAAAACACATTGCTTAGCTCCATAGTACAAACATTTGGATAAGGACAAAGGAAAAAAGGTGCAATATATTTTTTTCTGCTGGAAACACAATATTTGCAGACTCAAACATAGTAATTCCATGGCTAAGGGGCATTTTCAGTAATACGATGATACATTTACATTATTAGCTATGATTATAGACAAGAAACTTCTTCACAGTCTCAATATCTTCATCTATGAAGTCAGGAGATAAATAAAGTTTACATGTAGGCAGAATGTTTTATGAACTAAAAAAATACTATACTAATTTAAGTTTAAAAACTTTATAAGTTCAAGACTTTCAAGTTTCATGACATTAGGAGGTACCTACCATGAGTATAATAAAAAGGTTTACTTCACTTTTGATGGTTCACTGTTTACAGCTTTCAATTCCCACCATTATTCCTTCCCCTTATGCCCCACATCTGGGAAAGCTGATAAGAAAAATTGAGTGCTACTTCCTTTCTAGTGTCAGCAGGAAGCTTAAGACACAGAAACCCTGGACTGCTTTGCAAGAAACCTAAGGATATCAGCCACTAATCATATGAAAGCCCAAGCCAATCTCCTTTTCCTGACTCCTCAAGCCATTTTCAGACCAGCTTGGTAGCCACCCTGTTTTCTCTATAACACTCTATTATGGGACACCTGCGTGGCTCAGTTGGGTTGAGCTTTGGACTTCAGCCCAGGCCATGATCTCACAGTTCATGAGTTTGAACCCCACATCGGGCTCTCTGCTGAGAGAGAGCCTGATTTGGGTCCTCTGTCCCCACCTCTCTCTGATTCTCTCTCTCTCTCAAAAATAAATAAATATTTGTAAAGTGTTATTATGTAAATAACAAACATTTTAATACATGCTTAATATGTGCATGTGAATTACATTATGAGTATGGGAAAATCCACCCCACCAATGCAGAGTAGCCACTACAATGTCAATTATAGTCAATATAAATGAATTTTCTTTTAGTAGTACAGAGCATATAGTCAGTGTTCTTGTGCACACTGGCTTTGTATAGTTCCATGTATCAAAAATATCATTTGAGTTTTTGAGCCATATGTTTATTTTGGGGGAAAACTCATCTATTTTTCACATACCCTACTTCACCTTAGCACCTCTTTACAAATTAGAAAAGAAAATTACAGAAGAATGAAGCAATTGATGCAGGACCCCACATTATTTAGTAGAAGAGGAAGACCTAAACCCACGTTTTCAAGTTTCCAGTGCTCTTCTCAATGAAGAGCACTACTTTGCTTTTATGACCTGCTCAACAACTCCAAGGAAACATGACCTTAATACCTTCAGGGTGTGGACTTCTCTTCACATATAAAAAATTGTTCTGGAGATAACTCAAATTTTATAGCCTCCTGAGCAGTCACATACACTGACCTAACTCAATGTTAGAACTCTAGAAAATCTCCTACTTCTTTAAAAAAATCACTTGGCAATTATGAATGTCTTGAGTATATGGTCTCAAACTGTTATTTAAATATTACTTATTTTTACATATTATCCCTGTACTCAAAGGATAAACTTTATAAAGGCACCAACAATGTATCATAGTAGTTGATCGGTGATCATAGTAGTTTATCAGTTAATATTTATTTGTTCATTAATGTATCTGCAAGTAAATACCATGTCATATTTTTTTAATTTAGTGTTTATTTATGTTTTGAGAAAAAGACAGAATGTGAGCAGGTGAGGGACAGAGAGAGAGAGGGAGTCACAGAATCTCAAACAGGCTCCAGGCTCTGAGCTCTCAGTACAGAGCCCAGCACACGGCTCAAACTTGGGAATGGCGAGATCATGACCTGAGCTGAAGTTGGACACTTAACTGACTGATCCACCCATATGCCCTGCATATTATTAGAGAAAGACAATGTAAACAATTTATCTTTGATCAATATACTCAGAATTTTTCTACAATCCCAGTGACTATGAAAACTAAATAAGCTACAGAGAAGAAACTAGTACTCTGAAGTGTACTTTAGGTCAATTAATTATTTTTTTTAATATTGTAAACTATTTTTGAAGTGTAATTGACATAGGATATTATATTATTTTCAGGTATACAACAAAGTGGTGTCACAATTATGTATATTACACAAAACTCGACATAGGTGCAGTATAATTATCTGTCACCATACAGTATTATTAAAGTAATATTGACTATATTCCTTATGTTGTACTTTTCATTTTTGTGACTTATTGATTTTATAAATGGAAATTAGTAGCTATTAATCCCCTTTACCTATTTTGCCCATCTCCCTGACACCTATTTCCTCTGGGAACCAACAGTTTATTCTCTATATTAATAATTTGTTTCCTTTTCTATTTCTTTGTGGTTTTTTGTTGTTGTTTACATTCCACATGTAAGTGAAATCATATGGTATTTGTCCTTTTTGGTCTCATTTATTTCACTTAGCATAACACCCTTTAGGTCGATCTATGTTATCACAAATGGCAATATCTCATTTGGATGCATTTCATTTCTTTGTGTTGTCCAATTGCTGAGGCTAGGACTTCCAACACTATGTGAAACAACAGTGGTGAGAGTGGGCATCCCTGTCGTGTTCTTGATCTCAGGGATAAAGCTCTCAGTTTTTCCCCACTGAGGATGATATTAACTGTGGGCCTTTCATATATGGCTTTTATGATGTTAAGGTATGTTCCTTCTATCCCAACATTCTTGAGGGTTTTTATTAACAATTGATGCTGTATTTTGTCAAATGCTTTTTTTTTGTATCTATTGACAGGATCATATGCTTTAAAAAAAAAAAAAAACCTTTCTTCAATTTTGATGCAGAAAGGGACAGAGCACAAATGGGGAGGGGCAGAAAGAGAGGGAGACAGAGAATCCAAAGTAGGGTCCAGGGTCTGAGCTGTTAGCACAGAGCCTGATGCAGGTCTTGAAGCCACAAACCGTAAGATCATCACCTGAGCCAAAGTCAGACACTTAACTGACTGAGCCACCTAGATGCCCCAGGATAATATTGTTCCTATCCTTTCTTCTATTAATTGGATGTATCAAATTGATCGATTTATGAATATTGAACTAGACTTGCAGCCTAGGGATGAATCCCATTTGATCATGGTGAATAATTATTTTACTATATAGTTTAATTTGATTTTCTATTATCTTCTTGAGAATTTTTGCATGTATGCTCATCAGGGATATTGGCCTGTAATTCTCCTTTTTAGTGGAGCCTTTGTCTGTTTGGGAATAAAGGTAATGCTGTCTTCATAGAATGAGTCTGGAACCTTTCCTTCCATTTCTATTGTTTGGAAAAGCTTGAGAAGAATAGGTATTAACTCTTCTTTAAATCTTGGATAGAATTCCCCTTGGAAGCCATCTGACCCAGGACTCTTATTTTGGAATTTTTTGATAACCAATTAAATTTCTTCACTGATTATGGGTCAGTTCAAATTTTCTGTTCCTTCCCTTTTGAGTTTTATTTTTTTTCAATATATGAAATTTATTGTCAAATTGGTTTCCATACAACACCCAGTGCTCATCCCAAAAGGTGCCCTCCTCAATACCCATCACCCACCCTCCCCTCCCTCTCACCCCCCATCTAACCTCAGGTTGTTCTCAGTTTTTAAGAGTCTCTTATGCTTTGGCTCTCTCCCACTCTAACCTCTTTTTTTTTTCCTTCCCCTTCCCCATGAGTTTCTGTTAAGTTTCTCAGGATCCACATAAGAGTGAAAACATATGGTATCTGTCTTTCTCTGTATGGCTTATTTCACTTAGCATCACACTCTCCAGTTCCATCCACGTTGCTACAAAGGGCCATATTTCATTCTTTCTCATTGCCATGTAGTACTCCATTGTGTATATAAACCACAATTTCTTTATCCATTCATCAGTTGATGGACATTTCGGCTCTTTCCATAATTTGGCTATTGTTGAGAGTGCTGCTGGAAACATTGGGGTACAAGTGCCCCTATGAATCAGTAGTCCTGTATCCCTTGGGTAAATTCTTAGCAGTGCTATTGCTGGGTCATAGGGTAGGTCTATTTTTAATTTTCTGAGGAACCTCCACACTGCTTTCCAGAGTGGCTGCACCCTTTTGAGTTTTAGTAGTGTGTGGGTGTCTAGGAATTTGTCCATTTCTCCCAGGTTTCCCAGTTTGTTGGCATATAACTTTTCATAGTATTCTCTAATAATTGTTTGTATTTCTTTGATGTTGTTTGTGATCTCTCCTCTTTCATTCGTGACTTTATGTCTTTGGGTCTTCTCTGTTTTCTTTTTTAGAAACCTGGCTAGGGGGTTGTCAATTTTGTTTATTCCTTTAAAAAAAAACAGCTCTTAGTGTCATTGTCTATTCTACTGTGTTTTTGAAATTATATATTTTTTTTATTTATGCTCTAATGTTTATTATTTCTCTTCTTCTCCTGGCTTTGGGCTTTCTTTGCTGCTGCGTTTAGATGTGAGTTTAGGTTGTGTATTTGGGACCTTACTTGCTTCTTGAGATAGGCCTGAATTACAATGCATTTTCCTCTTAGGACTTACTTTGCTGCATCCCAAAGGGTTTGGAAAGTCATGTTCTCTATTTCATTTGCTTCTATATATTTTTAAATTTTGTCTTTAATTTATTGGTTGGCCCATTCATTCTTTAGTAGGATGTTCTTTAACCTCCATGTATTTGGGTGCTTTCCCAATTTTTTCTTGTGTTTGATTTCAAGTTTCATAGAATTGTGATCTGAAAATATGCATGGAACGATCTCAATCTTTTTATACTTGTTGAGGGCTGTTTTGTGATGCAGTGTGTGATCTATTTTACAGAATGTTCCATGTGCAACAGTTAAGAATGTATACTCTGCTGTTTTTGGATGAAAAGTTCTGAATATATATATTAAGTCCATCTGATCCAAAGTGTCATTCCGAGCCGTTGTTCCCTTATTGATTTTCTGCCTAGATGATATGTCTATTGCTGTAAGTCGAGTATTAAAGTCTCTTACAATCACGATCTTATTTTCTATACATTTATTTATTTTTGAGATTAATTGATTTATATACTTTGGTTTCTACCATTTGGGGTTATAAACATTTACAATTGTTAGCACTTCTTGATGGATAGATCCTTTAAATATGAATAATATAATCCCCTTATTCATCTCTTTTTACAGTCTTTGTTTTAAAATCTAGCTTGTCTGATATAAGTATGGCTACTCTTGTTTTCTTTTGACGTTCAGTAGTGTGTTAGATGGTTCTCCATCTTCTCACTTTCAATCCTCAGATGTCCTCAGGTCTAAAATGAATCTCTTGTAGGCAGCATTTAGATGGATCTTGTTTTTTTTGTTTTTAATCCATTATGATACCCTTTGTCTTTTGATTGGAGCATTTAGTCCATGTATATTCAAAGTGATTATTGAAAGGTATGAATTTAGTGCCATTGTGTTATCTGTAGGTTTTATGCTTATACTGATATCTCTGGTCCTTTGCTACTTTCCAGTCACAGACTTCCTGCAGAGCTCATTTAGTGATCATGAACTCCTTTAGCTTTTGTTTTCTTGGGAAAATCTTTATCTCTCCTCATACTCTGAAGGGCAGGCTTGCTGGTCAAAGGATTCTTGGCTGCATATTTTTCCTATTCAGCACATAGAATATTTCCTACCACTATCTTCTGGCCTGCCAAGTTTCAGTGGACAGGTCTTCTACTAATCTTATGGGTCTTCCTTTGTAAGTCAAGGCCCATTTGTCCCTACCTGCTTTCAGAATTCTCTCTTTATCTTTGCATTTTGTGAGTTTCACTATGATATGCCATGGTGTTGATCTGTCTTTCTTGATTTTGAAGGGAGTTCTCTGTGCCTCCTGGACTTGGATGCCCATTTCATTCCCCTGATTAGGGAAGTTCTCAGCTATAATTTGTTAAAATAAACCTTATGCCCCTTTCTTTCCCTCTTATATTTCTGCAACTCTTATGATATGGATATTATTTTGTTTCATTGAATCACTTAGCTTTATAATTCTCCCCTTGTGGTCTAGTAATTTTCTTTCCTTCTTTTTTTCAGCTTCACCATTTTCCATAATTTTATCTTCCATTTCACCTAATGTCTCCTCTGCTCCTTCAATCCTCACTGTCACTGTATCTAGTTTATTTTGCATCTCATTTATATCATCTTAACTCATCATAACTATTTCTTATGTCTTTGATTTCTGAAGCAATAGATTCTCTGCTCTTTTCTATGCTTTTTTCAAGCCCAGTTTTAGTCTTATGAATGTTATTCTAAATTCTTGTTCAGATATATTGTTTATATCTGTTTTGAGCAACTAACTGGGTATTTCTTCCTGCAATTTTTTTCTGAGGAAAATTCTTCTGTTTCATCATTTTGTCTCGGTTTATTTACTTTATGTGTTTTTTAGTTTATGTTTCCTGAACCTACACATACCACTATATTAAAAAGGAGTCATACACTGCTCAGGGCCTGGCAATTCAGGAAGTGCTTTTAGAATGTGTTGCATGCACCCTGTTGTTGTGTATTTGGATACTGTATGCCACTGGTCAGTCCTCTACAAATCTCCTTGCTCATAGTGTTGGACGTTTTGGACCTTTCACCAAGTGTGCTTTGATTTGTTCATTGAAGGAACACTTGAAGAAAGGAAAGTGCAGGGAACCTCATCCTATAATAAGAGAAAAATGAGAGGGGCTAAAAAACAGACCAAGCATAGAATCAAAGAACCCATAAGGCTTAATGCAGAGAGAGAAAGGAAAATAAAAAAGAAGGAAATATAGAAAAGCTTTCAAAAAAGTAAAGTAAAAATGCCTTATTAAACAAAGCAGAAAAACAAAAATATGAACTGACCAAAAATCAGATCAGAAACTTTGATACTGATTCTAAAGGAAAAAAAAAAGAGGGTAGAAAGAAAAAGAGAAAAGAAGAGAAGAGACAAGAAGAAAAGAAAAGAAAAGAAAAGAAAAGAAAAGAAAAAAAAAGATGACAAAAACAGAGAAACAGACTAACTTACAAAACCACAGGACAGATGTCTGTGCCTGGGACCTGTGGCCATGCTGGTCTGGAGGAGAAGTAGTCTCCTTCACTCAATGTCAGACTAGATCCAGTAGATAACCAGTTGCCAGGCATGGAGGCGTGGGGGTTGGTATAAGTGGGTCCCGCCTCCACTAGGGGCCAATGTCCTATTCCCTGAATCCCCACCCAGGTGGTCATGGTGAGAAAAATGGCGACACCTCAATCTCTCCTTCCTGGACCTGGAGTTTCAACTCATGCCATTCAGGCTGCCCTCACAGAGTAGCATGGATGGCCATCTTGCCCTGCTCCACAGTTCTCCTTCACCTCCTAGGCACTCAGCTGGGATTCAAAACCCGATGTTTTAATGGACCCTGCACCATGTGGATTCTATTCTGGTGTAGCAAAACTCTGCCTGCCAATAAAGGGCCTTTGGCTGGGGCCTGCACAGTCTTTTGTCCTTGGAGGGAGGCAATAAAATTTCTTTCCACAGTACTCAAGGAAGGGGGCTATTCTCTCCCAGTGTGCCCCTGAGATCTAACATGCCGTGGGATGGGCTCCCCTCCCCCACAGGCACACACACACACACACACACACACACACACACACACAGCTGAAGCCTCAGTCCAGAGAAAGTCATGCACTTTTGAAAACTCCGATATTCATTCAGCTCCAAGGCTGTTTGCAAAGTAAAACCTGGCACTCTCCATATTTTTCATTCCCCAGCCTGTGATCTGAGGGATCTTTATCTTGTACTAACACAATACAGGAATCCACAGCCTCTCCATCTTTCTTTCCCTTTTGTCTCTCCACAGAAGGGGTTCCCTTCTCAGGGCCTACACAGTTTAATATCCCCCAATTCTCATACATGCAACTCTGTCCCTCCAAGCTGTTTCCCTCCAACTGTAGAGATTTTTCTATCACTCTGCAGACTGATTTTCTGTGTTTTCCATGTGCTCTAAGCTCAGTACAGGCGGGTTTGAGGGATGAGGGAAATTCCAGTTCCCCTACTTCTCCACCATCTTAAGTCGTCCCCATGTTCCAGATTACTGTTCTCAGAAAAGTTTCTTGAATTTTTTTTCAATTTTATATAATGTATTGAGACTTGTTTTGTGGCCTAACGTATCATCTGTCTTGGAGAATGTTTCATGTGTACTTGACAAGAATGTGTATTCTCCTACTTTGTGGTGGAATGTTTTGCATATTTCTGTTAAGTCCACCTGGTCTCATGTTTGTTGAAAGCCACTATTCTTTATTCATTTTCTGCTTAGATGACCTACCCATTAATGTAAATGAGGAGTCAAAGTCTTCTAATTATTATTGTATTACTGTAATTTCTCTCTTTACATCTATTAATATTTGTTTATATGTTTAGGTGTTATGTTGGGCACATAAATATTTACACTTCCTAGGAAATTCTACCAGATATTTAGAGCAGAGATAATACCTATCTTTCAAGACTTTCCAAAAAATAGAAAGGGAAAAAAAATTGCAGACTCAGTCTATGAAGCCAGTATTACTTTGATTCCTAAACCAGACAGAGAACCAGCAAAAAAGAGAATTACAAGCCAATATCTCTGATGAATATGGATGCAAAAATTCTCAATAAGATACTAGTAAATAGAACTCAACAGCATATAAAAAGAATTTTTCACCAGGATCAAGTGGGTTTCATTCCTGGGCTGCAGGGCTGGTTCAACATTCGCAAATCAATCGATGTGATACATCACATTAATAAAAGAAAAGATAAGAACCATAGGATCCTGTCAATCGATGCAGATAAAGCATTTGACAAAATTCAGCATCTTTTCTTAATAAAAACCCTCAAGAAAGTCGGGATAGAAGGAACATACTTAAACATCACAAAAGCCATTTATGAAAAGCCCACAACTAATATCATCCTCAATGGGGAAAAACTAAGAGCTTTCCACCTGAGATCAGGAACACCAAAGGGGTGCGCACTCTCACCACCATTGTTTAACATAGAGTTGGAAGTGCTAGCATCACCGTTCAGACAACAAAAGGAAATCAAGGGCATAAAAATTGGCAAAGATGAAATTAACCTTTCACTTTGTGCAGATGACATGATATTACACATGGAAAATCCGATGGACTCTACCAAAAGTCTGGTAGAACTGACACATGAATTCAGCAAAGTCACAGGATACAAAGTTAATGTACAGAAATCAGTTGCATTCTTATACACTAATAATGAAGCAACAGAAAGACAAGAAAGAAACTGATCCCATTCACAATTTCACCAAGAAGCATAAAATACCTAGGAAAAACCTAACCAAAGATGAAAACATCTGTATGCTGAAAACTATAGAAATATTATGAAGGAAATTGAAGAAGATATAAAGAAATGGAAAAACATTCTGTGCTTGTGGATTGGAAGAATAAATATTGTTAAAATGTAAATACTACCCAAAGCTATCTACACATTCAATGCAATCCCAATCAAAATTTTGCCAGCATTTTTCTTGAAGCTAGAACAAGCAATCCTAAAATATGTATGGAACCAAAAAATACCCCGAATAGCCAAAGTAATTTTGAAGAGGAAGACCAAAGCAGGAGGCATCACAATCCCAGACTTTAGCCTCTACTACAAAGCTGTAATCATCAAGACAGCATGGTATTGGCACAAAAACAGACACATAGACCAATGGAATAGAATAGGGATTCCAGAACTAGAACCACAGAAGTACGGCCAACTAATCTTTGACAAAGAAGGAAAGAATATTCAATGGAAGAAAAAAAGACAGTCTCTTTAAGAAATGGTACTGGGAGAACTGGACAGCAACATGCAGAAAGATGAAGCTAGACCACTTTCTTATACCATTCACAAAAACAAACACAAAATGGATAAAGGACCTGAATATGAGACAGGAAACCATCAAAACCCTAGAGGAGAAAGGAGGAAAAAACTTCCCCGACCTCAGCCACAGCAATTTCTTACTTGACACATCAACAAAGGCAAGGGAATTAAAAGCATAAATGAACTACTGGGACCTCATGAAGATAAAAAGCTTCTGCACTGCAAAGGAAACAATCAACAAAACTAAAAGGCAACCAATGGAATGGGAAAGGATATTTGCAAATGACATATCAGACAGAGGGTTAGTATCCAAAATCTATAAAGAGATCACCAAACTCCCACCCGAAAAACAAATAACCCAGTGAAGAAATGGGCAGAAAACATGAATAGACACTTCTCTAAAGAAGACATCCGGATGGCCAACAGGCACATGAAAAGATGTTCAACGTCGCTCCTTATCTGGGAAATACAAATCAAAACCACACTCAGATACCACCTCACGCCAGTCAGAGTGGCCAAAATGAAGAAATCAGGAGACTATAGATGCTGGAGAGGATGTGGAGAAATGGGAACCCTCTTGCACACTTGGTGGGAATGCAAATTGGTGCAGCCGCTCTGGAAAGCAGTGTGGAGGTTCCTCAGAAAATTAAAAATAGACCTACCCTATGACCCAGCAATAGCACTGCTAGGAATTTATCCAAGGGATACAGGAGTACTGATGCATAGGGGCACTTGTACCCCAATGTTGATAGCAGCACTCTCAACAATAGCCAAATTATGGAAAGAGCCTAAATGTCCATCAACTGGTGAATGGATAAAAAATTTGTGGTTTATATACACAATGGAATACTGCATGGCAATGAGAAAGAATGAAATGTGGCCTTTTGTAGCCACGTGGATGGAACTGGAGAGTGTTATGCTAAGTGAAATAAGTCATATAGAGAAAGACAGATACCATATGTTTTCACTCTTATGTGGATCCTGAGAAACTTAACAGAAGTCCATGGGGGAGGGGAAGGAAAAAAAAAAGAGGTTAGAGAGGGAGAGAGCCAAAGCATAAGAGACTCTTAAAAACAGAACAAACTGATGGTACATGGGAGTGAGAGGGAGGGGAGGGTGGGTGATGGGTATTGAGGAGGGCACCTTTTGGCATGAGCACTGGGTGTTTTATGGAAACCAATTTGACAATAAATTTGATATTAAAAAATAATAAAAAAATAAAACAAAGCCTGTTAAGAGACAAAAAAGGTGTTACATAAGGATAAAGGGATCAATACAACAGTAGGTTATAACAACTGTAAATATTTTTTTTTATTTTTAATATGAAAAATGTTTTCTTTTTTTACTGGGTCTCTGGTTTAGGAATCAAAGCAATGCTGGATTCATAGAATGAGTCTGTAATTTTTCCTTCCCTTTCTATTTTTTGGAATAGCTTGAGAAAGATAGGTATTATTTCTGCTTTAAATGTCTGGTAGAACTCGCCAGGGAAGCCATCTGTTCCTGGACTCGTATTTGTTGGGAGATTTTTGATGACTGATTCAATTTCTTCGCTGGTTATAGGACTGTTCAAGCTTTCTCTTTCTTCCTGTTTCAATTTTTGAAGTTTGTGGATGTTTAAGAATTTGTCCATTTCTTCCAGGTTGTCCAGTTTGTTGCAATATAATTTTTCATAGTATTCCCTGATAATTGTTTGCATTTCTGAGGGATTGGATGTAATATTCCATTTTCATTCACAATTTTATCTATTTAGGTCATCTCCCTTTTCTTTTTGAGAAGCCTGGCTAGAGGTTTATCAATTTTTTTTTCATTTTTTCAAAAAAAACCCAACTCTTGGTTTCATTGATCTTTTCTACATTTTTTTTAGATTCTATATTGTTTATTTCTTCTCTGATTTTTATTATTTCTCTTCTTCTGCTGGGTTTGGGGTGTCTTTGCTGTTCTATTTCCTTTAGGTGTGCTGTTAGATTTTGTATGTGGGATTTTTCTTGTTTCTTGAGATAGGCCTGGATTGCCATGTGTTTTCCTCTCAGGATTGCCTTTGCTGCATCCCAAAGCATTTGGATTGTTGTATTTTCATTTTCGTTTGTTTCCATTTATTTCTCAATTTCTTCTCTAATTGCCTGGTTGACCCTCTCATTCTTTAGTAGGGTGTCTTTAATCTCCTTTCTTTTGGAGGTTTCCCAGACTCTTTCCTGTGGTTGATTTCAAGCTTCATAGCATTGTGGTCTAAAAGTGTGCATGCATGATCTCATTTTTTGTATGCTTATGAAGGGCTGTTTTGTGACCCAGTATGTGATCTATCTTGGAGAATGTTCCATGTGCACTCGAGAAGAAAGTATATTCTATTCCTTTGGGATGCAGAGTTCTAAATATATCTGTCAAGTCCATCTGATCCAATGTGTCATTCAGGGCCCTTGTTTCTTTATTGATCCTGTGTCTCAATTATCTATCCAATGTTGTAAGTGGAGTATTAAAGTCCCCGGCAATTACCACATTCTTATCAATAAGGTTGCTTATGTTTGTGATTGTTTTATATATTTGGGGGCTCCCGTATTTGGCACATACACATTTATAATTGTTAGCTCTTCCTGATGGATAGACCCTGTAATTATTATATAATGCCCTTCTTCATCTCGTTATGGCCTTTAATTTAAAGTCTAGTTTGTCTGATATAAGTATGGCTACTCCAGCTTTCTTTTGACTTCCAGTAGCATGATAGATAGTTCTCCATGTCCTCACTTTCAATCTGATGTCCTCAGGTCTAAAATGAGTCTCTTGTAGACAGCAAATAGATGGGTCTTGTTTTTTTTTTTATACATTCTGATACCCTATGTCTTTTGGTTGGAGCATTTAGTCCATTTACATTCAGCGTTATTATAGAAACATATGGATTTAAAGTCATTGTGATGTCTGTAGGTTTCAGGCTTATAGTGGTGTCTCTGGTACTTTGTCTCACAGGATCCCCCTTAGGATCTCTTGTAGGCTGGTTTAGTCGTGATGAATTCCTTCAGTTTTGTTTTCTGTTGTTGTTGTTTGTTTGTTTGGGAAGACCTTTCTCTCTCCTTCTATTCTAAATGACACACTTGCTGGATAATGGTTTCTGGGCTGCATTTTTTTTTTTCTGTTCATCACATTGAAAATTTCCTGCCATTCCTTTCTGGCCTGCCTAGTTTCAGTAGATAGATCCATCACTGGTCTTATCGGTCCCCCTTTATATGTTAGAGCATGTTTATCCCTAGCTGCTTTTAGAATTTTCTCTTTATCCTTGTATTTTGCCAGTTTCACTCTGATATGTTGTGCAGAAGATCGATTCAAGTTACATCTGAAGGGACTTCTCCATGACTTTGGATTTCAATGCATTTTTTCTTCCCCAGATCAGGGAAGTTCTTAGCTATGATTTCTTTAAGTACACCTTCAGCACCTTTCCCTCTCTCTTCCTCCTCTGGAATCCCAATTATGCATATATTATTACATTTAATTATGTCACTTAATTCTTTAATTCTCCCCTCATACTCCTGGATTTTTTTATCTCTCTTTCTCTCAGCTTCCTCTTTTTCCATAATTTTATATTCTAATTCACCTATTCTCTCCTCTGCCTCTTTAGTCCAACCTGTGGTCGCCTCCATTTTATTTTGCACCTCATTTATAGCAGTTTTAGCTCTCCCTGACTGTTTATTAGTCCCTTGATCTCTGTAGTAATAGATTCTCTGCTGTCCTCTATACTTTTTTCAAAGTATTTTTTCAAAATAATGACTATTATTTTAAATTAATTTTCTGTTACATTGCTTAAATGGTTTTTGATTAGTTCGTTAGCTGTCCTTACTTCTGGAGTTTCTTTTCAGGAAAATTCTTCCGTTTGGTCATTTTAGATAGTCCCTAGAGTGGCGAGGAATTGCAGGGCTCTTCCCCTCTGCCATCTGGAGTAACCTGCGTTGGTGGGTGAGGCCACAGTCAGCCCTGATGTCTGTCCCTAGCCCACTGCTGTGGCCACAGTCAGACTGGTGTGTACCTTATCTTCCCCTGTCCCAGGGGCAGGACTCACTGTGGACTGGTGTGGCCCCTGTCTGGGCTACTTGCACACTGCCAGGCTTGTGGTGCTGCTTTGATGGGATCTGGCTATTAGCCGGGGTGGATCCACAAGGTGCACAGGGGCAGGAGGGGCAGCCTCAGCTCACTTTGTCTTCAGTGGTCTGCTTTGGGAGGGACCCTGTGGCACTGGAAAGGGGGCAGACCCGTCGGAGGGATGTATCCACAGAAGCACAGCATTGGGTATTTGCACGGTGCAAGCAAGTTCCATGATGGAACCTGTTTCCCTTTGGGATTTTGGCTGAAGGATGGGTGAAGGAGATGGCACTGGTGAGTGCCTTTGTTCCCCGCCAAGCTCAGCTCTGTCCTCCAGGGCTAAACAACTCTCCCTCCCATTGTCCTCTAGCCCTCCCACACTGGGAGCAGAGCTGTTGACTTATAACATTCCAGATGTTAAGTCCCGTTGGCTGTCAGAACACACTCCATCTGGCCCCTCTGCTTTTACAAGCTAGACTCAGGGGCTCTGCCTTGTTGGGTGGGCTGGCTGCCCCTCCACTGCCCCTGCTCTCTCCCACCAGTCCGTGTAGCACACACTACCTCTCTGCCCCTCCTGCCCTCTTCTGTGGGCCTCTCATCTACGCTTGGCTCTGGAGAGTCCTTTCTGCTAGTCTTCTGGCGGTTTTCTGGGTTATTTAGGCAGATGAGGGTGGAATCTAAGTGGTCAGCAGGACGCAGTGAGCACAGTGTCCACCTATGCCACCATCTTCCTCTGTCCTAAGAGGCTTTGTTTTAAATTCTATATGTATTATATGTATATGTATAGATAGGTATATATCTATATGTATTATATATATATATATATATATATGTGTGTGTGTGTGTGTGTATGTATATATATATATATATGTATATATATATACACATATGTATATATGTATGTGTATATATATATATATATCCCTCAGGTTTTTTTCACTTTATATAGAATATCATTTTCTATCCCTTTACTACGTGTCTGAATGTGACTTTGGTGTGAAGTGAGTTTTATAGGCAGCGTATAAATGGGCCTTAAAAATTAGTAATTTACCTTATGTCTTTTGATTTGAGCACTTAATCCATTAAATTTAAAGTAATTATTGATAGGTACATACTTCTTACCATTTTGTTAATGGATTACTGGTTGTATTGTAATTTTTCTCTATTTCTTTCCTTTTCTCTTTCTCTCTTCCCTCATGCTAATGGCTTTCTTTAGTGTTTTCTGTAGAATTCTTAATTTTTCTGTGTATCTGTTGTAAGTTTCTGTTTGTGGTTACCATGAGAATCATACATAGTACCCTCAGAATATCGCAGTCTATATTAAGATGATGGTTGCTTAAGTTCAAACATATTGTAAATGCACTGTATTTTTGTTCCTTCCTGTACATTTTATATATATGATATCACAAAATATATCTTTTTATTTTGTAAGTCCCTTAGCTATTTTTTGGATATAATTTATTTTACTAGTTTTCTCTTTTAACCTTCATACTAGCTTTATAAGCATGTTTTCTATATTTAGTTTGTGTTTGAGTTTACCTATGACATCTTTTCCTTTCATAATCTTTTTACTTTCTTACTAAAAGTTATGACATTCTCTTTTCCACTAAAAAAAAGTCTCTTTAACATTTATTATAAAGCTTCCTTAGTGGTGATAAACTCTTTTAACTTTTGTTTGTCTAGAAAAATCCTTATCTCATTTTCAATAATGAATGAATACCTTGCCAGTTAGAGTTTTCTTGGTTGTAGTATTTTCCTCCTAGAACTTTGAATATATCATGCCACTGCCTTATTTCCCGCAAAGTTTATGCTGAAAACTCAGCTGACAGCTTATCTATTTATATTTAATCTTTGTGTGCCTTGGATGTGGACTTCCTTGGTTTCATCTAGTTTGGGACTCTGTGCTTTCTGAACCTGGATGTCTGTTTCCTTTCTGTGGTTTGGGACATTTTAAGCTATTATGTCTCCAAATAAATTTTCTGCCTTGTCTTCTCCTTCTGGGACCCTTACAATGCAAACATTATTATGTTTGATGTCCCAGAAGTCCCTTAACTTAGTCTCATTTTTTTTCAAAATTATTTTCCTTCCTTGCTTTCAGCTTAGTTGCTTTTCATTATCCTGTCTTCCAGATCACTGATCCATTTTTCTTCATCCTCTAATATGCTGTTTATTCCCTCTAGTGTATGTGGGTATATATATGTATGTATACATATATATGTATATATATATATATATATATATATATATATATGTAGGTATATACACACACACACACACACACATATATATATATATATATAAAATTTATCACTGAATTTATCCACTCTTTTCTGAACTCTAATGAGCATCTTTATGACCATTAATTTGAACTTTGTATTAAGTAAATTGTTCATCATTATCTTGTTTAGTTACTTTTCTGAAGTTGTTTCTTATTCTTTCAGAGTATATGTCTCTGACTCATTTTGTTTGACTTTCTGCATTTATTTCAATAAGTTAAGCAAAATAGCTCTGTCATCCCATCATTAAGGAGTAGCTGTGTAGAAATGTTCCTGGTGTTAACTACCTGTGCTTGGCAGGTTTGCGTGGCTGGCATGGGATGAGGACTCTGATGCCCTCTGCCTTGGGATCATCTTAGTGAGACACTTAGTGCCTTAAAGAGCTGCATGTACAGAGGGGGCAGAAAAATAGACCCTTGTACCAGGGAAGTCCTTAAAAGAAGACTAATCACCAAAGATTTGGCTTTACAAACCAGAGGTGTTGAATTCTGTGAGTTCGTAAAACCAGTGGGAGTTGGAACCTGGAGCTTTAAAGGCCAGCTGACTCACCATTAGGTGAGCCAAGAAGGCAAGTGATAGCTGTGTCACCTCCCTTAAAGAGATAGCAGCTTGCCTGAAGAGGCAACATAACAACTACAGTTTACACATTACAGGGGCAAACAGGTGACAGACCTGTTCATATTAATCTCAGAGTGTTGAGGAAAGTCAAAAACAAGGGATATGGCAGACATCATTTTCCATCCCTGTGCCCTGCTCCAGAGTAAGCACAGAGACACCCGAAAGGGGAATACTGCTTAGACATTTGCTACCTAACCTGTTAGCAATGTGCCATGCCCAAGAGTTCTCCTGAGGAATCCTCACTCCAAACCTGCTAGCCTGTGCAGGTTTAAATTTTGTTAAAGCCACACAAGAATCTTGCCCATCTGCTGGGCAACCACAGTCCCCACCACAACCACACTCCCCCAGTCAACATGTTGGACCTTGCCAAGCCATGCACCCTAGGTACCCTTCAGCACCTTGACTACCCACATACCACCCCAGCCATCTTCACACACCACACCCAGCAACCAGGTGCACAGCAGCTGTTGTGCACCATGTCTAACCACCACACCAGGCTCAACCACCACACCTTGCCCAACCATGGACCACCAGCCATGTCCATGCATGGAGTCCAGCCTCAAGTCCCTGGCTGCCCTGGCATGAAACCTCCAGCCACCACAGTGTAGCAGGGTAACCTGCATAGAACTAATGGCACAATGCAAATTTTGCTAACACCACTGCCCTGCTGCTAAGTTCCTTGGGGGAAATGACACCCCTGGAGCTGGCTTTCCTTTGTTCCACTAACATCACAGCGAAGAAGACAGCCCTCAACAAGCAGTCAGTACAGAATACTGCGCCAAAAGGAAAAGTGACTCAGATACAATAGCAGAGCATAAGCAGCACACATAGGACATTCTCTGGAAATGCCAGTTTCTGATCAACAGGGGACACTGCACTACAGAGAACTCCAGGACCTCTTCTTCATAAAGCCATTGCTTTTAAGATCATAAGACATAGCTAACTTCTGAACCCACAGAAACAGACACAGATAGGCAGACAGAATAGAGAGGGAGATAAATTTATCCCAAATGAAAAAGCAGGGCAAGGACATGGCCAGAAGTCTAAGTGAAACAGATATAAGTACATGCCTGATGGAAAATTTAAAGTGATGATCATAAGGATAATCACTGGACTTGAGAAAATAGTGGAACACATGAGTGAGACCCTTAACACAAAGATAAGGAATAATAATAATATAGCAGAGATAAAGAGCACAGTAAGTGAAATGAGAAACACCACTTATAGAATGAACTGCGGTATGTAAGAAGCAGAGAAATGAATTAGTGACCTAGAAGATACAGCTATGCAAAGTAACTAAGCTGAACAAAAGAGATAGAAAAGAATAATGAAAATGACAGTAGACTTAGGGAACTCAGTGACTCCATCAAACATAATAACATTTGTGTCACACGAGTCCCAGAAGATGAATAGACAGAAAAGCAAAAATTTATATGAAGAAATAGTAGCTGAAAACTTCCCTACGTTGGAGAAGAAAACACATATCCAAATCCAGGATGCACAGAGAACTCCCAGCATTATCAATAAAAGCAGACTGACACAAGAAGATATTATAATTAAATTTGCAAGATATGATGACCAAAAATTTTTAAAGCAGCATGACAAAAGAAGTCACTAAATTACAAGGGAAAACCCATAGGCTAGTAGGAGATTTCTCAACAGAAACTTTGCACAGCAGAATGGAGTGGCATGATATATTCAGAGTGCTGAATGGGAAAAAAAATCTCTGCACTAAGAATGCTTCATCCAACAAGGCTATCATTCAGAAGAGGAGTAGGTATATAGAATTTCCCGGATGAATAAAAACTAAAGGAGGTGATGACCACTGAACCAGCCCTACAAGAAATATGAAAGGAGACTCTTTGAGTGGAAAGTAAAGACAAAAAGTGAAAAACAAGAATGGAAAGGTAAAATCTCCAGAAACAATGATGAAACAAATTATAAAATGACACTAAATACATATCTATCAACAATTACTCTGGATGTGAATGGATGAAATGCTCCAATAAAAAAAATATAGCATATCAGAATGGATAAAAAATGCAAACAAGATCCATCTATATTCTTCCTACAAATGACCCATTTTAGACCTAAAGTCACCGCAAATTGACAGTGAGGAGATGGAGAAATATGTATTATGCAAATGGATGTCAAATGAAAGTTGGAGTAGCAATACTTATATCAGACAAACTAGATTCTAAACCAAAGTTTGTAAGAAGAGATAAAGAAAGACACTATATAATAATAAAGAGGATTATCCAGCAAGAATATCTAATAATGGTAAATATTTATGTCCCCAATATGAGAGTACCCAAATATATAAAACAATTAATAATAAACATAAAGAAACTCATAAATTATAATACAATAATAGTAGAGGACTTTAACATCCCACTTACATCAATGCACAGATAATCTAAGCAGAAAATCAGCAAAGAAACAATGGCTTTGTGTGACACACTGCACCATATGGACTTAAGAGATAGATTCAGAACACTCCGTCCTAAAGTATCTGAATACACATCATTTTCAAGTGCACATGGAACATTCTTCAGAAGAGATCACATACTATATCACAGATCACGCTTCAACAAGTACAAAAAGATTGAGATCATACCATGCACATTTTCAGATCCACAACCCTTTGAAACTTGAAGTCAACCACAAGAAAAACTTTGCAAAGACAATACATGGAGGTTAAACAACATGCTACTAAACAATGAATGGTTCAACCAGAAAATCAAAGAAGAAATGAAAAAAAAAATACCAGAAAACACATGAAAAGAAAAATTAAACAGTCCAAAACCTTTGGGATGCAGTAAAAGTGGTCCTAAGAGGGAAGTATATAGCAACAGAAGTCCATCTCAAGAAGCTAGTAAATCTCAAGGAAACAATGTAACCTTGCATGTAAGGGAGCTAGAAAAAGAACAAACAAAATCTGAAAACCAGCAGAGGAAACAAATAATAAAGATTAGAGAAGAAATTGATGATATAGAAACAAACAAACAAACAAACAAATAAAAAGAAGAGATCAATGACACCAGGAGTTGTTTATTTGAAAAGCTAAAAAAAAAAAAAATAGAGAAACTTCTGACAAGATTATCATGGAAAAAAGAGAAAATACTCAAATAAATGAAATCACAAATGAGGACAAATAACAACCAATACCACAGAAATACAATCACAATATATAATGAAAAATTATATGCCAACAAATTGGGCAAACTGGAAGAAATGCATAAATTCCTAGAAACACAAACTGTTAAGACAGAAACAGGAAGAAATATAACATTTGAACAAACCAATAACCAGCAAAGAAATTGAGTCAGTGATTAAAAAACTCCCAATAAACAAAAGTCAAGGACCAGATGGTTTCACAGGTGAATTCTACAAAATACTTGAAAAAGACTTAAAACACATAGTTCTCAAACTATTCCAAAAAAAAGAAAAGGAAAGAAATTTACAAATTAATTCAATGAGACCAGCATACCCTTATACCCAAACCCAATAGAGACTCCACTAAAAAATAGATCTACAGGCAAATATCCCTGATGAACAGATATGTAAAATGCTCAATAAAGTACTAGCAAACCAAATTCAAAAATGCATTAAAAATCATTTGCCATGATTGAGATTTATTCATGGTTTGCAAGTGTGGTTCAACATTGACAAATCAACCAGTGTGACACACGACATCAATAACAGAAAGGATAACAAAAATATGATCATTTCAATAGATATAGCAAAAGGATTTGACAAAGTTCCAAACCCATTCATGATAAAACCCTCAAAAAATAGGTTTAAAGGGAATGTATCTGTTAATAGTAAAGTCCATCTATGAAACACCCACAGCTAACATCATCCTTAATGTGGATAAACTGAGTTCTTTTCTCCCCAAATTCAGGAACAAGACAAGGATGTAAACCCTCACTAATTTTATTCAACACGGTACTGGAAGTCCTAGCCACAGCACTCAGACAACAAAAAGAAATAAAAGGAATCCAAATCAGTAAAGAATAGTAAAGCTTTCACTATTTCAGATTACTTACTATATACATAAAACCTGAAATATTACACACACACACACACACACACACACACACACATCTAGAACTGACAAATGAATTCAGTAAATTTGCAGGATAAAAAATCAATGTACAGAAATATGTGTCATTTCTATTCAACAACAATGAAGCAGCAGAAAGAGAAGTCAAGAAAACAATCTCATTTACAATTGCACCAAAATTAAGATATGTACAAATAAACCTAGCCAAAGAAATGAAAGACCTAGAGTCTGAAAACTATAAAATACTGCTTGAGGAAACACAAAATGATACAAAGAAATGGAAAAGTATTTCATGCTCATGGATTGGAAGAACAGATATTGTCAAAATGTCTATACTACCCAAAGCAATCTACAAATTCAATGCAATCCCTATCAAAATAACACCAGCATTTTCCAAAGAGGTAGAATAGACAATCCTAAACTTTGTATGGAACCACAAAAGACACTGAATAGTTAAAGCAATCTTGAAAAATAATAGCAAAGCTGAAGGCATCACAATTCCAGACTTCAATTTGATTGCAAAGCTGTGGTGATCAAAACAGTATGATACTGGCATAAAAATAGACAGATCAATAGAACAGAATATAAAACTCAGAAGTGAGTGCACAATTATATCGTCAATTAATGATTAATGAAACAGGAAACAATAATCAGTGGGAAACAATTTCTCAAACAAACAATGTTGAGAAAACTGGACAGCAGCATGGAAAAGAAGGAAACTGGACCACTTTCTTACACTATACAAAAAAATAAATTCCAAATATTTTAAAGACCTAAATGTGAGTCCTGAAACCATAAAAATCCTAGAAGAGAACACAGGCAGTACCTTTTTTCTAATCAGCTATAATGACTGTAAAGATATTTTAAAGTGACATATCTGATAAAGGGTTGTATCCAAGATTGATAACTTATAAAACTCAATACCCCCAAAAAAACAAATAATTCAATTTAAAAATGGGTAGAAGATATCAACACACATTTCTCCAAAGAAGACATACACGTGGCCAACAGACACATGAAAAAGATGCTCATCATTACTTATCATGAGGGAAATGCAAATTAAAAGTACAATGAGATAACACCTCACACCTGTCAATTACTAAAATCAACAAAACAAGAAATAAAAGGTGTTGGCAAGGTTGTGGAGAAAGGGGAACCCTCTTGCACTGTTGGTGGGGAGGCAAACTGGTGCAACCGCTCTGGAAAATGTTATGGAGATTCCTCAAAATGATAAAACTAGAACTACTTTTCAATCCAGTAATTGCATTACTGGTTATTCTTCCAAATAATACAAGAACATTCAAAGGGATACTTGCACTCTTATGTTTATTGAAGCATTATTTACAATATCTAATATATGGAAGCAACCCATGGGCCCATCAAGAGATGAATGGATAATGGAATATATATAATATATATATATATATATATAATGGAATATTATTCAGCCACAAAAAAGAATGAAAGCTTGTCATTTGCAAGAATGGAGCTACATAGTGTAATGCTAAGCAAAATAAGTCAATCACAGAAAGATAAATACCATATGGTTTCCCTCATATGTGGAATTTAAGAAATAAAACAAATAGGCATGGGAAAAAATAAGAGCGACAAAGCAAGACACAGACACTTAATTATAGAGAACTATCTGATGGTTACCACAGGGGAGGTGAGTTGGGGTATGGATTAAATAGGTGTTGGGTATTAACAACAGCACTTGTAATGGCTACAGGGTGATGTATGTGACTGCCAAATTATTACATTATACACCTGAAGCCAATCTAACAATGTATGTTAAAAACAATTAAAAAATAAAAATGTGCATGTGAACTGTAATCTTCTAAGTAAAAACCTAATTGCAGTTATGTGTACTACAATATGATAAACTGGTGTCTATATTCTACTTTCCTATCATTGTGGTCTTCTGAAAATATGAATTCATTTAGTTAAAATATGTAAATAATTTGAGAATGGAGACAGTTACAATAACCTATATAATTTTTTCAAAGACGATTAGAAAACTGAAACTGAACTTAATATAGCATTGTATTTTCCCAGAAGGTTCTGCGTATATTCACTGTATTAGATTTGATCATACCATTACATATTAATACATTTCATAACTTACAATTAAATTCAAAACAACTTAATCTTATCTCAAACTATTTCTATTCTAATGGTTGAAACATATTTGTTATTTTGGCTTTGAACTTCTTTTTAAATGTGCCATAAAATATAATTTTTCCTGTGGTCTCTCTTTCTACTACTCACAGGCATTTGTCTAAATGTTGGCTATGAATCCACTTAAAAATCTGAAAAATAAGCAGCTGAATAAAATAAATTCAGGTCCCAAAGTTTCCTGTATCATTTTATTGACAGCTAGAAATTACATCAGAATCTCCAATATCCCCATCTACCTTTATCAACCCCATGCAGTATTATTCAGAAAAATACCTCCACTTCTCCCTCTTTGTACAATTCTTTTTTAAAAAAGTTTATTTACTTTTGAGACAGAGAGAGGCAGAGTGCAAGTGGGGGAGGGGCAGAGAGAGAGGGAGACACAGAATATGAAACAGGCTCCAGGCTCTGAGCTGTCAGCACAGAGCCCAACACGGGGCTGGAACCCATGAACCGTGAGATCATGACCTGAGCTGAAGTTGGATGCTTAACTGACTGAGCGACCCAGGCGCCCCTGTATAATTCTTAATGCAGAATCAAACTAACTTTTTGTATTAAAACTACAATAACCTTACAACTATTTTAGTGTTGCTGAATACTAGCCACAAAACATTCCTATTAATGTAGAGGGACACAAAAAACATAACACTTAAAAGCAGAATTCAGGGACACAGACAACCCGGGTTGAAATCTCAGTCTTGCAATTTAATAGACAGTTGAACTTGGACAAGTTACCAAAGATTTCTGTGCTTTTGTTTCCTCATCCGTAATCTGGTGATGATTATAGAGCCTACTTCAGGGCATTATTGTGAAATTAAATAAGTTAATGTATGTGAAACACTTAGAAGAGTGCCTCAATAGCAAGTACCATATATTCATTTGCCATTGTCAATTTTCAAAGTGATAAACTTAGTCAATTACCTGGAGGTTTTCCTGCAAGGTTTCGAAAAACACTTCCCTTTTTTTAAAATGTATTTATTTATTTTGAGAAAGACAGAAACAGTGCAAGCAGGAAAGGGGTAGAGAGAGAGAGGGTGAGAGAGAGAATCCCCAAGCAGGCTCTGTACTGCCAGTACAGAGCCCGACGCAAGGCACAAATTCACGGAACTATGAGATGATGACCTGAGCCAAAACCAAGAATATGACGCTCAACCGACAGAAACCTAGGCTCCCTGAGCATTTCCCTTTTGATGTGGAATAATTTTAGTCGTGAAACTCAGGAGAATGGACTGTTGGAGAATGTAATTTTTGGCTTCCCTTTGCTTTTAGGATCAAGGCAGAACTTCTCCATAATCTCTAAAATCCCCACATGGTTTGGCTCCTACCTGCCTGGAAAACTTTATGTTATACCATGCTCAAAACACAATGACCCAGTCTCACCTTCTCATAATCTTTTTTTTTTTTTCTATTTTGACTTATGGAGCTATGAAAGTGATCTTTGCTAGAATTTTTTCCCCTTACTTGTTTACCTGACTCAGGTATATCCTTCAGATGTCATTTCAGTGTTATTGCTTCATGCAAATTCATCTCTAACTACTCTCAGAGCATTTTGAAACTCTTTCTAAATTTAATCTCAGTTTTAACTTTAATTTGTATTATTATTTAATTATTGTTTGTCTCTACCCTTATATTTTTAAATACAGTAAGGATATTTAATGCTTACAATCCTGAATGATACAAAACAGGAACTCAAATAATTATCAAATTAATAAATGAGAAAAAGGAATATTATGCATTGTAGCACAATGTCTTCATTTACACTGAATAGAAGGCACAAGGAATGATCCTAAAGTATTAATGGCCATAAATACTTTCCATGAAAAATTATTAATCATTCTGCACTACTAATTCACCAGTAAGCAAACTTTTATTTTATAGACAAAAATAACTTTGAAAACAAAGATTAAAAAAAGCTTTGAAATAACCTAAGGCACAATGTTCAGGTGTTAGTACATATCATTTGGCTTTTACAGAAAATCTTGATGTTTTGGATGATTATAAGACACTTTTCCCATAGGGTTAAAACAAATTTTGAAGAACTTTTTGGACAATTTACCTAAATAGTGGAATTATTGAGAGTAAATACATTAGATATAAATGGGAAAGGTTTTTTTTTCTACAAAAGTTAGTCTGAAGAAACAAAACCAACACTCTCCATGTTTATAAGGATCAGAAATATATCATTACTCTTTTTATTTTGAAATTCACTTATATGTCCAAATCCTTTCTTTTTGCTTCCACTAACTTCTACCACAATCATTAACTTGTGATATATTTTGGTCATCTTCTTTGATTGAAAATAGAAACTATTGAGGAAAATTTTTATATACATAGGTAACTAAGTTATACACTATATTAATTGTCAGCCATTGTATTTGAGTGAGGCTTTTAGTAGATTTACATTACCTAGTCCTACAATGTTATATTTAGTATTAAGGGAATAATCCTCATGAATATAAAAAGTAAATATGACTTATGTGGGAACCATGTCCAAGTGATAATATTTATAAAATTTTTTGAAGGTGGTATACACAAGCCACAAATTAAGCCTTAAAATAACTCAGAGAAAACTGTACTTATTTTAAACAGTTTGGAAAACTCTAAGAACAAATTTATAGCAATTGACAAAAGTATATTGTCCTGTTCTCTTTACATCATGGTAAGTCATAAATGTTTAAGACAGCACTGTGATTGCGCCAATTAAATAGAGTTATAAAGACTATACCTTGATTACATTTTGAACCTCAGTAATTGGAAATATATTAGACTTATGAATACAGACAGAGGTAATGATTTTAGCTGGAACTAACTGGATAATAGAATAAGAGAACCAAAAGTAGTCTAGCTTTTCCATGAAAATCTCCTATGGAAAAAAAAAAAAATTCATTTGATAACATTAAGTCTGTGTCCTCCTCAGGAGAACCCTCAGGAACAGAGTCATCCAGTAAAGAAATTGAAGAACTATTAAAGTGATTTCTCTTTCAGATGCCATTTCTGTATAATGACCAAACCTGTATTCTAAGATTTTATTGGTCTTGGGCAAAATAAAATATAGTACAGCATTAAATTCACTTAGTTGGGAGATAGATATATTTATTTATTTGT
The DNA here is from genome assembly GCF_024362965.1 of Panthera pardus. Lineage (NCBI taxonomy): Eukaryota > Metazoa > Chordata > Mammalia > Carnivora > Felidae > Panthera > Panthera pardus. The sequence continues at coordinate 51,576,082 of NW_026526843.1, read as the reverse complement.
TTATTTATTTATTTATTTATAAACAGTAGAGGATCTTGGTGAATGGGATGAAAGGCTTTCTCATGTGTCCACTTGGTAAAATTTGAGGGAGCCCACTCAATGTGAAAATGAGGCTAAGTGCTTTAATTGAGTTGTGACAGTGAGGACAAAACCTAGCTCTAAACATCATATTTAAGCTAGCTTCAGAATAATCATTTTGAATAAGTCTAGTCTGTAGAAACCAATGACCTAGAACCAAAGTGGGAAGACATGGTTCTTAACAATAGGGGCAACACCATTTTTCTAAAGATATCTTTGTAACAAGACAGTGAAATTAGTTAACAAAATACAACTGTTGGGGTGCCTGGGTGGCTCAGTCAGTTAAGCGTCCGACTTCGGCTCAGGTCATGATCTCATGGTCCGTGAGTTCGAGCCCTGCGTCGGGCTCTGTGCTGACAGCTCAGAGCCTGGAGCCTGCTTCGGATTCTGTGTCTCCCTCTCTCTCTGACCCTCCCCCATTCATGCTCTGTCTCTGTCTCAAAAATAAATAAACATTAAAAAAAATACAACTGTATTAAATATTTCAGGGATATTTAGTCCTTACTACAAAGATAACTTTAGACTTAAATTTTAATTCTTAGAAAACACAATTTACATTTTTGCCCTATATTGGAGCTTTGGTATGCAGGAAAATATAGTAATAACAAAATAATAATGACAAAATAATAATGATCTAGTTAACAATTTTAATTTTGTTAGTTCTCAGTACATTAAATGATAAGCCTATTAGCATTAAATAGAAATAGTAAAGAGAAGTAATTAAGTAAAATATTAGGAATATTAATAGTATTAATTTTAGCAACAGTCTAGAAGTCTATCCCATACTGTGAAGATGTTTACATTCTGGAATTGATTGAGAAATAGTACCTCATTTTTCCTTAATTCTAAGCCCAGTCTTAGTTCTTAAAAAGCAGTGTGGTACAGAATGGAATTCGTTACTTTCTTGTGACATAGTTCACAGGTTTGAATATTAGTTCTCCAAGATGTTCTATCTGAACAAAGCAGCTTTGGGTAAACTCATACACTATGGAACTTTTGAACAAGGATATGCACAATCATCTCAGCTAGTAGTATTATTATGTCCACTTGATTTTTAAAAGCAGTTGACCAATCTGTTGGGCTGCTCTCTGGTACAGGTGGTTTTTCACCAGTGAGGTGTATAAGCCGTGTCTTGTAATGTGTAAGTTGTGTGTGTAAGCAGGAAACTCTTGTCTGGTTCCTCAGAGTATCTTTGGTAAAGTTATTCCTTTTTACTCCTATATCTTGACCCAGTGTCTTAGAAGCAGTTGAAGGGCATCTGATTGTACTCACGGTTTCTGTAAAAGAAAATTGTATAAATCCTATGAAAACTTTAGTAATTTATATAGTGAAACTAAAATTTTATTGGGTATTATTATGGGTTAATGCCTTTTGCAAATATAATTTGTTTTTCCTAGTTGCACCAGTTACCTGAATTTTAAATTAAGTTTAAATTAATTAAGCTAATTAATATGAGTGTTGAATAAGCTTGGGTAAACATGTCACATGATCACATCTCTTGAACATTAAGAAAACTAATAGATTTGCTAATGTTAGTTAATACATAGTAAGTATAATTATTATATTTAAATAACACCAAATAAGAAGGTTAGGAAAAAATATAGGCGATTCATTATTTCGGTCATTTTAGGAGGCATATCTCTGAACACTAATTTCTTCATTTTAGTAACTGACAGACGAAATTTCTAGTGTGGAGCTATTGGAATCTATTTATTTTTATTATGTCTTTTAAACATAGAGTATATTTAAAATGCAATTTTAATATTAGCATTAAAAAAAGTGTAAGGAGGAGTTAAGATGGTGGAGTAGTAAGGGGACCCTGGGCTTGTCTCATCCCTCAAACATAGCTAGATCAACATCAAACCATTTTGAAAACTTAGGAAATAAATCTGAGGATTAACAGAACAATGGTCATAATTTGAGGGAGAGAAAGCTGCAGGTACAAGGTGCTGAGATGCAGAAGAGCAGCGGTGTCACAAGGGGAGGGATCCAGTTTCTCAGAGAGGAGAAAGATTAGAGGAGGAGAGAGACCAGTGCATCATGTTAGTGCAAGAAAGCACTCCCCCTGAAAGCAGCTAGAGAGAAAGAGTGAAAACATGAACAGGGGACTACACAAGAAAACTGTTCCCCAAAAACATTGATGGGGAGAGAAGGAGAGGGATTCAGTACCACCATATTTATTTTATAAAAAGGAAAGCGCAGAGTCTGATGTTTCAGAGATCAGCCCCTGGGGGTCTCCAGTGAGAAAGAAAGATGGGGCCCTGAGAGTGGGCAACTACAATCTGAGGATCCCCTGGTTCGCACAGAGAGAAGCAGTTCCCCTGCTTGGAGTGCATTTGGTAGAGGTGATATTGCCTCTCCATGGGCAAAAGACACAGCTGGTGCTATCAAGCCACCATGTTCACCCACATAGGAACACAGACACCAGCTGAGGGCAGCAAACCCTGGCACCGACTATGTGTTGCAATTTACCATATACTCTGAGCTACTGCCACTGTGTGGTAGTGTGACCTTTTCCTAGGACAAGCCGGACCCAGCCAAAGCACTATGAGACCCTCCCCCAGATGATGACTGTGGGTCCAAAATGTGAGGTCTCTGAAGTGTGGGGTTTTGAAACACAGCCATGCCTGAGATAAAACTCCAAAGGGATGTGCTGCCTGGTAGCTAGACAGATTACACACAGACAAGGGGAAGGCAGATAGCTTATGGAAGCGGGGACACAGGAGGGGTGAACTTCTTGCTCTGGAGACTAGAGAGAGAGGTGAAGCCAATTTCACCTTTAGCCCACCAAAACTGGTAAACCCCAGTGAGCTAAACAGTGCCGCCAAGTGGAGAATGGAGCCATTACACCAAGAACCACTTTGCTTTGCCCTCCAGGCACATCTTGACTGTGACTAGCCTGTCTGATAATCAAAGCAGCAGGTTCCTCTGCCAGAAGACTAGCACAAATCCCTTCCAGAAGCTTAGTCTACTGTCCATAGACTGCTGCAAATTTTCAGTTCTAGGGGAAATTATCTAGCTTCATTTGGGGCTTTTTTGTTTGTTCATTTGTTAGCTCATTATTTTTGTTGTTGTTACTGTTTTTCTTCCATTTCTAGGGTACCAAAAGAGTGACTTTTTGAAATATTATTTTATGGGGCACCTGGGTGGCTTAGTCGGTTAAGCGGCCGACTTCGGCTCAGGTCATGATCTTGCGGTCTGTGAGTTTAAGCCCTGCGTCAGGCTCTGTGCTGACAGCTCAGAGCCTGGAGCCTGTTTCAGATTCTGTGTCTCCCTCTCTCTGACCCTCCCCCATTCATGCTCTCTCTCTGTCTCAAAAATAAATAAACTTTAAAAAAATAAAATAAAATATTATTTTATTATTGTGTTATTTTCTTAATTTTTAATTTTTCTGTCTTCTGTTTTCTCATTTTTTAATTAAGCTTCTCTTAACAAGCAAACCAAAACACACCTATGAACTAGCTTCTTTTATTTTTTTTCATTTTTAAAATTTTACTTCATTCTGTTATTTTGTCTTTGTTTCTGTTTTTGTTTTTTCTTCCTCCAAAATGACAAGACTGAGGAATTCACCTCAAAAGAAAGAACAGGAAGGAATGATGCTCAGGGATTTAGTCTATCCAGATATAAGTAAGATGTCTGAACTAATACTTAAAAAAATCATTATAAGAATACTAGCTGAGCTTGAGAAAAAAGCATAGAAGACACCAGAGAATCACTTTCTGCAGAGTTAAAAGAGCTAAAATCTAGTCAGGCCAATATTTAAAATGCTATAACTGAGATGCAAACCCAAATGGTGGCCATAAAAATGAGGATGGAGGAGGCAGAGGAGCAAATTAGTGATATAAAACATAAAATTATGGGGAAAAATGAGGCTGAAAAGAAGTGGGAAACAAAGGTAGGGGATCACAAAAGCAGAATTAGGGAACTCAGGGACATATTAAAACATAATAACATTTGTATCATAGGAGTCCCAGAAAATGAAGAGAGAGAAAAAGGGGAAGAAGGGTTATATGAGCAAATTATACCTGAAAATTTCCCTAATCTGGGAAAAGACACAGACATCAAAATCCAAGAAGCACTGAGAACTCCCATTAAATTCAACAAAATCCAGCCATCTCCAAGACATACCATAGTCAAATTCACAAAATACACAGACTAGGAAAATATCCCGAGAGCAGTAAGGGAAAAAAATGTCCTTAACTTACAAGGGAAAACAGATCAGGTTTGCAGCAGATCTGTCCACAGAAATTTGAAAGGCCAGAAAGGAGCTGCAAGCTATATTCAACATGCTGAAAGGGAAAAATATGCAGCCAAAAATACTCTATCCAGCAAGGCTGTCATTCAAAATAGGAGAGATAAAGAGTTTCTTAGACAAACAAAAAATAAAAGAGTTTGTGATGACTAAACCAGCCCTACCAATGTTAAGTGGGACTCTTTGAGTGGAGGGAATAAAAAGACTGAAACCAACAAAGACTAGAAAGGAACAGAGAGCATCACCAGAATAATTACTTTACAGGTAACACAATGCCATTAAATTCATATCTTTCAATAATCTCTCTGATGTAAATGGAATAAATGGTCCAATCAAAAGTCATAGGGTATCAGAATGGATTAAAAAAGACCCATCTACATGCTGCCTACAAGATAATCATTTTAGACTTAAAGACACTTGAAAATTAAAAGTGAAGGAGTTGAAAACTATCTTTCATGCAAGGCCGGAGTATCCATACTTACATCAGACAAACTAGATTTTAAACCAAAAACTAGAGCAAGAGATGAATAAGGGCATTATATCATAATTAAAGAGTCTATACACCAAGAAGATCTAACAACTGTAAATATTTATGACCATAACATGGAAACACCCAAATATATAAATCAATTAATAGCACACATGAAGAAACTCTTTGATAATATACAATAATTGGGAGGGAACTTAACACCACACTTACAACAATGGACAGATCATCTAACCAGAAAATCAACAAGGAAACAATGATTTTGAGTGACACACTACACCTGATGGACTTAATGGATGTATTCGGAACATTTCATCCTAAAGTGGCAGAATACACATTCTTTCAAGTGCACATGAAACATTCTGGGTCTCCAGAATATATCACATACTGGGTAAAAAAGCAGCCCTCAACAAGTACAAAATGATTAAGATAATGCTATGCATATTTTCAGATCATGACACTATGAAACATGAAGTCAACCACAAGAAAAAAATTAGAAAGTCCTCAAATACATGGAGATTAAAGAACATCCTACTAAAGAAGGAATGGATTAAACATAAAATTTAAAAAAAAAACGTAAAAAATTACATGGAAGCAAATGAAAATTAAAACAAATCAGTCCAAAACCATTGGAATGCAGCAAAGGCAGTCCTCAGAGGAAAATACATTGCAATTCAGGTCTATCTCAAGAAACAAGAAAGGTGCCAAATATAAAAACTAACCTTACACCTAAAGGGACTAGAAAGGAACACAAAATAAGGCCAAAAGACAGAAAAGGAAAATAATAAAGATTAGAGCAGAAATAAATGATATAGAAACAACAAAAACAGTTGAACAGATGAACAAAATTAAGAACTGGTTTGTTGAAAGAATTGATAAAATTGATACACCCCTAGATATATGTATAAAAAAGGAAAGAGAAATAACCCAAATAAATAAAATTACAAATGAAAGAGGAGACATCATAACCAATACCAGATAAATACAAATAATAATAAGAATATTATTATCAATTATATGCCAGAAATAGGCAATCTGGAAGAAATAGACAAATTCCTAGAAACACACAAACTACCAAACTGAAACATGAAGAAATAGAAAATTTCAACAGACCCATAACCAGCAAAGAAATTTAATCAATGATGAAAAAATCTCTCAACAAACCAGAGTTCTTGGCAAGATGGTTTTCCAGGGGAATTCTACCAAACACTTAAAGAAGAGTTAATACCTATTCTTCTCAAACTGTTACAAAAAATAGAAATGGAAGGAAAACTTCCAAACTCATTCTATGAAGCCAGCATTACCTTGATTCCAAAAACAATGACACCACTAAAATGGATAATTACAAGCCAGTATCCCTAATGAAAATGAATCCAAAAAGTCTCTACAAGAGATTCACAAATTGACTTCAACAGTACATTAAAAGCATTATTTACCATGATCAAGTGAGATTAATTCCTGGGCTGCAGAGCTGGTTCAAAACTCCCACATTAATCAATGTGATACACCACAGTAATAAAAGATAGGACAAGAACTATATTATCTTTCAATAGATGCAGAAAAATCATTTGAGAAAATACAGCACCCATTCTTGATAAAAACCATCAACAAAGTAAGGATAGATGGAGCAAACATCAACATCATAAAGGCCATATATGAAAGACCCACAGCTGATATCATCCCCAATGGGGAAAAACCGAAAGCCTTTCCCCTATGTTCGGGAACAACACAAGGATGTCCACTCACCATTACTATTTAACATAGTGCTGGAAGTCTTAGCCTGAGCAAGCAGACAACAAAAAGGAATAAAACAAATAGAAATCAGCAAGGAAGATATTCAAATTTCACTGTTTGAAGAAGAAATGATACTCTATGTAGAAAACCCAAAAGACTACCAAAATATTGCTAGTAGTAATACATGGAATCAGCAAAGTTATAGGATAAAAAATAAACATGAAAAAATCTGTTGCATTTCTATACACTAATAATGAAGCAGCAGAAATACTAATCAAGGGAACGTTCACATTTGCAACTGCACCAAAAACAATAACATACCTAGGAATAATACAGAAAACTTACGAAAGAAATTGAAGTGGGCACAAAGAAATGGAAAAGCATTCCATGCTCATGAATTGGAAGAACAAATATTGTTAAAATATCTATACTACCCAAAGTAGTATTTACCCAAAGTAATCTACACCTTTAATGCAATCCCTATCAAAACACCACCAGTGTTTCTTGCAGAGATAGAACAAGCAACCCTAAAATGTGTATGGAAACACAGAAGACCCCAAATAGCCAAAGCAATCAGAAAAGGAAAAACAAAACTGGAAGCATTACAACTCCAAATATCAAACTATATTACAAAGCTGTAGTCATCAAGACAGTATGGTACTGGCACAAACATAAATATATAGATCAATGGAACAGAATAGAAAACCCAGAAATAGACCCACAAATATATGGTCAACTAATCTTTGACAAAGCAGGAAAGAATATCTAATGGAAAAACAACAGTCTTTTCAACAAATGGTGTTGGGAAAACTGGACGCTGACATGCAGAAAAATGAAACTGAACCACTTTCCTACACCATAAAGAAAAATAAATTAAAAATGGATGAAACACGTAAATGTAAGACAGGAAACCATCAACATCTTAGGGGAGAACACAGGTGGCAACCTCTTTGACCTCGGCCATCACAACTTCTTACTAGACATGTCGCCAGAGACAAGGGAAACAAAAGCAAACATGAACTATCAGGACTTCATCAAGATAAAAATCTTCTGCACAGCAAAGAAAACAATCAACAAAACAAAAAGAAGCCTATGGAATGAGAGAGGTTACTTTCAAATAACATATCTGATAAAGGGTAGTACCCAAAATCTGTAAAGAACTTATCAAACTCAACACACAGAAAGAAATAACCTTGTTAAGAAATGGGTAGAAGATCTGAATGGACACTTTTCCAAAGAAGATATCCAGATGGATAACAGGCACATGAAAAGATACTCAACATCACTCATCATCAGGGAAATACAAATTTAAACATCAATGAGATACCACCTCACACCTGTCAGATCGCTAAATTTAACAACACAAGAAATAGCAGGTGTTGGTGAGGATGATGCAGAGAAAGGAGAACTCTCTTGCACTGTTAGTGGAAATGCAAACTGGTGCAGCCACTCTTCAGAACAGTATGGAGGTTCCTCAAGAAACTAAAAATAAAACTACCCTATGATCCAGCAATTGTACTATTAGGTATTTACCCAAAAGATAAAAAAATACAGATTTGAAGGGGTACATGCACCCCAACATTTACAGTAGCATTATCAATAATAGCCAAACTATGGAGAGAGACCTTATGTACATTGATAAATTGATAAAGAAGATATGGAGATATGGTACACACACACACACACACACACACACACACACACACTGGAATATTACTCAGCCATCAAAAAGAATGAAATCTTTCCATTTGCAATGATGTGGATGGAGCTAGAATGTATTATGCTAAATGAAATTAAGTGAATCAGAGAGAGACAAATACCACATGCTTTCACTCATATGTGGAATTTAAGAAACAAAACAGATGCACATATGGAAGGAGGAAAAAGAGAAAGGGAAACAAATCATAAGAGACTCTTAAATATAGGAACAAACTGAGAGTAGATAGAGGGGACATGGGGAGGGGGATGGACTAGATGGGTGATGATTACTAAGGAGGGCACTTGTGATGAGCACTGGATGTTGTATGTAAGTGATGAATTGCTGAAATCTACTTCTGAAACCAATAATGCACTGTATGTTAACTACCTAAAATTTAAATTAAAAAAAAGGCACTGCCACATTCTGACAATAATAAAAAAAACCTTAAAAAGTGTAGTTGTATTTTTGCAAAAATATTTTAAAAATACATTGTATGCAAAGAACAAGAAACTATTGTATCCAAGAGAGTTTTAGAGGACAGAGGAAATTGCCCAATCATATTGAAACTATTGGTTATATGGTAGATTTTTAATTCAGTGTGGGATGTGGATTTTTTTTTAATGTTTATTTATTTTTTTTCAGACAGAGAGAGACAGAGCATGAACAGGGGAGGGGCAGAGAGAGAGGGAGACACAGAATCTGAAACAGGCTCCAGGCTCTGAGCTGTCAGCACAGAGCCCGATGCAGGGCTTGAATTCACGGACCGTGAGATCATGACCTGAGCTGAAGTCGGACGCTTAACCGACCAAGCCACCCAGGCGCCCCTGTGGGATGTGGATTTTAATAATAGATATGTCTTATTGTGAAAGTAAAGATCACATTGATTTTTTTTATTAATAATTTACTTTTCAGTTTGTGAGATATCTGTGTCCTAAGTTAAGCTGCCATAGAAATCAAGAGTAGATAATAAATAAGGAAATACAGAAGAGATAATAATTTGACAAATTTATAAAGCAATTGTTTCAGGACACATAAACACTTTGTGTTTGAAATATCTGCAATTTGGGGATTAAAAAAATTTCATTTATTTTTAAATTTTTATGTAAGATAATTACAAAGAGACGGTGAACATGTTGGTGTGTTTTCTGTGGCCATATTTTATAGAGAATGACCTGAGAAGAGTTTTGTTGTTGGGAGATAAGGAGTATTACCACAGACACAAGTAAAGATATAGATAGATGATAAATAGATAATAGATAGATAGATAGATAGATAGATAAGAGCTAGATGACACGTAGGTAGATATAGATGTAGATATAGAAAATAGATAGATACTAAATATATAATTTAGATTTTTATAGTTGGAATTCAACTTTTTATAGTCATAGAGATACTTGTTCATTGTAAATAATGGACTGATTGTAAACTTTTCCATCAAAAACTCCCACTTGGTGAAAGAAAAAGCAGTCTAGTGTTGGACACTTTATCTGAAAGGTTGTATAGATTAGGCCCAGAAGATGGCGGTGTAGGAGGATGCTGGGCTCACCGCGTCCTGCTGATCACTTAGATTCCACCTACACCTGCCTAAATAACCCAGAAAACCGCCAGAAGACTAGAAGAATGAAGTCTCCGGAGCCAAGCGCAGACGAAAGGCCCACAGAAGAGGGTAGGAAGGGCTGCGAGGTGGTGCATGCTACACGGACTGGCGGGAGGGAGCCAGGGCGGAGTGGAGGCCTGCGGGCAGAGCAGAGCCCCCGAGTCTGCCTTGCAAAAGTGGAGGGGCTGGACGGAGTGTGTTCTGACAGCAAGCGGGACTTGACATCTGGAAGGTTATAAGCTAACAGCTCTGCTCAGAGAATGGGAGGGCTGGAGGACAATGGGAGGGAGAGTTGTTGAGCCCCGGACTATACAGCGCAGCTTGGCGGGGAACAAAGACGCTCGCCAGCACCATCTCCCTCGCCCATCCCCAGGCAAAATCCCAAAGGGAACCAGTTCCTGCCAGGGAACTTGCTTGCACTGAGCAAATACCCAATGCTATGCTTCTTCGGATCCATCCCTCCGGCGGGCCTGACTCCCTCCCAGTGCCGCAGGGCCCCTCCCAAAGCATATCTCCAAAGGAAAAGCGAGGTGACCCTACCACTCCCGCCCCTGTGCACCTTGCCGATCCACCACAGGTAATACACCAGATCCCCAGCACCACAAGCCTGGCAGTGTGCAAGTAGCCCAGACGGACAACACCACCCCACAGTGAATCCCGCCCCTAGGAGAGGTGAAGAGAAGGCACACACCAGTCTGACTGTGGCCCCAGCGGTGGGCTGGGGCAGACATCAGGTCTGACTGCGACCCTGCCCACCAACTCAAATTATTCAAGACAGCACAGGGGAAGTCCCCTGCTGTTCCACACCACTCTAGGCACTATCCAAAATGACCAAGCAGAAAAACGTCCAGGAAATAACAACAGCTAACGAACTGATCAAAAAGGATTTAAACAATATAACAAAAAGTGAATTTATAATAATAATCATAAAATTAATCGCTGAGCTTGAAAACAGTATAAAAGACAGCAGAGAATTTCTTGCTACAGAGATCAAGGGACTAAGGAACAGCCAGGAGGAGCTAAAAAATGCTATCAATGAGCTGCAAAATAAAATGGAGACAACCACGGCTCTGATTGAAGAGGCAGAGGAGAGAATAGGTGAACTAGAAGATAAAATTATGGAAAAAGAAGAAGCTGAGAAAAAGAGAGATAAAAAAATCCAGGAGTATGAGGGGAAAATTAGAGAACTAAGTGATGCACTAAAGAGAAATAATATACGCATAATTGGTATTCCAGAGGAAGAAGAGAGAGGGAAAGGTGCTAAAGGTGTACTTGAAGAAATCATAGCTGAGAACTTCCTGGATCTGTGGAAGGAAAAAGGCATTGAATCAAAGAGGCACAGAGAACTCTCTTCAGACGTAACTTGAATCGATCTTCTGCACGACATATCATAGTGAAACTGGCAAAATACAAGGATAAAGAGAAAATTCTGACAGCAGCTAGAGATAAACGTGCTCTAACATATAAAGGGAGACCTATAAGACTCATGACCGAACTCTCTACTGAAACTTGGCAGGCCAGAAAGAAATGGCAGGAGAACTTCAATGTGATGAACAGAAAACATATGCAGGCGAGAATCCTATATCCAGCAAGTGTGTCATTTAGAATAGAAGGATGGATAAAGGTCTTCCCAAACAAACAAAAACTGAAGGAATTCATCACCACTAAACCAGCCCTACAAGAGATCCTAAAGGGGATCCTGTGAGACAAAGTACCAGAGACATCGCTACAAGCATGAAACCTACAGATATCACAGTGACTCTAAACCCATATCTTTCTATAATAACACTGCACGTAAATGGACTAAATCCTCCATCCAAAAGACATAGGGTATCACAATGGTTAAAAAAGACAAGACCCGTCTATTTGCTGTCTACAAAGGACTCATTTTAGACCTGAGGACACCTTCAGATTGAGAGTGAGGGGATGGAGAACTATTTTTCATGCCACTAGAAGTAAAAAGAAATCTGGAGTAGCCATACTTATATCAGACAAACTAGACTTTAAATTAAAGGCTGTAACAAGAGATGAAGAAAGGCATTATATAATAATCACAGGGTCTATCCATCAGGAAGAGCTAACAATTATAAATGTCTATGTGCTGAATACAGGAGCCCCCAAATAGATAAAACAATTACTCACAAACATAAGCAACCTTATTGATAAGAATGTGGTAATTGCAGTGGAATTTAACACCCCACTTACAGAAATGGATAGATCATCTAGACACACGGTCAAAAAAGAAACAAGGGCCCTGAATGATACATTGGATCAGATGGACTTGACAGATCTATTTAGAGCTCTGCATCCCAAAGCAACAGAATATACTTTCTCCTCGAGTGCACATGGAGCATTCTCCAAGATAGATCACATACTGGGTCACAAAACAGCCCTTCACAAGTATATAAGAATTGAGATCATACCATGCATACTTTCAGACCACAAGGCTATGAAACTTGAAATCTACCACAGGAAAAAGTCTGGAAACGTCCAAAAGCATGGAGGTTAAAGAACACCCTATTAAAGAATGAGTGGGTCAACCAGGCAACTAGAGAAGAAATTAAAAAATATATGGAAACAAACGAAAATGAAAATACAACAATCCAAACGCTTTGGGATGCAGCGAAGGCAGTCCTGAGAGGAAAATACATTGCAATCCAGGCCTATCTCAAGAAACAAGAAAAATCCCAAATACAAAATCTAACAGCACACCTAAAGGAAATAGAAACAGAACAGCAAAGACAGCCTAAACCCAGCAGAAGAAGAGGAATAATAAAGATCAGAGCAGCAATAAACAATATAGAATCTAAAAAAACTGTAGAGCAGATCAACGAAACCAAGAGTTGTTTTTTTTTTTTTTTTTAAATAAACAAAATTGACAAACCTTTAGACAGGCTTCTCAAAAAGAAAAGGGAGATGACCCAAATAGATAAAATCCTTAATAAAAATGCAATTATTACAACCAATCCCTCAGAGATACAAGCAATTATCAGGGAATACTATGAAAAATTATATGCCAACAAACTGGACAACCTGGAAGAAATGGACTAATTCCTAAGCACCCACACACTTCCAAAACTCAATCAGGAGGAAATAGAAAGCTTGAACAGACCCATAACCAGCGAAGAAATTGAATCAGTCATCAAAAATCTCCCAATAAATAAGAGTCCAGGACCAGATTGTTTCCCAGGGGAGTTCTACCAGACGTTTAAAGCAGAGATAATACCTATCCTTCTCAAGCTATTCCAAGAAATAAAAAGGGAAGGAAAACTTCCAGACTCATTCTATGAAGCCAGTATTACTTTGATTCCTAAACCAGAGACCTAGTAAAAAAAGAGAACTACAGGCCAATATCCCTGATGAATATGGATGGAAAAATTCTCAATAAGATACTAGCAAATCGAATTCAACAGCATATAAAAAGAATTATTCACCATGATCAAGTGCAATTCATTCCTGGGATGCAGGGCTGGTTCAACATTCACAAATCAATCAACATGATACATCACATTAATAAAAGAAAGGATAAGAACCATATGATCCTGTCAATTGATGCAGAAAAGGCATTTGACAAATTTCAGCAAACTTTCTTAATAAAAACTCTCGAGAAAGTCGGGATACAAGGAACATACTTAAACATCATGAAAGCCATTTATGAAAAGCCCACAGCTAGCATCATCCTCAATGGGGAAAAACTGAGAGCTTTTTCCCTGAGATCAGGAACACGACAGGGATGTCCACTCTCACCGCTGTTGTTTAACATAGTATTGGAAGTTCTAGCATCAGCAATCAGTCAACAAAAGGAAATCAAAGGCATCAAAATTGGCAAAGATGAAATCAAGCTTTCACTTTTTGCAGATGACATGATATTATACATGGAAAATCCGATAGACTCCACCAGAAGTCTGCTAGAACTAATACATGAATTCAGCAAAGTTGCAGGATACAAAATCAATGTACATAAATCAGTTGCACTCTTATACACTAATAATGAAGCAACAGAAAGACAAATAAAGAAACTGATCCCATTCACAATTGCACCAAGAAGCATAAAATACCTAGGAATAAATCTAACCAAAGATGTAAAAGATCTGTCTCCTGAAAACTATAGAAACCTCATGAAGGAAATTGAAGAAGATATAAAGAAATGGAAAAACATTCCGTGCTCATGGATTGGAAGAATAAATATTGTCAAAATGTCAATACTACCCAAAGCTATCTACACATTCAATGCAATCCCAATCAAAATTGCACCAGCATCTTCTCAAAACTAGAACAAGCCATCCTAAAATTCATATGGAACCACAAAAGACCCCGAATAGCCAAAGTAGTTTTGAAGAAGAAGACCAAAGCAGGAGGCATCACAATCCCAGACTTTAGCCTCTACTACAAAGCTTTAATCATCAAGACAGCATGGTATTGGCACAAAAACAGACACATAGACCAATGGAATAGAATAGAAACCCCAGAACTAGACCCACAAACGTTTGGCCAACTAATCTTTGGCAAAGCAGGAAAGAACATCCAATGGAAAAAAGACAGTCTCTTTAACAAATGGTGCTGGGAGAACTGGACAGCAACATGCAGAAGATTGGAACTAGACCACTTTCTCACACCATTCACAAAAGTAAACTCAAAATGGATAAAGGACCTGAATGTGAGACAGGAAACCATCCAAACCCTAGAGGAGTAAGCAGGAAAAGACCTCTCTGACCTCAGCCATAGCAATGTCTTACTTGACACATCCCCAAAGGCAAGGGAATTAAAAACAAAGGTGAATTACTGGGACCTCATGAAGATAAAAATCGTCTGCACAGCAAAGGAAACAACCAACAAAACTAAAAGGCAACCAACAGAATGGGAAAAGACATTTGCAAATGACATATCAGACAAAGGGCTAGTATCCAAAATCTATAAAGAGCTCACCAAACTCCACACCCGAAAAACAAATAACCCAGGGAAGAAATGGGCAGAAAACATGAATAGACACTTCTCTAAAGAAGACATCCGGATGGCCAACAGGCACATGAAAAGTTGTTCAACGTCGCTCCTCATCAGGGAAATACAAATCAAAACCACACTCAGATACCACCTCACGCCAGTCAGAGTGGCCAAAATGAACAAATCAGGAGACTCTAGATGCTGGAGAGGATGTGGAGAAACGGGAACCCTCTTGCACTGTTGGTGGGAATGCAAATTGGTGCAGCCACTCTGGAAAACAGTGTGGAGGTTCCTCAGAAAATTAAAAATAGACCTACCCTATGACCCAGCAATAGCACTGCTAGGAATTTACCCAAGGGATACAGGAGTACTGATGCATAGGGGCACTTGTACCCCAATGTTTATAGCAGCACTCTCAACAATAGCCAAATTATGGAAAGAGCCTAGATGTCCACCAACTGATGAATGGATAAAGAAATTGTGGTTTATATATACAATGGAGTACTACATGGCAATGAGAAAGAATGAAATATGGCCCTTTGTAGCAACATGGATGGAACTGGAGAGTGTGATGCTAAGTGAAATAAGCCATACAGAGAAAGACAGATACCATATGTTTTCACTCTTATGTGGATCCTGAGAAACTTAACAGAAACCCATGGGGGAGGGGAAGGGAAAAAAAAAAGTAGGTTAGAGTAGGAGAGAGCCAAAACATAAGAGTCTCTTAAAAACTGAGAACAATCTGAGGGTTGATGGGGGGTGAGAGGGAGGGGAGGGTGGATGATGGGTATTGAGGAGGGCACCTTTTGGGATGAGCACTGGGTGTTGTATGGAAACCAATGTGACAATAAACTTCACATATTGATTGAAAAAATGAAAGGTTGTATAGACTATTTGGGAATTAATTTCTGCCATGTGAATGCGCATTATTTCAATATTACACAGTTGTTAAATAACATTTATCTGAAATCTTCTCTGAGGAAATAAAATTAATATTAAATTAAATAGAATTAAAATTAAATAGGAAACTCAGTATGCCAAAGAAGATTGAGTTTTACACATAGAGCACAAGAGGTAATAGCCTTAGGCTTCATCAGAATTATTTGAAAGATATCAGTTGCTAAATATGGTCCAATGAGATCTTGATGTTAATTAATCACACTGGATTTTTATCTTGGATTTTTCTTGATAAGTTAGATCTACTGGCCATATTTTACTGATCATTTAATCAGATTTCATTTCTGGTGCCATCATCTCCTCTTTTGTGGGACATCCTGCATGTCAGGAGATCATGATGCCACATTAAAATGCAACATTCATGTGATCTTTCTTTTAGTTCAATGTTAATTTGTGTGGCCTTGTCTGCTAGAGGATTAAGCTTCTAAGAGCTGGCACTGGGAACTTTGTAAATTATTAAAATTCATAACATTTAGGAAGAAAAAAGCTATCAACTAAGCTACAGAATGTGTTAATTAATTTCCTAGAAATATAACAAATACAAGTTTACAAAATTCACATTTGGTTTTAATAACCTAGAAAATAATTAAATATGTTGAGTCATTACAATGTAGAACCTACTCTAAAAAAATTATTTTGGATTGGGTCACTTTTCTAAATTGTGATTTCCTATTTAAGAATTTAGGACTCTTAAGTCATGAAAGTAGTATTTAAACTTGAATCTGAATGAGTGTTTTAACTTTAGTTGTCTATGTTTTCTGAAACAGTTTCTGTAAGTCGTATTGAATACCAATTGAAGGGGACTGTCAGTGATTTTAGCTTTGTGGCTAGTTAAAGCCTCACATATCTGGATGAATGAATAAGAAACTCCAAATGAAAATGAGCCTGTAATGGGCACTATAATTATTGATTATCCCAAGTGTATGGATTCCACCTATTTTAAAAAATACAAGGGCACCTGGGTGGCTCAGTTAGTTGAGTGTCTGACTTCAGCCCAGATCATGAGATCACAGCTTGTGAGTTCGAGCCTCATGTTGGGCTTTGTGCTGACAGCTCGGAGACTGGAGCCTGCTTCAGATTCTGTGTCTCCCTTTCTCTCTGCCCTTCCCCAGCTTGTGCTCTCTTTCTCTTTATCTCTCAATAGTAAATAAACATTAAAACATAATTTAAAAAATACAGAACGTTTTATTTTAATAATGGATATCCATGAGCCTAAAATGTTTAGAAAACACACCCACTGAGAAAATATCTTCCGTGGTTTAATATCTGCTATTGGCTTTCAATAGAAGACTCTCTAATGACTGATTTTTATTTTTATTTTTATTTTTTTTTTACTTGCGGTTCTTTCAAGTGAGCTGGTAGCCTTGAGATGTTACGGACTAACAGTCTTTGGAACTTGAATAAGGTCACTTCCAATAGCACAGCTCCCTGACCCTTGAGTGTTTCTGTTGTCACTCATATCAATTTGAATTCTTTCCTGGGGCCACTGACTGAAGATCTAGCCTTTGCCATTATCTAAAGACCCGATAACCTGGATGCTACCTAGGGTCTGTAGCCCCTGCTAGTCTGAAACAACCATTCAGTGCCATTGAACCCAAATCACAGAAAATACAGAAAACCAATATTCAGATAATTGGTGCTTTAAAAAAAAAAAAAAAGCATGCTGTCGGGGCACCTGGTTGGCTCAGTTGGTTGAGATTTCGACTTCGGCTCAGGTCATGATCTCACAGCTCGTGAGTTTGAGCCCTACATCAGGCTCTGTGCTGACAGCTCAGAGCCTGCAGCCTGCTTCAGATTCTGTGCCTCCCTCTCTCTCTGCCCCAACCCACTCACATTCTGTCTCTGTCTCTCTCAAAAATAAATAAACATCAAAAAAATTAAATAAAAAAATCATGCTGAAAGCTTATAGAGTATGGTGGTATAGAATTGGAGATGGACAGCCAGGTTATGAATCCAAGTTTCGTAGTTTCATCACTGTGTAATTTAGATTCTTTGTGCTTCAGTTTCCTTATATGTTAATTGATAATTATAAGGATATCTAAACCATCAAACTGTTGTTACATTTAAATGTATTAATGTTAATAAAGCACTTGTAACCATTTCTAGCACATGGCAGAAGCTATATTAGTCTTAAATCTTAAATGAGGATCATGTGGCCATCTGTCAGATGACCTGACTAAAGTATGGTTGACATTAGAGTCATGGCTAGAAGATTTCATACCTTAGAATGTGTGCATTTTAGTGCGGCTGAAGAGAGGAATGCCAAGCTCTGGGTATTTATGATAGAACACAAGACCATTAATTAATGTTGTACAGGAATTGGCATTCCACACTGGTGATCACCCTGTAAGTGTTGGATATAAGCCAGTTTCTATTAAAAAGTTGGAGAAGGCAGTGAATTGACATTTAAGGTTTTATTACATGTTATATTACAGGATATCTGAATGCATCAGGAGACTCAACATGAGTACTCTTTCTAAACCTGATCTAAACCATTTTCCATAGGGTTAAAGCAACATCATAAAAAATGAAAAACAAAAACCCACAGTTTATGAAGTTCATATTTGAAGAAGGGAGGTGAGCTGATTTGGAGGATAGATTATAATTCTAAATGTTTTCCTTTTACTTCATAAAATTATCCTATTTGAATCAAATATTACAAGGAGTTAGAACAGTGTTTGTCAAACAAGGTCAGAACCAACTTCATTAGTATCACCTGAGGATGTTCAAAAATTCAGATACCTGAGCTTCACCAAAGATCTACTAAACATTTGTAGGGAGGCCCGATATTTGTAACTTTTACCCCTTTTCAACCACTTCTTACAAGCACCTTTCTTCCCCACCACTGCAAGTAACTCTTGTTGCAAAATGAAATTGTGAACCACTGTATTAGTAACTCTTTCCAGAGGCTAGATGAGACCAAACTCTCCATGACAATCCTGCCATAGTTATGTCTGAAGTGTAAAATATGCTTGCTGCCCATAGGCCAGGCTTTGCATACTAAACACCACTGTAAATCACGAACGTAATAATTTATTTCAATAAAGAATTTTGGTATTCATAATGTAATCACACTGAACAAAAACAAAATGTATAAAGCAAAATGTTGTAAAATTTATAACATATGATATGGACTAAATACATATATATCTGTATTCTATACAAACTCTATATAAATTGCAATTCAAGCAAATTAATTCAAGAGATAGATATATCATTTTTTCTCCTCTTTATATAATAAACAAATTAAGTTTCCATTTCCATTCAGTAAACTAAGTGTCTAGCATTCTTCAGCCCTAAAATCAGAGACACTGGGAAGAACTTCCTGGGGTGATGTCTTTCGATTCCCTGATTCTGTTTTCTAACCATTTTGGGGGCAAGGAGATCTCATGAACCCCTTGGAGGGGCTAAAAAATAAAGATTATCTACCTGTAAAAACAAATATTGACACATTTTTTTCTAAAAATTCAGGGACCCTGGTTAAAAATGCTGCTGTATAGATAACTGCAAAGAGAATGCATAATATTTCTTTTATAATTCCTACTAAAAGGAACTAAAAGAACAAAAGGACAGTCCACGAATTATCTTAATTCTGTGAATAATTTTTTTTTAAGTCCAAACATGCAGAACTGGGTTGGCATGTGATTTCCCCAAAAAGCATTTTTTGGTCATTGTAGTTTTATCAATGGTACTCAAAAACAATCTACAGTTTTAGGAACAGATGATATGGGAAAAAATTTCAATTTAAGATGACATATCATATGTTTATTGAGATATAATTCATATACTGTACGATTTACCCATTTAAAGTTTACAACTCAATGTTTTTAGCATATTTTTACATATCTGCGACTATCACCATAATTGTCTTTAAAACATTTTCATCAACAAAAAAGAAACCTCTGTACCTTTTAGCTATCACCCTCTACTCCTCATCCCTCCCTTTCCCCTAAGCAATCACTAATCTATAGATTTTTTTTTTTATTCTGGACTTCCATAAAAATTGAATCACACAATATGTGCTCTTGTGTGACTGGCTTCTTTCACTTAGCATAATGCTTTCAAAATTCAGCCATGTTGAAGCATGTGTCAGTACTTCATTTCTTTTTAAGGCCAAATGATACTTCATTATATTAATATATCACATTTTGTTTATCTATTTCTCATGTGATAGACATTTGGGTTGTTTCTACCCTTTTCCAATAATGAATAGTGCTGCTGAAAAAATTCACATAGAAGTTTTTGTGTGGACATACACTTTTATTTATTTTAGGTATATACTTAGGAGAAGAATTGTTGGATTATATGGTCATACTATGCTTAATCATTCGAGGAACTGCCAGCCTTTTCCAAGATGGCTACATTCGCACTAGCAGTGTATGATGGTTTTATTTTCTCCACATCCCTGTCAACTTTTACTATCATACGACTTTTTGATTCTAATCATTCTAGTAAGTGTAAAGTGGAATCTCATTGTGATTTTGATTTGCATTTCCTTTATAACTAATGATGTTGAAAGTCTTTTCGTGTGCTTATTGGCAATTTTGTATTTCTTCCTTGGAGAAATGTTTATTCATATCCTTTCCTCTTTGTAAATTGTGATGTCCTTTTTTTATCAATGAGTGTAAGATTTATTTATATATTTTACATACAAATCCCTTATCAGATAAGTGATTTGCAAATATTTTAGGCCATTGTGTGGGTTGTATTTTCACTTTCTTTATGGTGTCCTTTAAAATACAAAAGGCTTTAATTTTGATAAAGTCCAATGGATTTTTTGTTTGTTTCTCATGCTTTTGATGTCATAGATAAGAATACTTTGCCAAATCAAAGGTCATGAAAATATATTTTTCTAAGACTTTATGGCTTTAGCTTTTAAATTTAGGTTTTGATCTATTTTGAATTAGTTTTTATGTAGTCTGAGATGGGGAGAAATTAATTCTTTTCTAAATAGCTATTATTACCACAGCACCATTTGTTGAAAATATGATTCTTTCCCTATTGAATGGTCTTGGAACCACTGTAGAAGATCAGTTGACCATAGCTCTATAGGTTTGCTTCTGGACTCTTGGTTTTATTCTATTGATCTGTATGTCTGTCCTTGTGTCAGCATCACACTGTCATGATTACAGCTGCTTTGTAGTCATTTTGAAATCAAGAAGTATAAATACTCCTACTTTGTTCTTTTTCAAGATTGTTTTAGGGATGCCTGGGTGTCTCAGTCGGTTGAAGGTCCAACTTTTGATTTTGGCTCAGGTTATAATCTCTTGGTTCATAGGATCAAGCCCCACATTGGGTTGTGTGTTAACAACACATAACCTGCTTGGGATTCTCTCTCTCCCTCTATTTCTGGCCTTCCACTTCTCTCTTTCTCTCAAAATAAATAAATGAACATTTTTTAAAACATTGTTTTAACTATTCTTATTCCATTGGAATTCCATTTAAATTTTAGAATTAGCTTGTCATTTTTTTTTTAATTTATGCACGCACACACACACACACACACACACACACACACACACATTAGAGACAGAGAGCTAGGGGGTGGGGAGACAGATGGAGAAAGAGAGAGAATCCCAAGAAGGCACCATGCTATGGGGCTCAGTCCCATGACCGTGGAATCATGACCTGAACCAAAGTCAAGTCAGATGCTCAACCGACTGAGTTGCCCATGTGCCCCTGTTGTGAGATTTTTTTTTTAAATCATGAAAGGCATTGGAATTTGTCAAGTACTTTTTCATACTTATTGAGATGAGCATGTGATGTTTTGTTGTTTTATTCTCTGTGAATGATATATTTCATTAATTAATTTTCAGATGTTAAACCAAACTTAAGATCCTGGCATAAATTCCACCTAGTAATTGTGTATATTTATTTTATATATTTTTTAGATTTTGTTTGCTAGTATTTTGTTTGCTAAAAGATTTTTGTGTTCATATCCATAAAATATACTAGTCTTTAGGGTTTGTTGGTTGTTTTCCACCTTTGTGATTTCTTTGTCTGAATGGGACATCAGGGTAATGCTGTTTTCATAAAGTGAGTTGGGCAGTTCCCTCCTTTACTATATTTTGGAAGATTTCATGAAGAATTACTATTAATTTTCTGTTAAACATTTGGTGGAACTCCGCAGTAAAGTCATCTGGGAATGGAATTTTCTTTGTTGATAGTCTATAGATGACTAAATTTCTTCACTGGTTAAAGGTCTATTCATAATGTCTATTTCTTCATGATTTAGTTTTGGTAGTTTGTATCTTTCTAGAAATTTATCCTTTTATCTAAGTTATCTAATTCACTGGTGTACAATTGTTCATATTTTTAAAATAATTTTATATGTATAATTTCAGTTCTGATGTCCTCTCTTTCTGATTCTAGTAATGTGAGACTTCTCTTTTCTTCCCTTGGTCAATCTAATCAAACATTTGTCAATTTTGTTGCTCTTTCCAAAGAACTAAATTTTGGTTTAATTGATTCTACTGTTTTTCTAAACTCCATTTTATGAGTCTCTGATGTAATTTCTTCTTTATTTCCTTACTTCTGGCTTTGGATTTAGTTTTTTTTTTTTTCCAGTGTCTTAAAATGGAAGGCTAGGTCGTCTATTTGAAATCTTGTTTCTTTCTTACTAGAGGCATTTAAAACTACAAATTTCCCTCTAAGCAATGTGTTAGCTGCATTTCACAACCTTAGTATGTTGGGATTTCATTTTTATTCATCTAAAACTATTTTCTTGTTACCCTTCTGTTTTCTTCTTTGACTCACTGAGTATTTAAAGTGCTTTCTTTTGTTTCCACATATATGTGAGATTCACAAAGTTTTCATACTATATTTATCTCTAATTTCATTCCATTATACTAGGAAAACACACTTTGTGTTATTTCTATCCCTTTAAATGTATTGAAATTTGGCTTATTGCCTAGCATCTGATCTATACTGGGGGTTGTTTCATTTGTTTTTGAGAAGAATACATACAGTTGACCTTTGAACAACACAGGATTTAGAGGTGCCAACCCCTGTGCAGTTAAGAACCCACATGCAACTTTTGACTCATCTAAAACCTAGCTACTTATAGCCTACTGTTGACTGGAAGCTTTGCTGATAACAAAGAGTAAATTAGCACATATTTCACATATGTATTACATGCTGTACTCTTATAACATAATCTGGAAAAAATATTATTAAGAAAATCATAAGAAAGAAAATATTCTTATAGTATTGTGCTGTATTTATCTATACTGTAAGTTTACATCATCTGTTTACAAGATGAATTGTCTGTCAGTACCTATATCAATACTGTCTTATATAATACAAAATGCTGTGAATCTCATATGTATTACTAACACTAGAAATTAACTTTTACTATAGAAATTATTTTTAAAACTAACATGTGTAACACCTGGGTGGCTCAGTCAGTTGTGTCTGACTTCAGCTCAGGTCATGATCTCACTGTTTATGGGTTTTAGCCCCATATGGGGCTCTGTGCTGACAGCTCAGAGCTTGGAGCCTGCTGTGAATTCTGTGCCTCCCTCTCCCTCTGCCCCTCCTTGCCTTCTCTCTCCATCTCTCTCTCAAAAATAAATAAACATTAAAAAATATATAAAAAAATAATTAAATAAATACATAAGTAATATGAGAAAGAAATTTATATTTATTCACAGATATAGCGATTCATGCATTGACAATGAAGGAGCAGCAATATGATTGCTTTATGTTAGCTTAATGTAATCAGTACAATTGCTTCATGGTAGCCTAACCTATACACTAATGAATGGATTGTTAAATTGTTAAAATATTTTCATGGCATACAGTATTACAGTTATGTTCATAATAAAGTATTGAAAGTATTGTTACATTATTAAAAAAAGTTACCTGTAATAAACAGTTAACTGTAATAACAGTTACCTGTAATAGTTATAATATTTTTATGGCATACAGTATTACAGTTATGTTCATAATAAAGTATTGAAAGCATTGTTATGTTATTTAAAAAAACAGTTACCTGTAATAATAGGCTGATATGTTTTTTCTCCAGTTAGCAGAGAGAGAGAGAGAAGTGTTGGTTGGGTGACCAACTTCAGCTCATGTCATGGTCTCACAATTCATGGGTTTGAGCCTTACATCGGGCTCTGTGCTTACAGCTCAGAGCCTGGAGCCCACTTCAGATTCTGTGTCTCCCTCTCGCTTTGTCCCTTCCTGCTTGCATTCTATCTCTCTAAAAAATAAACATTTAACAAAAACTATTTTTAAAAATATCCCAACAAACGAGAATCCAGGGCCAGATGGCTTTCCAGGAAAATTCTACCAAACATGTAAAGAAGAGGTAACACCTATTCTCTTGAAACTGTACACAAAGAAATACAATGCATCCGAATCAGTAAGGAGGAAATCACACTTCCACTCTTCACAGATGACATGATACTCTATGTGAAAAACCCAAATGACTCCACGAAAAAACTGCTAGAAGTGTTCTATGAATTCTGCAAAGTCACAGGATATAAAATCAATGCACAGAAATCGGTTGCATTTCTATACACCAAATAATGAAGCATCAGAAAGAGAAATCAAGGGATCAATCCCATTTACAATTGCACCAAAAACCACAAAATACCTAGGAATAAACCTAACCAAAGAGGTGAAAAATCTATAAACTGAAAACTATGGAAAACTTACAAAAAAATTGAAGACACAAAGAAATGGAAAAACATTCCATACTCATGGATCAGAAGAACAAATATTGTTAAATGCCGATACTACCCAAAGCAACCTACATATTCAAGGCAATCTCTATCAAAATAACACCAGCATTCTTCACAGAGCTAGAACAAACAGTACTAAAATTTCTATGGAACCAGAAAAAAATAACCCAAATAGCTAAAGCAATCCAAAAAAAAAAAAAAAAAAAAGTTGGCATCACGATTCTGTACTTCAAGTTGAATTACAAAGCTGTAATCATCAAGACAGTATATTACTGACACAAAAGACACTCAGATCAATGGAACAGAATAGAGAATGCAGAAATGGATCCACAAATGTATGGCTAACTAATCCTTGACAAGCAGGAAAAACCATCCAATGAATAAAAGACAGTCTCTTCAGCAAATGGTGCTGGGAAAATTGGACAGTGACATCAGAAGAATGAACCTGGACCATTTTCTTACACCATACACAAAGATAAACTCAAAATTGATGAAAGACCTAAATGTAAGGCAGGAAGCCATCAAAATCCTAGAGGAGAAAACTGGCAAAAACCTCTTTGACCTTGGCCACAGCAATTTCTTACTTGACATGTCTCCAGAAGTGAGGGAAACAAAAGCAAAAATGAACTATTGAGACCTCAACCAGATAAAATCTTCTGCACAGTGAAGGAAACAATCAGCTAAAATAAAAAGCAACTGACAGAATGGAAGAAGATATTTGCAAATGACATATCAGATAAAGGGTTAGTATCCAAAATCTATAAAGAACTTATCAAACTCAACATACAGAAAAACAAATAATCCAGTGAATAAATGGGCAAAAGTCATGAATAGACACTTTTCCAAAGAAGATGTCCAGATGGATAACAGACACATGAAAAAATGCTCAACATCACCCATCATCAGGGAAATGCAATTAAAAACCACAATGAGATACCACAATGAGATGCCTGTCAGAATGGCTAAAATTAACAACTCAGGCAACAACAGATATTGGTGAGGATGCAAGGGAAGAGGCACTTTTTTGCACTGCTGGTGGGAATGCAAATTGGTGCAGCCACTCTGGAAAACAGTATGGAGGTTCCTCAAAAAATTAAAAATAGAACTACCCTATAACCCAGCAATTACACGACTAAATATTTATACAAAGGATACAGGAGTGATGATTCAAAGGGGCACGTGCACCCCATTGTTTATAGCAGCGCTATCCATAATAATATTTTCCATAATAAAATATGGAAAGAGCCTAATTGTCCATCAACTGATGAATGGATAAAGAAGATGTGAGATATAGATATAGATACAGATATAGATATAGATACAGATACAGATATAGATATAGATATAGATATAGATAATGGAATTTTACTTGGCAATCAAAAAGAATGAAATCTTGTCATTGCAACAACATGGATGGAACTAGAAGGTATTATGCTAAGCGAAATAAGTCAGTCAGAGAAAGACAAAAATGGCATTACTTCATTCATATGTGTAATTTAACATACAAAACAGATGAACATAAGGTAAGGGAAGCAAAAATAAAATAAAAACATAGAGGAAGACAAACCATAAGGGACTCTTAAATACAAAGAACAAATTGAGGGTTCCTGGAGCAGTGTGGGTGGGGGAATGGGCTAAATAGGCAAAGGGCATTAAGGAGGACATTGTTGGGATGAGCATTGGATGTTATGTGTAATAAGTAAATAAGAATCACTAAATTCTGTTCCATAAATCATTATTACATTATAAGTTAACTAACTTGGATATAAACCTAATAATAATAATAATAATAATAATAATAATATTAATAATAACAGCAATAAAATAATAATAATAAAATAAGTAAAAACCTTTTAAGGCACATATCCTTTCTCTTCAATGATTTTCTTAAATGTATCTGAACTCATCTGCTATCTCCTGATTGACAGAAGTTTCTTCTTCTGTTATCCTGACATTTTTTAAGCCAAATCCCCTTCTAAAATTATCAAACCATTCTTTGTTGGCATTAATACTTCAGCTTTAGATCTTCACCTTCCTTTTGCTTTGCTCTCATGTAATTACTTTGCTTTTACTGTAATTATATTATCATCTACAGGTATGCCTTTTTAATAACATTCTTGCACCCATATAATAGCTGCATTTTCAATACAAGATAAAAAGGTATTTAGCAAAAGTACAAGGTTTTTCACCTTGTGGCATAATGTCAGCAATGGCTTCATGAGTTTCATTTTCTTTTTTCACAATGACCTTTAAGCTAGGTTCATTTGCCTTTAAATATCTGCTATATATCAAGTAATTCAACTTTTTCTTGTAATGTCATGACCTTTCCCTACCTCTTGGGAGCAATGACGGCATCACTACTGGCATTTTGTATGAGCCCCATAATGTTATTCAACATTTACAGTATTTCACTAAACATGATGAAAAATACACATGAACCACAAGGGATCACTTCTTAGTATGATACACAATTTACTAGAGATACAAACTGCTCATGCAGAAATGATTACCTTGCATAGAATTTCAAGCAGATGCACAATGATGAGCTCAATGCAATAGCCACAGGAAATGGTATGAAATTATTACAGTAGTATAGTATGTACTAAGTTAATTTTATGAAGTTATGATTTAATAGCGAATTTTTACATTTCTCTTAACTACATATGACTCTATATATGGTCTATCTTTGTGTACATAAGTTTGTTTTTAAGGTTTATCTATTTATTTTGAGAGAGTGAGAAGCATGAGCAGAGGAGGGGCAGAAAGAGGAAGAGAGAGAGAATCTCATGCAGGCTCCACACTGCCAGCATGGAGCCTGACATGGGGCTCATTCTCAGAAACTGTGAGTTCATGACCTCAGCCAAAATCAAGTCAGACACTTAACTGACTGTGCCACCAAGGAGCCCCTATACGCATAAGTTTTGATGAATTTTAACTTTTTTTAAAAAAATTAATATTTATTCATTTTTTTGAAAGACAGAGAGAGACAGAGCAGGAGCAGGGGTGGGGCAGAGAGAGAGGGAGACATAGGATCCAAAACAGGTTCCAGACTCTGAGCTGTCAGCACAGAGCCTGACACAGGACTAGAACTCACAGACTGAGAGATCATGACCTAAGCTGAAGTCAGATGCTTAACCAACTGAGCCACCCAGGTGTCCCAGAATTCTAACTTTTTATTACAGATTTGTGCATATTTCATGGTAGTAGATGATAAAATAGATTAGTCCCTATGTACATTTTATAAATTCATGCCATACCTAACTTTTTCTTATTTTTCTGAATATTTCTAGGTTACATGATTAATCTTCAAGTTATTTGAAATTGTCACAATCTCAAAACATTTTTCCAGTATATTTACTGAAAAAAAAAAAAAAAAAAAACTTCATATAAATGGACCCAGGCAGTTCGAACTCAAAAGTAAACTGTATTCGGTTTTAGTGGAGATTCAATATTCCATAGATTTATGCTACATCTACTTGGCTTATAGTGTTGGTTAGGTATTCTATTTCTTGTTGATAGTCTCCCTAGTAGCTCTATGCAATCACTGGTAATGAGTTATTTAAGTCTTTAACTTTTATTATTAAATTGTCTATTTTACTCTTAATTTCTGTTGTCATAGATTTTATATATAAATTTCTGTCTTGGACAGCAAGAGAGTGAATGCAGGATTAAAAGCTAGAGATGGCTAATGTCTGGGAAAAGACAAAAGCCCCAAATAAGGGTTCTTGCTCTGTATTTATTAAGATCAGAAGGCTCACAAACATGATGGATGTGCATAAAGAGACAATGAATCAGTGAACATTAACTCATGGGCATGAGGGAAAGAGGGTTTTGAAGATATAAGGTGTTAGGGGTTTGGGTCAATATAAACCAAAATCCTGACTCTGGGCAGATGGCCAGATAGTTGTTAATGTCAGACAGGAGGTGCTGTGTCTGTTTATCTTAGCTAGCTTAAGGGATAAGACATATAGAGCAAGTAACCTCAGGGATAACAAGGCACTTTTCTTTTGTTAATCAGTTCTGCTCTGGGCAGCTTCACCCCCTGGGAAATGGTCTATAGCCCTATTTACCTGTTTGCCTCATTTGGTCCTTCCCTCCTGTGAAAGCAGCTTTCTGCTGTAGTACTAAATTGGGGGACATTTTTCCCTGAATGCCTAATCTCGTTTACCTCATATACCTTTTTATTGGGAGACTTTGCCCCCTCTTGATTCTGTGGGTCTTTGCCCCCCCTACTCTATTCTGGGGGCCTAATCTTGTTTACCCAAGCTTGGGTTTGAGCATCTTATGGCTTGTAATTCTTTATGCCTTGCTAACCCATCAGTGCAGACTCAGGGAATTCCTAAGCTTATCCCCCACATTCTGACAGTTTTCGATTTATGTATTTGGGTGCTTCTTTAATAGGTACATATGTATTTATAGTCTTTATGCCTTCCTAATGGTTGATTCCTTTACCATTGTGAAATGTCCCTCTTTTTTTTCTTTTAGTCTATTTTATCTGATATTTATATAGATATTCTAACTCTTTTCTGATAGTTGTTTGTATGATACACGTTTTCCATCCTTTATTTTCAACTTACTCATATCTTTATGACTTCTCTATACATCACAATTTGATTATTTTTTCCAGTTTGACTATATCTGCCATCGGATTGGATTACTTAATCCATTTACATTTAACGTTATTGATATACAGTTTATCCTTCAACAACACCAGGTTAGGGGTACTGACTTCCTGTGCAGCAAAAACTCCATGTATTATGGTTGACTTTCCCAAAACTAATAGCCTACTGTTGACTGATAACCTTACTGATAATATAAACTGTCAATTAATACATGTTTTGTATATTTATTACACAATGTATTCTAACAATAATGTAACCTGGAGAAAATAAGATATAATTTAAAAAAAAACATAAGAAAGAGAAAATACAATTATAGTACTGTACTGTATTTACCAAAAGTAATCCATGTATAAGTGGACTAATGAAATTTAAACCCATGTTCTTCAAGAATTAGCTATATTTGGATTTTTATCTGCAATTTTACTTTTTGTTTAACATATTAACATGACATTTTAATGTAACTTTTTTCTTTTTTTATTTTTTTAAAACATTTATTCATTTTGGAGAGTGAGAGAGACAGAGCATGAGCAGGGGAGGGGCAGAGAGAGAGGGAGACACAGAATCTGAAGCAGGCTCCAGGCTCTGAGCTGTCAGGACAGGGCCTGACACGGGGCTCCAACTCACGGACTGTGAGATCATGACCTGAGCCAAAGTCGGACACTCAACCGACTGAGCCACCCAGGCGCCCCTGTAACAAATTTTTTCTAAACTAATACAGATTTTGGGAGAAAATACTATAATGAACTACCAGTAGAATTTTAAATTGTATGTTTTACAAAATTTTGGAAAATAAATTGGCATTATATGCCAATTTCCTCACAAATTTTCATACTATTTGATATCACTATCCCATTTCCAGGAATATATCTTTAAATTTTTTTAATGTTTATGTGTTTTTGAGACAGAGAGAGACAGAGCATGAATAGGGGAGGGTCAGAGAGAGGGAGACAGAGAATCTGAAACTGGCTCCAGGCTCTGAGCTGTCAGCAAGGAGCCTGATGCGGGACTCAAACTCAGGACCGTGAGAGGAGGACCTGAGCCGAAGTTGGCCGCTTAACCGATTGAACCACCCAGGTGTCCCTTTCCAGGAAAGAGAGAGAGAAGGAAATATACCACTAGAATTTTAACAGCTATATTCAGGTCATTTTTATTCCTTCCTTTATATGTATTATATGTTTTTACTTTTCTGTAATTAGCATGTCATCACTTAATGATTAGATTAAATGTTTTGGATCACTAAAAATTTATGATAATAGCTTATTTGTATGAAATTCTAATTTCATATACTATGCTAACAGTGACTTACAGGTTATTAGTTATTTCATTACATATGCATCAAAGTAACTATAATGTGTAAAGTATTATGCTTGGAACTGAAGAAAATACAAAGATAAAGACATTTAATTCCTAAAAGGATTAACATTTATTAGAGGGTAGTCATTTATAATAATTTTAATGCAAAGAAGATATTTTTATATTCGTGTGTTGTAGTGTTTTGGGGCAGAGATCACAGCTGGGTTCTGATATGTAAGCATGATCCCAATATTAACCTATACAACATTATTTCAGCCCCATGATTTGAATACCTTTCTTAACAATGTGGTAACTATCTTCCTAACCCAACCACTGACCCTTAGGGCAGGGAAGGTCATTTTGAAGAACACAGAAAATCTGGGCACTAGTCACTACCCTGTCAAGTGTAAGTTTTCTGCCCTTAAGTAATCAATTGAATTTTTTTAAAAAGCTGTAAAAAGCTAAAAGCATAATACAATAGAAGAGAAAATGATCATTTAAAAATATACCTAGATGGTGGGGCACAGGATTTGAGAGGGTTTAATCTTAAAAAGCACTGGATGCTAAATTTGGAAATAATCACTTCCCTGTTTAGAACATGTTGGTTAAAAAACAAACAATACAACTAAAGGTGTCTAGGTGGCTCAGTCAGTTGAGCATCCAACTCTTGATTTCAGCTCAGGTCATGATTTCAGGGTTTGTGAGTTTGAGCTCTGGATCAGGCTCTTTGCTGATAACACAGAGCCTGCTTGAGATTCCCTCTTTCCCTCTCTCTCTGCCCCTCTCCCATTTGTGTGCACACCCACTCTCTCTCTCTCAAAATATATGAATAAACTTAAAAATAAAAACACAGAATAACTATTCTCTTCTAGAGGGGGGTTCGGGAAGATGGCGGCGTAGGAGGACGCGGGGCTCACAGCGCGTCCTGCTGATCACTTAGATTCCACCTACACCTGCCTAAAGAACCCAGAAAACCGCCAGAGGATTAGCAGAAGGGAGTCTCCGGAGTCAAGCGCAGACCAGAGGCCCACGGAAGAGGGTAGGAAGGGCGGCGAGGCGGTGCGCGCTCCACGGACTGGCGGGAGGGAGCCGGGGCGGAGGGGCAGCTCGCCGGCCAAGCAGAGCCCCCGAGTCTGGCTGGCAAAAGCGGAGGGGCCGGACAGACTGTGTTCCGACAGCAAGCGCGACTTAGCGTCTGGGAGGTCAGAAGTTAACAGCTCTGCTCGGAAAGCGGGAAGGCTGGAGGACAAAGGGAGGGAGAGCTGCTGAGCCCCCGGACGGCAGAGCTCAGCCTGGCGGGGAACAAAGGCGCCAGCGCCATCTCCCCCGCCCATCCCCCAGCCAAAATCCCAAAGGGAACCAGTTCCTGCCAGGGAACTTGCTCGCTCTGCGCTGCCCTAACTTTGGTTCAGTTACCAGATACAAACCAAAAACTGAATTGATTGTCCTTTGATAAAAGCCTCTCTAGATTTTGTGTTATAGAAGACGGCAAAAGGAACTTGATGTGTTTTTCCCCAATAAGCAATAAATGATTAGCAAGTTAAATAGCCTAGTTATGGTTGCATTTATTTCTAATCTGCAAAAAAGAAAACTGTCTAGAGTTTGAGTGTTTTTTAGTTTCCCTTAAAGTTTGCCACTGACAACTAAACTAAACTAAAGTTTGTCTCTGACAATTTTTTTAATATGTACTCAATCAATGTTTTATTAATTAGGAGGCAGCTAATTATATGCATGTTATAAAGAAATCCATATGAAGAACTAGAAGACTCAGGTCATCATTCCTATTTTTGTCACTAATAAGTTGTGGCATTGATCAAGTCACTTTACCCATATGGGACTTGGCTTCCTCACCTGTAAAATGAGAGCATGAAATAGATGTTCTCTGAGTTTCTTTTCAGTTCTGAAATTTGACTTGGGTCGTACCAAGAGACGTCAAAGAAGCTTTCCAGTGGAACCTACTATATAATCCAGCAATACAGTAGCTTTTGGGAGAATCATCATTAAAGCTCTGAGGTGCTTGGTAGCACTGGTCTAGACCAGTCCTTCTCAAACTTAAATATGCAAACAATACTTGGGAGATATTAATAAAATGGATATCCTGAATCAGTGGGTCTTGTGTGAGACTTCAGATTCTGCATTTCTAGTGACTTCCAGGAGATACCAGTGCTGCTAGTTCTTGACTATCAGATGCCAGTCTTTGGCTCATTTATGTAGCCTTTGTCTTCCCCTGCTCCCATAAGCAGGGTGAAATTTGGGGACTCATCTGCAGCACCAGGCTCTCATTAGTCACTTGGCCAACAAGACCCAGAATACAGGGCACCTCAGAGGAAAACCCTGGGCATCTCTATGATTTCTGAGTTACAGTATTCCTGACATCCACACTGACAACATTGAGCTTCTGGGTTTATTATGACTTGGTAGTTTTCCCAGGAATCCTACATCTTCCTTTGGTATCCTGTAGGACTCAGCTTGTCTTGAATGTACAGCTTGCTTATTTGGGACCAGGAAATACAGTCTAGCTCTTATTAGAGCTATAAAGATCTTCATAAAAGAGTACCAGCTCCATATTTCTTGTTCCCAGACTGGCTGGACATATGCACTGAAAAGACTTATCTCTGAGAACTTTTACAGTTGTACCCAATGTTGTCTTTTCACCTCACACATGGAATCTTGATTTTCAGAGCATTATTTGATTCGACTGCTGGCACATAATCATACTTGTCTATTACTATCTTCTGTAGCCTCTGAATAACATACCTTGGGCTGTCCAGCTGCACTCAACACCATAGCCTTTGCAGCAGGTTGATTCCCTCCAAATTAGGTCTCATACACCAAAAAGAAGTCCCCGCTACTGATTTTTTCCTATTTGTTTCAATTTTTATTTAAATTATAGTTAGTGAATATATAATGTAACATTGGTTTCAGGAGTAGAATTTGGTTATTTATCACTTACATAAAACATCCAGTGTTCATCACATAAAGTGCTCTCCTTAATACCCATCACTCATTCATCCCATCCCCCACTCACCTCTGTTCCTTCAACCCGAAGTTTGCTTTCTATAGGTGAGTCACTTATGGTTTGTGTCTCTCACTTTATTTTTCCCTGTTCCTTTGTGTTCAACTGTTTTTTTCTTAAATTCCACATATGAGTGAAATAATATGCTATTTTTTATTCTCTGACTGACTTGTTTTGCTTGGTATAGTACACTCTAGCTCCATCCACATTGTTGTAAATGGTAAGTTTTCATTCTTTTTGATGGCTCAGTGATTTTCCATTATATATATCCAGACTGCCATCTGGATGCAGTCTTTGGAAAAGTGTCTATTTAGGTCTTCTGCTCATTTTTTAAACTGGCCTGTTTCTTATTTGGATGTTGAGTTTAATACGTTCTTTATACATATTGAACACTAACCGTTTATCATATATGTCATTTTAAATTATCTTCTCCCTATCCGTAGGTTACCTTTCAGTTTTGTTTTTTTTTTTATCGTTTCCATCACTGTGCAGAAGCTTTTTATCTTGATGAGCTCTCAATAGTTCATTTTTGCTTTTATTTCCCTTGCCTCCACACATGAGTCTATTAAGAAGTTTCTACAGCCAGGGGCGCCTGGGTGTCTCAGTCAGTTGAGCGTCCGACTTCAGCTCAGGTCATGATCTCACACTCCATTAGTTCAAGCCCCGTGTCAAGCTCTGTGATGAAAGCTCAGACCCTGGAGCCCGCTTCGGATTCTGTGTCTCCCCCTCTCTCTGCCCCTCCCCTGCTCATGCTCTGTTTCTCTCTGTCTCAAAAATAAATAACAAAAACGTTAAAAAAAAGAAGTTTCTACATCTAATTTCAAAGAGGATGCTGCCTGTGTTCTCTAGGATTTTGGTAGTTTTCTGTCTCACATTTAGGTATTTCATCCATTTTGAATTTATTTTTGCGTATGGTGTAAGAAAGTGGTCCAGTTTCATTTTTCTGCATGTTGCTATCCATATTTCCCAACACCATTTTTTGAAGAGACTTTCTTTTTTCCATTGGATATTCATTCCTGTTTTGTTGAAGATTAGCTGACTATATAGCTGTGGATCCATTTCTGTGACCTCTTCTATTCCATTGATCTCTGTCTGTTTTCTCACCAGTATCATCATATCTTGATGATTACAACTTTGCAATATAGCTTGAAGTCTGGAATTGAGATGCCTCCAGGTTTGCTTTACTTTTTCAAGATTGCTTTGCCTATTCTGGGTCTTTTCTGGTTCCACACAAATTTTAGGATTGTTTGTTCTAGTTCTATGAAAAATGCTGTTGGTATTTTGATAGGGATTGCATTAAATGTGTAGACTGCTCTGGGTAGTATTTGCATTTTAACAATATTTCTTCTGATCCATGAGCATGAAATGGTTTTCCATTTTGGCGTATCACCTTTAATTGCTTTCATAAGTCGTCTATAATTTTCTGAACACATATCTTTTACCTCTTTGTATAGGTTTATTCCTATGTATCTTTTGGGTTTTTTTGCAGTTATAAATGGGATCCATTCATTGATTTCTCTTTCCGCTGCGTAATTTTTGGAGTATAGAAATGAAACCGATTTTCATACATTGATTTTGTATACTGCAACTTTGATGAATATGTGTATCAATTTTACCAAATTTTGGGTTTTCTACATAGAGTATCATTCATCTGTGAATAGTGAAAGTTTGGCTTCTTCTTTGCCAATTTGAATGATTTTATTTATTTTTGTTGTCTGATTGCTGAAGTTAGGACTTCCAGTATTATGTTAAATAACAGTAGTGAGGGTGGACATCCCTATCTTCTCCCTGGCAGAGAATAAAACTCTCAGATTTTCTATGTTGAAGATTATATTGGCTGTGGGTCTTACATACATGGCCTTTATGATATTGAGGTATGTTCTCCATCCTTATTTTGTTTGGGTTTTTATGAAGAATGGATGTTGCATTTTTTTCAAATTCTTTCTCTAAATCTATTCAGAGGATCATATGGTCCTTATCTTTTCTTTATTACTGTAGTGTATCACATTGCTTGATTTGTGAGTATTGAACCAACTTTGCATCCCACTCGATCCTAGTGAATAATTATTTTAATATGCTGTTGGATTTTATTTCCTAGTATCTTGTTTAGACTTTTGGCATCCTAATTCATCAGGATATTGACTTTTAATTCTCCTTTTTAGTGATTCTTTCTCTAGTTTTGGAATTCGGGTGATTATGGGCTTGTAGAATGATTTTGGAAGTTTTCCTTCCATTTCTATATTTTGGAACAGTATGAAAGTGTAGGTATTAAATCTTCAAATGTTTGGTAGAATACCCTGGGAAGCCATCTGGCCATGGAATTTTGCTTATTGAAAGATTTTTCCCTACTGGTTCAATTTCTTTCCTGGTTATAGGTCTGTTCAAATTGTCTCTTTCTTCCTGTTTCTGTTTTGGTAGGTTGCATGTTTCTAGAAATTTATCCATTTCTTCCAGATTGCCCAATTTGTTGGCATATAATTTTTATCATAATGTTCTTATAATTGTTTCTGTTTCTGTGGTGTTGATTGTTAACTCTCCTCTTTCATTCATGATTTTATTTATTTGAGTCCTTTCCCTTTCATTTAACAACTCTGGCTAAGAATTCTCAATTTTATTAATCATTCAAGGAATCAGCTCCTACTTTCATTGATATGTTCTATTATTTTTCCCTACATAATTTATTTCTGTTCTATTCTTTATTATTTTCTTTCTCTGCTTAGGCTTTATTTGACATTCTTATTCTAGCTCCATGACGTGTAAGGTTAGGTTGTATATTTGAGAATTTTCATGCTTCTTAAGGTAGACCTGTATTGCTTTATACTTCCCTCTTAGGACTTCTTTTGCTGCATCCCCAAAGTATTGGATGGTCGTGCTTTCATTTTCATTTGCTTCTATGTATTGTTTTTCTCTCCTTTATTCACTGGACAACCCATTCATTCTTTAGTGGCATACTGTTTAACCTCCATGAATTTGAGGTCCTTCCTAATTTTTTCTTGTGGTTGACTTCAAGTTCCATAATGTTGTTGTCAGAAAATATGCATGCTTTGTTGTCAATATTTTTGTATTTGTTCAGGCCCGATTTGTGACCCACTATGTGATCTATTCTGAAGAATGTTTTGTGTGCCCTCAAACAGAATATGTATTCTGTTGCTTTAGGAAGAAATGTTCTGAATTTATCTGTTAAGTCCATCTGGTTTAGTGTGTCATTCAAAGTCATTGTTTCCTTGTATATTTCCTTCTTAAATGATCTGTCCATTGTTGTAAGTGGCATGTTAAAGTCCCCTAGTATTATTGTATTGTTATGGATGAGTTTCTTAATATTTGTTATTAATTGATTTATATAGTTGGGTGCTACCAAGTTGGGTTATATATATTTACATTTGTTAAGTATTTTTGGCCAGACCTTTTTTTATTATAATACAGTGCCCTTTCTCATCTCTTGCTGCAATCTTTAGTTTAAAATCAAGTTTTTCTGATATAAATAGAGGTACACTGGCTTTTGTTTTTTTTCCTACCTCCATTAGCCTGATAAATCGTTCTTCAACCACTCACTTTCAATCTTCATTCATATTTATATCTAAAATGAGTCTTTTGTGGGCAGCATATAGATGTGTCCTTTTTTTTGGTTTTTGTTTTGTTTTGTTTTGTTTTGTTTTGTTTTATCTTTTACCCATTCTGATACCCTATGTCTTTTGATTGGAGCATTTAGTCCATTTATATTCAGAGTGATTGTTGATAGATATGAATTTAATGCCATTGTATTACCTATAAAGTTGGTGTTTCTGAAGATTTTCTCTGTTGCTTTCTAGTCTTTGTCACTTTTGGTCTTACTTTCCCCTTCAAAATGTCCCCTTTAATATAACTTGCAGGGCTGGTATTGTGGTCATGAACATCATTAGTTTTCACTTGTCTGGGAAATTCTTTATCTGTCCTTCTATTCTGAATGGCAGTTTTGCTGGATAAATTGTTCTTGGCTGCATATTTTCCCATTCAGCATATTTAATATATCAAGCCACTCCCTCTGGCCTGCCAAGTCTCTGTGGAGAGATCTGCTGCTAACCTGATTTGTCTTCCCTTGTAAGTTAGGGATTTCTTTTCCCTTGCTGCTTTCAGGATTCTTTCTCTATCTCTGTATTTTGCAAATTTTACTATGCTATGTCTACTTGTTGGCCTGACTTTGTTGATTTTGATAAGAGTTGTCTGTGCCTCCTGTATTTGAACATCTGTTTTCTTCCCCAGATTAGGGAAGTTTTCAGCTATAGTTTGCTGAAATAAACCTTCTGTCCCCTTTTCACTCTTCTTCTTTTGGGTCTCCTATGATTCTAATGCTATTATTCTTTATGGAATCACTGTGTTCCCTATGTGTACATTCATGATGCAATATTTTTCTTTCTGGCTTCATTATTTTCCCTAATTTTATGTTGTATATATCTTATCTGTTCCCGTGCTTCTTCCATCCTTGTGACCATTGCATTCAGTCAGGTTTACATCTCAGTTATAGCATTTTTTTTATTTTCTCTTGATTTCATATCTGCGGTAACAGACCTCTTGTTGTCTTCTATGCTTTTCTCAAGCCCAGCTAGTATCCTTATGATTATTGTTTTCAATTCTGGTTCAGGCATATTACTTATATATGTTTTTATTAGATTCCTAGGTGTGAAGTCTTCTTGTTCTTTTTGGGGGGACAAGTTCATCCATCTTAGCTTTTTGTCTACATTTCTATCTTCTTTGTGTTAGGTAAGCCTGTTAGGTATTAACTCTTCCTTAAATGTCTGGTAGAAATCCCCTGGGAAGCCATCTGGCCCCGGAGTTTTGCTTGTTGGGAGAGTTTAGATTACTGATTCAATGTATTTGCTGGTTATGGGTATGCTCAAACTGTCTATTTTTTCCTGTTTCTGGTTTGATTTGTTGTATGTTGGGGATCTTATCCATTTCTTCCAGATTGACCAATTTGTTGGCTTATAATTTTTCATAATGTTCTCTTATAATTATTTGTGTTTCTGAGGTGTTAGCTGTGATCTCTCCACTTTCTTTTGTAATTTTATTTATTTGGGGCATTATTTTTTTCCTTTTGATATCTCTGGCCAGTAGTTGTCAAATTTATTATTTTTTTCAGATAATGAGCTCTTAGTTTTGTTGTTCTGTTCTACTGGTTTCTTGTTTGTTTTTTGTTTCTATATCATTTATTTCTGTTCTAATCTTTATTATTTCCCTTCTTCTGCTGGATGTAGGCTTTATTTCCTGTTTCGTTTCTAGCTCCATTATGTGTAATGTTA
Source organism: Panthera pardus (assembly GCF_024362965.1). Taxonomy (NCBI): domain Eukaryota; kingdom Metazoa; phylum Chordata; class Mammalia; order Carnivora; family Felidae; genus Panthera; species Panthera pardus. The sequence goes on along the minus strand of NW_026526843.1, from coordinate 51,537,440 downwards.
GGTTGTGTATTTGAGACTTTTCTTGCTTCTTTAAGTAGACCTGTATTGCCATATACTTTCCTCTTACAACTGCATTTGCTACATACCACATGTTTTAGACTGTCATGTTTTCATTTTCATTTGCTTCCATGTATTTTTTTGTAATTTCTTTCTAAATTTCCTGGTTAGCATTACTTAGTAAAATGTTTTTTAACCTCCATGTATTTGTGATATTTCCAAATAATTTCTTGTGGTTGACTTCAAATTTCATAACGTTTTGGTCTGAAAATATGCATGGTATGATGTCTATCTTTTTGTACTTGTTCAGGCCTCATTTGTGACCCAGTATTTAATATGTTCTGGAGAATGTTCCCTGTGCACTTGAAAAGAATGTGTTCTGCTACTTTAGGATGTAATGTTCTGAATATATCAGTTAAGTTCATCCAGTCCATTGTGTCATTCAAAGTCATTATTTCCTTGTTGATTTTCTGCTTTCATGAGGTGTCCATTTGTGTAAATGCAGGGGTAACACCTCCTGCTATTATTTTATTATTATGAATGATTATCTTTCTTTTTGTTAGTAATTTCTTTATATATTTGGGTGCTCTGAAGTTGGAGGAATATATATTTACAATGTAATGTCTTCATGATGGATAGACACCTTAATTTTGATATAATACCCTTCTTCATTTCATGTTACAGTCATTGTTTTAAAATCTAGTTTGTCTGAGGGGCTCCTGGGTGGCTCAGTTGTTTGAGTATCTGATTTCAGCTCAGGTCATGATCTTATGGTCCATGGGTTCAAGCCCTGTGTTAGGTTCTGTGCTGACAGCTCAGAGTCTGGAGTTTGCTTCAGATTCCATGTCTTCCTCTCATTCTGTCCCTTCCCAGCTCATTCTCTGTCTCTGTCTCTCAAAAAAAAAAACATTAAAAATTGTTTAAATCTAGTTTTTCTTATATGACTATTCTGGCTTTCTTTTGACATCCAGTAGCATGATAGATGGTTCTCCATCCCCTCACTTTCATTCTGATGATACCTTTAAGTCTAAAATGAGTATCTTATAGGCAGTATATATATATGGATCTTGTTTTCTTTTCATCTATACTGATACCATATGTGTTTATGGGTCTGTTCAAATTGTCTTTTTCTTTTCTTTTTTTTTTACGTTTTGATCCATTGTGTCTTTTTGGGATTTTATCCACTTCTTCCAGATTGCCCAATTTGTTGGCTTATAATTTTTCATAATGTTCTCTTATAATTGTTTGTATTTCTGAGATGTTAGCTGGCTATGGGAACAGATATTATTAAACTTTTTAAAACAATAGTGTTACACTATACCTCATCTGCCTCTATTTAAGAATAATACTTGGCTATTATTGATAGTGCTGCTATAAACATTGGGGTGCATGTGTCCCTTTGAAACTGCATACCTGTATCCCTTGGATAAGTACCTAGTAGTGCAATTGCTGGGTCATAGGGTAGTTCTATTTTTAATTTTTTGAGGAACCTCCATACTGTTTTCCAGAGTGGCTGCACCAGCTTGCATTCCCACCAACAATGCAAGAAATCCACTTTCTCCGCATCCTCGCCAACAATCAAAAAGAATGAAATTTTGCCATTTGCAACTACGTGGATGGAACTGGAGGGTATTATGCTAAGTGAAATTGGTCAGTCAGAGAAAGACAAATATCATATGACTTCACTTATATGAATACTTTAAGAGACAAAACAGAAGAACATAAGGGATGGGAAACAAATATAATATAAAAACAGGGAGGGGGACAAAACATAAGAGACTCATAAATATGGAGAACAAACAGAGGGTTACAGGAGGGGGGATGGGGAGATGGGCTAAATGGGTAAGGGGCATTAAGGAATCTACTCCTGAAATCATTGTTGCACTATATACTAACTAATTTGGATGTAAATTTAAAAAACAAATAAAATTAAAAATTAAAATAAATAATAGTTTAAAAAAAAGAATGATACTTGGTAATAAAAAAGCATAGGTAAAATTACAGACTTCTACTTCTCACTGATTTTCTCTCCATAGAGTTCAACTGAAGAAATCAAAGAGAGAAAACAGGCTACTATTTAATCAAATGACCCAAAATAAAATATTTTTTTTAATTCATAGTTCATGGTAACTGTGTCTCATTTATGCACATCTATAAAATAATGTTATAAAGGGATTTTACTTCTGGTGTGTCAGTTTTTCTGATATTGTAGAAAAAATTAAGATAATGATGTATACATAGCTAATTTTGAGACATGGATTTGAGAATAGAATGAGTTCATATTTGTTTTCAACTATCACAATTTCGGTGTTAAGGAAATTGTTACAAGAGTATCTTTTATTTTTCCTCTAAAGTGAGATCTGAATTGGAACATTCTAAGTTTTTGATGGTAAATTGATTCTGTCAATAAATGGATGCCAAAAAAACAAACTTATTCCAGTAGTTTCTATATTTTATGTTACTGTAGCATTCATTTATTCACTAAGAAAAATACTTAGTGAGTGTTTCCTACATCCCTGATATTATTCTAGACACTAAGAGATACAGAAGTGGAGAAGGAAAATTACATATACAAACTCATCTCACCAACTATGAAAGCAGTTCACTCAGTTTCCTTTTATTAAAAAAAATATGGCATTTCATTTAAATCAAGTAAAAGAATCTTTGTCCCTTAAAAGGAACAACAGTGTTTTATACATATTTTTTTTTTCTTCTTAGTAGAGGTAGGCTGGGATAAGGTAATGCATGCATGTATGTGAGTGTTATGTATATTTATATAGATGTGGTCTGAGCTACACCCAGATGATCAGCTTTTTTCATGTTCTAATGTGGGAATCAAGAATATGAGATATTGAACTGAAATTGCAGGGAGTCATCTTAGTCATTTATGGAATATAATTATAAGTATATTTTTCATTCTTCCATAAATCTCACATAGGACAAGGTATTGAAGTTATTTTAAAAAAAAATAACCAACCTACCACATTACATTTTAGGATAGATGATAGATAGAAAATTATACAAGCAGGCTGTATATTTCCAATTATCTATCTATAAGCTATCTATTTTTATTTCTATATATAACCTATCAAATAAGCTTTTACTAAATGTCCTTTATTAAAATGATGTATGCATGTAGGGTAGTCCCTCATTTATATCTATTTGAATAGGACAAACCATAAATATTTTGAGATCTTCATTGATTTCTTACCACATTTTATTAAACATATTCAAGGTCAAAATAGAAGAAAGTTAAATTGCACATATGAGTCTTAATAGTAAGTCATTTGAATTACTTAATCATGGGTAAAGGAAATACAAAGCTAGGCAATTATTCTCTGAATTGGTATATCTACATGATACAAAACTTGTTGTAAATTTATATATAGACAAAGCTGTCAAATATATTATTTTTTTTAAATTTCCCCCATTAAATCCAATTCAACTGTTCCATGTACATTTAAAGCCTAAGTATGTTCTTCTACTAACTTATAGATATTAACTTATTTCTACTATTTACATGTGTTAAAAATGATTAAAGACAACTTAGATGATACAAATAAACTTTATTTAAAACTTTATGAAGTAGACAGTCTTCTTTTGGATAACCACAAATGGGGCAGAAGACAGATAGGAAGCTTTTATACAATAAAAAATAATGAATAAGGAAGAGACAAAAAGAAAATATCTGATTGGCTGGGGCTACATAGTCAACCTGATTCGGGTAAGAAAGCCAAGAGTTGGCTTGGTGTTTGGGAATGTCTGACTGAATATAATACACTTTTGGTAAATCACAGCATTTAGAGGGACACACAAGTTATCAATATTTCAGTTTGCACCCCAGGTGGGAGTGGCTTTATTTTGGGCCTAGAAATTCATTTCAACAGCCTTCCTTTTGGGGTGCCTGGGTGGCTCAGTTGGTTAAGCGTCCAACTTCATCCCAGGTCATGATCTTATGGTTCATGGGTTTGAGCCCCATGTTGGGCTTTGTGCTGATGGCTTGGAGCCTAGAACGTGCTTCTGATTCTGTGCCTCCATCTCTCTCTGCCCCTCCTTACCTCACATTCTATTTCTCTAAAAAGTAAATAAACATTAAAAATATTTTAACAGCCCTCCTTTCGATCATCTTCTTGACCATTCAACAGGTTTAATAAAAAATATTGATCTTAGTGTGACTCTGTACCATTGTCTCTTTGGATCTCAGCGTAGTATTCACAAGACATGATCTCAGATGCCTATTCTTGGAGGTGGTTATGTTCTTTTATTTTCTTTTGTCATCACAGTCAGAGAGAGACCATCTGTTGGCTGGTCAGTAACTGCCCACATGCATTTAAAACTTTTGAGAGAAGGTAGTATATTAGGAAGACAGTAATAACTATTAGCAACAAAACAATGTTGATGGTATGGAAAACACTCCTGGATCGGGATCCTCAAGACCCAAGTCATCTAGTATCAAATAAACCAAGAAATAATACTAAAGTGGGATATTACTTCTTTAAGGCAGTTAGTCTGTTTATGTATTTCATGTAACGGTGTCTCCACTTCTGAGGAAGTCATTATCCAGAAATCTTGTTTTGGAAAAACTGAAGCGTTAGAAACTCACTAGGGAGATGTTTGTAATATGCAAAAAGAACTACAGGATCACAAGCACTCACCAAATTAAACCATCAGAGGGAAGTTTAGGTTATCATCATTTGTAATGGCATTAGAGGTGTGAGAAATAGCATTATCTTTTCAGGCCAGGGTGAGGTAAAAGGTAGAAAAAGAATCTTGAAGACTTTCATGCTACAAAAATTAGGAAAAGGATGGTCAAAGAGGGAATAAAGAATGAAAAGAAATGTTCTTTACCTAATATTTTTGGAAAAAGCAGCCTACCTCAATGTCAGCTACTTCTATCCATAGTCAAATTGATTTTGAGGCCTCCAGTATTTATATTGGGCCAGATGTCAGGTGGAGCCTTCTTCAGTTATGAAATATGTAATCAAGTTTTAACACCTTGTAATTTGGCAGCAGTGTCCATTGTCAAGAGTACTTTATAGGATCTTTTCTATTAATCTTACTTTTGCAAAAGCTTCAGTATAAAACAAGAATTGTATGTAAAAGGCAAAAGGCTTAAACATGCACATGGTTAAATAACTGATGAGAGTTAATTTGATAAAGAAATGTAGTTGTTTCTGTGGAATACAGTAATTTAGGATAATAATTCAGCAATGAGAGTATTGACAAATTTATTAAAATGTTATTTTCTGGAATACCTATATTAGTAACATATAAATACATATAAACCTAAGATGTTTTATCATTACTTCTTTAATGTTTATTTATTTTTGAGACAGTGACAGAGACAAACACATAACATGAGTGGGAGAGGGACTGAGAGAGAGGGAGACACAGAATCTGAAGCAGACTGTAGGCTCTGAGCTCTCAGCACAGAGCCCAATGTGGGGCTTGAACTCACAAGCCATGAGATCATGACCTGAGCCAAAGTCAGACACTCAACAGACTGAGCCACCCTGGTGCCCCTCATCATTACTTCTTATTTGAAAATCCTTCGTACATATTTTAACATACCAAATAAACCTAATTAGTTTAACAGCTCACTTTTACAATGCAAGAGACAAATCCTTTCAGATTTTCCAGGGACCTTCTGGAAATTTCAAAGTTGCTCAGAGGTTAAAAACAAAAAGACTGCATTTAGAATTTGATTTTTGTGATGTTTGTCAAAAAATATCAATTTAACCAAAGTGAAAAAGACTTTCAGGGCAAATACAGAAAATTACATTGTTGTGAACAAAACTTAGCTCTTCTTAATATGGAGAAGATGATTATCTTATGAAATCAGAATAACAACAATGTAAAAAACAGTAAATTATTTCTGTAAGGCACAAAATCTTTGCTCTCCAGGAAGATTAATTAAAAGGTAAATAAAAACCTTTGTTTACTATTTCTTATTAAGAGAAAAATGATAAACTAAAAAAAAATTGTGCCTTTTTAAAAAAAAATTTAATGTTTATTTATTTTTTAGAGAGACAGAGCATGAGCAGGGAGGGTCAGAGAGAGAGAGAGGGAGACACAGAATCTGAAGCAGGCTCCAGGCTCCAAGCTGTCAGCACAGAGCCCAATGCAGGGTTCAAACTCACAAACTGTGATATCATGACCTGAGAAAAAGTCAGATGCTCAACCGACTGAGACAACCAGGCACACCCCCCAAAATTTTGTCCTTTAAACAGAGAGAACCCAAATTCTAATTTTGCACCACTGTACTTTTTTTAAGCTCATTTTTCAAAAACTTAAATAAATTGATTCCAATATTAGCCAGCTTGACCATATATAAAAATTCCTTTCCAAGATTTAATTTCCATAAAACTATATATTTTTAATATCCATTAAGATTTTGTCCTATGTTTTTCTTCCTCTTTCTCATTTTGGAACAATTATTTCACTTTACCTACTTTTCATTTCCTTTCACCTTCATATCAAAGTAGTTTTAATTGTATATTAATTACAATTCTTAACCCTTAGAATCTTTAATTGTTAGTGAAACTGATGAAGGAACATGGGGCAAGCTAAGGGCAAAGTATAGGTTGACAGCAACACCAGCCCCAGGTGGGATACGTGTGATATTCCTGAGACACTCCTGGCTGTCCAAGAACAAGGGGAAAGAAAGAAAGCAAATGGTTGACTAATAGAGATCACAGTTATGCAGGACAGTAGTCTCCTTCAGTTATGGACAACAGTAAACTGCAATAAAAGGGCAATCTCACACATAGCCTAATCTCCAGAAACATATAGACTCCAATTCCTGGAGCCCTAATATCACTCTCATCAAGATATAAGGGGGTTTAAAGTAATTGCCATGGTGATGTGGTAAACAAAGGCATATGAAAAATGAAATTCCCTTACTGTCTACAGCTCACTGACAAGTTCTTGAAACAGGCAGAGTGACTTTTCTCTAGGAGCTCAGCTGCATCGATGATGACACTTTGTTAGGGGCAATAGGGAATCTTGGCTTAACATTGTTCTGATCCCTCAAGATCCTGTGAGTCTTAAACATATAAAATTTCCTTTGCAAACCTCCTTTATCTTTAATTCCCAAGTATATGTTGGCAATTATGCACCAAGCATAAAGCCCCTGATATACATCTGAAGGGTCTCATGACTGACGTTTTACTAAACAATAATAAATGATGTTTTCCTAATAACAGATAACTCCTCAAGTTTCTGGAAACCTTGTTTCTAAAATTCCTTAGAGACTTACACTGTCCCTAACCCCCTCCCAACCTGAAGGTATATAATCAGTAATTCTTCACAACCCCAGTGCAGCTCTCTCTGCCCATAGGCCCTGTTCCTGTGCTTCAATAAAATCACGTTTTTGCATGAAAGATGTTTTCAAGAATTATTTCTTAGCCATCATCTCCGAACCCTACCATCACCCCAAAGCCCATCAAAAACTAAGAAGTAAGCAATTGTGGACTGTTATACTAACATTCTGTAGATTAGAAAATTTATATATATGTTTTATACCTTCTAGTTTTCTATTATTCCTCATAATATTTTTTCAATATAGCATAAAACATATATTGCTGATATCTTTAGTTCCTTTATAAAAGGAAGCCAAGAGTAGATAAACCTGTGTTCAATAATTAATGTTTTAGTATTTTATCTTAGATCTATTTAATTTACATCTTACATTTTTAATTTTCTTTTTCTTAATAATTATGTTTAGATTAATTGAGCTTAACATAAGCTCATTTGACTGTCAGTAAAACTAGGTAGGACAAAAGTTGTTTGTCTATATTATATTTAATATTGATAGCTCTTAAAGGCATGTCTGATTTCATTAAACCAACAAATTTAAAGTAGATTTTATTTACTGAAGATTATCCTGGATAATGTGAACTTGAAAAACATTTGGATTAGTTTTTATATTTCTGAAAGTATATTTAATTTGTATAAATACTTAATTTTAAACCAATTAAATGGAATTTTGGCAATACAATCCAGAGGTAGAAAAATATCACACATCTATAACATACTTACATTGCCATACATAAATATACAGACAAATACAAAGATCTTATAATTTTTGTTTTATAAATTTAGCAGAGAGGTATGCTAATGCAAAAGTCGCTAGTTTGAAAAAGAACAGTTGGATCTAAATTGTATTTCTGGCATAAGGGTGAGTTAAAATTTAACTAATATTTATAGAAACGGCTAAGTTTTTTTTATTCATCTAGTTTCCAAATAGTCTTTCTCTCTTGTTTTTCCTCCTGATAAGAATTATTTTGGCTCCTAGAGAAATAGAAAGTCATGCATCAATTATATATTCAGTGTCTTATCCTAAGTCAACATGTAATTTACCATTTCTGGGTCTGAGTTATGTAAATCTTTTTTTTTCCACTTCAACATTACATATGACACAATCTAAAGGCAAACTGATATAGGACATATAGAATAAACTTTCACAATAACACATGAATTCCAAGGCAAACCCAATGGGATTGCTGTGGATCCTCTTCAAGACTAGCAGTCTTGAATGTCCCCATCAGTATAAGAATTAGAAGCAATTTTAAAGAAACTAATTCATAACTGTTACAAACCTTATGTCTAGCCCAGCTTGTTAAATTTACCATCTTTAATTTTTGTCGTATTTTCAGCAAGAATGTAAAAAATGGTATGGAAGACCACTTTCATCTCTGTGCTTCCATATTAGTTTTGCATTCTGGGAAGATGGATAATGATGTAATTCTTAAAGATTTTAAAGGACATTGATTGCATTAAACAATTTTCAGCTTCAGTAATAGCTACTCACTTTTTCTTATTGTTATGATTTTTAGAAATACACAATGACATACAAGGACTGTTTTAATCCTCTACTAAACTTGATCCACAATGTCACAATTAATGAAGTCATTCAGGCCAAAAATGTGCTTTTGCCTGAATTACCAAGAAAATTACACCTACTCATAGAGTGATTACTAATTTGAAAGTATAAAAGCCTGATTGAAGCAAACCTCTCCATTTTTTTGTCTTCATTTTCTTCCCAGATGTTTGTTTTCAATTTTTCTAAGACGAAGAAAACATAAGATTTGAGAACTTCACTATTGTGAGAACAATAGGGGGTTTATTATTTTCAGATTAGTAACAACAACAATGTTAGGAAAACAGGAGAGGAGAAAGTAACAAGTTGGAAGAATTGTTATCTCATCTTAACCCCTGGGAAAGCGTGTGGCATTATACTCTACTGTGAAATCTGCTCTGTTGAGGGAAAAATAGATAATCCACAAGGAAGAAGGGAGGGGAAAGTTTGTATTATTAACATTAAATTTAAATGAATCATGGTCTTTATTTAAATACAATCTTGATGAATCGTTCTTAAAAATGGTATTGATCTAGATAATCAACCTTGGGGCTTTTGTCAAAAAGGATTTTTTCACCAAAACTACACTATTGATTACTTGCATCAGAATTTTATTGTGATTGAATGCATTCAAGTCAAAGCTATTGATGATGCCACTAAAAATACCAGAGGTATACACTGAAACCCACTAAATAAACAACAAAAACTGATTTCAGAAGCAGTCACTAGTGGATCTTTGTTTGCTTCATCCCCTATCTTCTTACAATGATTTTTACTTTTGTAGCCTCATGCTACCTACCCCTTTTTTTAACAGGCCAAACTGTAGCAAAACAAAGGCAAGAATAACAAAATTACAAAGGTGTCTAATGGGGGACATCTGGGTGGCTCAGTCAGTTGAACATGTGACTCTTGATTTGGGCTCAGGTCATGATCCCAGGGTCATGGGATAGAGCCCCATATTGGGCTCTGCACTGAGCCATGGAGTCTGCTTAAGATTCCCTTTCTCTCTCTCCCTCTCCCCCTCTTCTCCACTCACACATTCTCTGTCTCTCTCTCTCTCTCTCTCTCTCTCTCTCTCAAATTAAAAAAAAATATTTAATGGTTAAAATCAAGCCCTACCTAGCCATCCCCAAAATTAGTAGATATTAACTGCCAATAAGTCTTCACTGATTTTTGCATTACTGTAAAATCCCAGAAAAGTGGAGAAAACACTTAAATCTTGCACACTATATTCAGTCATTTGAAAGATTTATTTGTTAGGTTAAAGATGAATATGGTAATTCTTATGGATCTGTATTTTTTTTATAGAAACACATTATAAGTTCTCTAATTATATGCCTTGGAGTAGACTCAAGAGTGCACACAATAGCAGCAAAAAGATTATTGCTATTTATATTAATAAGTAAACTCACTGCCTTACCATTAACTCAAAGATGCATGTCTAAGGTGTTTTGGCCATTGTGTAGATTTCAGAAAGATACATTTGATTGAGATAATCATATTCATTCACTTATAAGGAGGTGCTACATTGACAAGAGACCTGATATTCTACCAAAGATCACCTTCCAATCCCATTTCATGCAGTATGAACAGCAAAAGCATTGCCATTCAATGCCTTTTATCAACCAAAAGTATCTATCATACACCTAGGAAGAATAGTCAAAATAAAAGCCCAGGAATAGTACCTTTAAATGTTTATTTATTTTTGACATAGAGAGACAGACAGAGCATGAGCAATGGAGGGGCAGAGAGAGAGGGAGACACAGAATGGGAAGCAGGCTCCAGGCTCTGAGCCACCAGCACATAGCCCGACCCGGGACTCGAACTCACAGACCGCGAGATCATGACCTGAGCCGAAGTAGGCCGCTCAACGGACTGAGCCACCCAGATGCCCCCAGGTATAGTACCTTTAAAGAATGAGTACATTTATAATCATATGTTTCTATATAATGAATAGAAATCATAAAATTGCATACAATATTTATGTTAATAATAGAATCATAATTGTTTCTTGACTTTTTTAAAGAGACAAGCAATATTGAACCTCACATACAAAATATATTAAGTAAACAGTTATTTTTTAGCCCTACCAGAAAAAGATGTTATTCTTAGACAAAAAGCAAGATGAAATAAAATGTCATTATAAAGCTACTTCATAAATAATGTACTTTAATCAATTAAACCATGAAAAAGTAGAGTATGGAATGGGGGGGGAGTACTTTTACACTGGAGTAACCTGGCAACCATTACTTCAACCAAGTGACCAAGTTGATCATCAGTGACAAGTATGATGATTGCATGTACCCATGAGCTGATGTATGATGAGAATAGCCATTAACTTCTGTTGTTTTCTTCTCAAGAGCCCATAACTCCAATATAGCTATGAGTAAAATATCAAAAACACACAAATTGAGGGATGTTTCATGAAATACCTGATCAGTATTCTTCAAAACTGTCAAGTGTATAGAGCAAAAGGAAAATCTGAGAAACTGTCACAGCCCAGAGGTGACTAGAAGACATGAATAAATGTAACAGAAAAAATACATTAGAGAGAAACTAGTAAAACCAGAATAAACAGTGGAATTTAGTTAACAAGAATGTACAGATATTGGTTCCTAACTGATGACAAATGTACCATGAGTATAAATGTACCATAATACAAAGATCTTAACATCTTATAAGAGGGTACTGAGTGTTAGGTATTTGGGAAGTACTACAATCTTTGCCACTTTTCTATAAATCCACTATTCTAAAAAAATAATAAAAACTTTATTGAAAAATGAAACCAATTAAATCTGTCTGGAAAAATAAACTATGAAATTTTTAACTTAACCATATTACCTTTTCTGGACCAAAACATGTTTGAAATAGGAACTTTACAATTACCAGTTATCTTAACTCTCACCTTCTAGAATCCATATTGTGACTATATATTATAATCCTTAGTTTGGCTATTTTATGTCTCCATTGTCTGATCACCATTATAAATGTAGGTTTATTTCACTTTATTAAAAAATTAACATTTATTTATTTTTGAGAGAGAGAGAGAGAACAAGTATGGGAGGAGCACAGAGAGGGGGACAGAAAATCCAAAACAAGCTCCATATTGTGAGCACAGATCATAAGCTTATTTTATACAAAATGGTCAAATGACTTCTCAAGGCACCCCCTATATAGAGCACCCTAGAACCTACTGGTCCACACCCATCTCAGCTCCAGTTTGTGCACCAGGAACTTTCCCCACTGCACACATTGCCATGAGACCACATAGCCCATGTCTCTTCAGCTCAAGCTGACCTGCCAGAGTGCCCCTATGTGGAGCACATGGGGCGACAGGGCCTCTACCTGCTTCAACTTCTGACAACTCACCTGGGATCCTCCTGATGAACACCCTAGGATTCCCTGACCCATAAACACTTTGGCTCTGGCTGTCCTGCCAGGGCACCTGCTTCCCATATTACCTTGAGACCATCCCAACCTGTGCCTGCTACAGCTCCAGCCAAACCCACCAGTCACATGTCGTTTAAACAGGGGATATTCTTACATGAGGCGACTCTTTCAAGACTGGGAGAGAAATTTATTTTGTCTAATTCGAGAGAAAAAAAGGCACAGAAAATCAAACAAAATGAAGAGACAAAGGTATATATTCCAAATGAAAAAACAAAACAATAATTCAGAGAAGTAACTAAAAGAATTGGAGATAGGCAATTTATTTGATAAAGAGTTCAAAGTAATGGTCATAAAGATGTTCACCAGACTTGGGAAAAGAGTGAATAAACACAGTGAAAACTTCAACATAGAGATAGAAAAGATAAAACAGCCAATAAGAGTTGAAGAATACAACTGAAAGTTAAAAATACACTAGAGTGAATCAACAAAAGATTTGATAAGGCATAAGAACAGATCAGCAATCTGGAAGATAGGATACTGGAAAGCACCAAAGATAAACAACAAAAAGAAAATATATATACATACATATTTGAGAAAAATGAGAATAGGTTAAGGTACCTCCAGGGCAACAGAAATCATACTAATAACTTGTCAAATCTTGGGTATGCAACAAAAGCAGTTCCAAGAGGAAAGTTTATAGCAATATAAGGCTACCTCAAGAAACACGAAAAGAAACCTCAAACAATTGAATCTCATACCTAAAGAACTAGAAAAATAGGGAAAAGAAGTCCCAAAGTTAGTAGAAGGAAATAAATAATAAATATCAGAGCATAATAAGTGAAATAGAGACTAAAAAAATAGAAAATATCAATGAAACCAAGAGCTAGTTCATGAAAATATCAACAAAATTAATTAAACTACAGCAGACTTATCAAAAAACACAAAATAAATAATTCCATTAAATAAAATCAGAAATAAGATGTAACAAGTGATACCAGTAAAATACAAAGAGTTATAAAAAAAAACTCTATGAAAAATTATATGCCAACAAATTGGAGAACTTAGGAAAAAATGGATAAATTCCTAGAAACATACAATCATCCAAAACTAAATCAGGAAGAAATAGAAAATTGTACACTGTTTACTAGTAATGAAATTGAATTAGTAATCAAAAAACACCCAACAAACTAAAGCCCAAGGTGAAATGATGTAATAAGTGAATTCTAAAAAAAATACATTTAAAGAATTAGTACCAATCTTCTCAAACTATTCCAAAAATATAAAAGAAAATAGAACTCCCAAATTCTTTCTAAGAGGAAAGCACTAGTCTGTGCCAAAATCAAAGACACAAAGAAAGAAAGAAAGAAAGAAAAGAAGGAAGGAAGGAAGGTAGGAAGGAAGGAAGGTAGGAAGGAAGGAAGGGAGGAATTACAGGCCAATATCTCAAAAATAAACTCATATATGCAGAGAACAAAAAGCTAGGAGAGAAGGGGGTGGAAGATGGGCAAAATAGGTAAAAAGGATTAATAAATACTAACTTCCAGTTATAAAATTAGTAAGTCACATGGATATAAAGTACAGAATAGGAAATATAATAAATAGTATTGTAATAAAGGGGAGATAACATGGCGGCATAGTAGAAGAACCTTAGGCTCATCGAGTCCCTCAAGCACAACTAAATAACTATCAAATAATTATTGGGGTGCCTGGGTGGCTCAGTCGGTTGAGCGTCCGACTTCAGCTCAGGTCACGATCTCACGGTCCGTGAGTTCAAGCCCCACGTCAGGCTCTGGGCTGATGGCTCAGAGCCTGGAGCCTGCTTCCAATTCTGTGTCTCCCTCTCTCTCTGCCCCTCCCCCGTTCATGCTCTGTCTCTCTCTGTCTCAAAAACAAATAAATGTTAAAAAAATTAAATAATTATTAATAACCAAGGAGTCAATCTGAGGACTGACAGAACAAACTCTACAACTAGAAGGAGAGAGGAGGCTACATTGAGGAAAGTAGGAAGTGCAGAGGTATGATTTGGGGAAGAAACAGATCTTGGGTGCTGCGAATGGGAGAGAGCTTTGGTTGGAGAGAAAGGGAAGAAATCAAGGAGCACACAGGGAATACACAAAGATATCACTTCCTCAAAGCTATTGGCTGGTAAAATGAGGGGGTGATTTTCATGAGTTTTTGTAAGCAGTGGGGCTTGAAGACTGCAGTTTTTCTTTTATTCTCTTTTCTTTCTTTTCCTTTTCTTTCTCTTTTTTAGAGAGAGAGTGCAAATGAGGGAAAGTGGCAAAGGGAGTGAAAGGGAGGGAGAGGGAGAGAGAGAGAGAGAGAGAGAGAGAGAATATTAAGCAGGCTCCACATTCAGCACAGAGCCTGAAGCAGGGCTTGAACCCACAGCTCTGAGATCATGACCTGAGGCGAAATCAAGAATCAGACGTTCAACCAAATGAGCCACCCAGGTGCCCCTTGAATACTTTAGTTTTAAAGGTCTGAATGTTTGGCTGTGATAGAGCCTTGAGGATGCTTCCCTATTCCTGGAGAGAAGGCAGGCAAACAACCTGGGGGCAGATGGCACCATGATAAAAAGCCTTGGGCACATGGTGGGGTGGGAGGATGTTCCCTCTTCTTTAAATGCACCTGTGAGAGGCTGCATTCACAGACACGTGTCTACAGTGAAAAAAAGAGCCAGTGGGCTCCATTTATGTTCCCCATCCCTCAGCATATGCACAGAGCCTACTGTCAAGGGTGGCTCCATCCACACCCTGACTGCATAGCCTACTTGCTCCAAGTTCCATACCCCTGCATTCTGGTATGATTGATTTTTTTGTTCAAACCTGTATAAGTACCAACATGACAAGACCCTCCCCCAGAAGACCAACACAAGCCCACACACACACCACATTCCTAAAGCCTGAGTTTCAAAAGTCAGCAGGCTTGGATGGGATAGAGACTTGAAGGTGCTGCCCTACTCCTGGAGAGAAGGCAGGCAAACAATTTGGAGGCAGAGAGCTTGAAAACAGAGACCTGAAATATGTCTGGGACCATCAGGGAGAGATTATTTGCTCTTTTGGAAGTACTTCTTAGACAGCAGCAAGCATAGAGACCCCTTTCCAGGGACAAAAAGGTGTCTGGTACCATTTCCCTCCCCTGCCCCTAAGCATAAACACAGAACCACCTTCAGCAAATAGCACAGGGACAACACTGGCTGCCTAAACTTCTTAGAGCAAGTACCACCATCCTGAAATATGTCAGTACTTCCCTTCAGTCAAGTGTGCCTCAGTCCCATCACAGCTGGTCCTTTACCCCCAGAAGAAATCTCTGCCCACACCATGTGTCTCAAACAGACATCTGGAAGGCTTCAGTTCCAGTGGAATTAGTATTACATCTCAATTAACAAGAAGACCAGAGCACACTTAATTAAAACTCACCACACCCTGGCCAAGGACCAAACACTGCCCACTGCAGGCAAAGAGTGACTCAAAAGACAACTGGCCTGAAATATAAAGAAGCCAAAACTCAGCAGCAAATTGTAAGGAGCACTTACACGGGATACTCCCTGAAGCAACAGGCCATGGACACTGTATGACTTCTTCACAAAGGCATTACCCTCAGGAACAGGAAACATAACAGGCTTTTCTAACACAGAGAAAAAGACAGAGACTTAGACAAAATGCCAATATAAAGGAATTCATCCCAAATGAAACAACATGACAAGGTCATGGCCAGTGATATAAGTGAAATAGATATAAGTAATATGACTAATAGAGAATTTATAGCAACAACCCTATGGCTACTCATTGGGCTTCAGAAAAATATGGAAGACTTCAAGAAGGCCCTTACCACAGAGAAAAAGGAGTTAAAAAACATAAATGAAAAATAAAATAATTGATATTATATTTAAAACAAAATACATGCAATGAACACAAGGAAGGAAGATGCAGGGGAAGGAGTAAGTGATGTAGAAAATAGAATAATGGAAAATAACGAAGCTGAAAAAAAGAAAGAAAGAAGAATTATGAAACACAAGAATAGGCTTAGGGAACTTGGTAACTTCATCAAATGTAATAACATTTATATCATAGAAGTACCAGAAGAGGGAGAAAAAGGGAGAGAAAGGTTACTTGAAGAAATCATAGCTGAAAACTTCCATAATAGCTGGAAGGAAACAGACATGAAAATCAAGGAGGCACAGAGAACTCCCATCAAAATCAACAAAATCACATCAACACTAAGATATATTGCAATTACATTTGCAAAATATAGTGATAAACAAAAAACTCTAAATGCAACAAGACAAAATAAGTCCCTAACTTAGAAGGGAAGACTCTAAGGCTAGCTGCAGATCTCTCAACAGAACCTTAGCAAGTCAAAGGGAGTGGCATGGTATGTTTAACAAGCTTATTGGGAAATAACTGCAGCTAAGAATAATATATCCAGCAAGGCTATAATTCAGAATAGAAGGGAAATAAAGAGTTTCCCAGACAAGCAGAAACTAAAGAAGTTTGTGACCACTAAACCAGCCCTGCAAGAAATATTCAAGGGGACACTAAATGGAAAGAGATGACAAAATTGACAAAGACAAGAAAGAGAAAATCTCTAGAAAAAATGACAAAACAAGTAAAAAAAGTGGCATCAAATATGTATCTGTCGATAATTTCTCTGAATGTAAATGTCCTAAATGCTCTAAACAAAATACATAGGGTGTCAGAATGGGTAAAAAAAGAGACCCATCTAAATGTGGCTGATAAAAGACTCACTTTAGACCTAAAGACACTACAGATTGAAAGTGAAGGGATGGAAAATCATTTACCAAGATAACAGACATCCAAAGAAAGCTGGAGTAGCCATACTTAGGTCAGGGGAACTACATTTGAAACCAAATTTGAAACCAAAGATTGTAAAAAGAGATGAAGAACTTCAAAATACCATAATAAAGTGGACTATCCACCAAGAATATCTAACAATGGTAAATATTTATGCCCTCAACATGTTATATATAACATGTTGTTATATATAACATGTTGTTATATATAACATGTTGTTATAACAATTGTTATATATAACAATTGATAGAAAACATAAGGAACTCATTGATAACAGCATATTAATAGTAAGGGAGCTTAATACCCCACGTACATCAATGGACAGATCATTTTAACAGAAAATCAGCAAGGAAACAATGGCTTTCAATACCGCACTGGACCAGATGGACTATGCAGAACATTCCATCCCAAAGCAACAGAATACATATTCTTTTTAAGTGCACATGGGATATTCTCCATAAAGGATAACATAGTAGGTCACAAATCAGGTTTTAGTAAGCACAAAAACATTGACATTATACCATGCATGTTTTCTGACCATGATTCTGTTAAACTTGAAGTCAAGCAGAAGAAGAAGATATGGAAACAGCACAATTACACGGAGGTTAAAGAATATGCCACTAAAGAATGAATGGGTCAACCAGGAAATCAAAGAATAAATAAAAAATACATAGGACCAAATGAAAATGAAACCACAAGGACCATAAACCTTTGGGATGCAGCAAAAGTAGTCATAAGAGGGAAGTATATAGTAACACAGTCCTAGTTCCACAAGAAAGAAAAATCTCAAATAAACAACCTAACCTTACATCTAAAGTAACTAGAGAAAAAAAAAACAAGAAAGAAAGCATAAAGCCAACAGAAAAAGGAAAATAATAATATTAGAGAAAAAAAAGATATATAAACTAACAAACAAACAAACAAATAGAATAGATCAATGAAACCAGAAGATAGTTATTTGAAAAAATCAATTAGACTGATAAACCCCTAGCCAGAATTATCAAAAAAGAGATAAGAAATGACCCCAAATAAATAAAATCACAAATGAAAGAGGATAAATGACAACCAGCACCACAGAAATACAAATAATTATAAAATAATATTATGAAAAATTATATGCCAACAAATTGGACAACCTAGAAGAAATGGATAAATTCCTAGAAACATATAAACTACCAAAACTGAAACAGGAAGAAAGAAAACTTGAACACACCCAAAATGAGCAAATAAACTTAATCAGTAATCAAAAATCTCCAAACAGGGGTGCCTGCGTGGCTGTTACTTAAGCATCTGACTTCAGCTCTGGTCATGATCTCATGGCTCGTGAGTTTGAGCTCCGCATCTGGCTCTGTGCTGGTAACTCAGAGCCTGTAGCCTGCTTCAGATTCAGTGTCCCTCTCTCTCTCTGCACCTCCCACACTTGTGCTCGCTCTCTCTCTCTCTCTCTCAAAGGTAAATAAACAGTAAAAAAAATCTCCAAACAAAATTCCAGGGAAGGTGGCTTCCCAGGTGAATTCTATGAAACAATTAAAGGAGAGATAATATCTATTCTTCTCAATCTATTTCAAAATATATAAATGGAAGAAAAGCTTCCGAAGACATTCTATGAGGCCAACATTACTCCGATAACAAAATCTGATGAAGACTGTATTAAAAAAGAGAACTACAGGCCAATATCCCTGATGAATATGGATGCAAAATTCTCAACAAAATATTAGCAAATCAAATCAAAAAGTATATTAAATGAATCACTCACCATGATCAAGTGGGCTTTAATCCTGGGCTGCAAGCATTACTCAGTTTTCACAAAGAGGATAGAACCACATGATTCTTTCAATAGATGCAGAAAAAGGATTCAACAAAGTAAAACATATATTCATGGTAAAAAAAAAAAACCCTCAACAGAATAGAGTTAGTGGGAACATATATCAACATAATAAATCACATATATGAAAAACACACATCTCATATTATTCTCAACAGGGAAAAGTGAGAACTTTTGTTCTATGGTGAGGAAGACAGGGATGTTCATTCTCATCACTGTTATTTAACATTGTACTAGAAGACCTAGCCTCAGTAATCAGATAATAACAACAACAAAATAAAATACATGGAAATAAGCAAGGAAAAAGTGAATCTTTCACTATTCACAGATGGCATGATACTCTATATAGAAAAGGCAAACACTACACCAAAAATTTTGCTAGAACTGATACATAAATTCAGGAAAATCGCAGTATATAAAATCAACATACAGAAGAGAGATCCAACATGATGGAGAAGTAGGGGGACCCTAAGTTCCCTTGTCCATCAAACCCAGCAGTGTTGAAGCCAAAGGACTTTGAATTCCAAGAGTCCAGGCCGCAGAGTGACAAAGACATCTCCAGAGCACCATGGAGACAAACTGGCGGCCCATAGATGAGTAATTGTGAACTGGGAGAGATAAATGGGCCTCATAGCCATGCTGGGGAGAGATCCCCTTCTGTGGAGAAACAAAGGGAAGAGGAGAGGCTGAGGAAGCATAAGACAGAGAAAAACCATGGACCGGGATGGAGAAAGATCCAATCTCTAACTGCGGGGCTTCCTCCAAACTGGGGCCGGCTGCCCACTTTATGCACTGGGGAGAAGGGGAGCCAGCCCTGAGATTGGTAACTAGTTAAGAGACACAGTGTTAAGTGGAAGAAAGAAATCCCCTACCTGTAGTGCTGTAGGAAGAAGGTATGTAAACTTTCAAAGGACAAAGACTGCCTGCACCCGCCAGTCAAAGGCAATATATTGGTGCACGGAGTGGCATTCACCTGGTACCGGGGTGCAGAGTGAGATCCATTAAAACATCGGGATTTAAATCCCAGCAAAGAAACAGGGAGGCACAGGAGTAGGTGGAGCAGGACAAACTGCCTTGTTGATGTCCGCTCTACTGCAAGGATTGCCCAAACACAGTGATTTGGGACACCCAGTCTGTGGAGGAGAGACATTGCCAACAAGGTGGAGTTTCAGGGAACAGACAGTGGGCCCACAATGGAGATGGGACCCTGCCCACAGTGGAGATGTAACCCCCCTTATATACAATCACGCTATTCTACACCTGGTAACTGAATATCTACTGGGGTGGGATTGACACTGAAGAACCAGACAGCCCCTCCTCCACATGAGCACTATCACCAGTTCCAAGGCACCAGGCAGTTTTGCATTTTCTGATTTAATTCACACACACATACATTTTTTTCCCTTTTCTTCCTTTTCTCCTTCTTGTTTCTTCCCTAGTCTAGTCTGGCTATCCTGGTAGTTGCTTTGCTTAAGCAGACATATTTAATCTATTCAGTTTATACCTGTTCCATACCTCCTTCTTACTTTCCCTTCTCTCTATCTGGATTAAGCATAGAGTTTCTCTGACTGGTCAAATTTACTTTATTTTCTTTTTCCCCACCCCTGTCACACCTCTGTTTGTATGGGGTAAGACCTCTTCCATCAACAACGCCACACCCCATTGTTTTTCTGTAGCAGGTGTTTTTGGGTTTTTTTTTTTTGTTTTTTGGTTGTTTGGTTTGTTTGTTTTCTACTCCAGGGCTACTTCACAGAACAAATCAAAACACACCTGGTGGATGTCCAAAACATCACTATGAGTAGGGAGAAATAGCAACCAGAAACACAACAACAGAGAATAAGTAATACACCCAAAAACCACAACCTGAAGGGCCAGGTCCTGGACAGTGTATGACCCCTCTTGAATATAGTAGTACTCACAGGTGCAGAACACATAACAATCTTTTAAAACACATAAGGGACAAAAAAAAATAGCCAAAATAATGAAATGGAAGAATTCTACTGAAAAGAATTCCAGGAAAAAAATGATAGCTAAATAATTGATCAAAACAGATATAAACAATATAACTGAACAATAATTTAGAATAATAGCCATAATATCAATTACTAGGCTTGAAAAAAAGCATAGAAGACAGCAGAGAATCTATTGCTGCAGAGATCAAGGAACAAAAAAAATTGTCATGATGAGTTAAGAAGCACTGTAAATTAGGTACAAATTAAACTACAGGATTGAAGAGGCAGAGGGAAGAATTGGTGAAATAGAAGATGAAATTATGGAAAAAGACAAAGCTGAGAAAAAGAGAAATAAAACAATACTGGACCACAAGGGGAGAACTAGAGAACTGAGTGATTCAATGAAACATAATAATATCCATATCATAGGAGTTCCAGAAGAAGAAGAGAGAAAGGGAAGGAAGGTGTAGTTGAACAAATCATAACTGACAACTTCCACAATCTGGGAAAGGAAACAGATATTGAAATCCAGGAGTCACAGAAAACTCCCTTCAAACATAACTTAAATCGATCTTCTGCATGGCATATCATATTGAAACTGGCAAAACACAAAGATAAAAAGATATTCCTAAAATCATCTAGGGACAAACGGGCCTTAACCTACAAAGGTAGACACATAAGTATAGTAGCAGACTTCAGTAATACTGAAACTTGGCAGGCCAGAAAGAAGTGGTAGGAAATTTTCAATGTGATGAACAGGAAAACTATGCAGCCAAGAACCCTTTATCCAGAAAGCCTGTCATTCAGAATAGAAGGAGAGATAAAGGTTTTCCCAGACAAACAAAAATTGAAGAAATCCATCATCACTAAACCAGCCCTACAAGTGATCCTAAGCAGGACTCTGTGAGTGGAATGTTGCAAAGACCAGAAATGACCAGAGATACCACTACAATCATGAATCCTACAGATAACACAATGTCTTTAAATCCATATCTTTCAAGAATAACACTGAATGCAAATATACTAAATGTTCCAATCAAAAGTCATAGGGTATCAGAATGGTTAAAAAAAAGACTCATCTATTTTCTGTCTACAAGAGACCCATTTTTGACCTGAGGACACCTTAAGATTGAGAGTGAGAGGATGGAGAACCATATATCATGCTACTGGAAGACAAAAGAAAGCTGGACTAGCCATACTTATAACAGACAAACTAGATTTTAAACCAAAGGCTGTAAGAAGAGATGAAGATGGACATTATATCATAATTACAGGGTCTATCCATCAAGAAAAGCTAACAATTATAAATGTTTATGCACCTAATTTGAAAGCACCCAATATATAAAACAATTAATCACAAATATAAGCAATTCTATTAGTAATAATGTGGTAATTGCAGGGGACTTTAATAATCCACATAACAGCAATGGAAAAATCATCCAGACACAAAATCAATAAAGAAACAATGACCATGAATGATACACTGGACCAGATGTAGTTGACAAATATATTCAGAACATTTAATTCTAAATCAGAAGAATACAGATTCATCTCAAGTGCACATAGAACATTCTCCAAGATAGATCACATGCTGGGTCACAAAATAGCCCTCAATAAACATAAAAGAATTGAGATCATACCATACACATTTTCAAGTCTCAATGCCATGAAACTTAAAATCAACCACAAGAAAAAGTATGGAAATCCTCCAAGTGCATGGAGGTTAAAGAATATCCTACTAAAGACTGAATGGGTCAACCAGGTAAAAAAACAAATTAAAAAATATATGGAAACAAATGAAAATGAAAATGAAAATACAACACTCCAAACCCTTTGGGATTCAGCAAAGGCAGTTCCAAGAAGAAAATACATTGTAATCCAGGCCTATCTGAGGAAACCAAAAGACTCCCAAATACAAAATCTAAGAGCACACATAAAGGAACTAGAAGCAGAGCAATAAAGAAACCCCAAGGCCAGCAGAAGAAGAGTAATAATAAAGATCAGAGCAGAAATAAACAAGATAGAATAAAAAAAAAAACAGTAGAAAGGATCAATGAAACTAAGAGCTGTTTTTTTTAAATAAGCAAAATTGATAAATCCCTAACCAGACTTCTTAAAAATAAAAGACAGAGGACCTGAGTATATAAAATCACAGGTAAAAATGGATTTATCACAACCAATCCCTCAGAAATACAAACAATTATCAGAGAATACTATGAAAAATGATATGCCAACAAACTGGACAACCAACAAGAAATGGAAAAATTCCTAGACACCCACGCACTACCAAAACTCAAACAGGAAGAAATGGAAAATTTGAACAGACTCATAACTAGTGAAGAAATTGAATCAGTTATCAAAAGTCTCCCAACAAATAAGAATCTTGGCCAGATGGCTTCCCAGGGAAATTCTACCAGACATTTAAAGCAGAGTGAATACCTATCCTTCTCAAGCTATTCCAAAAAAATAGAAATGGAATGAAAACTTCTAGACTCATTCTATGGAGCTAACTCTATGGAGCTCTATGGAGCTCCATGGAGCTCTATGGAGCTAATGTAACCTTGATTCCCAAACCAGATAGAGACCCCACAAAAAAGGAATTGCAAGCCAAGATCCCTGATCAACATGAATACAAAAATTCTTAACAAGATACTAGCAAATAGTATTTAACAGCATATAAAAAGAATTATTCACCATGATTGAGTGGGATTCATTCCTGGGCTGCAGGGCTGGTTCAATATTTGCAAATCAATCAATGTGATACATCACATTACTAGAAGAATGGATAAGAACCGTATGATCCTGTCAATAGTTGCAGAAAAAGCACTTGACAAAGTACAGCATCCTTTCTCAATAAAAAATCTCAAGAAAGTAGGGCTAGAAGAAACATACTTAACATCATAAAAGCCATATATGAAAAGCCCACTGCTAATATCATCCTCAATGGAGAAAAACTGAGAGCTTTCCCCCTGAGATCAGGAACATGACAGGGAAGTCCACTCTCACCACTCTTGTTTAACATAGTGTTGGAGATCCTAGCCTCAGCAATCAGACAACAAAAAGGAATAAAAGACATCACAATTGGCAAAGAAGAAGTCAAGCTTTCACTTTTCACAGGCAACATGATACTCTACATGGAAAACCTGAAATACTACACCAAAAGGGTGCTAGAACTGATACATGAATTCAGTGAAGTCTCAGGGTACAAAATCAATCTACAGAAATTGGTTTCATTTTTATACACCAATCATGAAGCAACAGAAAGAGAAATAAAGAAACTTATCCCAATCACAATTGCACCAAGAAGCATAAAATACCTAGGAATAAACCTAACCAAAGATATAAAAGATCTGTATGCTGAAAACTATATAAAGCTTGTGAATGAAATTGAAGAAGATACAAAGAAATGGAAAAACATTCCATATTCATGGATTGGAAGAATAAATATTGTTAAAATGTCAATACTACCCAAAGCAAGCTACACATTCAATGCAATCCCAATCAAAATTGTGCCCCCATTCTTCTAAAAGCTAGAACAATATTAAAATTTGTATGAAACCACAACAGACCGTGAATAGCCAAAGTATTATTGAAAAAGAAAACCAAAGAAGGAGGCATTACAATCCCAGATTTTAGCCTCTACTACAAAGCTATAATCATCAAGACAGTATGGTATTGGCACAAAATTAGACACATAAACTAATAGAATAGAATAGAGAAACCAGAATCGGACCCATGAATATATGGCCAAAGCAGGAAAGAGCATTCAATGGAAAAAGTCTCTTTAGCAAATGGTGCTGGAAGAACTGGATAGCACCATGCAGAAGAATGAAACTATAACACTTTCTCACAGCATACACAAAAATAAACTCGAAATGGATGAAAGACCTAAATGTGAGACAGGAAACCATTAAAACCCTAGAGAAGAAAGCAGGAAACAACCTCTTTGACCTCAGCTGCAGCTATTTCTTGCTGAACACATCTCCAAAGCCAAGGGAACTGAAAGCAAAAATGAACTATTGGGACCTCATCAAGATAAAAAGCTTCTGAACTGCAAAGGAAACTATAAACAAAACTAAAAGGCAACCAATGGAATGGGAAAATATATTTGCAAATGACATATTGGATAAAGGGTTAGTACCCAAAATCTATAAAGAACTCACCAAACTCAACACCTGAGAAACAAATAGTTCAGTGAAGAAATGGGCAGAAGACATGAATCGACACTTTTCCAAAAAAGACATCCAGATGGCCAACAGACACATGAAAAGATGTGCAGTCTCTCATCATCAGAGAAATACAACTTAAAACCACACTGAGATACCACCTCACACAGGTCAGAGTGGCCAAAATTAACAACTCAGGAAACAAAAGTTGCTGACTAGGATGTGGAGAAAAGGGAACCCTCTTGCACTGTTGGCTGAAATGCAAACTGGTGCAGCCACTCTGGATAAGTGTGGTTGTTACTCAAAAAATTTACAATAGAACTACTCTGCAACCCAGAAATTGCACTACTAGGAGTTTATCCAAAGGATACAGGAGTACTGATTCATAGGGGCACATGTACCTCAATGTTTATAGCAGTGCTTTCAACAATAGCCAAATTATTAAAAGAACCTAAGTGTCCATCAACTGATGAATGGATAAAGAAGATGTGGTTTATATATATAACAGAATACTACTTGCAATGAGAAAGAATGAAATCATGCCATTTGCAGCAATGTGGATGGAACTGGATGGTATTATGTTGAGTGAAATAAGTCAGTCAGAGAAATACAAGTATCATATGTTTTCACTCATATATGGATCTTGAAAAACTTAACAGAAGACCATGGTGGAAGGGAAGGGTAAAAAATAGTTATAAACATAGAGGGAGGGAGGCAAACCATAAGAGACTCTAAAATACAGAGAACAATCTGAGTTGATGCGGGAGTGGGGAAAAGGGGAAAATGGTGATGGGCATTGAGGAGGGCACTTTTTTGGATGAACACTGGGTGTTGTATTTAAGGGATGAATCATGGGAATCTACCCCAAAAAACCAAGAGCACACTTTGCACACTGTATGTTAGCCAATTTGACAATAAATTATATTAGAAAAATAAATTTGTTAATTAACTTATTGTCTTGTGGAAAAGAAGTCAACATAAAGAAATCTGTTGTAGGGCACCTGGATGGCTCAGTTGTTTGAGCATCTGACTTCGGCTCAGGTCATGATCTCATGGTCTGTGAGTTCGGGCCCCGCATCGGGCTCTGTGCTGACAGCTTGGAGCTTGGAGCCTGCTTCAAATTCTGTGTCTCGCTCTCTCTCTTCCCCTCCCCTGCTCATGCTCTGTCTCTATCTCAGAAATAAATTGAAAAAAACATTTAAAAAATTTTAAAAATGTGTTGCATTTCTATACACGAATAATGAAACAGGAGAAAGAGAAATCAAGGAATCAATCCCATTTACAATTGCACTGAAAACTGTAAGATACCTAGGAATAAATGTAACCAAAGAGGTAAAAATTTTGTACTCTTAAAAAACTATAAAACACTGATAAAGAAATTGAAGATGACACAAAGAAATGGAAAAATATTCCATGTTCATGTATAAATACTGAGTATAAATACTCAGAACAAATACTGTTAAAATTTCTTTACCACCCAAAGCAGTCTGCACATTCAATGCAATTCCTGTCAGAACACCAACAACATTTTCCACAGACATAGAACACAGAATCCTAAAATTTGTATGTAACCACAAAAGACCTCATTTAGCCAAAGAAGTTTTCAAAATGAAAAGCAAAGCTGGAGGCATCGTAATTCTGGACTTCAGGTTGTTTGTAATAACAAAGCTGTAGTGATCAAGACACTAAGATATTGGCTCAAAAATCGATACATAAATAAATGGAATAGAATAAAAAATACAAAAATGAACCCACAACTATATGGTCAATTAATCTTTGACAAAGAAGGAAAGAATATTCAATTGAAAAAAGATGTTTTCTTCAACATATGGTGTCAGGAAAAATGTACAACATCAAGTAAAAAAATGTAACTGGACACCTTTCATAAACCATACACAAAAATAAATTGAAAATGGATTAATTATCTAAATGGGAGACATGAAACCATAAAAATCCTAGAGGAGAACTCAGACAGTAACCTCTTTGACTTTGGCCTTAGCAACTTCTTACTTAATATGTCTGCTGAGGTAAGGGAAACAAAAGCAAAAATAAACTATTGGGACTTCATCATAATAAAAAGCTTCTGTACAGCAAAGGAAGCGATCAACAAAACTAAAAGGCAACCTATGGACTTGGAGAAGGTGGTTTCTAATGACATATCTGATAAAGAGTTAGTATCCAAAATATAGAAAGAACTTATAGTATTCAACTCCTAAAAAGAAAATAATCCAGTTAAAAAATGGGCAGAAGAAATGAATAGACATTTCTCCAAAGAATACATCCAGAAGGCTAACACACTTATGAAAAGATACTCAAAATCATTCATCATCAGGGAAATACATATCAAAACTACAGTGATATATCAACTCAGGCTAGTCAGATGGATAAAATTAACAACACAGGAAACCACAGGTGTTGACTAGGATGTGGGGAAAGAGAAACCCATTTGCACTGTTGGTGGGAACGCAAACTGGTTCAGAAACTCTGGAAAAGAGTATAGATGTGTTCCTCAAAAATTGAAAAATAGAACTACCCTGTGATCCAGCAATTGCACTACTAGTTATTTACCCAAAAGATACAAAAATTCTAATTTGAAGGGATACATTCTCCCCAGTGTTTATAGCAGCATTAATTACAATAGCCAAATTATGGGAAAAAAAACAAATGTCCACTGAGTGATGAATGAATAAATAAAGAAGATATAGTATATATAAATACAATGGGATATCATTCTGCCATAAAAAAAAGAATATCTTGCCATTTGCAAGGAAGTGGATGGAGCTAGAAAGAATTATGGTAAGTGAAGTAAGTTAGTCAGAGAAAGACAATTACCATATGATTTCATTCATATGTAGAATTTAAGCCAGAAAACAAATGAACATAGTGGAGAAAAAAGAGAGGATAACTGAGAAATAGACTCTTAACTATAGAGAATTAACTGATGGTTACCAGAGGGGAGGTGATTGTGGGGATGTGTTAAGTTGGTGATGTGGATTAAGGAGGACACTTGTTGTGATGAACACAGAAAAAACATTAATGTGTTGAATCACTAAATTGTACACCTTAAAGTTAATTTAAAGTTTGTTAACCTACTGTAATTTAAATAAAAACTTAAAAGAAAGAAAAACATTATATATATATTTAGTTTTGTTTTTGATTATCTAAATTACGATTTATAATAATAAAAATAATATTGTAATAACTTTGGATAGTAACAGAAGGTAACTACACTTTGTGTGGTGAGCACTGTGTAATGTATACAATTGTCAAAACATTTTGTACATCTGAAAATATATAATATTATATGTCAACTATATTTCAATAATATAAAAAATTTGGAAAACTTTGAATCTCTTCAATCATGGTTTATCCCCAAAAACTATCTATATTTAAATCTATCTATATCTATATATCTATATCATATCTATATATCTATATCTGTATCTATATCATTATTTTCATTGTATGCATAAATTATACATTGTATGTATAAATTATTTTCAGATACTCTTTCAGAATGCAGATGAATGTACCTGGCAGAAATCTAGTTCAAACAGACCAAGAAAGAAACCTGATGTATAGAATTTATCTTTTCTTCCTTAAGTGTAGAAATATCAGCTCCCTTTATGTTTCCTCCTCATCTCCTTTGAAGAGACATTGGAAAGCTAAAAAAATTCTGTCATGAGGCTTCAGAGAGATTACCATTTAACTTCAGAAATCAAAATGTGAATCAGGGAATTCAACGAATTATTTGGCATCCATTTTAGGAATTATTTTACACGTACTGATCTATTAATGGAAAACAAAACTTAGGGGTTTATGTCTTGTTTCCCATTGTCTTAAGTGATATTTTCTGAATTTATCACTGATTACATATATATAATATATACATATATTATATATATATCCATATCCTTAGAAAATATCATGAATTATTTACAAAATCCTCTAAGAGGATTTTTACTGCTGCTGGTTGCACCCTTGTGCTTGAAATCCAGTAAGACAACCCCAAAAATTATACAATAAATTAAGGAAAAATATGCCTCCACCCTGAGCTGTGAATCTCCATTTCAGAAGAATATTGAATCTGACTGACATTAAAGTAGTTAAAAGCATTGGGGCACCTGGTGGCTCAGTTGGTTAATCAGTTAAGCGTCTGACTCTTGATTTTGTCTCATGTTATGATCTCAGGATTTGTGGGATCAAGCCGTGTGTTGGACTCCACGCCGTCAGTGTGCTTGAGATTCTCTCTCTCTACTCTTTCTCTGCCCCTCTCCAACTCACATTCTCTCCTTCTCTCTCTCTCAAAATAAATAAACTTTAAAAAAGTAAAGAGCATTAACAGTCTTCAGATAAACACAATATCATAATTATTTTGTAATACTTACATTATTAGGCTTTTCCAGCACTTACTATATCATTCAATACTCATTTTTCACCTGAGAATTGTAACTAAAACCTTAGTTGTTCAGTTTATCAAAAATGAGCTTATATGCTTCTATTATGGGTACTGAACACTTTTCTGCATCTATATTACATTTCAAAAGTTATTAAAATAAATCAACTAATTTATCCATAGTATACATAGAGATAATTATTTCTAAGCTTCACAGTCCTTGAATTTCAACACAGAATTCCCATTGTACTCTTCTAGTTGCACAAGGAAATAATCCAGAACTTGAATGCTGTATTTTTATAAACAGCATGTATTTGTTACTACAACATAAATCAAACGTGAAGTATTTTGAGATGTTTTCTAAGATAGCTTAAAGAATTTTCAGGAATTCCATGCATCTGAAGCCAAATTGTGTGTGTGTGTGGATTTATATATAAAAACTTACAAATAGTTCATGAAAATGTGGTCAAAATTATCTTATGCTAGGGGCGCCTGAATAGCTCATTTGGTTGAGTGTCTGACTCTTGGCTTCAGCTCAGGTCATGATCTCATAGTTTGTGGGTTTGAGCCCTTTGTTGGGATCTGTGCTGCCAGTGCACAGCCTGCTGAGGATTCTCTCTCTCTTTCTCTCTGCTCCTCCCTGACTCATCCCCCCTCCTCTCTCTCAATGAATAAAACATAAAAAAATTATCTCATGCTAAAATCAAAGATTTTCTTTGTATTTTATTTACATTTTATTGGTATTAAAAATTTCCTTTAATATTTCTAGAGTTAAAAACGCAAAACCATGAAGAAAATTTTTTTCTTCAAATTATATATATATATAGGGGCGCCTGGGTGGCTCAGTCGGTTAAGCGTCCGACTTCAGCTCAGGTCATGATTTCGCGGTCTGTGAGTTCGAGCCCTGCGTCAGGCTCTGGGCTGATGGCTCAGAGCCTGGAACCTGCTTCTGATTCTGTGTCTCCCTCTCTCTCTGCCCCTCCCCTGTTCATGCTTTGTCTCTCTCTGTCTCAAAAATAAATAAACGTTAAAAAAATTTAAAAAATATATATAATATATATATTTATATTTTATATATATATATATATATATATATATATATATATATATAGAGAGAGAGAGAGAGAGAGAGAGAAGTAGAAATAAAATTCATCATCATAAAATAAGGATAGCTAATTCCAGAATTCAGAAATTCATTTCAACTTTAAGTTTAGATTGTCCAATGTGCAATGATGATTATATCATACTTAATATATATTTTTGTAACCATTTAAATATAACCAACTATTTAATTCTCATTTATGAGAGGTCCCTGGCATGTTTGATAACTGACTTGTTTGTTTTTAACAGGTTTGTTAAACTATAATTTATACACCATGAAACCATTTTATGTGTATAATTTACTATTTTTAGTAAGTTTGAAGTTATACAGTTACCAGATATTCTGATTCTAGAATATTTCAACCAATTCCCCCCTGCAAATTACTCATGCTCATTTGCAATCATTCCCTATTCTCAACCCCAACCCAAGAAACCACTATTGTCCTTCTTTATAGATTTCTTTTTATGAATATTTCATATGAATATCATATAACATTTTATCTTTTACATCTGATGCCTTGTATGTAATAAAGTTTTTGAAATTTAGCAATGTAGCCAGTATCATTACTTTGTTTATCTTTCATTAATGGATATGCCACATGTATTCTACTTTTACAAATTTATAGGCATTTTTTTTTTCATTTTTGAGCTATTCTGAGTAATGTGGCACTTATGTGCACTTATGTGTCACATATGCACAAAGCACAGGTTTTCCATTTCTTTCTTTTCCTATTTTTTTTGTTTATTTTCATTTCTCCTGGGTAGATAATAGGTGTACATTTGCTAGGTCATATTGTAAATATGTTTATCTGTTTAAGAAACATCCAAACTGTTTTATAAAGCAGATTGCCATTTTACATTCCAATTATTAATTGTTGAAACTTCTCCTTTGTCTACATCTCCTTTTTCCACCAACACTTATGACTGGGTACTTTTTAAGTCAAATATAATTAACATAAATTGTTATCTTAGTTTCAGGTATACAGTATTATGATTCAACAATTCTAGATATTTCTCAGTGTTAATCAGGATAAGGGTAGCCTTACACCTTTTTATCTATTAAACACAAACTCCATCTACCTCCCCTTTGGCAAACACCAATTTGTTAGCTGTATTTAAGAATCTGTCTTTTTTGGGACACCTGGGTGGCTCAGTCAGTTAAGCATCCAACTTTGGCTCAGGTCATGATCTCGCGGTTTGTGAGTTCCAGCCCCGCATTAGGCTCTGTGCTATTTTGTGTCAGATTTTGTGTCTCCCTCTCTCTCTCTGCCCCTCCCCTGCTTGCTCGCTTTCTTTCTCTCTCTCTGAAAAATAAATAATAAACTTTAAAAATATTTTAAAAATAAAGAATCTTCTTTTTTGTTTGTCTTTTTCTTTCTTTTTTTTTTCAACTTTTTTTTTTTTTTTTTTTATTTTTGGGACAGAGAGAGACAGAGCATGAACGGGGGAGGGGCAGAGAGAGAGGGAGACACAGAATCGGAAGTAGATTCCAGGCTCTGGGCCATCCCAGAGACTGATGCGGGGCTCGAACTCACGGACCGCAAGATCGTGACCTGAGCTGAAGTCGGACGCTCAACCGACTGAGCCACCCAGGCGCCCCTTGTCTCTCTTTTTAAATGTTCATTTTCTTTTGCTTTTTAAATTCTACACATGAATGAAATCATTTGGTATTTGTCTTTCTCTGACTGACTTATTTCACTTAGCACTATACCCCCTAGACTCTTCCATGTTGTTGCAAATGGCAAGATTTCATTCTTTTTGTGGCTGAGTAATATTCCAGTGTGTGTGTGTGTGTGTGTGTGTGTGTGTGTGTGTGTGTGTGTGTATAATACATCTTCTTTATTGATGTAACTTGCGTTGCTTCCATTCTCAGCTATTGGAAATAATGCTGCAATAAACATAAGTGTGCATACATCTTTCCAAATTAGTGTTTATGTTTTTCTATGGGTAAATACTCAGTAGTGGAAATACTGGATAATATAGTAATTCTATTTTTATTTTTTTTTTGAAAAATCTCCATACTGCTACCATAGTGGCTGCACCAATTTGCATTCCCACCAATAGTACACAATGGTTCCTTTTCCTTCACATCCTCACCAACACTTGCTCTTGCTTATTTTTCATTTTCCCCATTCTGACAGGTGTGACATGATATATCACTGTGGTTTTAATTTGCATTTCCATGCTGATTAGTTGTGTTTAGTATCTTTTCCTATGACTGTTGGCCATCTGGATGTATTCTTTGGAAAAATGTTTATTCAAACCCTCTGTCCGTCTTTTATATGGAGTATTTGTTGGTTTTAATTTTGGTTTGGGTGTTCTGGTATTGAATTGTATAAGTTCTTTATATATATATTGGATTAACCCTTTACCAGATATATTATTTGAAAATATATTCTCCCTTTGAGTAGGTTGCCTTTTTGTTTTGTTGATGGTTTCCTTTACTGTGCAGAAGCTTTTAATTTTGGTGTAGTCCCAATACCTTATTTTTGTTTTTTTTGTTTTTTTCCCTTGCCAGAGGAGACATATCTAGGGGGAAAAAGTGTTTCTATAGCCAATGACAAATAAATTATTGTGTGTGTGTTCTTCTTGGAATTTTATAATTTCAGATCTCACATTTAGGTCTTTAATTCATTTTGAATTTATTTTTATGAATGGTGTAAGAAAGTGGCCCAATTTCATTCTTTTGCATGTAGCTGTCTAGTTTTGCCAACGACATTTTTTGAAGAGATTGTCTTTTCCCCACTGCATATCCTTACGTCTTTTGTCATACATTAATTGACTATATAAGTGTGGATTTATTTATTGGCTTTCTGTGGGAGATGCAGGAGAGAAGCATCAAAAGAAAAGACTTCAAAAGGGAAGGGGTGGAGAAGATGCAAAGCCTTAGGACATGTTTACACAGCTGAACGCATCTGCGGCTCCTAAGGAATGCCTAGAACCATTAACATTGTCCAGGGCCTGATCCTCCTTCACACCTGACCCTTCCTAGTGTTATAGAAACCAATTAACTTGAAAGTCAACCTTGAAAAGCTAAACTATTAAATTGATTAACACCCTTGCTTAGCTGACTTTATGCACGTAGTCTTTAGCAATTATCCTAATAAAAAGCAGCTTCATTCTGGAGTTGGGGCTTCATTCCGACCCAGGTATGAGGACCTTCACTTAACTGCATTTTGTTTGCAGATTCATCTTTTGCGACTCCGGCCATTCTCCCTGCAACAGCTTTCTATTGTTTCATTTATCTATGTGTCTACTTTTGTGCCAGTACTATACTGTTTTGATTTCTACAGCATTGTAATATATCTTGAAATCTGGTGTTATAATACCTCCAACGTTGTTCTTATTTCTCAGACTGCTTTGTCTATTTTGTGTATTTTGTGGTCCCATACTAATTTTAGGATTATTTGTTCTAGTTCTGTAAAAAAAAGAAATTGTTGGTATTTTGATAAGGATTGCATTAAATCTCTAGAATGCTTTGGGTAGTATGAACATTTTAATATTATTTGTTCTCCCTTCTATGAGCATGGAATGCGTTTCCATTTGGTTGTGTCATCTTCAGTATCTTTCATCAATGGTTTATAATTTTGGAGTACAGGTCTTTGACCTTCTTGGTTAGGTTGATTCCTACGTATCTTATTCTTTTTGGTGCAATTGGATTATTTTCTATTCCTTTTTTCTGCTTCATTATTAGTGTATACAAGTGTAGCAGATTTGTTTATTAATTTTGTATCTTGAAACATTACTGAATTTATTTAGTCATCCTAGTCATTTTTTGGTGGAATCTTTAGGATGTTCTATATTTAGTATCATGTAATCTCCAAATACTGACATTATTATTAATTCCTTACCAATTTGGATGCCTTTTATTTATTTATTTTTTATTGTCTACTTGCTGTGGCTAGGACTTGAATACAAATGGTGAGAGTGGACATCTTTCTTCTTGTTCCTGTTCTTACATGAAAAGCTCTGTTTTTCAACATTGGGTATGATGTTGGCCATGGGTTTTTCATATTGTGGTCTTTATTATGTTGAGTTATGTTCTCTCTAACTCGTCTTTGTTTAGAGTTTATATCATGAATGGATGTTGCACTTTGTGAAATGCTTTTTCTGTATCTATTAAGATGATATGTTCTTATCATATTCTTGTTAATGTGAATTATCACATTGATTGATTCACAAATATTAAACCACTTCTGCAACACAGGAATAAATCCCACTTGATCTCGGTGAGAAATTAAAAAAAATTGTTGGGTTCAGTTTGCTAGAATTTTGTTGGAAATATTTGTGTCTATGTTTAATAAGGATATTGACTGAAGTTCTCTTTTCTTGTAGTGTCTTTATCTGGTTTTGGTAGCAAGGTAATGCTGGCTTCATAGAATATATTTGAAAGGTTACCATCTTCTATTTTTTGGAATAGTCTGATAAAATAGGTATTAACTCTTCATTAAATTTTTGGCAAAATTTCCCTGTAAAGCCAATATGACCCTGGACTTTTGTTTTTTGGGAGTTTTTTGATTATGGATTCAATTTCATTTCTCCTAATCATTCTGTCCAGATTTTATATTTCTTCCTGATTCAGTTTTGGAAGGTATGCTTGTAGGAATTTATTCATTTTTCTACGTTCTCTAATTTTTTCACACATAACCTTTTATATTATCTTATAATCCTTTGTATATCTGTATCGTCAGTTACTTCTCCTCCTTCATTTCTGACGTTATTTATTGACATCCTGCCCCCTCTCTCTAATGAGTCACCCTCAAGTTTTAGTGGTTTTGTTCGTCTTTTCTAAGAATCAGTTCATGGATTCATTAATCTCTACTTTAATTTCTATTTCATTTATTTCTGCTCTAGTCTTTATTATTTCCTTTTTTCCACTGGCTTTGGTTGTTTATTTTTTTATTTTTCCAGCTCTTTTAGGTGGAAGGTTGTTTTTTTTCAGATATTTTTAAAAATTTTTTTATGTTTATTTATTTTTGAGAAAGAGATAGAGACAGAGCATGAGTGGGGGAGGAGCAGAGAGTGAGACACAGAATATGAAGCAAGATCCAGGCTCTGAGCTGTCAGCACAGAACCTGACGTAAGACTTGAACTCACAAACTATGAGATCATGACCTGAGCCAAAGTCGGATGTTTAACCAATATAGCCACCCAGGCGCCCCTCAGATTTTCCTAAGGTAGGCATGTATTGCTACAATCTTCCCTCTTAGAAAAGGTTTTGTTGCATCCCAAATATTTTTGGCTATTTTGTTTTCATTTTCACTTGTCTCCATGTATTTTTTATATCCTCTTTGATTTTTTAGTTGACTCATTCATTGTTTAGTAGCATGTTCTTTAGCCTTCATGTATTTGTGTTCTTCTTCATGTTTTTCTTGATTGATTTCTAGTTTTATACCATTGTGTTTGGAAATGATGAGTATGGTTGCAATCTTTTTGAATTTATTCAGACTTTTTTTGAGACCTAACATGTGATCTTTTCTGGAGGATGCTCCATGTGCACTTGAAAATAATTTGTATTTCAATGCTTTTGGAAAATATATTTTAAATATATCTTTTATGCCGTCTGGTCTAATGTATCATTCCGAACCACTGTTTCCTTATTGATTTTCTGTCTGGATTATCTATCAATTGATGTGGGTGGGGTGTTAAAGTCCCTGACTATTATTATATTATTGTAAATTTTATTCTTTATGTCTGTTAATAGTTGGTTAATGTATTTAGGTGTTTCAGGGTTGGGTATACATTTATTTATAATTGTTACATATTCCTGATGGAATGTTTCCTTTATAATTATGTAGATTCTTTGTCTCTTGTTACAGACTTTTTGTCAGATATAAGTATTGCTACCCCAGCTATCTTTTCACTTTTATTTGAATGCTAAATGTTTTCCCATCACTTTACATTCAATCCACATGTGTCTTTAGGTCTGAAGTGAATGTCTTATAGGCAGCATATAGATGGGTCTTGATTTTTCTCAACTTGGTCACCTATGTCTTTTGATTGGAACATTTAGTCAATTTACCTTCAAAGTAATTACTGAAAGGTATGTATTATGGCCATTTTGCTACTTGTTTTATTGTTGTTTTATAGTGCTTCTATATTTCTTCTCTTGATCTGATCTTGATCTGGGTTTGATGGCTTTAATTAGGGATATGTTCAGAATCGTTTTTCTTTATTATTTGTGTACCTATTATTGCTTTTTGATTTGTGGTTATCATTACATTTATCTTATGCACATATCTGTCTCTATTAAGTAGATCACTCCTTACATATTAACCCATTCTAAAAACACTAAGTTCTATACATCCCCACATTTTATGTATATTTTCCACATTTCACCTGCCTTTATTTTGTGAATCCCTTGACTGATTTTTGTAGATATAACTGATTTTACTGTTTTTGTGCTTTTACCTACATACTGGTTTTATGTGTGATTAATCTACTACTTTCATGTTTGCATTCACCTGTGAGATATTTTCCTTTCATAATTTTATTAATCTTGACTATGGCATCTGCTTTTCACTCAAAACATTCCCCTTAACATTTTTCATAAGGTTAATTTAGTGATGACTTAGTCCTTTAACTTTTTTTTTTTTCATCTGGCAAACTCATTCTCATATTCTGAATGTTATCCTTGCTGGGTAGAATATTCTTGGTTGCAGATTTTGTCTTTTCAGCACTTTGAATATATCATGCCACTTCCTTCTGGCCTACTAAGTTTCTGCTGAAAAATAAGCTGATAGTTTTATGGTGTTTCCCTTTATGTAATTGTTTTCTTTTCTCTTACTACTTTTTAAATTCTCTCATTTTCATTAATTTTGCCATTTTAATTTTTATGTGTCTTGATGTGGAACTGCTGTGTTTGATTTTACTGAGGATTCCTTTGCTATCTGAATCTGGATTACTATTTCATTCTCCAGATTGAAGAATTTTTCAGCTATTATTTCTTGAAATAAATGTTTTGCTCGCTTCTCTATCTTTTCTACTTCTGAAATCCCTATGATATGAATGTCATTATGCTCGATAATGCCACTGAGCTATCCTCAGCTATTCTCATTTTTTATTTTTGTTTCCTTTTGTTATTTAACTTGATTGCTTTCCATTAACCTGTCTTCCATTTCACTGATTAGTTCTTCTGCTTACTCTAATCTGTTATTCATTTTCTCTAGTGTATTTTTAAATTTCAGTTCTTGAGTTCTTCATCTCTGATTTATTCTTTTTTATATTATATTTTTATTTAAAATCAAGATATTTAACGTACAGTGTACTCTTGGCTTCAGTGATTCATCTCTTACATATGACACTCAGTGCTCATCCCAAAACGTGCCCTCTTTAATGCCCATCAACCATTTAACCCATCCCCCCACCCATCCACCACACTGCCATCAACCCTTAGTTTTTCTGTATTTAAGAGTCTCTTCTGGTTTGCCTACTTGTCTGTTTTTATCTTATTTTCCCTTCCTTTCCCTTTTCCTATGTTCACCTATTTTTCTCAAATTCCCCACATGAGTGAAATCGTATATCTGTCTTGCTCTTACTGACTTACTTCACTTAGCATAATACACTCTAGTTCCATCCACGTTTTGCAAACAAGATTTCATTATTTTTCATAACTGAATACTATTCCATTGTATAAATATCCCACACCTTCTTTATTCATTCATCAGTCTTTGGACATTTAGGCTCTTTCTATAATTTGTCTATTGTTGATAGCACGGTTCTAAACATTGGGGTGCATGTGCCCCTTCAAATCAGCATTTTTGTATCCTTTAGATAAATTCCTAGTGGTGCTATCGTTGGGCTGTAGAGTATTACTATTTTGAATTTTTTAAGGAACTTCCACACTGTTTTCCAGGATGGCCACACAAGTTTGCATTCCCACCAACAATGCAAAAAGTGTTCCCCTTTCTCTGCATCCTTGCAAACATCTGTTTTTGCCTGAGTTGTTAATTTTAGCCAATCTTACAGGTGTGAGGTGGTATCTCATTTTAGTTTTGATTTCTATTTTCTTAATGATGAGTGATGTTGAGCATCTTTTCATGTCTCTTAGCCATCTGGAAGTCTTTTGTGGAAATGGGCCTATTCATGGCTTCTGCCCATTTATTCACTGGATTATTTGCCTTTTGGTTGTTGAATTTGATAAGTACTTTATTGATTTTGGATATTAACCCATTATCCAATACGTCATTTGCAAAAATCATCTCCCATTTCATCAGTTGCCCTTTAGTTTTATTAATTGTTTCCCTCACTGTGCAGAAGGTTTTTACCTTTTTTTAATAAGTTTTGTTTATTTTTTTATTTTTTTAATAAGAAATTTATTGTCAAATTGGTTTCCATACAACAACCAGTACACATGACAAAAGGTGCCCTCCTCAATACCCACCACCCACCCTCCCATCTATCGCACCCCCCATCAACCTTCAGTTTGTTCTCAGTTTTTAAGAGTCTCTTATGCTTTGGCTCTCTCCCTTCCTAACCTCTTTTTTATTCTTCCCTTCCCCATCGACTTCTGTTAAGTTTCTCAGGATCCACATAAGAGTGAAAACATATGGTATCTTTCTTTCTCTGTATGACTTATTTCACTGAGCGTAACACTCTCCAGTTCCATTCATGTTGTTACAAAAGGCCATATTTCATTCTTCCTCATTGCCATGTAGTATTCCATTGTGTACATAAACCACAATTTATTTATCCATTCGTCAGTTGATGGACATTTAGTCTCTTTCCATAATTTGGCTATTGTTGAAAGTCTTGCTATAAACATTGGGGTATAAGTCCCCTATGTATCAGCACTCCTGTATCACTTGGGTAAATTCCTAGCAGTGCTATTGCTGGGTCATAGGGTACGTCTGTTTTTTAATTTTTTGAGGAACCTCCACACTGTTTTCCAGAGCGGCTTTACCAGCTTGCATTCCCACCAACAGTGCAAGAGGGTTCCCGTTTTTCCATATCCTCTCCAGCATCTATACTCTCCTGATTTGTTCATTTTAGCCACTCTTACTGGTGTGAGGTGATATCTGAGTTTGGTTTTGATTTGTATTTCCCTAGTGAGGAGCGATGTTGAGCATCTTTTCATATGCCTGTTGACCATCTGGATGTCTTCTTTAGGGAAGTGTCTATTCATGTTTTCTGCCCATTTCTTCACTGGTTTATTTGTTTTTCAGGTGTGAAGTTTGGAGAGCTCTTTATATATTTTGGATACTAACCCTTTGTCTGACATGTCATGTGCAAACACCTTTTCCCATTCCATTGGTTGCCTTTTAAATTTGTTTATACTTACATTTGCAGTGAAGAAGCTTTTTATCTTCATTAGGTCCCAATAGTTCATTTTTGCTTTCAGTACCCTTGGCTTTGGAGATGTGTCAAGCAAGAAATAGCTGCAGCTGAAGTCAAAGTGGTTGTTGCCTTCTTTCTCCTCTAGGGTTTGGATGCTTTCATGTCTCACATTTACGTCTTTCATCCATTTCGAGTTTATTTTTGTGAATGGTGTAAGAAAATGGTCTAGTTTCATCCTTCTGCATGTTGCTGTCCAGTTCTCCCAGCACCATTTGTTAAAGAGACTGTCTTTTTTCCATTGGATATTCTTTCCTGCTTTGTCAAAGATTAGTTGGCCATACTTCTGTGGGTCTAGCTCTGGGGCTTCTATTCTATTCCATTGGTCTATGTGTCTGTTTTTGTGCAAATACCATGCTGTCTTGATGATTACAACTTTGTAGTAGAGGATAAAGTCTGGGATTGTGATGCCTCCTGCTTTGGTCTTCCTCTTCAATATTAATTTGGCTATTCGGGGTCCTTTGTGGTTCCATACAAATTTTAGGATTGCTTGTTCTAGCTTCGAGAAAAATGCTGGTGCAATTTTGATTGGGACTGCATTGAATGTGAAGATAGCTTTGGGTAGTATTGACATTTTAACAATATTTATTCTTCCAATCCATGAGCACAAAATATTTTTCCATTTCTTTATATCTTCTTCAATTTCCTTCATAAGCTTTCTATAGTTTTCAGCAAACAGATCTTTTACATCTTTGGTTAAGCTGATTCCTAGATATTTTATGCTTCTTGGTGCAATTGTGAATGGGATCAGTTTCTTTATTTGTCTTTCTGTTGTTTCATTGTTAGTGTATAAGAATGCAACTGATTTCTGTACATTGATTTTATATCCTGTGACTTTGCTGAATTCATGTGTCAGTTCTAGCAGACTTTTGATGGAGTCGATCAGATTTTCCATGTATAATATCATGTCATCTGCAAAAAGTGAAAGCTTAACTACATCTCTGCCAGTATTGATGTCTTTGATTTCCTATTGTTGTCTGATTGCTGATGCTAGAACTTCCAACACTATGTTAAATAACAGCGGTGAGAGTGGGCATCCCTGTCGTGTTCCTGATCTCAGGGGCAAAGCTCTCAGTTTTTCCCCATTGAGGATGATATTAGCTGTGGTATTTTCATAAATGGATTTTATGATGTTTAAGTAGGTTCCTTCTATCCGACTTTCTCGAGGGTTTTGATTAAGAAAGGATGCTGAATTTTGTCAAATGCTTATCTGCAGTGATTGACAGGATCATATGGTTTTTATCCTTTCTTTTATTAATGTGATTTTTCACATTGATTTATTTGCAAATGTTGAACCAGCCCTGCATCCCAGGAATGAATCCCACTTGATCATGGTGAATAATTCTTTTTATATGCTGTTGAATTCAATTTTATAGTATCTTATTGAGAATTTTTGCATCCATATTCATCAAGGATATTGGCCTGTAGTTCTCTTTTTTTACTGGGTCTCTGTCTGGTTTAGGAATCAAAGTAATGCTGGTTTCATAGAATGATTCTGGAAGTTATCTTTCCCTTTCTATTTTTGGAACAGCTTGAGAAGGATTGGTATTATCTCTGCTTTAAATGTCTGGTAGAATTCCCCAGGGAAGCCCTCTGGTCCTGGACTCTTATTTCTTGGGAGATTTTTGATAACAGATTCAGTTTCTTCGCTGGTTATGGGTCTGTTCAACCTTTCTATTTCTTCCTGTTTCAGTTTTGGAAGTGTGTGGGTGCTTAGGAATTTGTCCAGGTTGTCCATTTCTTCCAGGTTGTCCAGTTTGTTGGCATATAGTTTTTCATAATTTTCCCTGATAATTGCTTGTATTTCTGAGGGACTAGTTGAAATAATTCCATTTTCATTCATGATTTTATCTATTTGGGTCATCTCCCTTTTCTTTTTGAGAAGCCTGGCTAGAGGTATATCAATGTTCTTTATTTTTTCAAAAAAAAAAAAAAACTCTTTGTTTTATTGATCTGCTCTACAGATTTTTTAGATTCTATATTGTTTACGCCTGCTCTGATCTGTATTACTTCTCTTATTCTTCTGGGTTTGAGGTGTCTTTGCTGTTCTGCTTCTATTTCCTTTAGGTGTGCTGTTAGATTTTGTATTTGGGATTTTTCTTGTTTCTTGAGATAGGCCTTGATTGAGATGTATTTTCCTCTCAGGATTGCTTTTGCTGCATCCTAAAGCGTTTGGATTGTTGTATTTTCATTTTCATTTGTTTCCATATATTTTTAATTTCTTTCCTAATTGTCGTTTATTCTTTAGTAAGGTATTCTTTAACCTCCATGCTTTTGGAGGTTTTCCAGACTTTTTCCTGTGGATGATTTCAAGCTTCATAGCATTGTGGTCTGAAAGTATGTATGGTATAATCTCAATTCTTTTATACTTGTGAAGGGCTGTTTTGTGACCCAGTATGTGATCTATCTTGGAGAATGTTCCATGTGCACTCTAGAAGAATGTATATTGTTGCTTTGGGATGCAGAGTTGTAAATATATCTGTCAAGTCCATCTGATCCAATGTTTCATTCAGGGCCCTTGTTTCTTTATTGACCGTGTGTCTAGATGATCTATCCATTTCTGTAAGTGGAGTGTTAAAGTCCCCTGCAATTACCACATTCTTATCAATAAGGTTGCTTATGTTTGTGATTGTTTTATATATTGGGGGGCTACCGTATTTGGCACATAGACATTTATAATTTTTAGTTCTTCCTGATGGACAGACCCTGTAATTATTATATGATTCCTTCTTCATCTCTTGTTACAACCTTTAATTTAAAGTCTAGTTTGTCTGATATAAGTATGGCTACTCCAGCTTTCTTTTGACTTCCAGTAACATGATAGGTAGTTTTTGATCCCCTCACTTTCTATCTGAATTTGTCCTCAGGTCTTAAATGAGTCTCTTGTAGACAACAAATGGATGGATCTTGTTTTTTATCCATTTTGATACCCTATGTCCTTTGGTTGGAACATTTAGTCCATTTACATTCCTGTGTTATTATAGAAAGATATGGGTTTAGAGTCATTGTGATGTCTGTATGTTTCATGTTTGTAGTTATGTCTCTGGTACTTTGTGTCACAGGATCCCCCTTAGGATCTCTTGTAGGGCTGGTTTAGTGGTGATGAATTCATTAAGTTTTTGTTTGTTTGTTTGTTTGGGAAGACCTTTATCTCTCCTTCTATTTTAAATGACAGACTTGCTGGATAAAGGATTCTCGGCTGCATATTTTTTTTCTGTTCATCACATTGAAGATTTCCTGCCATTCCTTTCTGGCTTGCGAACTTTCAGTAGATAGATGCATCACTAGACTTATCAGTCTCACTTTATATGTTAGAGCATGTTTATCCTTATCTGCTTTCAGAATTTTCTCTTTATCCTTGTATTTTGCCTGTTTGACTATGATATGTCATGCAGAAGATCAATTCAAGTTATCTGAAGGGAGTTCTCTGTGTCTCTTAGATTCCAGTGCCTTTTTCCTTCCCCAGATCAGGGAAGTTCTCATCTATGATTTCTTCAAGTACACCTTCAGCTTCTTTGTCTCTCTCTTCCTACCCTGGAATCCCAATTATGCGTATATTATTGCGTTTCATCGGATCACATAGTTCTCTAATTCTCCCCCTCATACCCCTGGATTTTTTAATCTCTCTTTTTCTCAGCCTCCTCTTTTTCCCTAATTTTATCTTCTAATTCACCTATTCTCTCCTCTGCCTCTTCAATCTGACCTGTGGTCGCCTCCATTTTATTTTGCAGTTCACTGATAGCATTTTTTAGCTCCTCCTGACTGTTACTTAGTCCCTTGATCTG
The DNA here is from genome assembly GCF_024362965.1 of Panthera pardus. Taxonomy (NCBI): domain Eukaryota; kingdom Metazoa; phylum Chordata; class Mammalia; order Carnivora; family Felidae; genus Panthera; species Panthera pardus. Next base: position 51,493,818 of record NW_026526843.1, on the reverse strand, counting down.
TAGTAATAGTTTCTCTGCTGTCCTCTATACTTTTTTTAAGCCCAGCGATTAATTTTATGATGATTATTTTAAATTCATTTTCTGTTATATTGCTTAAATCGTTTTTGATCAGTTAATTATCTGTGCTCCTGGAGGGAGAGAGGGAAGATGGCGGTGTAGGAAGACGCTGGGCTCACCGCGCGTCCTGCTGATCACTTAGATTCCACCTACACCTGCCTAAATAACCCAGAAAACCGCCAGAGGATTAGCAGAATGGAGTCTCCAGAGCCAAGTGCAGACTAGAGGCCCACGGAAGAGGGTAGGAAGGGTGGCGAGGCGGTGCGCGCTCCACAGACTGGCCGGAGGGAGCCGGGGTGGAGGGGTGGCTCGCAGGCCAAGCAGAGCCCCTGAGTCTGGCTGACAAAAGCGGAGGGGCGTGATGGACTGTGTTCCGACGGCAAGAGCGACTTAGCATCTGAGAGGTCATAAGTTAACAGCTCTACTCAGAAAGCGGGAAGGCTGGAGGACAAAGGGAGGGAGAGCTGCTGAGCCCCTGGACAACAGAGCTCAGTTTGGTGGGGAACAAAGGCGCTCACCAGCGCCCTCTCCACTGCCCATCCCCCAGCCAAAATCCCAAAGGGAACCAGTTCCTGCCAGGGAACTTGCTCGCTCCACGCAAACACCCAACTCTGTGCTTCTGCGGAGCCAAACCTCCGGCAGCGGATCTGACTCCCTCCCGCTGCCACAGGGCCCCTCCTGAAGTGGATCACCTAAGGAGAAGCAAGCTAAGCCTGCCCCTCCTGCCCCCGTGCACCTTGCCTACCCACCCCAGCTAATACGCCAGATCCCCAGCAACACAAGCCTGGCAGTGTGCAAGTAGCCCAGACGGGCCACGCCACCCCACAGTGAATCCCGCCCCTAGGAGAGGGGAAGAGAAGGCACACACCAGTCTGACTGTGGCCCCAGCGGTGGGATGGGGGCAGACATCAGGTCGGACTGCGGCCCCGCCCACCAACTCCAGTTATACACCACAGCACAGGGGAAGCGCCCTGCAGGTCCTCACCACTCCAGGGACTATCCAAAATGACCAAATGGAAGAATTCCCCTCAGAAGAATCTCCAGGAAATAACAACAGGCAATGAGCTGATCAAAACGGATTGAAATAATATAACAGAAAGGGAATTTAGAATAATAGTCATAAAATTAATCGCTGGGCTTGAAAACAGTATAGAGGACAGCAGAGAATCTCTTGCTACAGAGATCAAGGGACTAAGGAACAGTCACAAGGAGCTGAAAAGCGCTTTAAACGAAATGAAAAATAAAATGGAAATGATGACAGCTCGGATTGAAGAGGCAGAGGAGAGAATAGGTGAACTAGAAGATAAAGTTATGGAAAAAGAGGAAGCTGAGAGAAAGAGAGATAAAAAAAATCCAGGAGTATGAGGGGAAAATTAGAGAACAAAGTGATACACTAAAAAGAAATAATATACGCATAATTGGTATCCCAGAGGAGGAAGAGAGAGGGAAAGGTGCTGAAGGGGTACTTGAAGAAATTATAGCTGAGAACTTCCCAGATCTGGGGAAGGAAAAAGGCATTGAAATCCAAGAGGCACAGAGAACTCCCTTCAGACGTAACTTGAATCGATCTTCTGCACGACATATCATAGTGAAACTGGCAAAATACAAGGATAAAGAGAAAATTCTGAAAGCAGCAAGGGATAAACATGCCCTCACATATAAAGGGAGACCTATAAGACTCGTGACTCATCTCTCTTTTGAAACTTGGCAGGCCAGAAAGGATTGGCACGATATCTTCAGCGTGCTAAACAGAAAAAATATGCAGCCGAGAATCCTTTATCCAGCAAGTCTGTCATTTAGAATAGAAGGAGAGATAAAGGGCTTCCCAAACAAACAAAAACTGAAGGAATTTGTCACCACTAAACCATCCCTACAAGAGATCCTAAGGGGGATCCTGTGAGACAAAGTACCAGAGACATCACTACAAGCATAAAACATACAGACATCACAATGACTGTAAACCCGTATCTTTCTATAATAACACTGAATGTAAATGGATTAAATGCGCCAACCAAAAGACATAGGGTATCAGAATGGATAAAAAACCAAGACCCATCTATTTGCTGTCTACAAGAGACTCATTTTAGATCTGTGGACACCTTTAGATTGAGAGTGAGGGGATGGAGAACTATTTATCATGCTACTGGAAGCCAAAAGAAAGCTGGAGTAGCCATACTTATATACGACAAACTAGATTTTAAATTAAAGGCTGTAACAAGAGATGAAGAAGGGCATTATATAATAATTACACGGTCTATCCATCAGGAAGAGCTAACAATTATAAATGTCTATGCGCCGAATACTGGAGCCCCCAAATATACAAAACAATTACTCATAAACATAAGCAACCTTATTGATAAGAATGTGGTAATTTCAGGGGACTTTAACACTCCACTTACAGAAATGGATAGATCATCTAGACACACGGTCAATAAAGACACAAGGGCTCTGAATGAAACATTGGATCAGATGGACTGGACAGATATATTTAGAACTCTGCATCCCAAAGCAACAGAATATACTTTCTTCTCGAGTGCACATGGAACATTCTCCAAGATAGATCATATACTGGGTCACAAAACAGCCCTTCATAAGTTCACAAGAATTGAAATTATACCATCCATACTTTCAGACCACAATGCTATGAAGCTTGAAATCAACCACAGGAAAAAGTCTGGAAAACCTCCAAAAGCATGGAGCACTAACGAATGAGTGGATCAACCAGGCAATTAGAGAAGAAATTAAAAAATATATGGAAACAAACGAAAATGAAAATACAGCAATCCAAATGCTTTGGGATGCAGCGAAGGCAGTCCTGAGAGGAAAATACATTGCAATCCAGGCCTATCTTAAGAAACAAGAAAAATCCGAAATACAAAATCTAACAGGACACCTAAAGGAAATAGAAGCAGGACAGCAAAGGCAGCCTAAACCCAGCAGAAGAAGAGAAATAATAAAGATCAGAGCAGAAATAAACAATATAGAATCTAAAAAAACTGTAGAGCAGATCAACGAAACCAAGAGTTGGTTTTTTGAAAAAATAAACAAAATTGAAAAATCTCTAGCCAGGCTTCTCAAAAAGAAAAGGGAGATGACCCAAATAGATAAAATCATGAATGAAAATGGAATGATTACAACCAATCCATCAGAGATACAAACAATTATCAGGGAATACTATGAAAAATTATATGCCAACAAATTGGACAACTTGCAAGAAATGGACAAGTTCCTAAACACCCACACCCTTCCAAAACTCAATCAGGAGGAAATAGAAAGCTTGAACAGACCTATAACCAGCGAGGAAATTGAATCGGTTATCAAAAATCTCCCAACAAATAAGAGTCCAGGACCAGATGGCTTCCCAGGGGAGTTCTATCAGACGTTTAAAGCAGAGATAATACCTATCCTTCTCAAGCTATTCCAAGAAATAAAAAGGGAAGGAAAACTTCCAGACTCATTATAGGAAGCCAGTATTGCTTTGATTCCTAAACCAGACAGAGACCCAGTAAAAAAAGAGAACTACAGGCCAATATCCCTGATGAATATGGATGCAAAAATTCTCAATAAGATACTAGCAAATCGAATTCAATGGCATATAAAAAGAATTATTCACCATGATCAAGTGGGATTCATTCCTGGGATGCAGGGCTGGTTCAACATTCTCAAATCAATCAACGTGATACATCATATTAACAAAAAAAAAAAAAAAAAGAGAAGAACCATATGATCCTGTCAATCAATGCAGAAAAGGCCTTTGACAAAATCCAGCACCCTTTCTTAATAAAAACCCTTGAGAAAGTCGGGATAGAAGGAACATACTTAAAGATCATAAAAGCCATTTATGCAAAGCCCACAGCTAACATCATCCTCAACGGGGAAAAACTGAGAGCTTTTTCCCTGAGATCAGGAACACGACAGGGATGCCCACTCTCACCGCTGTTGTTTAACATAGTGCTGGAAGTTCTAGCATCAGCAATCAGACAACAAAAGGAAATCAAAGGCATCCAAATTGGCAAAGAGGAAGTCAAGCTTTCGCTTTTTGCAGATGACATGATATTATACATGGAAAATCTGATAGACTCTACCAAAAGTCTGCTAGAACTGATCCATGAATTCAGCAAAGTTTCAGGATACAAAATCAATGTACAGAAATCAGTTGCATTCTTATACACTAACAATGAAGCAACAGAAATACAAATAAAGAAACTGATCCCATTCACAATTGCACCAAGAAGCATAAAATACCTAGGAATAAATCTAACCAAAGATGTAAAAGATCTGTATGCTGAAAACTATAGAAAGCTTATAAAGGTAATTGAAGAAGATATAAAGAAATGGAAAGACATTCCCTGCTCATGGATTGGAAGAATAAATATTGTCAAAATGTCAATATTACCCAAAGCTATCTACACATTCAATGCAATCCCAATCAAAATTGCACCAGCATTCTTCTCGAAACTAGAACAAGCCATCCTAAAATTCATATGGAACCACAAAAGGCCCTGAATAGCCAAAGTAATTTTGAAGAGGAAGATCAAAGCAGGAGGCATCACAATCCCAGACTTTAGCCTCTACTACAAAGCTGTAATCATCAAGACAGCATGGTATTGGCACAAAAACAGACACATAGACCAATGGAATAGAATAGAAACCCCAGAACTAGACCCACAAACGTATGGCCAACTCATCTTTGACAAAGCAGGAAAGAACATCCAATGGAAAAAAGACAGTCTCTTTAACAAATGGTGCTGGGAGAACTGGACAGCAACATGCAGAAGGTTGAAACTAGACCACTTTCTCACACCATTCACAAAAATAAACTCAAAATGGATAAAGGACCTGAATGTGAGACAGGAAACCATCAAAACCTTAGAGGAGAAAGCAGGAAAAGACCTCTCTGACCTCAGCCGTAGCAATCTCTTACTCGACACATCCCCAAAGGCAAGGGAATTAAAAGCAAAAGTGAATTACTGGGACCTTATGAAGATAAAAAGCTTCTGCACAGCAAAGGAAACAACCAACAAAACTAAAAGGCAACCAACGGAATGGGAAAAGATATTTTCATATGACATATCGGACAAAGGGCTAGTATCCAAAATCTATAAAGAGCTCACCAAACTCCACACCCGAAAAACAAATAACCCAGTGAAGAAATGGGCAGAAAACATGAATAGACACTTCTCTAAAGAAGACATCCGGATGGCCAACAGGCACATGAAAAGATGTTAAATGTCGCTCCTTATCAAGGAAATACAAGTCAAAACCACACTCAGATATCACCTCACTCCAGTCAGAGTGTCCAAAATGAACAAATCAGGAGACTATAGATGCTGGAGAGGATGTGGAGAAACGGGAACCCTCTTGCACTGTTGGTGGGAATGCAAATTGGTGCAGCCGCTCTGGAAAACAGTGTGGAGGTTCCTCAGAAAAGTAAAAATAGACCTACCCTATGACCCAGCAATAGCACTGCTAGGAATTTATCCAAGGGATACAGGAGTACTGATGCATAGGGGCACTTGTACCCCAATGTTGATAGCAGCACTCTCAACAATAGCCAAATTATGGAAAGAGCCGAAATGTCCATCAACTGATGAATGGATAAAGAAATTGTGGTTTATATACACAATGGAATACTACGTGGCAATGAGAAAGAATGAAATATGGCCCTTTGTAGCAACTTGGATGGAACTGGAGAGTGTGATGCTAAGTGAAATAAGCCATACGGAGAAAGACAGATACCATATGGTTTCACTCTTATGTGGATCCTGAGAAACTTAACCGAAACCCATGGGGGAGGGGAAGGAAAAAAAAAAGAGGTTAGAGTGGGAGAGAGCCAAAGCATAAGAGACTGTTAAAAACTGAGAACAAACTGAGGGTTGATGGGGGTGGGAGGTAGGGGAGGGTGGGTGATGGGTATTGAAGAGGGCACCTTTTGGGATGAGCACTGGGTGTTGTATGGAAACCAATTTGACAATAAATTTCATATATTAAAAAAAATAAATAAATAAAGCAGTTTGAGTGATCAAAAAAAATTATCTGTGCTCCTTCCTGGAGTTACTTTTGAGGAGAATTCTTCCGTTTTGTCATTGTGGATAGTCCGTGCAGTGGCGTGGAACTGCAGGTCTCTTCCCCTCTGCTGTCTGGAGTAACTTGTGTTGGTGGGTGGGACCGCAGTCAGACCTGATGTCTGCCCCCAACCCACTGCTGTGGCCACAGTCAGACTGGTGTGTACCTTATCTTCCCGTCTCCCAGGGACAGAACTCACTGTGAAGTGATGTGGCCCCTGTCTGGGCTACTTGCACACTGTCAGGCTTGTGGTGCTGCATCTATGGGATTTGGTGAATTAGCCAGGGTGGATCTGCAAGGTTCACAGGGGTGGGAGGGGCAGCCTCAGCTCGCTTTGCCTTAGGTGGTCCGCTGTGGGAGTGGCCCTGCGGCACTGGGAGGGAGGCAGATCCATCAGAAGGATGGATCCACAGAAGCATGGCGTTGGGTGTTTGTGCGGTGCAAGCAAGTTCTGTGATGTGAACTGGTTCCCTTTGGGATTTTGGCTGGGGGATGGGCAAGGGAGATAGCATTTCACAGCACCTTTTTTTCCCACCGAGATGAGCTCTGTCCTCTGGAGCTCAACAACTCTCCCTCCTGTTGTCCTCTAGCACTTCTGCTCTCTGAGCAGAGCTGTTGTCAGAACACACTCCGTCCAGCCCCTATGCTTTTGCAAGCCAGACTTGGGGGCTCTGCCTTACCAGATGGGCTGCCCCTCCACAGCCCCAGCTCCCTCCCACCAGTCTGTGTAGCATGCGCCACCTCTCTGCCCTTCCTACCCTCTTCCGTGGCCTTCTTGTCTATGCTTGGCTCCAGAGAGTCCATTCTGCTAGTCTTCTGGCAGTTTTCTGGATTATTTAGTCAGGTGTGGGTGGAATCTAAGTGATCAGAAGGATGCAGTGATCGCAGCGTCCTCCTACGCCACCACCCCAGAAGGTTTTTATCTTAACGAGGTCCTAATAGTTCCTTTTTTATTTTATTTCCCTTGCCTCTGGAGACATGTCAAATCAGGAGTTGTTGAGACTTAGGTAAAAGTGGTAGCTGCCTATTTTCTCCTCTATGATTTTGATGGTTTCTTGTCTCATATATGTATTTCATCCATTTTGAATGTATTTTTGTGTATCATGTAATAACGTGGTCCAGTTTCATTCTTCGGCATGTCACCATCCAGTTCTCTCAGGACCATTTGCTATCTCTTTGTTGATGATCACTGAGATCTTCCTCTATTTTCTTAAGTCCATTAAGTATGTTTATGTCCATTAGTTTGAATTATTTTTCGAGCACGTTCCTCATCTATGTTTCATTTAGCTTTTTTTTTTTGCATTGGTTTTGTTTTGTTCTTTCATTTGGACATATTCCTCTATCTCTTCATCTCGGCTAACTTTCTGTGTTTGTTTCTATGTATTAGGAAATTCTTTTGAAATTTCTAATTGAAAGTAGTGGCCTTGTGAAGAGGTCCTAGGTACTCTGTATTGTATTATCCCCTTTTCACTAGTACTAGGCATTTCAGAGCTGTCACCTATGAGGGTTGTGTGTGCCCTACTGTTATGGCTGAGTCATATTTGTCTTCAGCCCCGTCAGCTGCAATGGCCCACTTTGCCTGTGCTGTTAAGGAGCTCATAGTTGAATAGTGTCAACATTGAGACCAAATGCCTGCTTACAGTCTGTCTGCTGAGGACGTGGTCCCACCAAAATGGAGGGCTTCCCTGACTTGTGCTCTGAGAAGTTTTTATTGATGGGTGAGGCTGGCAGTCAAACCAGATTCTGGTCCCAAGTCCATATGTTGTGTCTGCAGCCAAACTGGTGTGTGCATGTTATCTTTCTTTCTCTCAAGGGAAAATGTAATTTTGGAGTGGCACTGGTTCCTGCTAGGACTACTTGCAAGATATGACATGGCAGGAGCCACTTTGAAGGAACTCTTGTTGAGAGGAGCAGATTGGATGGGGCAGATACACAGGAAAACATGAGGGTGGGGCACTTATTGCTAGCAATATAGGTGGAGGATGTTTCCACTTGTTCCCACAAGTGTCTGGCTATCTAGGCTGATAGCAGGAGAAAAATGGTGCTCACTAGCTCTTGTGTTCTTGGAGAAGTCTCCTAAAGATCCCTGTCCCTCCAATTTATGTTCTGAGAGTAGTAAATAAATCTTCATATATATACTAAGTGGTTTTCAAGCTGCTGTTTCTATGGTGGGGTTGTCCATTATGCTGGTTCTTTAAAAGCAGGGATCAGTTTCCTATTGCCTTCCAGCTTTCCCAGAGCTGAGTCCACTGAATTTAAAATACCTGGAGTTAAGCCCTGCTGGCCATAATGACTCACAAAGTTATGTCCCACTAGTTATCAAAGCCAAATGTTATGGATATCTATCTGTCTTCCCATTGTAGATCCCCTGTGTCTGGGTGCCTGGTGTGAGGTCTTCTCCTTCATATCTGTACTTGTGGTTTCCATCCCACTTATAGCTAGTCTTGCTAGGAGTTTGTTTCCTGACTTCATTTCTACTCCCCTACCTTTTTCCATGTGACTTCTTTGATATGATTAACGGTGGGAAGTCAGTTCTGCTAGTCTTTAGGTCATTTTCTGGGTTGGTTGCACTGAAGTGGCTGTTATCTAGGTGAGCTTATATGGGGGGAGGTGAGCTTAGGATCCTCCTACACTACCATCTTCAGAAGTATGGGTATGTGTTTTTATTATAGTCACTCAAGTGAGTTTAAAATATTATATGAGGGGTGCCTGGGTGGCTCAGTCGTTCGAGCGTCCGACTTCGGCTCAGGTCATGATTTCACGGTCTGTGAGTTCGAGCCTCGCGTCGGGCTCTGTGCCGACAGCTCAGAGCCTGGAGTCTGCTTCAGATTCTGTGTCTCCCTCTCTCTCTGACCCTCCCCCGTTCATGCTCTGTCCCTCTCTGTCTCAAAAAAACTAAAATAAATATTTAAAAAATTAAAAAAAAAGAAAAACAATATTATATGAGTGTGGTTTTAATTTGCATTTCCCTAGCGATTAATGATGTTGTGCACCTTTTGATATGCCTATTGACTCTTTCTATATCTTCTTTAGTAAAATTTCTATTCATATCTTCTCCCATTTTTTAAATTAGCTACTTTTCCTATAAGTGAACTATGAATAGTGCTAATATATTCTGAATGCAATCACTATTGGATGTTATATGATTTGAAAATACTTTCTACCAGTTTGTGGCTTTTCTTTTTCTTTTTCTCAATGGTATCTTTTGAGATGTGAAAATTTTAGTTTTGATGGGGTCTAAAATTTCAAAAATTTCTTTTATTCTGCATTTGGTATCTTATATTTAAATCAATAACTGTTAACTCAAATGTTTCCACACATTTTTGGCTCATTTATATGAGATCATAAAGATACACAAAAGTTATGAAAATACATTATACATTATAGGGGAAATAAACTTAGTATAGTAAATTTGTAGCTTAATCATTTTTCTGAATCTTCAAAGAGGAAGATCTTTCTAAAGAATTCTAAAATGAAATGATAGGTTTCAACTTTTAATTGCCATAAACTTTATAGACTGTGAAAAGTGCCTTGGTCCCTTAAATGCTGAAGCATCTCAGGGCTTAGTGCTGGCCTCCCTTGGCTTCCCTATTCTCTTTCATAGAAACATCTTACACATTCCTGTCTGCAGACTATGGTTCCCACTTTTTCCACTCCTAGGACAACGTGTGTTTACTGTCATGACTGTATTTAAATTGTAATAGAGCTTGTGTTTACAAGTGTATCACAATCCTACATTAGTTCATAAAAAAATTCTATTAATCCTTGTATCCACAAATTCTAGTACAGTGTCTGACACACGAGAAGGTTCAAACTTCTTGTGGAATAACCATAAATCCCCAAATTGCTAACTTTATCTCCTATCATATGCATCACTGTAAATAATACCCCACCTACTCCACTGTTGCTCTTAAAACAAATCTAAGTTTTGGGGAATACTGTTTTCTCTGCCTGATATCTATTATCTTCCTTCTCTGTCTGATGCTAACTGCATATTGGCTGAATGTTTGGAAACATGGAATTCATACAAGTGCTACTACACTCTTCCTGAAACCTAGACTCTGAAAAGCCTAGGAATGGATATTAAGACTGTAATAGATAACCTATTAGGAAATAATATTGACAGAGAGAAGGCATAGTAATTTGTATATTAAATTGTCAGGAAATAAAATGAAGTCTTGATTATCAAATATTTAAAAAAAAAAAACACTGTGTAATTGGGGTATCCATGTGGCTCAGTCAGTTAAGTGTCTGATTCTTGATTTTAGCTTAGGTCATGCTTTCACAGTTCAAGGAATTGAGCCCCATATCAGGCTATGTGCTGACAGCATGGAGCCTGTTTGGGATTCCCTCTGTCCCTCCTCTGCTCATTCTCTCTCTCTTTCTCCCTGTCTGTCTCTCTCTCTCTCTCAAAATAAATAATAAATATTTTAAAACAAACAAACAAAAAACATTGTGTAATTGTTGCAGGCAGAGTCCACACTGGTTAAAGAATGAATTGGATATTGACAGATAGAAAATAAATAGGCAAGCTGCCAGGTAAGGATTATTGCTCCCCATTTTCATAAAAGAGCTGGTAACTATACTGTTCACAATTGTATACCTTCCATTTAAGTGAAAAAAAAAAGAAACAAAGAGAAAAAGAAAAAAGAACTCAGAAGGGTATAAATCCTAGGTATTTGAATTGTTTACTTAGTATCACTTAAAGCAGATAATTCTTTTTTTTATTTCTTTAATTTACATCCAAGTGAGTTACCATATAGTACAACAATAATTTCAGAAGTAGATTCCTTAATGCCCCTTACCTATTTAGCCCATCCACTCTCCCACAACCCCTCCAGTAACCCTCTGTTTGTTCTCCATATTGAAGAGTTTCTTACATTTTGTCCCCCTCCCTCTTTTTAAATTATTTTTGCTTCCCTTCCCTTTTGTTCATCTGCTCTGTGTCTTAAATTCCTATGAGTGAAGTCATATGATATTTGTCTTTCTCTGACTAATTTCGCTTGGCATAATACCCTCTAGCTCCATCCACGTAGTTGCAAACAGCAAGATTGCATTCTTCTTGATTGCCAAGTAATACTCCATTGTGTGTGTGTGTGTGTGTGTGTGTGTGTGTATATATATGAGTTCATATATATATATATATATATATATATATATATATATGAGTTCTGTGGCTCAGGTCATGCAGATTGTTGTATTAATTCTCAAATAAGTTTTCTAGGTGTGCAGGAGGGTTTAGTGTTGATCTGGCTGTATTTCATGGATGCAAGACACAAAAAATACCTTCCATGCTGTTCTGCCATCTTGGCTCCTTCACCCCCCACCCCACAGATAATTCTTCCTGAAAGAAGTATATCACTGCCAAGGAAACAGTGAAAAAAACCTAAAATATCAACTGACTACTCATTCACCATATTATATTTCTCATCAACAAGGACAGTATTTATTTTCATCTTTCTGTTTTGTTCTAGAAGACATCCCTCAATTTTGTGTTACCTTCTTATCTCTTATCTCTGATTCCTCTATTTCCAGATGGAGCTAAAAACCTCTCTTGTATTAGGACCTGACCCAGGTCTATTACTGAAGCAATAATAGCCTTCCTTTCCTCATCTATGTCAGACCACTCTCAATACGATCTCAGTAGGTATGGATTATATTTTTGAATACTTTCTGTATGTCTTATGCACTCTGCACAAACCTCTAATTCTCTAACTCTGAAACTATTTTTTTTTCTGTGATCAGCTTTGATATTGTGTGTGGGTCATAATTTGAAGGGTATACACATATGGAATACAGGTATTTTATTTTTGATGTTTAAGCATGTTCTCTATATAACCAGGAATTAAATTCAGAAAAATAATTATACCCGGGAATTCGATTTTAGCATATGTTGCTTTAGAGGAGATATGTGAAAAATTATTTATGAGCCAAAAAAAAAAAACAACAACAAAATGAGCAATCAAACAAAAAAACATTATGGAAATAAAACCTATACTCACAGTGTACATGAATATGTAATATAGGTGTACATGAGTACATGTATATGTATGGCCCAGAGTACATGAATATGTAATTTAGATGTTTCTATGACTCAGGAAAACAACTGGAAAGAAGTTTACATTAAATAATTTATGAATAAATAATCAGGCATTCTTTAGAATTGTCTTCAATTAACATTATATGCACAGACCTCTATAGTGTATAGTTGATTTTGATATTTATTCATATATATACATATATTTTTTTTCACAAAAATAATACCTAAATTCCTCATTTGTGTGATTCATATGCACAGTTACCTTTATGACTTTTACAAGTTTGTGTATAAGAAGAAATATATATATTCCATTAATTTATTCCAAACCCTCTCCACCAAATGACTATTAAAAAAATGAATTGCCAAGTATAGTTTTTTCCCTATATCAAAATAGTCACAAAAATAAATTAATAATTAAATGTTGCAAAACATCAAAATAAGTTACAATCTTTTGAATTTTAGCTTAACTGAAGTCGTGGAGAAAATAGTAGCATAGGAGGATGCTGGGCTCACCACGTCCTGCTGATCACTTAGATTCCACCCACATCTGTCTAAATAACCCAGAAAACCACCAGAAGATGAGCAGAACAGACTCTCCAGAGCCAAGTGTAGACAAGAGGCCCACAGGGGAGGGTAGGAAGGATGGAGAGGCGTTGTGAGCTACACAGACTGGCGGGAGGGAGCCCAGGTGATGGAGGGGCAGCCCACCCAGAAAGGCAGAGCCCCTGAGTCTGGCTTGCAAAAGTGGAGGGCCCAGACTGCTTGAGTTTTGACAGCCATGGGGACTTACCTGGAATATTGTAAGTAAACAGCTCTGCTCAGAGAGTGGGAGGGCAAGAGAACACTGGGAGGGAGAGGTGTTGAGCCTGAAAGACAGAGTTCAGCTTGGCGGTGGGGAACAAAGGCACTAGGAAGTGCCATCTCCCTCACCCATCCCCCAGCCAAAATCCCAAAGGGAACCAGTTACGGTCACCAAACTTGCTTGAACCGCACAAACACCCAATGCTGTGCTTCTGTGGATCTGTCCCTTCAACGGATATGCCTCCCTCCTGGTGCTGCAGGCAATCCCCCTCAGGGGACCACCCATGGCAAAACTAGCTAAGCCTGTCCCTCCCACACCTGTGCACCTTGCAGATCCACCCTGGCTAATACACCAGATCCTATCTAAGCAGCACCACAAGCCTGGAAGTGTGAAAGTAGCCCAAGCAGAGGCCACACCACTCCACAGTGAGCCCTGCCCCTGGGAGAGGGGAAGATAAGGTACACACCAGTCTGACTATGGCTCCAGTGGTGGGCTGGGGACAGACATTGGGTCTGACTGCAGCCCTGCCGACCAACACAAGCTACTCCAGACAGAACAGGGGAAGTGCCCCACAGTTCCGCACCACTCCAGGGACTATCCAAAATGAGGAAATGGAAGAATTCTCCTCAAAAGTAACTCCAGGAATAGCGACAGTTAACGAACAGACCAAAAATGATTTAAGCAATATAATGGACCATGAGTTTAGAATAATAGTCATAAGATTAATCGCTGGGCTTGAAAAAAGTATAGAAGCCAGAAGAGAATCTATTACTACAGAGATCAAGGGACTAAGAAACAGGAGGAGCTAAAAAATGGTATAAATGAGCTGCAAAATAAAATGGAGGAGACCACAGCTAGGATTGAAGAGGCAGAGGACAGAATAGGTAAATTAGAAGATAAAATTAAGGAAAGAGAGGAAGCTGAGAGAAAGAGAGATAGAAAAATCCAGGAGTATGAGGGCAGTATTAGAGAACTAAGTGATGCAACCAAGCGCAACAATATCCATATAATAGGAATTCCCGAAGAGGAAGAGAGAGAGAAAGGGGCTGAATGTGTACTTGAAGAAATAATAGCTGAGAACTTCCCTAATCTGGGGAAGGAAAAAGGTATTGAAATCCAAGAGGCACAGAGAACTCCCTTCAGACGTAACTTGAATTGATCTTCTGCATGACATATCATAGTGAAACTGGCAAAATACAAGGATAAAGAGAAAATTCTAAAAGCAGCTAGGGATAAACATGCTCTAACATATAAAGGGAGACCAATAAGACTAGTGACAGATCTATCTACTGAAACTTGGCAGGCCAGAAAGGAATGGCAGAAATCTTCAATGTGATGAACACAAAAAATATGCAGCCAAGAATCCTTTATCCAGCAAGTCTGTCATTCAGAATAGAAGGAGAGATAAATGTCTTCCCAAACAAACAAAAACTGAAGGAATTCATCACCACTAAAACAGCCCTACAAGAGATCCTAAGGTGGATCCTGTGAGGGAAATGTTGCAAGGACCACAATGTACCAGAGACATCACTACAAGCATGAAACCTACAGACATCACAATGACTTCTAAACCCATATCTTTCCATAATAACACTGAATGTAAATGGACTAAATGTGCCAACCAAAAGACATAGGGTATCAGAATGCATAAAAAAACCAAGGCCCATCTATTTGCTGTCTACAAGAGATTCATTTCAGACCTGAGAACACCATCATATTGAAAGTGAGGGGATGGAGAACTATTTATCATGCCACTAGAAGTCAAAAGAAATCTGGAGTAGCCATACTTATATCAGACAAACTAGACTTTAAATTAAAGGCTGTAACAAGAGATGAAGTAGGGAATTATATAATAATTACAGGTTCTATCCATCAGGAAGAGCTAACAATTATAAATGTCTATGCACTGACTATGGGAGCCCCCAAATATATATAAAAAAATTAAACACAAACATAAGCAACCTTATTGATAAGAATGTGGTAATTGCAGGGGACTTTAATATTCCCACTTACAACAATGGATAGATCATCTAGACACATGGTTAATAAAGAAACAAGGGCCCTGAATGATACATTGGACCAGATGGACTTGACAGATCTATTTAGAGCTCTGCATCCCAAAGCAACAGAATACACTTTCTTCTCAAGTGCACATGGAACATTCTCCAAGATAGATCACATACTGGGTCACAAAACATCCCTTCACAAGTATAAAAGAATTGAGATCATACCATGCATATTTTCAGACCACAATGCTATGAAGCTTGATATCACCCACAGGACCCTCCAAAAGCATGGAGGTTAAAGAACAGCCTACTGAAGAATTAATGGGTCAACCAGGCAAGTAGAGAAGACATTAAAAAATACATGGAAACAAATGAAAATTAAAATACAATTGAAATGCTTTGGGATGCAGTGAAGGCAATCCTGAGAGGAAAATACATTGCAATCCAGGCCTATCTTAGAAAACAAGAAAAATCCCAAATACAAAATCTAACAGCACACCTAAAGGAAATAGAAGCAGAACAACCAAGATACCCCAAACCCAGAAGAAGAATAGAAATAATAAAGATCATAGCAGAAATAAACAATATACAATCTAAAAAAGAAAAAAAAAACCGGTAGAGCAAATCAATGAATCCAAGAGTTGGTTTTTGGAAAAAATAAACAAAATTGATAAACCTCTAGCCAGGCTTCTCAAAAAGAAAAGGGAGAAGACCCAAATAGATAAAATCATGAATGAAAACGGAATTATTACAGCTAGTCCCTCAGAAACACATGCCATTATCAGGGAATACTATGAAAAATTATATGCCAACAAACTGAACAACCTGGAAGAAATGGACATTCCTAAGCAGCCACGCACTTCCAAAACTCAAACAGGAAGACATAGAAAAGTTGAACAGACCAATAACCAAGAATAAATTCAATCAGTTATCAAAAATCTCCCAACAAATAAGAGTCCAGGACCAGATGGCTTCCCAGGGGAATTCTACCAGACATTTAAAGCAGAGATAATACCTATCTTTCTCAAGCTACTCCAAAAAATAGAAAGGGAAGGAAAACTTCCAGACTCATTCTATAAAGCCAGCATTACTTTGATTCTCAAACCAGACAGAGACCCAGTAAAACAAGAGAACTACAGAGCAATATCCCTGATGAATATGGATGCAAAAATTCTCAATAAGATACTAGCAAATGAATTCAACAGCATATAAAAAGAATTATACACCATGATTAAGTGGGATTCCTTCCTGAGCTGCAGGGCTGGTTCAACATTTGCAAATCAATCAATCTGATACATTACATTAACAAAAGAAAGGATAAGAAACATATGATCTTGTCATTCGTTGCAGATATAGCATTTGACAAAATTTAGCATTCATTCCTAATAAAATCCTCAAAAAGTTGGGATAGAAGGAACATACTTAAACATCATAAGCTGTTTATGCAAAGCCCACAGTTAATATCATCCTCAATGGGGAAAAACTGAGATTTCCCCCTGATATCAGTAACACGACAGGGATGTCCACTCTCACCACTGTTGTTTCACATAGCGTTGCAAGTGCTAGCATCAGCAATCAGACAACAAAAGGAAATCAAAGGCATCAAAATTGGCAATGATGATGTCAAGCTTTCACTTTTTACAGATGACATGATATTATACATGGAAAACCCGATTGACTCCACCAGAAGTCTGCTAGAACTGATACATTAATTCACCAAAGTCGCAGGATATAAAATCAATGTACAGAAATCAGTTGCATTCTTAAACACTAAAAATGAAACAACAGAAAGACAAAGAAAGAAACTGATCCCATTCACAATTGCACCAAGAAGCATAAAATATCTAGGAATCAACCTAACCAAGATGTAAAAGATCTGTATGCTGAAAACTATAGAAAGCTTATGAAGGAAATTGAAGAAGATATAAAGAAATGGAAAAAGCATTCCGTGCTCATAGATTGGAAGAATAAATATTGTTAAATTGTCAATACTACCCAAAGCTATCTTCACATTCAACGCAATCCCAATCAAAATTGCACCAGCATTCTTCTCGAAACTAGAACAAGCAATCTTAAAGTTTGTATGGAATCACAAAGGAGCCTGAATAGCCAAAGTAATATTGACGGAGAAGACCAAAGCAAGAGGCATCCCAATCCCAGACTTTAGCCTCTACTGCAAAGCTGTAATCATCAAGACAGCATAGTACTGGCCCAAAAACAGACACGTACACCAATGGAATAGAATAGAAACCCCAGAATTAGACCCACAGAAGTATGGTCAACTAATCTTTGACAAAGCAGGAAAGAATAGCCAATGGAAAAAAGACAGTCTCTTTAACAAATGGTGCTGGGAGAACTGGACAGCAACATGCAGAAGGATGAAACTAGACCATTTTCTTACACCATTCACCAAAATAAACTCAAAACGGATAAAGGACCTGAATGTGAGACAGGAAAGCATCCAAACCCTAGAGGAGAAAGCAGGAAAAAAAAATTTCTCTGACCTCAGCTGCAGCTATTTCTTACTTAACACATCCCCAAAGACAAGGGAATTAAAAGCAAAAATGAACTATTGGGACCTCATGAAGATAAAAAGCTTCTGCACTGCAAAGGAAACAATCAACAAAACTAAAAGGCAACCAACGGAATGGGAAAAGATATTTGCAAATGACATATCAGACAAAGGGCTAGTATCCAAAATCTATAAAGAGCTCACCAAACTCCACACCTGAAAAACAAATAATCCAGGGAAAAAATGGGCAGAAAACATGAATAGACAATTCTCTAAAGAAGACATTCAGATGGCCAACAGGCATATGAAAAGATGTTCAATGTCGCTCCTCATCAGGGGAATACAAATCAAAACCACACTCAGATATCACCTCACGCCAGTCAGAATGGCTAAAATGAACAAACCAGGAGACTATAGATGCTGGCAAGGATGTGGAGAAACAGGAACCCTCTTGCACTGTTGGTGGGAATGCAAACTGGTGCAGCCGCTCTGGAAAACAGTGTGGAGCTTCCTCAGAAAATTAAAAATAGACCTACCCTATGACCCAGCAATAGCACTGCTAGGAATTTACCCAAGTGATACAGGAGTGCTGATACATAGAGCACTTGTACCCCAATGATTACAGCAGCACTTTCAACAATAGCCAATTTATGGAAAGAGCCTAAATGTCCACCAACTGACGAATGGAGAAAGAAATTGTGGTTTATATGCACAATGGAATACTAAATGGCAATGAGAAAGAATGAAATATGGCCTTTTTAGCAACGTGGATGGAACTGGAGAATGATATGGTGAGTGAAGTAAGTCAAACAGGGAAAGACAGATACCATGTGTTTTGACTCTATGTGGATCCTGAGAATCTTTACAGAAGACCATGGGGGAGGGGAAGAAAAAAAAAAGAGGTTAGAGTGGGAGAGAGCCAAAGCATAAGAGACTCTTAAAAACTGAGAACAAACTGAGGGTTGATGGGAGGTGGGTGGGAGAGGAGGGTGGGTGATGAGTATTGAGGAGGGCTCCTATTGGAATGAGCACTGGGTGTTGTATGCAAACCAATTTGACGATAAATTTCATATTTAAAAAAATAATTAAACTCATTTGGTATGGGAAATTCCAACCTGTGTGCAAAAATAAAGCACTAATTTTGAGATTTATGTTTTCATCTGTTAGTTTATTGGACTCCCATGATTCTTTGGCATAACACTGGCTAATTAAGAGGTAAAGAAGGAAATAGGGAAATACAAGGATCCACTCCTGTTCCAATATTCTCCAGGTTATGCACAGTTGCTTGGGGAATGGATTCTCATTCTTTCTGTGATAGATCCTACACAAACTTGCAACCAGGTAGCCATTGAAGTTAACAATGAGAATCTCCTGAGGACTGGGAGACAGAGAGGTTTTCACAATAGACTTCCTTTCCATACACTGTATATTGTTCAGTGCATGGTGGAGAAAATAAATGAGTCTATCAAGCCCTCTTAAAAAAATATTCAAATAAAGTCTTTCTCTCATTAGCATAACTATTTTAAGTGTTATTCTCAAGAGAAATGCATGTTGTTTTTTTTTAATTTTTTCCTTATGTTTATTTATTTTTGAAAGAAAGAGTGTGGGGGAGGGGAGAGGCAGAGAAAGGGGGAGACACAATCTGAAGCAGGCTCCAGGCTCTGAGCTGTCAGCACAGAGCCTAGTGTGGGACTGAAAACCATGAACCATAAGATCATGACCTGAGCCAATGTTGGATGTTTAACTGACTGAGTCACCCAAGTACCCCAGAAATGGATGTTTTAATACTACACTTGTCTTGTCAAGCAATAATTGAAACTGCCAAGGTTATGTTGTCTTCCTATATGCAGGCACATTTGCCTTCTTTGCAGATTCAAAAAGGGCTTTTTAAATGACTCTTATCTAAGCAGAAGTCCAGCAGCTGGATTCAGCTGTTAAAATTTTTTATGTCAAATTAATTTTTATTCTATGTCCAATGTACTACATTCAGCTACATCACTATTTGGATACACTCAGAGTTAGTAGAGAACAGTACTTCCTAAATGATTACTTTTCAAACTATCTGCCAGCACTCTCAACCTAATGGAAATAATGGGCACTGGCAGTTCTGTGGAAAATGAACAGGAAAAAGAGAAAGGAAATCTCATTTTATCAAACTACCAACTACACCAAGTATGTCAAACGCATTCATTTTCATTTAACTAAACAGAACAGGTTCAACAGAGCATTAAAGAACATATTACCACAGAGACAGGTCTATGCCAGCATATCAAATCAGGATAAATCCAGGTTACCTTTCTGATTCATGGATCCCACAGCATCGTTCTGCCAAGGTCTAATCCCATGATAAAAGAGGAAAATTAATTCCAAAGGCATATGTCATCTTTCATCTTATTCTCCATTCTCCAACAAATATAAATGAGATACCAACGTTTAAGGGATAATCAAATTAAGAGTTATAAATACTGCAGGCATGGCCTAGATCAGAGTAAAATAAAACCAAATCAGGCAGCCATTTTCCCTAAAATACAAAAATTATGATATCCTACATGTATTACAACATTTGGACCTCTTACCCCAGAAGCAGCAAATCCTTATTTTATATCCCTAGTTTCTGTGTCATTTGTTCTTTTATTTACAGTGTTTGTTGTTATATGCATTCTACATTTGTAAAATATCTTTGGTAATTCCCTGGGTACATAACATTAATGCATTAATTTATTCATTTCTCAACAAAGGAATCTCCTGTTGCTTGTTGCTTCAATTTTATAATATATGTATTTGGACTTAATGTGTACTAAGAATCAATTACTAACAACAATTATCATTACTGTACTGCTCCATAAGGAAAATTACTATTAGGAATCTGATGACAGTATTTAAATACCTAAAATATATGAAGTTGTACAGCACCATTGCCATGGAAATATAAAGCTAAATAGCACACATTTTCATTTCTTCAGACATTACAGTGGAAAAGAGTTATTTAAATACATTTTAGACATCTAAAAATCATGGAGTGTGTGTGTGGGAAAACAGGTCCTCAATTATCATAATTATTTTCATCAGAAGACCAGCAGTAGACACAATCTTTCTTTTTTAATGTCCCTTTTTTACTGCTTCAAGAGTAATTACAGTAATAATGGGCTTTCACATACCAAAATGACACTATTGACCCAAGATCAGTAGGTTAAATGTTTCGAATTGTGTATCCAGACGTGAGGATAGTCTTTTCACTGATTCATTGATATTACTATATGCCCCTTGTGACCAGGAGCATGCATTTGTAAGGTTAAAGACTGGAATAATGGGTGCCACCTGTAGACACGTAATTGAATACAGCTAACCAGCCCACAAAGGGGTCAAAATTATGACTTCAGACATGACCTAATTAGAAAAATAGCCACAGATAAATAGCCATCAAGGTGCCTTCCTAGTTTAGAAACACCCTGAAAGTATAATTTCCCTAAGATTTGAATCTAGTGAAATAAGGAGCTGAAGAGAGCTCTGGAGATTCTGTAGTTATCTCAGATGGTTTATGAAAGAGCCAGAAATAAGAATTGAAACTTGCAGCCTCTTCCATAAAAAAAAGATAGATTGGGTCTTCAAACTGTCAGATCAGCATTTAGAAATAATTTGCAAGTGGCTTATACTACCAGAGGCTAACTAGACCAAAAATTTTTGAACATGTGGCATTTAAAACTCCATTGTTTAGTTTATTTCTACAAGCATTTAGTAAATTCCCATCTTTCATAATGTGCCAGGTATTCTATGTATTGTGCCATGTGTTGAGGTGTTTAAGTATGGTACCATGTCTGTCCATGAAAATCTCACTGATAGTCACATATACAATCACCTTTATAAAGGTGCATAACAAGGGTGTAAGAAGTTTATAGAAGTGAGGCTCTAGAGAAGGCTATACCGACTAGGCAGATAGAGTGGGAACAGGGTTGAGGAGAAAACAAAGACATTCAAGGATGAATGTTCAAAATGAACAAAAACACGGGGACATGGAATACACCTAAAATGTGGAAGCAAATGGGGCTTCAAATAGTTTAAAGTGTGAGCTAGGGATTTTTTTCCTAAAGATTTTAGTCTTACTTTTGTTGTGAAATAATTCATTTTCCCTGTGGTTTAACTTATTTCCCTTATCTCCCTCCAAATGATGGAGTATACATGTTTGCAGAAAAAACTAAGCAGGCTATTATTAAAAGTAGGATTCTTTAAAAATATGAGTAATTGCAGAATTTCATTAATTGAAAATACAGACAAAGCCTGTGGGGAGGTGCTGTGGAGGAATTTAAAAACCTTTTCCCCAAAAAAGCTAATATTTGAATGAGGGAGACAAAAATAAATTACTCGATTATATTAGATAGATAATGACAAAAATGGAAGAAGCCAAATGAAACATTCAAAATTTGACTTTTGGTTTTCAGATGCAAGAAGGTGTTAAGCTAATATTAAATAGTATTCAGCTAAGAGTATAAGCTAATATTATCTCAATAGTCTGCACAATCGTAATGATTACTATCTGAACTGATTGCCAGAAATCACAAATGAAAATGACTGCCAGATGATTCCATTGTACTTATTTTACATATGACACAGATATGAAATAACATCAATGTTTTCAAGCTTTCAAATGTTATTGTAGAGAAATGGTTAAACAAAATGTGGTATATCCACACAATGTAGTATTATTCAGACATTAAAAAAGATGAAATACTGAAATGTGCCACAACATGTATGTTGAAAACATTAAGTAAAAAAAGCATGGCACAAGAGGCCACAGATCGTACTATTTGGGAGGGTTGAGGGGAAAATGTAGAGTGACTGATTAACAAGGTACAGAATTTCTTTTGGGGGCACAAACGGTTTCTAAAATTAAATTGTAGTAATAATTGTAAAACTCTGCAAACATACTAAGAATGTGAGAAGAGTGAATTATTTGGTCTGTAAATTATACCTCCACAAAGCTACTATTGTCTTTAATAAAAATGTTATTTTAGACCCCTTCAGAAAAACCTCCAAATCCATAGGCATGAAATTTCTCTTTCCCCTACTTTCTAGTCTATCTCCTTTACCTCCTTTCCCATCTGTGCCCCCCAATGTATGTCAATAGAATAGGAAAATTACCTAAAGGATGCACTAACCAAGTGGGCATTTAGACATCCAGGTTCCATTTTGAAAGAACAAATGTGGGTAGTTAAGATGGCAGAGTAGTAGGAGGAGCTTGTTTGCCTCATCCCTTTAACACAGCTAGATAATTATCAAATAATTCTGAAAACCCAGGAAATAAATTTGAAGACAGAACAAACTACACAATGAGAGAAAGAAAAGAGGCCACATGGTGGAAGTAAGAGATGCAGAGACGTGTTTGGGGGAGAAAAGACTAGCGGGTGCTGTGGAGGGAAAAGAGCCTTGATCATGGACAGAGGAGAGAAAGAGGGAGAGAGATAAAGCTGCACACAGGCAATTGCAGAGGGAAAACAATTTCCCAAAACTGTTGTCTGGGAAAACAAGAAGGGCTGATTATTGGAAGTTTTTATAAGCAGTGGAGTTGGGAATGTGAAGTTTTAGCAGTCTGTGCCATCACCAGGTCAAGCCTGGTGGGTGTAGCAATGCTCCTGTGGATAAGGAGTGCAGAGGCCCATGAATGGAGACCATGGTCTGCGGAGTGCATTTGGGAGAGGCAACACTGTTTTTTAGGGACAAAAGGACTAAGAGGCTACATTGAGCTACCCAATTCATTAGCATATGAGCAGTTAAACCTGCTGTGGCAGCTAACCTGGATGCCGTTTTGTTTGTTTGCTTGTTTGTTTGTTTGTTTGTTTGTTTATTGCTGCACTTTACCATAAACTCCAAACCCCTGTGTGGTTGTGCAAATGCCTTTCTGGGACAAACTGGTACCAGCCACAGCAGGGAGAAACCCTCCTCCAGATTAGTACAGGTCTAGACTGGACCAGGTCACTAAAGTGTGGGGTTTTGAAGCCCAGCCAGCATATCTGGGATAAAACAAAGAAGCACTGTGCTACTGGGCAGGCAGATGGCTCTGACACAGATGGGGTGAAGGCAGGAGTCTGACAGAGGCCTGAAACACAGGAGGGCTCATTGTTTGCTCTTCTGTAAGGGTTTCCTGAACAGTAGTGGGCACAAACTCCCCTCTCCAGGGACAAGAGAGTACATAGAGTCCATTTTTACCCCCACTCATCAGCACAACCAGATTTCAGTGAGCACCACAACACCCACAGTGGAAGTTTGAGCCACTTTCACCAAGCACTGCCACCCTTCATTCTGCAGGTGGCTTTTTTTTTTTACTAGGGCAAGTGTAATTGAAAGCCAGAGGTGCAGGAGACTCCTCATGCATAAGACCAGCACAAAGCCTCTGCACGCACCAGGCCTCCTGATCATAGAGTGCTGTGAAGCTTCAGCTGTAATGGAAATACGACCATGCACAGGCTTTCCTAACACACAAAAAACAGTGTCCTAAATAAAATTCCAATATTGAGGAATTCATCCTGAAAGAAAGAACAAGGAAATGCCATGGGCAGGGACCTAATCAAAACAGATTTAATTAATTTGCCTGAACCAAAATTTAAACACCATTCATAACGACACTAGCTGGGATTGAGAAAAGTGTAGAAGAAGCCAGATCCAACCTCAACACAGATTTCTATCCAACAAGAGGATCTAACAATTGTAAATATTAATTCCCACAAGTTGGAAGCATCAAAATCTATAAACCCATTAATACAAATATGAAAAAACTCACTGATAAAAATACAATAGTAGTATGGGACTTTAACACTCCACTTATAGCAATGGACAGATTATCTAAGCAGAAAAAAAGTGCAACAGAAGCAAAGAAGTGATGTTCCATTAGCCAGGGTAGGCAACAGCTGAGAAGGAAGAGTCTTGTGTGCAAACCCAAATGCTGTGTGGCAAACCAAAATGTTTGTAGGACAGTTGAAGTTGTTGGAAGCCCTTCTACTGTGCTTGTTCCTCTTCCCTTCTCAGCCTGCAATGGAGGCATTGATTTTTCTGATCAAATGTATGGCAATTTCCATACTGCTCACAGTGATCAGTCAATTTTTAGTAGCTTAGTGGTGAGGATTTTCTTGGCTATAACTAAGGGACCCATGAATTTGGAACTGCATTTACATATTACAATGTATAAATATATGAGGCAGCTCCCTTTGTTAGTGGTCACCAGGGAATTTATCAGCCATTCTGTAAAGGAAGGATGAAGCCACAACCACAGAACCACTCTGTCCTTGAATGACAAGTTGTATTACTAATAAATAACTAAATGACCATTTTGTAAGACATCATCACTATTTGTCTTTCAGCTATAGTGGCTTCTATTTTGGGTTAGTGTTTTTATTTGTTTTGGATATTTTGGTGAGGGAAGTGAGGGACTTTTTGGTCATGTATGAAATTTGTGTGTGTGCGTGTGCGTGTGCGAGTGTGTGTGTGTGTGCGTGTGTGTGTGGGGGGGGTGGTGTGTTTGGGTTATAACCATTATCCAGATTCAGAGAAAGAGACATTAAAATTTCCCTTTAGATTTGCTATTCAACCAGATCCTTCTTGCATTCATTCAACAAACATAAAAAATTATTCTAAGCCAGAAACTGTTCAGTGCAGGAGATTCAGAGAGAAATTAGTCACAGGCTTAAAAAAGGCAGAAGTAGACTAAGAAATACATTACAGTGTGGTAAGGCCTATATAAAACTTTGCAAAGGATGATGTGGTATTATAGACACAGCATCTAAAACAGGTCTTGGGAGGAAGTGTTGTGAGGTGGACTGCAGTGAGTAGGCTTTTCCCAATGGGTTGTGCTAAGAAGAGAGAGCATGTCAAACAGAAATGAAAAGGTATTGAAGCAGGAGTTTAACATGAACTTTGAAAGAGAGAGGAGACTTTTTAAGGGTAGATACAAAGTAAATGTGGAAAATAAGGGAAAAGAGGTACGGGACTTGTGCATTTTTTTCAACAAAACATGAGTAACAACTGTGAGCCACATGTGTAATTTTAAATTTTCTAGTAACCACATTTAAACAATGAAATGAATTTTTATAATAACCTGCATTTAATTTAATATAGTCAAAATGCCATTTCAACATGAAATGAAGATAACAATTATTAATGAGACTATTTATATCATTATTTTCATATTAAGTCAGCAAAATCTAATGTGTATTTTACAGCACATCTCAGCTCAGACTGGTTACATTTCAGGTGCTCAATACATGAGGCAGTGGCTATTATATAAGACATTACAGACCTGAATCACAAAGGGCCTAGATTACATGCTGAGGGGTTGAATTCTATCTTTAAGGCAATAGGATAAATTAAAGTATTTAAAACAGTAAGTGAAGTGAAACAGCACACATCTAATATATGCCCAACACTGAGCTCCATGCTAGGATTCTAAAATCGGTGAGACTCAATCTATGACTAAGGTAATTAGTTGTCAAGAAGGAAAGACAGACATAAAACCATGATTCTTGTGGGACTAAATTTATAATGTGAGGAGGAAGTAAATTGTACTTAGAAAGAATAGTATGGTATCTACTTTCCTTATTAGGATGCAAATATCCTAGAGCTAACAATATTTCACTTTTTTTTTTTTTTTTTTTTTTTTTTTTTTACTTTTCCTTAGCATGTAGCAAAGTTTCCTGCACCTGGTAGGAATTTAAAAACAAGTATTGAATTATTACACAGGAACAAAACTGAGAAGTATATATACCATTATGAACAACAAAAGAAAATAAAAGACAATATAAAGAACACATGAGACAATACTTTCCATTTTTAGTAGGAAATGCTTGTTATTTCAATATCTGAGTAAGTTTTATTGCTTTGATGGTGGGTAATTGTAAAAAATAAGTAAATATACTTTTTAAAAATATGGAGATTATCTTCATAAGGTCCCAATAGTTCATTTTTGCTTTTGTTTTCCTTGCCTCCAGAGACATGTCAAGTAATAGTTGCTGTGGCCTGGGTCAAGAAGGTTATTGACTATTTTCTCCTGTAGGATTTTGATGGTTTCCTGTCTCATATTTAGGTCTTTCATCCATTTTGAATTTATTTTTGTATATGGTGTAAGAAAGTGGTCCAGTTTCATTCTCTTCCATGTCACTGTCCAGTTCTCCCATTTGCTGAAGAGACTGTGTTTTTTCCTTTGGATACCTTTCTTGTTTTGTTGAAGATTAGTTGGCCATATACTTGTGGGTCCATTTCTGGGTTCTCTATTCTATTCTGTTGATCTATGTGTCTGTTTTTGTGCCAGTACCATACTCTCTTGATGATTACAGATTTGTAATACAGCTTAAAGTCCAGAATTGTGATGCCTCCAGTTTTGGTATTCTTTTTCAAAATTATTTTGGCTATTCAGGGTCTTTTGTTTTTCCATACAAATTTTAAGGTTGCTTGTTCTATCTCTGTGAAGAATGCTGGTGTTATTTTGATAGGGATTGAATTGAATGTGTAGACTGCTTTGGGTAATATCAACATTTCAACAATATTTGTTCTTCCAATCCATGAGCATGGAATGTTTTTCCATTTCTTTGTGTTTTCTTCAATTTCTTTCATAAGTTTTCTGTAGTCTTCAGCATACAGATCTTTTACCTCTTTGGTTAGGTTTATTGTTAGGTATTTTATTGCTCTTGGTACGATTGTTAATGGAATCAATTCCTTGATATCTCTTTATATTGTTTCATTATTAGTGTATAGAAATGCAATCTATTTCTGTACATTGATTTTATATCCTGCTACTTTACTGAATTCATGTATGAGCTCAGGTAAATTTTTTTGTGGAGTCTCTTAGGTTTTCCATGTAAAGCATCATGTCATCTGCAAAGAGTAAAAGTTTGACTTCTTCTTTGCCAATTTGGATGCCTTTTATTTCATTTTGTTTTTGCTGAGGCTAGGACTTTCAACACTATGCTGAACAACAGTCTTGAGAGTAGACATCGCTTTCATGTTCCTGATATGAGGGGGAGAGCACATTTTTTTTTCCATTGAGGATAATATTAGATATGGGCCTTTAATATATGGCTTTTATGATATTAAGTTATGTTCCTTTTGTCCCAACATTCTTCAGGGTTTTTATTTAGAAAGGATGCTGTATTGTATCAAAATTATATCTATTGATAGGCTCATATGTTTCTTATCCTTTCTTCTATTAATGTGGCATATCACGTTGATTGATTTGTGAATATTGAACCAGCCCTATAGCCCAAGAATGTAACCCACTTGATCATGGTGAATACTTCTTTTAATGTACTGTTGAATTCGATTTGCTAGTATCTTATTGAGAATTGTTGCATCCAACTTTATCAGGAATATTGGCCTGTAATTCTCCTTTTTAGTGGAGTCTTTATCTTGTGTTGGAATCAAGGAAAGGAAACAATCAAAAACTTTGCCAGCAACTGACAAAATGGGAGAAGATATTGGCAAATGAGATATTGGATAAAGGGTTGGTATTCAAAATCTAT
This sequence comes from Panthera pardus, assembly GCF_024362965.1. NCBI lineage: Eukaryota > Metazoa > Chordata > Mammalia > Carnivora > Felidae > Panthera > Panthera pardus. The sequence continues at coordinate 51,465,836 of NW_026526843.1, read as the reverse complement.
TTAAAAAATTCATCAAACACAATGCACACAAAAAAAAATAAAACCAAATAATCCATTGAAGAAATGGGCAGAAGACATCAGTAGATATTTTTCCAAAGAAGACATCCATATTGCAAACAGAAATATGAAAGATGCTGAACATCACTCATCATCAGGGAAATACAAATCAAAACCATAATGAAATACCACCACACACCAGTCAAAATGGCTAAAAGTAATAACTCAGGAAACAGTGGATTTTGGAAAAGATGTAGAGAGGGGAAAACCGTTTTGCACTGTCAGTGGGAATGCAAACTGGTGTAGCCATTGTGGAAAACAGTATGGAGGTTCTTTAAAAAAAATAAAAATAGAACTACCCTATGACCAGAAATTATACTACTTAGAAGTTATCCAAAGGATACAAAAATTCTTATTTGAAGGGGTATATGCACCCCGATGTTTATAGCAGAGCTATCAACAATAGTCAAATTATGGAAAGAGCTCAAATGTCCATCAACTGATAAATGGATAAAGAAGATGTGGTGTATGTATACAAGTGAATACTACTCCACAATGAAAAATAATGAAATCTTGACATTTGCAACAAAGTGGGTGGACCTGAAAGGTATCATGTTAAGTGAAATAGGTCAGTAGGAGAAAGATAAAGGTTTTCATTCATATGTGGAATTTGAGAAACTTAACAGATGAGCATAGGAGAAGAAAAGGAACAATAAGATAAAAACAGAGAGGGAGGCAAACCATAAGAATCTCTTAAATACAGAGAACAAACTGAGGGTTGCTTTAAGGGTGCGTGTGTTGGAGGGTGGGTTAAATGAATGACAGGCATTAAGGAGGGCACTTTTAGGGATGAGCACTGGGCGTCATATGTAAGAGATGAATCACTGGGTTCTACTCCTAAAGCCAATGAGGAGGAAAGCTGGTAAATGCAAATAAATAGGGCCAGTCACATGTCCAAGGCTGGATACTCCCTTTGCATGCATTTGGCGTCTGCAATATTTCTTGCCTCTTGCATCAGCCAGGAGCCAGGAACCAGAAGCTTGACTATACTATTCCCACCCAACCTGGAAACACATATGTATAAAGACCAGTAAAACCTGAACCAGATGCTCAGTCATTGGAGGTAACTCCACTGGGCTGGCACCAGTGCAAAATAAACAGTCTTTTCTGATTCCCTGAGTGCTTATTGCTTGTCTCTTCCTGGGCACTGAATATTTGCTGTAACATTTTGGTGCATTGACCAGGAACCTGACAGCTGCACTGGTCCTTAAGCCACCTTTGTTGGAGGCCAACAGAGAGGCCACATATCACACGGGGCCCTATGACAGAAAGGAAGGCACACTGCTAGTGATTTCACTGGACCCCAATCCTTATCAAGCCCAACAATAGTTGTCCACCACTATGGTTGAACGGACTACAAGGGAAATCAGAAAAATCAGCCCTGATGGAACATCAGATCAAGTAAGTGTCCCCGGGGACTCAGGACCAAATTCAGTCCCACCTTAGAGGAGGAAAGGGAGCTTGATCACCTCCCGGGCAACATAGTTGCCCCACATAGTCCCACATAGGACAGAGAGGTCCTGGGTGTAAGTCTGCAATCTCTCTGAATGTGTGTGTGAGTGCCTGTGCTCCACGGTTTCAGCTATGGAGCCTGTGTGGGTCCTATACTGCAATTCTGTGATGACCTCAGACAACACAAGGCAGAATCAGGTCCACAGAGACCTCATCCAAATCATGGGTTTATACTGATCTGCCAATACTAAGAGGTGACTAAAGTCCCACAAGGGGAGCAGCCAGCCAGACAAAATGACTTTTTCACAAGTATTTGTTCTGTGACACCATACATTGGGAAGGACCATCTAGGATACCAGGATGGGGGCAATTGCTCAAAACCAAGTGTTAGAGCCAACTGTCTCTAGTCAGTCTACCCCAAAATTGGGACTTTAAGGAATATTTCCAAGAAGCTACAAAAACCCCTTTGTTTGGGGGAAATTCCCTATCTTCTCTGGCCTAACATGGACTGTATATTTCCACTTGTTGGTGGAAGGGAAAAAAAACATGCTGTCTTCTCCTCTGCCCAAGCTGACAAGATTTAAAACTGGGAACACTCTTTCTCTATGTCTTGGTGGCACCTTGCTTCTTCTGCTTCTACTTCACTCCCCACTCTTGTTTCTGGGTGGCTCAGTCAGTTGAGTGTTCAACTTCAGCTCACATCATAATCTCACGGTTTGTGGGTTTGAGCCACGCATCCTGCTCTACACTGACAGCTTAGAGCCTGGAGCCTGATTCATATTCTGTGTCTCCCTCTCTCTCATCCCCTCCCCTGGTCATGCTCTGTCTCTGTGGTGTGGCCTGCAAAACTGGCCTCAATGCCTCAGGTACCATTAGCTTATCCTACCACCTGACATGTTGAGGAGCAAAGAACACCCACTTCAGATTTCCCGAATGGTGCCGTGGGTAAAAATAGACAATGGAGAACAATTGATTTTTAAATGGACAAATATGGAAAACATTTGCTATTTAAATAGATTTAAGGTTTTGTTTTTTTTTTGGTTTAAGATAAACATGTCTTTAGAGTTATCAGCATTAAATATATAACTTTTTTCTACTAAGGTTTTCTGAAGGTCAAACAAGCTCCTGCTATATCTGTTGCAATTTGTCAGCAAAAAAGTGACTGAAAATGATCGTTAGTTTTGTCTGCCTCATAGTTTTCATGGGTTATTGTTAAGATAGCTTTCAAAGTCTTTGGTAACCTAAAATGTTAAAGTTATACTTGCATGACAAATTGAGATTGGATTCATTGAATCTATTTTTTTTAATTTTTTAATGTTTATTTATTTTTGAGAAATAGAGAGACAGAGCATGAACAGGGGAGGGGATGAGAGAGAGGGAGACACAGAATATGAACCAGGATCCAGGCTCTGAGCTGTCAGTGCAGTGAAGGATGTGGGGCTCAAACCCACAAACTGTGAGATTATGATGTGTGCTGAAGTTGAACACTCAACTGACTGAGCCACCCAGGAAACCCAAATTCATTGGATATCTAATGAGATAAGAGGCTAAAGCCATAATTACTAGATGTACATTTGTGCTTCTGACTTGTTGCAGAGAAACTAAGGATATTTGGATCTGTGGGAAAATATACTTTATGTTTAATGGATTCATAAGTTTGCCATCTAAAAACATTCTGATGTGACATAGAGTTCACAATTGGTAACTACTTAGTTTCCACTGGAGACTAAGGTTTCTAAGACCAAAAATTCTGCTAAATGTAATTAAGCCTGATGGAAATAAGGAAACAACTCTGTATATTAAAAAAATAGATATGTAAGAAAGATATAAGAAATAGAAATACATTTTTGTTAAAGGTAAAAGAAAGTAATTTTGTCCTAAATGAGACTGGTTATTTGGAGACAAATGGCTTGGGACAAAATCTGAATGCAAAGGAAAGTTGTAGAAGGTTTGTGGAAGGAAATCTTTAAAAAGAAATTTTATATATAGTCAGGATGGATTTATGTTAAAATGAATGGATTTTAAAAGTACACTGGTTTAAGATTAAAATTGCTCCCTCCTTTGATTCAAAGGCAATACCCTTAGTGCCAGCCTCCAAATCCTCCATATTTATGTTGTTCCTGTTTAGCAGAAGAATGGATGTCTATGCCATATGAGGGATGGATGATATATGAAGGGCTTTTACTGAGATACATGGGAGCCATTTTACTAAACTTAACCCATTGTATGCTGAAAATTGATATCCACGTGGCTGGAACATATTTTTGTGAGCATTGTTGAAAAAGGCAGGGGAATAGATCTTTACTTTAGCCCTTTAACACCCTCCCACCCAATGGCTGATGATCAATATGTAAATTACTGTTGGGCCAAAATAAAATTAATGAATCCCACCACAACCAGGGAAGTCTTGTTTGGTCACAGTCCATACTTCAAGGTCCTACCGGTGGGAAACAGAGGGATAGGAGAAATCGGGGAAGACCAGGTCAGCTCTCAGAGGTAGGGTCAAACCTGGGTGAGAGCAACTACTCCCAGCACCTCGCATGACTGACAGGGCTTTTGGCTGCTAATCACATAGTCAGCCAAAACATGAGACCGGGAGATGAGGTTTCTCTTGTCCAGCGGTAGGAAATTGAGATAAGGGACACCTTTCTTCCTTTTTCCTATAGACGGGTAATTCCTCAACCAAGGCCATTACTCCTTTGGAACGCATTATGACTCATTTTCTTTTGCACACATGCTTGGCCCCAATACAAATTGAAGGAAAAAACCTGGCCACCAGAGGGAAATATCATTCATAATACTCTCCTACAATTGGATTTGTCTTACAAATGTAAAGAAAAATGGGGAGAAGTCCCCTATGTTCTTTGTTTTGGGGCCTTAAAAAATCACGATATATGTAAGCAATGTAAGGTGGATCCTGATTTAATGGCAACTCTTTCTGAAGTCTACCAATCAGAAGGGGAAACAATTAAGGGCACTTTACCCCTCTCCAAAGCAGACCTATAGAAGGAGGAAGGAAAGTCTTCCACCTCAATCTCCTCCTCTTTGGGTCTTCAATCTATATAAAAAATGCAATTCTGCTCTCTGCTGCCCACCTTATCTATGCCCTCACCATAATGTAAGAGGTGTGTTTCCCTTAGGAGAAACTAGAATGCCAGAAGGAGAAACATTTTACATTGCAAGGTTTAAGACAGATAAAAGGAGATCTAAGCAAGTTTTCTGATCCAATAAGTATATAGAGGCTTTTCAAAATATATGTATGTTTTTGAGTTGACCTAGAAAGATATAATTCTTTTGTTAAATCAGACTCTTAATGAGACAGAAAATTGTGGGGTTCAGGCAGCAGCTAGGAGATGTGGGGATGAGCAACTCATTAAATACCAAGCGACTGGAGGTCATATAAGGGAACTTCCAGGCCCTTACTGGAGCTCAGGAACTTGTACCCCAGGATCCTAACTGGGACTATGACCATCCCATTGGGGGAATTGTATTGCTGCCACCTCCAAGCTTTTGTTTTGGAAGAATTAAGGAAATCTAAGATTAAGACCTTAAATTATGCTAAACTAGCCACTATTTTATAAACACAAAATGAGAGCCAAATGGCCTTCCTGGAGAGGGTGAGAGAGGGTCTTATTAAATATATGGCTTTCTTGGGGCACCTGGGTGGCTCAGTCGGTTGAGCGTCTGACTTCGGCTCAGGTCATGATCTCGCAGTCTGTGAGTTCGAGCCCCGCATCGGGCTCTGTGCTGGCAGCTCAGAGCCTGGAGCCTGCTTTCGATTCTGTGTCTCCCTCTCTCTCTGCCCCTCCCCTGCTCATGCTCTGTCTCTCTCTCTGTCAAAAATAAATAAACATTTAAAAAAAAGTTTCACAAAAAAATATATGGCTTTCTCCCCTGACACCCCTAGGGCTGAGAACATTTTAAATGACAAATTTGTCACTCATTCAGCCCTAGATATTCAGAGGAAATGCAAAAACTGGCTGTTGGCCTGGAAGGGACCCTGGAGGAGTTCCTACGAGCTACCAATTGGGCATATTACAACCAAGATAGAAAAAAAAAATCTGAGGCCTTAGTTGTGGCCTTACATACTATGTCAGAGTAGACTTCCTGAGGCCCTGGCACCAAATGCCACTTACGTGGCCATTCATGGCACTGGAAACGAGTCGGCCCTCGAAAGAGAACAAAAGTCAAAGCTCCGTAAGCCATGCCCCTTGTGTGGAGACAATCACTGGATGCCTGAATGCCCTCAGGACCTCTATTTGTGAGGTCTCAGATAAGAGTGTCCCTGGAAGTGATTGATGGGGACTGGGGCTCTTCGGGGTGGCTCCTTGGAACCAACTGTCTATTTGAAGCCCAGAACCTCGGGTAACTCTGGAAAAATTCCGGTAACAAGAAAGCAGGTTCACTTCCTTCTTGATCCCATAGCCACCTTTGCTGTTCTCTTTTCCACTCAGGGCCAAGTATCCAAATGCCAGCATGATGATTAGAGGTGTCTCTAGAAAACTTATGACTAAATTTTTCTCTCAGCCCCTGGAATGTATATGGGGAAACCTAATTTTTTTCTCATTCTTTCCTGATAATGTCTGAGAGCCTTAATCCATTGCTACGAAGGGTCATTATAACTGAATTAGAGACTATAGCATTACTAGCTCCAGGACAGTTCAACAATTGCCTGGGTTTTTTAAAATTTCTGGATATTGTAGACTGTGGATAACAGGATCCAGGAAAGTAGCTCACCTGCCTTATCAATTATTAAAGGAGACTAAATCTCACCTACTCTCCCGAGGAAATGAACTGGGTTCTGACTCATGGATACTGTATCCAGTCCTTAAAGCAGTAACAAATGGAGCAGGAGCAATTACTATTACCTAGCACACAGAGTGAGATTGTTAAAGCACTACATCAGGCCTTTCATTTAGGGAGGGATAAAACTTATCAAATGGCCCAAAGGATGTTTACTGGAAAAAAAAATTGTCAAGGACATTTCAACAGGTAGTATCAGCCTGTAAACTTTGTCTTAGAAACAATCCTCTCAACCACAAACTTACTCTCCCAGGCAAGAAAAAAACTGGAGGCTATCCAGAGGAAGACTGACAATTAGATTTCATGCATGCAAAGGTCAAAGGGGTTCTAACATCTGTTGTTATGAGTTGATATTTTTACTAACTGGATAGAGGTCTTCCCCTCAAAACTGAAAAGGTACAAGAGGTAATAAAAGTTCTGCTTTAAAAAATAATACTAGGTTCACCTTACCCAAATATTTACAAAATAATAATGGTAAGTGGCTGCCTTGGCTCTTTCAGTGATAGGACTCCCGGTTCTTGGAAAAGTTTTACACCTCAAAATAAAACAAATTGTCTACTTATACTCAGCAAAACTATAAATAACACCTCACAAGCATTAGATGCTAAAAATAAATAAATAAATACATAAGTAAATAAATAAATAAAGCTAGGTTTAACCTCTTAGAGAGTAGAGCCACAATTTATTACTTCCTGCTCCTCCATCACCTGGGTTAAGAGAGATCCCCTGACATATATTGTTTCAATATAACCGATAATTTTCACAGAGTCTTAGAACTAATAGATGATATTCAGGCATAACTGGACAAAGTCAGGGTCTTTCCTGGATTGTTTGACTGGTTTGGGAAGTGGGAACATTACCTTAAGATGCCATCTTATTGGTCAGTACAATCTTTATTTTGTGTTTTTTCTCTTTGTGCCTGCTAATATTTATGCCACCTCATGCCTGCCAGCCTTCCTGTAGATCCATACCATGGGTCACTGGACCAACCCTTGGGTTGATTCTAATTGCCATACCCCAACACCATCCCTTATCAGCTTGAGGAAGCTAACAGTCATTGTCCCTGCTCACTAACAGCAGTTACAGGCCCTATTCCAGGGAGAGGAACAAATTGGGAAAGGGTTAACATTACACAGGGAGAGTTAAGTGTTTTCTGAGGAAGTCAGTATTTCTTGAGCTTGGAGGATCTTCAACAGTAGTATTAGTGCAATTTGAAGACAAGGCAGTTTCCTCAGATACTGTTACCATGCCTGTGGTGGAAGCATTAACAGTTGGTACAGATGAGGATGATTCTCCCTTACTAAGTGGCATTGGCAAACTTGGATGCGAGTGGTTTTGGAGCTGGTGTACTTTTAGGTCTGGAAGCAACCTGAGATGGAGATGAAGGTGTGTTGTCTCCATTAACTACATATGAATAGCATGAGTTTTGAACTAGAGTGCTTGTAGGTGTATGATTATATATTCCATTAGTACCTTCAACAGCCAACCTGGAGGTTGTTCTTGCTGAATGTGTTGGAGAAGTGGATAAAATATACCAAAGATGGCTGACTGGGCTAAAACAAACTGTGGTCTCTAGCTTAGAGACCCCTCCTCTGGGTTCTTCCTTTGTTTGCTGTGCGTGAAAACCCCTCCCCCCACAAATATGGAGGCTGATAACTATAAATTACCCTTCACCCTCGCATTCGGGGCTCAGACCTTTGGAGAAATGGTCTCCTCTGAGCCTGCCGGTGTTAAATAAATCTCCAATCCACCAAGATCTCCGAGTGCCTCTTGGTTTTTCCACCAGTGTTCGCTCCAGCCTGGTTCTGTAACAAATTTGGTTCCCTGATGAGGAAACCCAACCGTGTTGTGTTGGCCCATTGTTGCCACTGGTTTGGGAGAATGGTGAGGCGGTGACAGAATGAGGGATCACAAGGGAGAGTGCGTACCCTGCCTTAATTTTGGCAATCTCCTGCTCCATCCCCTTGGGCCAGCCCTGCTCCCCCATTTCCACTGGACTTGAGGAGACTTGGTAGGTGAGGACCTAGATCTGACATTGGAACCAGTAAGGCTGGGGCCCAATCTAGTCAGTCCCACTCACAAGAGTAGAAGGGGGACCTGATCATTCCCCGAGACTTCAGAAGTCTCATAGGTAGGAATTCTGTGGAAGGGAATATAATAACCTCTGGTGTGCATATTAGTGTGAATGTTCAACTAGGTCTAGCTTGCTTGCCGAGTTTGATTAGGTGGCTCCAAAGGTGGGTGCCCTTGGGGTCCCCAGGGGCCCATGGAGTCTGAGTGGGCCCGTCTTCGATTCCATGATGGATGGAGCTCAGTCTGTGGCGATGTCAGAGTGGTTTTTGTCTGTAGGTCGCAGGGCTGGGACCTGTGGGGCTGAGCGTCCCCTGGGTTCCTTCGGGACATGGCCAAGCGGGCATCTGGCTGGAGGGGCGCCCCTGTCCCTCTGTCTTTGCGACTCCACCTCATGGGAGCATTGCGGGGTCGGGATGGAGTAAGGAGAGCCAGGCAAAGATTTTAGCCACCTTATCCAGAGACTCACCCAGGGAGCCAAAGAAGTGACCCACCGCTCCCCTAGTGTTCTGCCTCCTCATGATTCATTAGGCTCCCTCCCTCTCCCATGAGCTTGAAACTCTTCCCCCCATCTGTTTTGCCACTGCAGCCGCCAAGACTGCCACCACAGCAGCCCATTTCTCCTCCCCTTCCTGGCCAGAGAACGCTCCCCCACAAGGACCCGCAGCCAGAGATTGTGCTCTTGGCCTGGCGCAGGCACTCTCCAGATGCTGGTCCACATCCGCCAGTATCAAGAGGCTCTCTGGGGGATCAGCACAGGGGGCTGAGAAGGCCATAAATGTGAACCTACTGCAAGGGGAAAGGATATTAAAAAGAATAACTGTCCCAACCAGGGAAAGTCCCAAAACCCCAGCCAAAATCAGGAGAAACCTTGAGAAGGGGACCTTATTGGGCTAGCCAAGATAGAACCAGACTAAAAGGGGACACTGACTATCTCTCCCTGTTCCTCTGTTTAAGGGATTCTCCCTCACTTGCCAGGTTAACAGCTATAATTGGAGCCAACTGTGGTTAGTCTACCTCAGGACAGGGACTTTAAGGAATATTCCCAAGCAGTTGCTGCTTCTGGCCTTCCTCTCCCCCCTCATGTTTCTGCACCAACTTGGGTGTGGTTCTATACCATCCTCAGTGTCTCAGGCACGATTGCATCCTCCTCCCACCCTCCAAGTCAAGGAGCAAAATGCACCCCCCCATTGGACCACCCACTTCAGGTATCTCCACTGGTGCCCCAAATGAAAATTGACAATGGGGAAAAATTGATTGAGTTTTAGGGGTACACAGGTGAAACATATTCAATGTTTAAACTAATTTAAGTTTATTGGACCTGTCTTTAAAGTTATCGACAAAGGTCAAATATCGACAAATATCGACAAAGGTCAAAGCTCATGTTATCTCTGTTGCAATTTGTTAATGATAGTTAATTTTGTCTGTCTCAAAGTTTTCATGGGTAATTGCTAAGATAACTTTCAAGGTCCTTGGTAACCTGAAACTTTCCAAGTAGGATGGAATGCTAAAGCTTTGATTACTGAACATAGGTTTATGTTTTAACTTCTTATTGCTGAGAAATTAAGGCTATTTGGACCTATTGGAAAACATGCTTTGTACTAAATTGGTTCATGAGTTTACCATCTAAAAAAATTCTGATGTAAACACCTCTCAATTGGTTACTAAGTCCTCAACTGGAGACTAAGGTTTCCTAAGAGTTAAAATTCTGCCAAATGTACTTAAGACTGATGAAAATAAAGAAAGCAACTCTGTATGTAGGAAAATAGGAGGTGTATAAGAAAGATATAAGGAATGGAAATACAGTTTTGTTGAGGATAGAAGAAAGTAATTTTTTCCTAAATGAGACTGGTCATTTGGAAGAAAATGGCTTTGGGACAAAATTTAGAAGCAAAAGAAAGTTATAGAAGGTTGAGATGAATGGAATTTTAAAAGTACACTAGTATAAGGTTGAAATCCTGCTTTTCTCTCTGCTAAAAGGACAAAGTTTCCTTGAACTGTTGACCTGCTTTTGATAAGACAATGCAAGCAAAGGTTTATCCTCTGGGAAAATCAAGGTTTTAGGTCTCATCTCTATCAGGTCTTTGATTACTTAGTTAAAACTTATGAATGTTTAAGGATCTAGGTTTTGATAACAACTGTATAATGCTATACATTCACCTTTGGGATCTTTTATGCCACTTTGGTTGAATATATAAAATTATAAGATTTATAATGATCTGTAATCCTATTTAGGATGCACTTATGACTTCTGGGGTTTTAACAAACTTCTCAGGATTTAAATGATAAATGAAGTCTTCTTGACAAATTAGGCCCTTTTATTTGGGATGTTAAGTTACTTGGAAAAGCTCTGTCATACAATGGTAAACCTTAGATTGTATTGCACAGGTAAATGCTGTAACTGTCCTAATATATGCAATTCCTAAAATTTTAATGTTTTTATATAAGGTCATCACTTAATATTCTGATTACTTGAGATGTTATGTGTCACAGAAATAACTGAATTTCTTTGTCAATTGCATCATAATGAACTCTCATCAGATCTTTACCGGTGTCTATTTCTGAGATTTTGCCATTTATAATTGTTCTTATTCTCTCACAAAACATGTTTCTTCTTCAAGGAGATTTATAAAAAGGACTTTGGGGATAAATACAGGTATTCGACATCTTTAAGATTAATACTAAAATGAGTAAAAATTTCCAGAACTAAAAAGCTGCATTCAAATTGAACAAGAATTAGGAACATGTGACTAAATGAACTGAGCAAGATTATAGTTTCATGATTCGTGTTGAAAATATTGCTGGTTCCCTAATGTTTCCTCTTCCAGATTAAGGAAACTTTCTCTTAAGATATCTATGATATACAAAAGTGTCATAAAGTATGCATTTGCAAACTGAAGCATTTATCTTTTCTCTCTACATAATTCCCTTGAAATACAAAACTCTCAATGAGTATTCTTTCTTTCATGGCAATTAAAATTGTTTGCATAAGTTCAATAAGAATCTGTTCATCTTATAACATGTCACCATTTGGAAATACTGGTTATTTTACCAAGGCTTTGACTGGTATGTCATATTTGAGGATGACAGTAAAGAAGGTCACTTCCTGGCAGGTGCAGGAACCTCAGGATATCTTGGGGACCTCATGAAGAGGAATTCACCCAATTCTCCAAGTATTTCAGTCCTGTCTGATGGCAAGTGTTTGGCTTGGTTTCTGGTCTGGAGAGGCTACTAAAAGGTCAACCCAGAGATTCCTTATAAAAGGTTCCAACAAAGAAAACTTTAAAAGATCCTCAATCGCTATTCTTGCTGAGCTTATGTAAATAATTAGGCCAGATTTGTTAAGACTGAATTGGTTCTACAAATGCATGGCCTCAATTTGGCTATCTCTGGAAAGGGGTCGTTTCAGAGAGAACAACTATGTTTTAACAATGAACCGTATGGATGTTAAATTCTAGTTATGATTGCCTTTAAATGTTTGTTGTTTGCCTAAACTAGACAACTTGAGATAAACTTCAGAAAATCGTCACAGTATTTCATATATAGGCAATCTTCTGTGTTTTTTAAACTATGGGGATAATAATAAGACCCCATGGGCATATGATTATTTAAATAATGGTGAACAGGATGGATCTCTGAATATGCAAACCATATCTTCCCTAAACCTGATCTGACAGTTACCAGAAACCCGCCCTTTTCGGAAACTTGGAGGTGGACTTTACAGACATACAATCAAATAGAGGATTAAGTTTCAGGTATCATCCCATGGGTCCATCACTCTAGAGCTAAGAAGGCCAACTCAGAGGAACCCTCAACCTGGCAAAGTGATCCAGATCCACTCAACCCGTTTAAACTGACCCTCAAAAGGACACTGGCCCCTGAGATCTCCAGCCCTGCTCCAGACACAGCCCGGAAGCTGGCTGGCCTGCACATGGCAGAAGCTTGAGGATTCAACATATGGACCGAGCCCAGGGATTTGGATGCAACTCTGCCAACCCTTGTCCTTTACTGGTGTCATAGCCCTGATCTTACTTCTTACTGTTTGGCTGATAGAGACTGCACCAACAAGCTGGACATGGGACGAAAGATGCATACTGGATCTCACATACCTCCTCTGGATGGGAGGATTATTAACTATTGCCTGTATATTATGATAACCTCTCTCACCCTCACAACTGCCGCTTACCCACTTTGTCCCCAAGATTGTTATAGGACAATAAGGGGGTCAAGGGCATTCAGCGCCTTCACCTTCCTCCACAAAGATTGCTACAAGGGAAAAACACCCACTCTCTGTCAGTCACCCGGTGCCCTAAGGACTAAGTATTAGGCCATAGAGATAACCCAAAATGTCAGGAACCCATGTCACAACAAGGGCCTCCAGAGAGGGAAGCTTGCTACACTTACCTTCCTCAATGGGGGATCTCAGACAGGGAAGGGATGAAAGACAGAGCCCTTCAAAAGGTTATAAAGGATACCCAGGATAGGGTAATACAAGCCATAAAGGTGACCATTCCCCCTGCAGCCTACCAGGGTTTGAGCCTTTAAGCCCTCAGTCAGATGCTTACCAATTCCCCACTCCAGCATTGGGCCAATACTACTCTACAAGTCCTCCGTAAAATAGATAATCACACCCAAACCTGCTGGATGTGCTTGCCCCTCAGCTGGAGGGCTTACTTAGCCACTCCTATCCCTTTGACCTGGGAAGCTCCTGAAAAATCTCAAAACCAACACTTCTGTCTTAATTGGACCCCTGGCCACTGGGATCCATCTCACAAATGCCAACGATCTATCTGTACAGTCCCTGAAGGTATGAATGGTACCTTTCTATATGGAAGAAATATAACCTTAAAGAGGAATACAACCCTATGTTCAACCCCTGGGGTGTTCTATCTATGTTCTAATCCGGCCGACTGATACTTAGAGGCCAACTGGACTCAGATATGTTATTCCAACCCCAGAGATATCCATATACACTGAAGATCATCTCCTAACAGACTTTAGCCCCAAGTCCCGGACTAAACAGGCAATCCTGCTACCCGTTCTGATAGAAGCAGGAATTGCGACAGGAATAGGAACTAGAATAGGAGGCATAGGTTCATCCATAGGACTATACCATAGACTATCTCAAGAGCTAAATGAAGACATGGAACAGGTGGCAGATTCTCTGGTAACCTTAAAAGCCAAATACACTCACTGGTGGTAGTGACCTTCCAAAATAGGCGAGCCCTTGACCTCCTCACTTTAGAAAAAGGAGGGATTTGCATCTTTCTGGGGAAGGAATGTTGCTATTTCCTAAACCAGTCAGGAATAGTTACAACTAAGGTTAAGGAACTCAAGGAAAGAATTCAACGGAGACAACAGGAAAATATCAGCCAATGGAAAGGATGGGATCATCACAGATTGGGCATCCTGGCTTCCTGCCCAGGTAGGGCCTCTCCTCTCCATAATTTTACTTGTATCCATTGGCCTCTGTATACTGAATGCCATGGCACTTTTTATTGAAAACACTGTTGCTTGCCAAACTACTGCATGTATCTTAGCCTTCTGAGAGTACCAACCTGTAAAACTGAAAGGTGATGCCTACTAAAAGTTTTTTAAAAGACATCAAAGGGGGGAATGTTGGAGAAGTGGATAAAGTACACCAAAGATGGCTGATTGGACTAAAACAAACTCTGGTCTCTAGCTTAGAGACCCCTCCTCTGGGTTCTTCTTCCTTTGTTTGCTGCATGCGCGGCACGCCCCCCCTCCCCCACATATGGAGGCTAACTGTAAATTACCTTTTCTGCTCGCATTCGGGGCTCAGATCTTTGGAGAAACAGTCTCCTCTGAGCCCGCCAGTGTTAAATAAATCTCCAATCCACCAAGGTCTCCGAGTGCCGCTTGGTTTTTCCGCCAACGTTCCAGCCTGATTCCATAACACCACATCTTATTTATCCGCTCATCAGTCGATGGAAATATGGGCTCTTTCCATAATTTTGCTATTGTTGATAGTGCTGCTATAAACATTGGGGTACATGTCCCCCTATGAATCAGCACTCTTGTATTCTTTGGATAAATTCCTTGTAACACTATTGCTGGGTTGTAGGGTAGTTCTATTTTTACTTTTTTGAGGAATTTCCACAGTTTTCCAGGGCGATTGCACCAGTTTGCATTCCCACCAACACTGCAAGAGGGTTCCTGTTTCTCCACATCCTTGCCAACATCTGTTGTTTCCTGAGTTGTTAATTTTAGCCATTCTGACAGGTGTGAGGTGGTATCTCAGCGTGTCTTTGATTTGTATTTCTCTAATGATAAATGATGTTAAGCATCTTTTCATGTGTCTGTTAGTCATCTGGATGTCTTCTTTGGACAAGTGTCTATTTATGTACTCTGCCCATTTCTTCACTGGACTGTTTGTTTTTTGGATGTTGAGTTCTGTATGTTCTTTATACATTTTTGTTACTAGCCCTTTGTCTAATATGTCATTTGCAAATATCTTCTCCAATTCTGTCGGTTTTCTTTTAGTTTTGTTGATTGTGTCCTTTTGCCATGCAGAAGCTTTATATTTTGATGAGGTCCCAATAGTTCATTTTTACTTTTATTTCCCTTGCCTTTGGAGACATGTCAAGTAAGAAGCTTCTGTGGCCAAGGAAAAAGAGATTGTTGCCTGTTTTCTCCACAGGATTCTGATGTTTTTCTTTCTCACATTTATGTCTTTCACCCATTTTGAGTTTATTTGTGTGTATGGTGTAAGAAAGTGGTTCAGAATCATTCTTCTGCATATTGCTCTCCCATGTTCCCAGCAGCATTTACTAAAGAGACTCTTTTTCCCATTGGATACTCTTTCCTTCTTGGTCAAAGATTAGTTGACCATACATTTCTGGGTCCATTTCTGGGTTCTCTGTTTTATTCCATTGGTCTATGTGTTTTGGGGCCAGTACCAGACTGTCTTGATTACAGCTTTGTAGTAGAGGCTAAAGTTTGTGATTCTGATGCCTCACACTTTGGTTTTCTTTTTCAACATTACTTTGGCTATTTGACATCTTTTCTGGTTCCATACAGATTTTAGAATTTTTTGTTCTAGCTCTGTGAAGAATGCTGGTACTATTTTGATTGGAATTTCATTGAATGTGTAGATTGCTTTGGGTAGTATCGACATTTTAACAATAGTTTTTCTTCTAATCCATGAGAATGGAATGTTTGCCATTTCTTTGTATCTTCTTCAATTTCTTTCATAAGCTCTCTATACTTCTCAGCACACAAATCTTTTACATCTTTGGTTAGGTTTATTCCTAGGTATTTATTCCTAGGTTCTTCACGCAACTGTGAATGGTTGATTCCTTGATATACTTTTCTGTTGCTTCATTATTGGTGTATAGAAATGCAACAGGTTTCTGTATGTTTTTATATCCTGCGAGTTTGTTGAATTCCAGTATCATTCTAGCAGGTTTTTGGTGGAGTCTTTCGAGTTTCCATGTAGAGTATCGTGTCATTTGTAAAAAGTGAAAACTTGACTTCTTCCTTGCTGATTTGTATGGCTTCTATTTCTTTTTGTTGTCTGATTGCTAAGGCTAAAACTTCCAACACTATGTTAAACAACAGTGTTGAGAGTGGATATTCCTGTCGTATTCCTGATCCTAGGAGGAAAGTTCTCAGTTTTTTCCCATTGAGGATGATAGCAGCTGTGGGACTCTCACATATGGCTTTTATGAGGTTGAGGTGTGTCCCTTCTATCCCAAGTTTCTTGAAGGTTTTTATTAAGAAAGGATGCTGTGTTTTGTCAAATGTTTCTTCTGCATCTATTGACAGTATCATACGGTTCTTACCCTTTCTTCTATTGTTGTGGTGTATCACGATTGATTTGTAAATATTGAACCAACCCTGCAGCCCCAGAATGAATCCCACTTGATCATGGTGAATAATTCTTTTAATATACTGTTGAAGTTGATTTCCTAGTTTTTGTTGAGAATTTTTGTGTCCATGTTCATCAGCAATAGTGGACTGTAAATCTCCTTTTTAGTGAGGCCTTTGTCTGGTTTGGGAATCTAGATAATGCTGGCTTCATAGAATGAATCTGGAAGCTCTCCTACCATTTCTGTCTTTTGGAACACCTTGGGAATAATAGGTATGCTTTAAATGTTTGGTAGAATTCCCTTGGGAAGCCATCTGTCCCAGGAGTCTTATTTATTTATTTATTTATTTATGCAAGATTTTTAGTAACCAATTCAATTTCTTCACTGCTTAAGGGTCTGTTTAGATTTTCTATTTATTCCCTTTTGAGTTTTGTTAGTGTGTGGGTATCTAGTGATTTGCCCATTTATTCCAGATTTTCCAGTTTGTTGGAGTATAATGTTTCATAGTATACTTTTATAATTGTTTGTATTTCTGTGGTGTTTCTTGTGATCTCTCTTCTTTCATTTGTGATTTTATCTATTTGAGTCCTCTTCTCTTTTTGGAGAAATCTGGTTAGGAGTTTATCAATTTTGTTTATTTCAAAAAACGATCTCTTAGATTCATTGATCTGTTCTTCTGGTTTTTTTTTTTCTTTTCTTTTCTTTCTTTCTTTCTTTCTTTTTTTTTTTTTATTCTATATCCTTTACTTTGGCCCTAATCTTTATTATTTCCTTTCTTCTGCTGGCTTTGGGCTTTCTTTGCTGTTGCATTTCTGGCTCCTTTAGGTTTAAGGTAAGGTTCTGTAATTATGACCTTTCTTGCTTCTTGTGATAGGACTGGAATGCGATGTAGTTTCCTCTTAAGACTGTCTTTGGGGGTACCTGGGTTGCTCAGTCGGTTAAGCCTGCAGCTTCAGCTCGGATCACAATCTCGTGGTTCGTGAACTTGAGCCCAATGTAGGACTCTGTGCTAAGAGCCCAGAGCCTGGAGCCTGCTTCAGATTCTGTGTCTCCCTCTCTCTCTGACTCTCCCCTCTCTCACTCTGTTTCTCTCTCTCTTTTTCTCTCAAAAATAAATAAACATTAAAAAAAACCTAAAAAATAAAATAAAATAATTTTGGGGGGCACCTGGATGGCTCAGTCAGTTGAGTGTCCGACTTTGGCTCAGGTCATGATCTCACGGTATGTGAGTTTGAGCCCTGCGTCAGGCTCTGTGCTGACAGCTCAGAGCCTGGAGCCTGCTTCAGATTCTGTGTCTCCCTGTCTCTCTGCTCCTCCCCTGCTCACACTCTGTCTCTCTCTCAAAAATAAATAAAGATTAAAAAAAATAAAAAAAAAAAGACTGTCTTTGCCACATCCCAATGGGTTTGGGCTTTCTGTTTTCATTTCCATTTGCTTCCATATATTTTTTAAATTTCTTATTTAATTTACTGGTTGATCTATTCATGCTTTAGTAAGATGTTTTTTAACTTCCATGTATTTGGGGCCTTTCCAATTTTTTTTGTGTGGTTAATTTCAAATTTCATAGCATTGTGATATGACAATATGCATGCTATGATCTTTATCTTTTTATATTTGTTGAGGGCTGTTTTGTGACCCAGTATGTGATCTGTTTTGGAGAATGTTCCATGTACACTTGAGAAGAATGTTTATTCTCCTGCTTTTGCATGAAAAGTTCTGAATATATCTTTTAATTCCATCTAGTTCAATGTGTCATACAGAGACATTGTTTCCTTTTTGATTTTCTGCCTAGATGATCTGTCCATTGCTTTAAGTGGAGTATTAAAGTCCCCTACAATCACATTATTATTGTCCATACATTTATTTATGCTTGTGATTGATTTATATATTTGTGTCTTTCACATTGGGGCCATAAAACATTTACAATTATTATCTCTTCTTGATGGATATACCCATTAATTATAATATAATGAACTTCTTCATAGCTTGTCACAGTTTTGTTTTAAAATCTATTTTGTCTGATATAAGTATGGCTACTCTGGCTTTTTTCTGACATCCAGTAGCATAATAGATGATTTTCCATCCCCTCTCTTTCAAGCTGCAGATGTCCTCAGGTCTAAAATGAGTCTCTTGTAATGCAGTATACAGATGGATCTTGTTTTTTGTTTTTTGTTTTTTATTCATTCTGATACTCTATGTCTTTTGATTGGAGCATTTAGTCCATTTACATTCAGAGTGATTACTGATAGATATGGATTTAGTGTCATTGTGCTATCTGTAGGTTTCATGATTATGGTGATGTATATGGCACGTTGTAGTTTTTGCCATTTTCCACTCACAGAGTCCTCCTTAGGTTCTTTTGCAGGGCTGGTTTAGTGGTCATGTATTCCTTTAGTTTTTGTTTGTCTGGGAAAGTCTATCTCTCATTCTATTCTGAATGACAGCCTTGCTGGATAAAAGATTCTTGGCTGCATATTTTTCCTATTCAGCACATTGAATATTTCCTGTTATTCCTTTCTGGCCTGCCAAGTTTCAGTAGACAGGTCTGCTACTACCCTTATGTGTACCCTTGTAGGTTAAGGCCACTTTGTCCTTAGCTGCTTTCAGAATTCTCTCTTTATCTTTGTATTTTGCCAGTTTCACTATGTTATGTCGTGGTGTTGACGTATGTTTGTTGATTTTGCATGTATATTTCTGCACCTCCTTGACTTGGATGTCTTTTTCTTTCTCCAGGTTAGGGAAGTTCTCAGCTATAATTTGTTCAAATAAACCTTCTGATCCTTTCTCTAGCTCTTCATCCTCCAGAACTCCTATGATATGGATATTATTTCATTTCATTGAATCTCTTAGGCCTCTAATTCTCACTTCATGATATAATAATTTTCATTCCCTCTTTTTCTCAGTGTCATAATTTTCCATAATTTTACCTTCTATTTCACCTATTCTCTCCTGTGCTTATTTTCAAAAAAATGTTTATTTTTGAGAGACAGAGAGACAGAGTAAAAGTAGGGGAGGGGCAGAGATAGAGGGAGACACAAAATCTGAAGCAGGCTCCAGGCTCTGGGCTGACATGGGGCTCAAACCCACAAACTGTGAGATCATGATCCCAGCTGAAGTCAGACGCTTAACTGAGCCACCCAGGGTCCCCTCTCCTGTGCTTCTTCCATCTTTGCTGTCACTGCATCTAACTTATTTTGCATCTAATTTACAACATTTCTTAATTCATTGTGACTATATCTTAGGTCTTTGATCTCTGTAGTGATAGATTCTCTGCTGTCTGCTATGCATTTTTGAAGACCAGCCATTAGTCTTATGACTATTATTCTAAAGTCTTGTTCAGATATATTGTTTATAACTGTTTTGAGCAATGCTCTGTCTGTCCTTTCTTTCTGGAATTTCTTTTGAAAAGAATCCTTCCATTTCATAATTTTGGCTAGTTTCTGTCCTTTACGTTTTTAATAGCCTGCACCTGCAAGTACTGCTATCTTAAAAAGGGGTCATACACTATCCAGGGCCTGGCACTTCAGAAAGTGTTTTTGGAGTGTGTTGCATGCACTCTGTTGTTGCATCTTTGGCTGTTCTATACCACTGTTTGTAGTGGTGGATTGTTTGGTCCTTCCACCAGGCATGCTTTTATTTGTTTGTTGAAATAACCATGGAATAAAGGGGGAAAAAAAGGCAGGGAGCCTTATCCTGTACAAAGAGAAATGAAAGGAGCAAAAAAAGAAAAAAAAAAGACCAGGTAGAGAATCAAAGAAATTATAAGGCTTAATCCAAAGAGAGAGAGAGAGAGAGAGAGAGAGGAAAATAAAGAAGAAAAGATGTAGAAAAGGTGTAAAAAGAATAGAGTAAAAATAGCTGATTTAAAAAAGAATCAACCACAACAGAGAAAGAAAGAAAAATGAAAAATATATATTTATATACAATAGGAATTGGCCAAAAATAAAATCATATTCTATGAGCCTGATTCCAAAGGAAAGGAAAAAAAACCCAGAAGGATAAAAAGAAAAATAAGGGAAAAGAGAATAGAAGGAAAGAAAAGTGAAAAAAAAAACACAACAGACTAACGTATAAAACCACAGGACAGTTATCTGTTGGTGCCTGGGACTGGTGGCTGTGCTGGTCTGGAGGAGAGGCTGTCTGGTTTGGTCAGTGTCAGTCCCACTCTAGTAGATAAGCAGTTACCAGACACTGAGGAGTGGGTTTGGTGTAAGAGGGTCCTACCTCCACCGGGGGCTACTGTGCTGTTCCCTGAAGCTCCATGGTTTTTGTGATGGGGAGAAAAATGGTGACACCCAAATCTCTCCCCACCCCCAGACATGGTGTCTAAAACCATGCTGCTTAGGCAGTCCTCACCGAGCAGCAAAGACAGCTGACTTGTCCTGCTCCACAATCTCCCAGGCCTCCTAGGTGCTCAGCTGCGATTCAAAACCCAAATGTCCTGAGGTGCCTGGGTGGTTCAGTTAGTTAAGCATCCAACGTCCACTCAGGACATGATCTCACAATTTGTGGATTAGAGCCCTGAATTGGACTCTGTACTGACAGCGCAGAGCCTGGAGCCTGCTTCAGTTCTGTGTCTCCTTCTCTCTCTGCCCCTCCCCTGCTATCTCCCTCTCTCTCTTTCTCTCTGCCTCTCTCTCTCTCAAAAATAGAAAAAAACATTAAAAAAAAATATCTTAAATGATTCTGCTCTACTTGGACCTGTTTCTGGGTTAGTGCCTCTCAGCTGACAAAGGGCCTCTGGCTGGTGCCTGCAGGGGTTTTTGTCCTTGGTGGGGGGCAAAATACCGTCTTCCCACATTATTCAATGGAGGGGACTGTTCTTTCCCATTGTGCCCCTGAGATCACTACTATGCCCCGTGGCCAGCTCCTTCCCCACTAGGCACGGGCACATGGTGTGGCTCCAGTCCATAGAAAGTCACGCGCCACTGAAAACTCTGATTTTTATCTCCTAAGGCTGTTTGCAAAGTAGAAACTGACTGTCTCAATATTATTCGTTCCCCAGTCTGTGGTCTGGAAAGGTTTTTCTCTTGTCCAAATACAACCCCACACTTCCACAGACCTTCTTTTTCTTCCTTTTGTCTCTCCACAGAAGGGGTTCCCCTTCTCTGTGACTGTGCTGCCCATTGTATCTCTCCCAATTCACATACACGCATCTCTGTCTGACCAAGCTGTTTCTTTTCACCTGTGATTTTTCTGTCACTCTGCAGCCTGTATTCCTGGGTATTCCTAGTTTTATGACATCAATACAGCTGTGTTTAAGAAACAAGTGAAATTCAAATCCCCCTCCTTCTCCACCATCTTCATAATCGTATATATATATATTTGGTCTCATCCATGTTTTCTGGCTTACAACCCCCCAAACCCTTGGAATTACCTGAGCAATAAGAGCAATGGGAGCATCTTTTGTTATAAATTTTGTCTCTTGTTCTCAGTTACTGAAATCCCCTCAGAGTCATAAAGGTGAAATAGGTGTCTTGTTATTCATAAAAGACCCCTTTCCACTCTAACTGCATTTATGTTACAGAAGGTGACTTTTGGAAAATACCTAAGGATAAAGGCTTCTTGTCAGGAAGTCCAACCATAAATAGAGGTTTGGAACTTTCAGTCCCACCTACTGATTTCTGGGGAGGGGAAAGGAGCTGAAGTTTGAATCAATTACCAATAGCTAATAATTTAATCAATCATGCCTATGTAATGAAGTTTCCATAAAAACTCAGAAGGAGGGGGTTCAGAGAGCTTCTGGGTTGGTGAACATGTGGAAGTTTGGGGACAGTGGTGGGCTGAGAGAGG
Source organism: Panthera pardus (assembly GCF_024362965.1). Classification (NCBI taxonomy): domain Eukaryota; kingdom Metazoa; phylum Chordata; class Mammalia; order Carnivora; family Felidae; genus Panthera; species Panthera pardus. The sequence continues at coordinate 51,443,829 of NW_026526843.1, read as the reverse complement.
GCAGGGAAGCCCACTGCTTTTTCCCCATACTCTGCTGTATGCATCTCTTCCATCTGGTTGTTCTTGAGTTATATTCTTTTATAATAAACAAGTAATCTAGTAAGTAAAATGTTTTTATGAGTTTCTGTGAGCTTCTCTAGGAAATTAATCAAACCCAAGGAGGGGTTCATCAGAACTTCCAATCTATAGCCCATTAGTTAGAAGCACAGGTGATAACTTGAGTTTGTGATTGGCATGTGAAAGGGGGCAGGGAAATCTTCTGAAACTAAACTCTTAATCTGTGGAATCTGATGCTACCTCTGTGTAGATAGTATCAAAATTGAATTGAATTGTGAGGCATTCAGCTGATGTCAGAGCATTTCTTGTTAGTGTGGGGAACCCCTTCTCCAGACATTGGATTTGGGTGCAGAATCTGTACCCCCTCATTCATAATTAATTCCCCCCCCCACAACTTCCCCATGGTACTTTGTATATCTTAAAAACTAAGCACAATGTACCTCAAAATAAAGTTATCTGTATCTGTGTCTGTCTCCAGATTCTATTACAGATTCTAGTATGTAGTGTCTACTCAAATGATGGATGGAATTAAATATTTGTGAGCTCTCCCATCCCTGTCAATGTTCATTTAAACTATTCACCTTATATTATATTTTTCCTATTGCTTCTTAATTGTTTCAATTTATTTGACATGGGAGTGTAATTTCCCCCCAGTTAGATTTTAAGGTAGCAAAACCTTCTGTTTCTTTAAGGTTTCTTATTCCTTGCCCTTTCTATTGTCAAGACTATCTGCTTCCCACCTTAGTTCCCCCAATCCTAGCCCTTTCTTTACATGTAGCATGTTGCTGAACTTATAGCAAGTATACTCTGTATAAACAGTGAATGAATACTAAGCAAATAAATGAATAAAAATAAACTTCTAATAAGTTCAGTCTGAGAAGTTGAAAAAAATAGCATGAAAGCAGTCCAACTAGTTTTTCCCTTTCTTTCAAGTGGAACAAAGGCTAATTGAGGAGGAAGGGGTGTGGTGGTAGCCCTGGGCTCCTAGCCAGAGACAGTAATAGGGAATTAGAATCCCTCGGCTCATAATTTCTGGCAGATATGCACAGAGATTTAAGAGAAAAGATAGGACCAAATAGACAAAACAGGACCAGGATATTATTCGCCTTTCCTTCTTTCCATACCTGCCACAACACAGAGACAAAAGCAGCTTTGGCATGAGTAAGTGCAGTTTGATTTTTCCTTAGCATTATTATTTCATGTTACTGGGGAAGGCTTAAAAATGGCTATTTGTCAAGAATATCCATTCGTTAGACAAATAACAAAAATCTATTATGCTTATGAACTTTATGCATATCCTTGGAAGGCAAGAGGACTATCTATTAATAAATTAGTGGACTGGTAAATATTTATTGGTTAATTTATAGGTTGCAGTGGCCATGATTATTTGTTTTTTTAAACATGAAATTTAGTCTGGACAGGCATCCTTATTTAAGATATATATATCTCTTATATCATACATATATATATGTGATATATGTATATGTATACATATATCATATGTATGTATGTATACATATATGTATCTATACATATATGTGTACATATACATATGTATATGTATGTATACATATGTATACATATATCATATGTATGATACATATATCATACATATATGTGTATATATATATGTATATATATATATATGTATATATATATACATATATATATATTACCCACGATGGCTTATGACATAGTCTAGATGAGAAAATCCAAACAAATATCTCCTATGTATTTTTTGGAATAAACATTTCCCAGAGGCAGAGCTCTGCCATCAGCCCTGCCTACTAAAGCACATAGCTGTTTGAGTTTTTCTTATAAACACAAGGAAGAGATGAAGAAAGAGAGAGAGAGAGAAATACAAGGCAAAGTTTCTTAATGCATAAATTAAACATTGAGTCTCTGGAGGAAAACCAGCATGTTTGATTAGTTGTTTTTCTTTCATGAGTTGTATGTTTGTTTTAGAAAGACCTCTCCAGCCATGAACAAAAAACAAACAAAATAACAACAACAGTAATTGGAGAAGTGACTCAGCCACTGAAGACTATCTAGAACAATGATAAACTTATCAAGCTCCAATTAGGTGAGAAAAAATAAAAATAAAACAAAACAAAATAACATTGCTATTATCAAGATGCTTAAGCATGTACAGTAGTAGTCTGCAAGGGAGCTTTCCTGGACCCAGACTGTAAAGCAGAGGAAGCAAAAGAATGGTGAATAGTGAACAATGAAGTCTGTCAATTCTATTGTAGCTAAAGAAAGGAATTTCACTCTGGGAATTGAGATCTATCTCTTGACAGTTTAGTATAATTATATCATCAGCCACCAACCATAAAGAATACTTTTGATGGGATCAAGACTTTAATATACCAGAAAGTCTTTCATAGGAGAAACTGTTTATAATACAGTAACAGCAGCATTCAAAAAAGTCTTTTAGATTTTATTTATTTATTTTGAAGTTTGTTTATATTTATTTTGAGGGGGGAATGGACAGAGAGAGAGGGAGAGAGAGAATCTCAAGCCGGCATAGTGCTGTCAGCCCAACACAGGGTTCGACCTCATTACCCATGAGATCATGACCTGAGATGAAATCAAGAGTCAGATGCTTAAGTGATGGAGCCACCCAGGCACCCCTTAGAATTTAAAAATAAAATTACCCTAAGGGAGCCTGGGTGGTTCAGTTGGTTGAGTGTCCGACTTCAGCTCAGGTCATGAGCCCTGGGTCTGAGCCCTACGTCGTGCTCTGTGTGTCAAGCTCAGAGCCTGGAGCTTGCTTCAGATTCTGTGTCTCCCTCTCTCTCTCTCAAAAATAAATAAACATTAAAAAAATTTAAGTTAAAATTACCCTTACTAATGCAATCATTTCCAGCTATGATATAGTCCTCTTTTCAAACAATGGATAAATTGAGATTTGTATTTTAAAATATTCTGACACATTTTACTTGAACTTCCAGTTGATGTAGTAGACTTCTATAATCTATAACCAACAACTAAATACATAATGCAATACCCCACTCTGATGCATTTTTGTCACACTACAAATATTGCCTTATTTACCTATAATATCTTTCTCTGCATGGTAGAAAGTTACTTTTTTATATATAACTTAAAAAATCCTTTAATAAGCAAATATATTGCAATTGTGGCTGATCAGAAAAATATTAAGCCTAATGAGTCAGGAATGGTATAAGCCACCTAAACAAACTGATGTCTAGGACATTTGGAAAGAGACAACACACACAAATAACTTCTTAGATAGAAATTTCATGGAAGAATGGATTGTACTTTTTATTACAAAGTAAATAATATTTATAGAAGATTGAAATCCATCAAGTTCAAATGTTTGTTAGAACTGTGTGAAATAATGTATTTAAAGATATGAAGTTTTGTACATCTAATCCATTTGGCACTCCAAATTTCTAAATTCTAATAAGGTAAGGCATTTGCTGTCATGCCAAAAAAAGTGAAAGTTAAAGACATACAGTTTAGTGCATTATTATACAAACACAGCAAGTGGATTATGTACATCAGAATCACCAAGAGTATTTGGTACAAATATGGATTCCAGGTTCCACCACCCAGATATTCTAAAGTATATTTATTTTCTGAGATTGAGAACATTTGGAATTTTTCCTTGTAATAAACTCTCAGATTATCTTATCATAATTAACATTTGAGAATCACTGATTTAAGTATTTATTCTAAGTTATTCCTTTAATACTCAAACAAGTCTTTCTAACCTTTCTGTGTGAAGGTTTACTAATATACTAAATTGATGTATTGTCCTGTTTCCAAATGAGAGCAATAAGCAAAGTCTTTAAGCATTTTAAAAGATAGTCCCTCTTTCTGGAAAGGGACTTTTTTATTTTACACTACTAGGATAACTATAATTTATTTTTTTTCAGTCTTTAAAGCTTTATTATAATTTAAAAGAATTAAAAAAGAGAGAAAATGGAAAAATCTTATCAAAGGCTGGAAATGATCTTTGTACTGAATAGTTACTTTACAAACTGTTAAGTTACTTTGAACTGCTAAGTACTGCTAATAGTTACTTTACAAAGCTAAGTTACTTTGAACTGCTAAGTTCAGTCAGTTAAGCCTCCAACTTTAGCTCAGGTCATGATCTCATGGCCCATTAGTTCCAGCCAGGCACGGGCTCTGTGCTGTCAGTTCAGAGCCTGGAGCCTGCTTCAGATTCTGTGTCTTCCCTCTCTCTCTGCCCCTCCCCCACTCATGCTCTGTCTCTCTGTATAAAAACAATGAATAAACATTAAAAAATTTAAAAAGGTTTGCTGAGACTAAAAGTGCTAAAGTACTGATACTATTTTAAGCTATAATTCCTAGAAGGCAGAGAATGTTTAACTGAACCATGGTTATGTAGGAAAATTTTTTAAAAGGCAAAGTTTTTGATGATTGCTATTAGCAAAAATAGAAAAGAACAGTTTAATATTTACTCAGTAGACTCTAAGAAACACTCAGTGAATGTTTATTTAAACCACTCTCTCTCTCTCTCTCTCTCTCTCTCTCACACACACACACACACACACACAAGCCAATTAACAGTTTTTGCTGAGTATGTAGAAAAACTGCTATCTGTTCTGATTTAGACATTGTAGTCAATGAAACCTGCAGAAGATTCACAGAATAGTGGCTTACAGCAATATTCAAAACTTTCCATGTTTTTCTGGTGAAGTTAATTATCACAGTGTCTTTTAAACCCCATATGGGCGTCCGGAAGATGGCGGCGTAGGAGGACGCGGGGCTCACAGCGCGTCCTGCCGATCACTTAGATTCCACCTACACCTGCCTAAAGAACCCAGAAAACCGCCAGAGGATTAGCAGAAGGGAGTCTCCGGAGTCAAGCGCAGACTAGAGGCCCACGGAAGAGGGTAGGAAGGGCGGCGAGGCGGTGCCCGCTCCACGGACTGGCGGGAGGGAGCCGGGGCGGAGGGGCGGCTCGCCGGCCAAGCAGAGCCCCCGAGTCTGGCTGGCAAAAGCGGAGGGGCCGGACAGACTGTGTTCCGACAGCAAGCGCGACTTAGCGTCTGGGAGGTCAGAAGTTAACAGCTCTGCTCGGAAAGCGGGAAGGCTGGAGGACAAAGGGAGGGAGAGCTGCTGAGCCCCCGGACGGCAGAGCTCAGCTTGGCGGGGAACAAAGGCGCCAGCGCCATCTCCCCCGCCCATCCCCCAGCCAAAATCCCAAAGGGAACCAGTTCCTGCCAGGGAACTTGCTCGCTCCGCGCAAACACCCAACTCTGTGCTTCTGCGGAGCCAAACCTCCGGCAGCGGATCTGACTCCCTCCCGCTGCCACAGGGCTCCTCCTGAAGTGGATCACCTAAGGAGAAGCGAGCTAAGCCTGCCCCTCCAGCCCCCATGCACCTTGCCTACCCACCCCAGCTAATACGCCAGATCCCCAGCAACACAAGCCTGGCAGTGTGCAAGTAGCCCAGACGGGACACGCCACCCCACAGTGAATCCCGCCCCTAGGAAAGGGGAAGAGAAGGCACACACCAGTCTGACTGTGGCCCCAGCAGTGGGCTGGGGGCAGACATCGGGTCGGACTGCGGCCCCGCCCACTAACTCCAGTTATACACCACAGCACAGGGGAAGGGCACTGCAGGTCCTCACCACGCCAGGGACTCTCCAAAATGACCAAACGGAAGAATTCCCCTCAGAAGAATCTCCAGGAAATAACAACAGCTAATGAACCGATCAAAAAGGATTTAAATAATATAACAGAAAGTGAATTTAGAATAATAGTCATAAAATTAATCGCTGGGCTTGAAAACAGTATACAGGACAGCAGAGAATCTCTTGCCACAAAGATCGAGGGACTAAGGAACAGTCACGAGGAGTTGAAAAACGCTTTAAACGAATTGCAAAACAAAATGGAATCCACGATGGCTCGGCTTGAAGAGGCAGAGGAGAGAATAGGTGAATTAGAAGATAAAGTTATGGAGAAAGAGGAAGCTGAAAGAAAGAGAGATAAAAAAATCCAGGAGTATGAGGGGAAAATTAGAGAACTAAGTGATACACTAAAAAAAAATAATATACGCATAATTGGTATCCCAGAGGAGGAAGAGAGAGGGAAGGGTGCTGAAGGGGTACTTGAACAAATTATAGCTGAGAACTTCCCTGAACTGGGGAAGGAAAAAGGCATTGAAATCCAAGAGGCACAGAGAACTCCCTTCAGACGTAACTTGAATCGATCTTCTGCACGACATATCATAGTGAAACTGGCAAAATACAAGGATAAAGAGAAAATTCTGAAAGCAGCAAGGGATAAACGTGCCCTCACATATAAAGGGAGACCTATAAGACTCGTGACTGATCTCTCCTTTGAAACTTGGCAGGCCAGAAAGGCTTGGCACGATATCTACAGTGTGCTAAACAGAAAAAATATGCAGCCGAGAATCCTTTATCCAGCAAGTCTGTCATTTAGAATAGAAGGAGAGATAAAGGTCTTCCCAAACAAACAAAAACTGAAGGAATTTGTCACCGCGAAACCAGCCCTACAAGAGATCCTAAGGGGGATCCTGTGAGACAAAGTACCAGAGACATCACTACAAGCATAAAACATACAGACATCACAATGACTCTAAACCCATATCTTTCTATAATAACACTGAATGTAAATGGATTAAATGCGCCAACTAAAAGACATAGGGTATCAGAATGGATAAAAAAACAAGACCCATCTATTTGCTGTCTACAAGAGACTCATTTTAGATCTGAGGACACCTTTAGATTGAGAGTGAGGGGATGGAGAACTATTTATCATGCTCCTGGAAGCCAAAAGAAAGCTGGAGTAGCCATACTTATATCAGACAAACTAGACTTTAAATTAAAGGCTGTAACAAGAGATGAAGAAGGGCATTATATAATAATCACAGGGTCTATCCACGAGGAAGAGCTAACTATTATAAATGTCTATGCGCCAAATACCCGAGCCCCCAGATATATAAAACAATTACTCATAAACATAAGCAACCTTATTGATAAGAATGTGGTAATTGCAGGGGACGTTAACACCCCACTTACAGAAATGGATAGATCATCTAGACACACAGTCAATAAAGAAACAAGGGCCCTGAATGATACATTGGATCAGATGGACTTGACAGATATATTTAGAACTCTGCATCCCAAAGCAACAGAATATACTTTCTTCTCGAGTGCACATGGAACATTCTCCAAGATAGATCATATACTGGGTCACAAAACAGCCCTTCATAAGTTTACAAGAATTGAAATTATACCATGCATACTTTCAGACCACAATGCTATGAAGCTTGAAATCAACCACAGGAAAAAGTCTGGAAAACCTCCAAAAGCATGGAGGTTAAAGAACACCCTACTAACGAATGAGTGGGTCAACCAGGCAATTAGAGAAGAAATTAAAACATATATGGAAACAAACGAAAATGAAAATACAACAATCCAAACGCTTTGGGATGTAGTGAAGGCAGTCCTGAGAGGAAAATACATTGCAATCCAGGCCTATCTCAAGAAACAAGAAAAATCCCAAATACAAAATCTAACAGCACACCTAAAGGAGATAGAAGCAGAACAGCAAAGGCAGCCTAAACCCAGCAGAAGAAGAGAAATAATAAAGATCAGAGCAGAAATAAACAATATAGAATCTAAAAAAACTGTAGAGCAGATCAACGAAACCAAGAGTTGGTTTTTTGAAAAAATACACAAAATTGACAAACCTCTAGCCAGGCTTCTCAAAAAGAAAAGGGAGATGACCCAAATAGATAAAATCATGAATGAAAATGGAATGATTACAACCAATCCCTCAGAGATACAAACAATTATCAGGGAATACTATGAAAAATTATATGCCAGCAAATTGGACAACCTGGAAGAAATGGACAAATTCCTAAACACCCACACTCTTCCAAAACTCAATCAGGAGGAAATAGAAAGCTTGAACAGACCCATAACCAGCGAAGAAATTGAATCGGTTATCAAAAATCTCCCAACAAATAAGAGTCCAGGACCAGATGGCTTCCCAGGGGAGTTCTACCAGACGTTTAAAGCAGAGATAATACCTATCCTTCTCAAGCTATTCCAAGAAATAGAAAGGGAAGGAAAACTTCCAGACTCATTCTACAAAGCCAGTATTACTTTGATTCTTAACCAGACAGAGACCTAGTAAAAAAAGCGAACTACAGGCCAATATCCCTGATGAATATGGATGCAAAAATTCTTAATAAGATACTAGCAAATCGAATTCAACAGCATATAAAAAGAATTATTCACCATGATCAAGTGGGATTCATTCCTGGGATGCAGGGCTGGTTCAACATTCGCAAATCAATCAACGTGATACATCACATTAACAAAAAAAAAGAGAAGAACCATATGATCCTGTCAATCGATGCAGAAAAGGCCTTTGACAAAATCCAGCACCCTTTCTTAATAAAAACCCTTGAGAAAGTCGGGATAGAAGGAACATACTTAAAGATCATAAAGGCCATTTATGAAAAGCCCACAGCTAACATCATCCTCAACGGGGAAAAACTGAGAGCTTTCTCCCTGAGATCAGGAACACGACAGGGATGCCCACTGTCACCGCTGCTGTTTAATATAGTGCTGGAAGTTCTAGCATCAGCAATCAGACAACAAAAGGAAATCAAAGGCATCAAAATTGGCAAAGAGGAAGTCAAGCTTTCGCTTTTTGCAGATGACATGATATTATACATGGAAAATCCGATAGACTCCACCAAAAGTCTGCTAGAACTGATACATGAATTCAGCAAAGTTGCAGGATACAAAATCAACGTGCAGAAATCAGTTGCATTCTTATACACTAACAATGAAGCAACAGAAAGACAAATGAAGAAACTGATCCCATTCACAATTGCACCAAGAAGCATAAAATACCTAGGAATAAATCTAACCAAAGATGTAAAAGATCTGTATGCTGAAAACTATAGAAAGCTTATGCAGGTAATTGAAGAAGATATAAAGAAATGGAAAGACATTCCCTGCTCATGGATTCGAAGAATAAATATTGTCAAAATGTCAATACTACCCAAAGCTATCTACACATTCAATGCAATCCCAACCAAAATTGCACCAGCATTCTTCTCGAAACTAGAACAAGCAATCCTAAAATTCATATGGAACCAGAAAAGGCCCCGAATAGCCAAAGTAATTTTGAAGAGGAAGACCAAAGCAGGAGGCATCACAATCCCAGACTTTAGCCTCTACTACAAAGCTGTCATCATCAAGACAGCATGGTATTGGCATAAAAACAGACACATAGACCAATGGAATAGAATAGAAACCCCAGAACTAGACCCACAAACGTATGGCCAACTCATCTTTGACAAAGCAGGAAAGAACATCCAATGGAAAAAAGACAGTCTCTTTAACAAATGGTGCTGGGAGAACTGGACAGCAACATGCAGAAGGTTGAAACTAGACCACTTTCTCACACCATTCACAAAAATAAACTCAAAATGGATAAAGGACCTGAATGTGAGACAGGAAACCATCAAAACCTTAGAGGAGAAAGCAGGAAAAGACCTCTCTGACCTCAGCCGTAGCAATCTCTTACTCGGCACATCCCCAAAGGCAAGGGAATTAAAAGCAAAAGTGAATTACTGGGACCTTATGAAGATAAAAAGCTTCTGCACAGCAAAGGAAAGAACCAACAAAACTAAAAGGCAACCAACGGAATGGGAAAAGATATTTGCAAATGACACATCGGACAAAGGGCTAGTATCCAAAATCTATAAAGAGCTCATCAAACTCCACACCCGAAAAACAAATAACCCAGTGAAGAAATGGGCAGAAAACATGAATAGACACTTCTCTAAAGAAGACATCCGGATGGCCAACAGGCACATGAAAAGATGTTCAACGTCGCTCCTTATCAGGGAAATACAAATCAAAACCACACTCAGATACCACCTCACGCCAGTCAGAGTGGCCAAAATGAAGAAATCAGGAGACTATAGATGCTGGAGAGGATGTGGAGAAACAGGAACCCTCTTGCACTGTTGGTGGGAATGCAAATTGGTGCAGCCGCTCTGGAAAGCAGTGTGGAGGTTCCTCAGAAAATTAAAAATAGACCTACCCTATGACCCAGCAATAGCACTGCTAGGAATTTATCCAAGGGATACAGGAGTACTGATGCATAGGGGCACCTGTACCCCAATGTTTATAGCGGCACTCTCAACAATAGCCAAATTATGGAAAGAGCCTAAATGTCCATCAACTGATGAATGGATAAAGAAATTGTGGTTTATATACACAATGGAATACTACGTGGCAATGAGAAAAAATGAAATATGGCCTTTTGTAGCAACATGGATGGAACTGGAGAGTGTGATGCTAAGTGAAATAAGCCATACAGAGAAAGACAGATACCATATGGTTTCACTCTTATGTGGATCCTGAGAAACATAACAGAAACCCATGGGGGAGGGGAAGGAAAAAAAAAAAAAAGAGGTTAGAGTGGGAGAGAGCCAAAGCATTAGAGACTGTTAAAAACTGAGAACAAACTGAGGGTTGATGGGGGGTGGGAGGGAGGGCAGGGTGGGAGGGAGGGCAGGGTGTGTGATGGGTATTGAGGAGGGCACCTTTTGGGATGAGCACTGGGTGTTGTATGGAAACCAATTTGACAGTAAATTTCATATATTAAAAAAAAATAAATAAATAAATAAAAAATAAACCCCATATGGGCAATTCCTATTGATTATAATGTTGCCTGCTGTTGAGAGTAAAACTGATTCGTTATGCACTCGAATGGATAATCCTTGCTAGCAGGTCAATTATGCATCCTAAGGTTTCCTTTTAACACAACTAATTATGATGATGATGGTGATGAAGATAATAATAATAATTTTTAATTTTTTTTAACTTTTATTTATTTTTAAGAGAGAGAGAGGTAGAGTGCGAATGGGGGAGGGGCAGAGAGAGAGGGAGACACAGAATCTGAAGCAGGCTCCAGGCTCTGAGCTGTGAGCGCAGAGCCCAACATGGGGCTTGGATCCACCAACCGTGAGATCATGACCTGAGCTGAAGTCAGATGCTTAACCGACTGTGCCACCCAGGCGCCCCAGTAATAATAATTTTTAATGCTTACTCAACACATTGAGTAAATAGGGATTACAGAATACCATTTCCTTGATAGTGCACTATAGTGTAGAATATTCTAAAGGCCCAATTACAGTTTGATAGTAATTTGAGATGTTTTTTCAGGAACTACATCCTAAATTCATCCTTGAATTAAAACACTTTTAATGAACAGCTATAAGATAACTATACATTTACTACAGTTATATCCTTTACTGTATAAGGTTTTCTTATTTCCCATAACTCATATCAAAATAATTCTCAAAGGATATATATATATATATATATATATATATATGTATATACATGTGTGTGTGTGCATGTGTGTGTGTGTGTGTGTGTGTGTGTTGCAGGTGGCTTCTTCTCAGTAAAGGAAGAAAGTAGTTCTTATAAGTTTTGCAAAATATACCTTCTTACTAGAGATATTTTCTTTTATTAAAGGAATATAACCAAAAAATCTTACTCCATCAATTATCAAATTTGTTTATCCATCAAATTTGTTTATCTAAATTACCAAATTTTGTTTATCAAAATTGTTTATCCAACCTACCCTTAGTAGGTTCAAAAGTGAAGACAGTTTCTTTCACTTAAAAAATATGGTAAAGCCAAACATGTTTTCTGAAGCTCCAATAATAGATGGGTCCAAAGTTGAATTAAATTTTTCCTTAAGAGGACTATGGAAAAAGATGGTGGTGTAGAGGGTGCTGGGCTCACCTCCTCCTGCTGATCACTTAGATTCTACCCACACCTACTTAAATAGCCCAGAAAACCACCCAAACACTAGCAGAATGGACTCTCTGGAGCCAAGCATAGACAGGCAGCTCACAGAAAAGGGTAGGAAGGGCAGAGAGGCTGTGCTTGCTACAAAGACTGGCAGGAGGGAGCCGGGGTGGTGGAGGGGCAGTCCCCTGGGCAAGGAAAAGTCCCTCGCAAGAGTGGAGGGTCTGGACTCCATGAGTTCTGACAGCCAGTGGGACTGAACATCTGGAATGTTAAAAGTTAACAGCTCTGCTCTCAGAGAGCAGGGAGGGCGAGAGGACACAGGGAGGGAGAGTCGTTAAGCCCCAGAAGACAGAGCTCAGCTCTGCAGGGGAACAAAAGTGCTGGCAAGTGCCATCTCCCTCTCCCATCCCCCAGCCAAAATTCCAAAAGAAACCAGTTCCCGTCACTGAACTTGCTTGCACTGAACAAATGCCCAACGTTGTGCTTCTGTGGATCCATTACTCAGAGAGGTCTGCCCACCCTCCCAGTGCTACAGGGCCCCTGACATATCAGGGGACCACCCATGGCAAAGCTAGCTCAGCCTGCTCCTTCCACCTCTGTGCACCTTGTGGATCCACCCCAGCTAATATGCCAGATCCCATCGAAGCAACACCACATGCCTGGCAGTGTGCAAGTAGCCCATACAGGGGCCACACCACTCCACAGTGAGTCCTGCCCCTGGGAGAGGGGATGATAAGGTACACACCAGTGTGACTATGGCCCCAGCAGCGGGCTGGGGGCAGACATTGGGTCTGACTTCACCCCCACCCACCAACACAAGTTACTCCCAACAGCACAGAGGAAGTTTCCTGCAGTTTGGAGCTACTGCAGGACTACCCAAAATGATGAAACAGAAGAATTCTCCTCAAAATAAACTCCAGGAAGTAGTGACAGCTAACGAATTGATCAAAAACTAAGCAATAAAACGGAACAAGAATTTAGAATAATAGTCATAAAATTAATTGCTGGGCTTGAAAAAAGTATAGAGGACAGCAGAGAATCTATTGCTATAGAGATCAAGAGACTAAAAAATAGTCATGAGGCATTAAAAAATGCTATAAATGAGGTCCAAAATAAAATGGAGGTGGCCATAGCATGGATTGAAGCCGCAGAGGAGACAAGTGAATTAGAAGATAAAATTATGGAAAAAGATGAAGCTGAGAAAAAGACCCCGAATAGCCAAAGTAATATTGAAGAAGAAGACCAAAGCAGGAGGCATCACAATCCCAGACTTTGAGCCTTTACTACAAAGCTGTAGTCATCAAGACAGCATGGTATTGGCACAAAAACAGACACATAGACAAATGGAATAGAATAGAGACTCCAGAATTCGACTCACAAAAGTATGGCCAACTAATCTTTGACAAAGCAGGAAAGAATAGCCAATGCAAAAAAAGAGAGTCTTTTTAACAAATGGTGCTGGGAGAAGTGGACAGCAACATGAAGAAGAATTAAACTAGACTACTTTCTTACACCATTCACAAAAATAAACTCAAAATGGATAAAGGACCTGAATGCAAGACAGGAAGCCATCAAAACCCTAGAGGAGAAAGCAGGAAAAAGCCTCTCTGACCTCAGCTGCAGCAATTTCTTACTTGACACATCTCCAAAGGCAAGGGAATTAAAAGTAAAAATGAACTATTGGGACCTCATGAAGATAAAACAAACAAACAAACAAACAAACAAACAAACTTCTGCACTGCAAAGGAAACAATCAAAAAAATTAAAAGGCAGCCAATGGAATGGGAAAAGATATTTGCAAATGACATATCAGATAAAGGGCTAGTATCCAAAATCTATAAAGAGCTCACCAAACTCCACATCCGAAAAACAAATAACCCAGTGAAGAAATGGGCAGAAAACATGAATAGACACTTCTCTAAAGAAGACATCCGGATGGCCAACAGGCACATGAAAAGATGCTCAACGTCACTCCTCATCTCCTCATCAGGGAAATACAAACCAAAACCACACTGAGAAACCACCTCATGCCAGTCAGAGTGGCTAAAATGAACAAATCAGGAGACTATAGATGCTGGAGAGGATGTGGAGAAATGGGAACCTTCTTGCACTGTTGGTGGGAATGCAAACTGGTGCAGCCACTCTGGAAAACAGTGTGGAGGTTCCTCAAACAATTCAAAATAGACCTACCCTATGGCCCAGCAATAGCACTGCTAGGAATTTACCCAAGGGATACAAGAATGCTGATGCATAGAGTCACTTGTACCTCAATTTTTACAGCAGCACTTTCAACAATAGCCAAATTATGGAAAGAGCCTAAGTGTCCATCAACTCATGAATGGATATAGAAATTGTGGTTTATATACACAATGAAATACTACTTGGAAATGATAAATAATGAAATATGACCTTTTGTAACAATGTGGATGGAACTGGAGAGTGTTATGCTAAGTGAAATAAGTCATACATAGAAAGACAGATACCATATGTTTTCATTCTTATGTGGATCCTGAGAAACTTAACAGAGGACCATGTGGGAGGGGAAGGAAAAAAAAGTTAGAGAGGGAGGGAGTCAAACCATAAGAGACTCTTAAAAACTGAGAATAAACTAAGGGTTGATGGGGGGTGGGAGGGAGGGGAAAGTGGGTGATGGGTATTGAAGTGGGCACATTTTGGGATGAGCACAGAGTGTTGTATGGAAACCAATTTGACAATAAATTTCATATTAAAAATATTTTCCTTAAGAGTATAAATATAAAACCAATATATCGCTAGTATCATCTTTAAACTTTTTTGTCTTTCTGTATATTTCCTTTATTTTTTAATGGTCTAGTTGCATCATCAATTTTTAAAATATCATTTGGTAATGTAGCTATAGATATTCTTTCATTCATCCTTGTTTTCTTGGAGAAGTAAAATGAAATGGCTATACAACTTTACTTTAATGATCCCTTCAAGAAGCCTATGATTATGACCTGACTATTAAAGAACTACTTAATTTCTTACTTCATTTAGAAAGAAAATACAGGCTGAGAGGACGTACCTCCTGTTGAATGCAAGTTTCATATTCACCGCCATCAAGCTATAAAGCTATTATTTATTTATTTATTTATTTATTTATTTATTTATTTATTTATTTAAAAATTTTAATGTTTATTTCTCTTTGAGAGAGAGAGATAGATACAGATTTGAGTGGCAGAGGGGGAGAGAGAGAGGGAGACACAGAATCCGAAGCAGGCTCCAGACTCCAGGCTATCAGCACAAAGCCTGACATAGGGTTTGAACCCACAAACCGTGAGATCATGACTTGAGCTGAAGTTGGACACTTAACCATCTGAGCTATCCAGGCACCCCAAAGCTATTTTGTATAAAGCAAAATTTGTTATACGGTACTTTTAGTTGTTTGGAACCCAAACAAGGATAGCTATTTTCTGACAAAATATAAGGCAGTATCATTATAGAAGCAGAAACACACCAAAATCAGTGAAAGACTTTATACTATCATTATAAAAATCATTCAAAAAAAGCAGGTATTTAAAACTATTGTTGTCTAAGTCAGCTTGGGCTGCCATAACAAAATCCATAGGCTGGATGGCTTAAACAAAAGAAATTTATTTCTCACAGTTCTGAAGGCTGGAAAGTCCAAGATCAATGTGATGGCAAGATAGGTGTCATTCTTAGACCTCCTCTCTTGATTTGCAGGTAGTCACCATGTCCATATGACCTCTTCTTTGTGTGTACCCAGAGAAAGAGAGAAAGCTCTCCAGTATATCTCCTTAAAAGGACACTAATCTCATCATGAGGGCCTCATTCTTATGACCTCATCGAATCTTAATCATTTCTCAAAGACTCCATCTCCAAATAGTATCATGTTGGAGGTTATGGCTTCAACCTATGAATGGGGTGAGGGGACACCAACATTCAGTCCATAACAATCATGTTGCCTACACCACAAAAATTTGTCATTTTTTCTGATGAGACACAGATTTAAAGGACAAAATTCAAACATTGAATGCAAATAGAAAGTAAGAGTTGAACAATACAAATATACAATTTGAACAACTTCTTACAGTGAAAAATAAAGGACCTTCCCACCCCAAGCCCTGCCTATAACCTTGTTTTTGGCCTAGTTAATCTGTTTAAAAGCCCTATTTCTTTACTCTATGCACTCACTTTACAATAATTCTATGGTGAAATACATATAATTAACTGAGAAAGTATTTTTTCCCAAGTTGGCTTCACTGTATAAAGACCTCCT
Organism: Panthera pardus; assembly: GCF_024362965.1. NCBI lineage: Eukaryota > Metazoa > Chordata > Mammalia > Carnivora > Felidae > Panthera > Panthera pardus. The sequence continues at coordinate 51,427,696 of NW_026526843.1, read as the reverse complement.
CTGTACTAATATAAAGACCTCCCTTCAAAAAAATGAAAAGGCAGTGTTCAAGTAGCCTCTTTTATCACTAGATATGAATGATTCTATCCAGGTGGGAGTATGACTTACTCACATTAACTAAAGTTCCAGATTTGGCAGTACATTGTAGAAACAGTAAACTAAGGAACAAATTTTGTCATTGCTCATCATCCTGCTGTATTTGTTTTCCTATTTTCAGAAGGTAGCAACTCTCTGGAAGACTGGGAGCACGACTGCTATGATCTATAATTTTTATGTACCCCCCAAAATTAATATGCTGAAGTCCTAATGCCCAAGGTGATAGTATTAGTACATGAGGTCTTTGGGAGATGCTTAAGTCCTGAGGACGCAGCCCTCATGAATGAGATTAGTGTCCCTGTAAAAGAGGCCCCAGAGAAGTCTCTTGACCCTTCCACCAAGTGAGGATGTAAGAAGTTCGTGGAAGAGGGTGCTCACCTGAGCATTCTGGCACCCTGATATTGGATTTCCAAGAACTATAATAAATAAATTTTAATTTTTTATAAGCTATCCAGTGTGTGATATTTTGTTATAGCACTCTGAATAGATTGAAAACAGAACTTCATCTATGAAATGCTCCCCAAAGCTAGGATTTCACAGAGCAAAATACAATTTTAAGATAGTAATATTTGATATCTGATTTTCTTAATAATTCTTACCATAATTCAACACATGATTTTGGATTCTAAATATACATTTATTGTTTTTGCTTAAGAAACCACTGCTGACTGCAATGTTTTGTGGGCTTTTGGCTCAAAATTCTTTTTTACATGCTTGAATGATCAGTTCAATAATCTCTGCTTCTAATGGTATCCCCAAACTTTTATAGCAATACAGAATGGACTTTTTTTCTCAGTTATTTCAATCCCTAAAGTGGTCACCAGTGGCTCCTTTCATTAATCATACAATGTCATAAATTTATGTATATTTTAACACTGGAGCTACTTTGAAATGAGCAGATTTCAAATTAATTCGTGCCTACGAATTTTGATATTCAAGTTGGTTTCTTAGTTCTGTCTCACTTCATGGATGTGACAGTCACAATCAGTTTCTACACACAAAATATAGGAAATTTAGAGATCTAAAATTAGTGTGAGTGAATTATTTCAATAAATGCTGCATAAGAAAAAGATTAATCAGGTCACAGGAATGGCTGGAATGTCTCAAATCTGAGCTCTCACTTATTTTCTTCTCCACTAGTAGTATAACCAAAGGTAGCACAAATTTCATTTAATGAACTTATAGAACTTACAGTGTTTTATTGGTTTTTAAACCCATAATGATCTGATATCCATAGCTGAATTTAGGAATTTTTGTTCATTTTCTGACTGAAAATATTTTCAAAATGAATGTACAATTAAGCTTTACATACAGTTGAGAATTTTCAAAAGGAACGTACAATTAAGCTTTACATACAGTTGAGAATTAATGAATATTATTGATCAATAAAGGCAAGATATAAGTTCATTGTTGTATCTTGCTAATTATATGTCTAATTACCTGGTTTATGGCTTTTACAAACAAGACTTATTATGTGTCATTTTAATGAAGCAAAACCAATGCAATTTTGAAGCTTATAATTACTTTCTATTTTTACAAAATAGAAAACTTATGAATATCTTTACTTGTCCTAAAACTGTCACGAAGAAAATCTAAACAAAATCTCATAAGCATACATGTTATTCATATATAATTTCTATTTTCACTGTTTTTTCATGCTATGTTATAAATTAACATATATCTATTATATGTTATATAATATATATATATCTATTATTATGAAAAAAATATCATAAAATGCATTTTGGAGTTGTAAACCCAATTGCTTATAGTATGCATACTTTGAATATTTATTTGATGAATAAATCAAGAAGCTTTTCTCTTCCACACTCCAAGGAAGATAGACAGTACTTTCTGAAGAAAATGGTGATAACTCATATTCTCAACTGTTGAATCTATTCCTGTCTATATAAGGTTTTAACTACGTCTCAGGCAAGAAACATAGATTTTTCCATAGTTAAAGAAAGCCAAGATCCAGTGAGGCAGTGGGCAAATTGTATGCAGAAAACTTGTAGTTGGATTGTAAAAGGAGAATTTCAGATGAGAGCCACGCTAATTTTCAATAACAGCTAGGGTCCAAGAGCCTGTTCCTAGGTAGCAAATATTTACAAGCTCCAGAACTGTTACTTTCCACTTTCCTTTAAAAAAATTGCCATGAGTAAGGCCAACAAGACCCTCAGAGAATCCAGGCATAAATGTTACATTATTAATGTATTTGGCATTATTACAAAAGGTTGGGACAGAACAAAAAGTGAGTCAGATTTTAACACGCAGTTTATTTTTGCTTTTGTTTCCCTTGCCTCAGGAGACATAGCTAGAAAGAAGTTGCTTCAGCTAATGTCAAAGAAGTTATTGCATGTGTTCTCTTTTAGGATTTTTGTGGTTTCAGGTCTCACATTTTGGTCTTTCATCAGTTTTGAATTTATTTTTGTGTATGGTGTAAAAAGTTGTGAGTTTCATTCTTCTGCATGTTGCCGTTCAGTTTCACTGACACTATTAGCTGAAGACACTATCCTTTTCCCATTACATATTCTTTCCTTCTTTGTTGATGATTAATTGACCATACAGTTGTGGACTTATTTATGAGTTTTTAATTCTATTCGATTGGTCTCTGTGTCTGTTTTTGTGCCAATACCATACTGTCTTAATCACTACAGCTTTGTTCATCCTGACTGGTTCTTAGGTCTTTGATCTCTGCAGCAAAAGTTTCTCTGCTGTCTTCTATGATTTTTTAAAGCTGAGCTATTTGTCTTATGCCTTGTTCTAATTTGTTGTTCGATATGTTTTGAGCAATTATCTGGCTGTGATTTCTTCTTGACCTTTCTTTTGGGGAAAATTCTTCAGTCTTGTCATTTTGGCTAAGTTTCTGTCTTTTGTGTGTTTTAAAAGGTTGTTATGTGTCTTGCACCTGAGAGTACTACTATATCAAAAACGGGTCATATACTATCCAAGGCCTGGCACTTCAGGAAGTGTTTCCAGTGTATGTTGTGTGCACTCTGCTGTTGCATTTTGGCTGTTCTTTTCCACTGATCAGTCTTCTGCAGAGCTCCTACTTGCTTGTAGTGGTAGAGTGTTCAGACCTTTAATTACGTGTGCTTTGATTTGTTTTTTGAAGTAACCCTGGAAAAAATAGAGGTGGGAAAGCTGATCCCTTAAAAAGAGCAAAAGGAAAAGGGAGAAAAGAAAATCAAACAGAGAATAAAAAAACTATAAGGTTGATTCCAAGGAAAGAGAAAGGAAAGAAAAAGAAGAAAAAAAGCAGAAGAAAATAGAAAATATGGAATAAGAATAGAATAAAAAGTCATATATATATATTTACTATATATATATATTTACATATATATATATTTACTATATATATATATTTACATATATATATTTACTATATATATATTTACTATATATATATATTTACTATATATATATATTTACATATATATATATTTACTATATATATATATTTACTATATATATATATATATGTATATATATATGTATAAAACTGACTAAAAACAAATCAGGAACTGTGAGCCTGATTCCAAAATTAAAAAAAAAAAAGGGGGTGGAATAAAAGGGAGAAGAAAAGAAAAAAAAGACTGTTGTTGCCTTGGACTGGGGCTGTGCTGGTCTGGAAGAGAGACCAGCTATGTTGGGTCAGTCTTGCTCCAGTAAATAAGCAGTTGTCAGGCACAGAGGGACAGGGTTGGGTGTAAGCAGGTCCCACCTCCACTGGGGGCTGCTGTGCTGCTCTCTGAAGTCCCATCCTGTTGATGTTGGGTGGAAAATGACATCACCCTACTCTCTCCTCCCTGGACTGGGGAACTCAGCCCAGGCTGTTCAGGCAACCCTCACAGAATAGCAAGAAGAGTCAGTTTACCCTGTGCCACAGTTCTCCTGAACTTTCCCCTTGGCACTTGGCCAGGATTCAAAATCCAACATCTTAAAGGACCCAGCACCACATGGATCTGCTCCCCTCCTCCAGAGTAGAGCCTCTCCACCTTGCTAATGAAAGGCCTTTGGCTGGCACCCGCAGGGTCTTTTGTCCTTGGGGAAGCAATAACCCCTCTTCCCAAAGTACTCCGGGAAGGGTACTGTTCTCTTCCAGTGTGCCCTGGAGATAACTACACCATGTTATTCAGTCCGGGGCTAGCTCCCTCCTCCCCAGGAGTGTGTGCCATGGTTCCACTCTGGAGAAAGTTGTGCACTTCTGAAACCTCTGAGTTTCAGCTCCAAAGGCTGTTAGTAAAAAAGAAATGGAACTCTCTGTACTTCTCATTTTCTGTCCATGGTCCAGAGAGGTTTTCCTCTTGTACTAACTTCATGCCACACTTTCACAATCCCTCTCTCTTTCTCTCTTTTGTCTCTCTATAGAAACAATTCCCTCCCCTCCATGACTATGCTGTTTTATCTCCCCCAACTTACATACACGCACCTAGATCCTGCCAAGCTGTCTCCCTCCAACTGTGGATATCCTTCTGTCACTCTGCGGATCGATTTTCTGGGTGTTCCAAGTGATATGACCTTAATACAGAATGCGGAAATTCCTAGTCCCCTTACTTCTCTGCTATCTTAATTCCTCTGATCACTACAGCTTTGTAATATAACTTGAAGTCCAGAATTGTGATGCCTCCAGCTTTGCTTTTCTTTTTCAAGATTGCTTTGACTCTTCAGGGTCTTCTGTGGTTCCATACAAATTTTAGAATTATTATTAGCTCCGTGAAAAATGTGGTTGGTATTTTGGTAGGAATTGCATTAAATGTGTGCATTGTTTAGGGTAGTATAAACACTTTAAAAACATTTGTTCTTTCAATCCATGAGTGTAGAATATCTTTCCAATTCTTTGTGTTCTCTTCAATTACTTTCATCAGTGTTATATAGTTTTCAGAGTATAGATCTTTCACCTCTTTGTTTAGTATTTTATTTTTTGTGCAATAGTATATGAAATTGTTTTCTTATTTTTTCTTTCTGTTGCTTCATTATTGGTGTATAAAAATGCAACATATTTCGGTATATTGATTTTTGTATCCTGCAACATTACTGAATTCATTTATCAGCTCTAGCAGATTTTTATACAGTCTTTCAGGTTTTCTATAAATGGAATCATGTTATCTGCAAATAGTGAAAGTTTTACTTCTTTGCTGATTTAGATATCTTTTAGTTCTTTTTGTTTTCTGATTGCAGTGACTAGAACTTTCAGTACTATATTAAATAGACGTGGTGAGAGTGGACATTCTTGTCTTGCTCCTGACCTTAGGGGAAAAGCTCTCAGTTTTTCCACATCGAGTGTGATGTTCCTGTGGGGTTTCTGTGGGTTTTTTTACATAAGGCCTTTATTATTTTAAATCTACTTTGTTGAGAGTTTTTATCATGAATGGACGTTGTATTTTATCAAATTTTTTTTTTGCATTTACTGAAACGTTCATATGGTTCTTATACTTTCTCTTATTGATGTGATATAACGTGTTAATTGATCTCCAAACATTAAACCACCTATGAAACCCAGAAATAAATCCCACTTGGTCTTGGTGAATGATTTTTAAAATATATTGTTTTGCTAGTATTTTGTTGAGGATTTTTTCACCTATGTTCATCAGAGATGCTGGCATGTATTTTTTTTCCAGTGAAGTCTTCATCTGGTTTTGGAATCAGGGTAATGCTGGTCTCATAGAATGAATTTGGAAGTTTTCCTTCCTTTTATATATTTTGGAATAGTTTGAGAATAAGTATTACCTCTTTTTAAATGTTTGGTAGAATTTGCCTGTGAAACCATCTGGTTCTGGACTTTCTATTTGTTGGGTGGTTTTTCACTACTGATTCAATTTCCTTGCTGGTAATTGTCTGTTCAAATTTTCTATTTCTTCCTTTTTAGGTTTTGGTAGTTTATATGTTTCTAGGAACTAATCCATTTCTTCCATTTTGACATATAGTTTTTCATAATCTCTTGTAATTGTTTGTATTTCTGTTGTGTTGGTTGTTATTTCTCCTCTATCATTTGTGATTTTATTTATTTGAGTATTTTTTTTCTTTTTTTATTGAAAAGCCTGGCTGGAGGTTTATCAATTTTATTGAATTTTTCAAAGAGCCAGCTCCTGGTTTCATTGATTTGTTCTATTGTTTAATTTCTATACCATTTATTTCTGCTCTGATCTTCATTATTTCTTTCCTTATACTGTTTTTAGGTTTTCTTTGTTGTTCTTTTTCTAAATCCTTTAGGTATAAGGTTAGGTTTTTTATTTGAGATTTTTCTTGCTTCTTGAGATAAGCCTGTATTGCTATAGACTTCTCTCTTACAACCACTTTTGCTGCATCCCAAAGGTTTTGGATATTTTTTTCAATTTCATTTGTTTCCATGTACTTTTTATCTTTCGTTTTATTTCCTTGTTGACCCATTCATTGTTTAGTAGTATGTTGTTTAACCTCCATGGATTTGTGATCTTTCCATATTTTTCTTGTGATTGACTTCAAGTTTCAGGGTATGTGATCCAAAAAGATACATAGTATGACTTCAATCTTCTTGAATTTGTTGAGACTTGATTTTGGGCCTAATATGTGACCTACTCTGGAGAATGTTTCATGTGCACTTGAAAAGATGTGTATTCTGCTGTTTTAGGATGTAATGTTATGAATGTATCTGGTAAATCCATCTGGTCCAGGGTGTCATTCAAAGACATTGTTTCTTTGTTGATTTTCTGTTTGGATTGGTCCCTTGATGTGATCGGGGGTGTTAAAGTCCTCTAATATTATTGTATTATTTTTAATTAGTTATTTTATGTTTAGTATTAACTGTTTTATACATTTGGATACTCCTATGTTTGGTGCACAAATAATTGTAATTGCACAATCTTTTTGGATTGCCCCCTTTATTATTATACAGTGTCCTTTGTCTATTATTACATTCTTTGTTTTAAAGTCTATTTTGTCTGAAATAAGTGTTGTTACTCAGGCTTTCTATTGACATCCATTTGCATGACATGTTTCAATCTTCAGGTCTCTTTAGTTCTAAAATAAGTCTCTAATAGGCATCATACAGATGAGTCTTGTTTTATCCATTCTGTCACTCTATGTCTTTTTATTGGAACATTTAGTCCATTTACATTCAAAGCAATTATTGATGGATATGTCTTTATTGTCATTTTATTATTTTTTTTTGGTTATTTGTAAGATTTTTTAACATCCTTTCTTCTTTTTCTCTTTCATGGTTTGCTGATTTTCTTTAGTGACATATTCGTATTTTTTTCTCTTTATTCTTTGAATATTCATTAGTTGTTTTGATATATTGTTATCATTATGTTTGTATATAACATCTTCTGCATATAGTAGTCTATAGTAAGTTGATTGTTGTTTAAGTTTTAATCTATTCTTTATTCCTCTCCTCCCTACGTTTTAAGTATATGTCCTTATATTTTACATCCATTTATTCTCTTCTTTGATTGACTGAGTTTTAACAGAAAGAATCATTTTTACTGCTTTTGTGTTTTCTACCTTTATACTGTCACTTTTTGTGTCTGCTTTCCACTCAAAGAGCCCCCTTTAGTATTTCTGCAAGGTTAATTTTGAGGTTTCCACCTCCTTTAGTTTATTTATTTTTTTCCCAGCAACTCTTTATCTGTCTTTCTATTCTGAATGGTAGCTTTGCTGGATGGAGTATTCTTGGCTGAAGAATTTTTCCCAGTCAGCACTCTTAATATTTCATTCTACTCCCTTCTTGTTTGCTAAGTTTCTGTTGAAAGGTTTCCAGCTACCCTTATGGGTTTCCCCTTATAAGTTACTCTCTTGCTGCTTTAAAATTGTTTTTCTTTATCACAGTTTTGCCAATTTAATTACAATATATCTTGGTGTGGTTCTGCTTTTGTTGATTTTTATGGGAGTTCTCTGTGCCTCCTGGATCTGGATATGTTTCTTTTCCCATACTAGGGAAATTTTCAGCTATTATTTCTTTACATAAAGTTTCAGTCCCCTTTTCTCTCTCTTTGTCTTCTAGATGTCTCTAATATGAATGTTATTACATTTGATGAAGTCATTGACTTCCTTAAGTTTATTCTCATACATAATTATTTTTTGTCTTTTGTTCAGTTTGATTACTTTCCATTACTCTGATTTATAAGTCACTAATTTGTTCCTCTGCTTCTTCCATCCTGCTATTTATTCCATCAAGTGCTTTCTCATTTGGCTTATTGTATCCTTTATCTCTGTTATATTACTCCTTATCTCTGTGTTAAGTGCTTTACTCATGTCTTCTACTCTCTTCTCAAGTCCAGTGTGTATTCTTGTATACATTGTTTTAAATTCTTTATCAGACATATTACTTATATCTGTTTTGCTTAGGTGTCTGGCTGTGGTCTTGTTCTGTTCTTTCATTTGGGATAATTTTCTCTGTCTTCTCATTTTTGTCTAAGTCTCTGTACCTGTTTGTCTGTGTCAGGAAAGTGAACTATGTCTTCTCTTCTTCAGGGTAATGGATTTATGAAGAAAAGGTCATATAGTGTCCTGCCATGTTGTGTCCTCACTTCCTCAGGGCCTGGCATGTCCAGTAGTGTCCCCAAAGTGTGCGGTGTATGGTCTGCTATTCTGTCCTGGCCACTTTAGCCTTCAGGGTAGTTGTCTGCAGAGCGTCTTTTTCCTTTTTGGACAGTGTTTGATCCATAGACTGAATGTGGTGCATTTTAAGTAGGTGTACTTTGGTCCATTTGTGAAATAAAATCTGTCACCACACTGCCAGAACTGAGTGTCTGCAAAACTCCCACATCCGGAGACGTGGTACTGGTAGGGGTTTGGGATATTCTTCTGGACGGGGGGGGGCACTATGCTGTGACTGAGTCAAGCGTGACTGGGAATAGCACTTCCACATGGGCAGAGTGGGGGCAGGGCTTGGTGTAAGCAAGTTAGGAAACGAGTGTCTGAGTTGTGTTGGTTCTTGTAAGTAGTCCTGTGCTTATGTTGTGGGGCATGGGAGGGAAATGGCACTGGTCAGTTCCTTTGTTCCTGGAGGAGTCTTTCCATGAATGCTATCTCTCTGGGTTGCGCTCTGAGATGAGTGAATATCCTCTCCACTGTGTGCCCATCTTCCTATTGCTGTTCTCAAACTGTATGTCCATGGGTTGTTTGCCTGCCTTTTCTCCAAGAACAGTGCAATGCCCCCCAGGCTCTAACCCAGTCAAGCCCCCTGGCCCTTAAAACTTCAGGCTTTAAGCATTGCTGGTGGCCATAAGTCATGAAATTTGAACCCTCTTGATTTCCAAGCCAATTGTTATGGGGGTTTGTCTTCCCCATGCACTTCCCTGTGTTTAAGTCTGCCTCTCACCCTTCTCCATGATCCTGGCTCCCTCCCCACCACAGCAGCCATGATCAGTTTCTCTCCTAAACCAGGTCTTCATACTATCTAGCTTCTATGTGGCCTCCTCTCTACCTTAGTGGTGGAGTTTATTCTTCTAGACTTCACATCAACTTCTTAGGTATTTAGGATGATTTGATAGTTATCTAGTTGCATTGTGGGACAAGGTGAGCCAGGGTCCTCCTATTCTTCTGCCATCTTTCCCAATCCTTGACCTCTATTTTTTTTAATAGTAGGCCATAGATTAACTTAAAATGAAGAAAGGGAATAGTGACATAAAGAACATTCTGTTCCATATTCAGCTTCTGGTTTCAGATATACTTACTACCCTAAGACCCACCATTTTAGCACTAATTTATACATTAGCTTCTTAGTGAATAGCCACTTCATATCCCATCAGAATACTCTTTCTTCCTCCAAGAGACAAACTTTACTATGAAATTCTCAGATCCTAGTGTTTTAAAAGACAGACTGCATCCCCCAAAATAGTCTCTTACATACTCAAAAACAGCTTTCAAAAGTCTTGTGGTTAGTTTCTTATATTTGAAGAACACACACTTTTATATCTTTTTATCTCATAAAACCATTTTACCATTAACATTTTTCCCCATCATCTTCAGATTTCTATTTGTATGTTAGTTTTGTATGGTATAATCCCCTTCCAACACTTCTGGAAACATCCACTATAGATCACAAAATGTACTATGCCCACTTAACCAGCAAACACGTTTAATACAAAATTGTAAAAATGACATTTAATTACAAGTGCAAATGCATGTCAAGGAATAAAATTACGGTTTTAACTATGAAAGTGGAAAGCCTTGTGAACTTCTATTCTTCACTGCATATCTTGACAAACTCATAGCCAATGTCATGGATACCAAATAGGCAGACCCAGACACATTTTTTCCAAGACTGAGGAATTTACTAGAATGTTGGACTTTCAGTGTTAAAACTAAGAAATTTCTCAGGAAACTAGTATGTTTGGTTACCCAAAGACTAACTAAATGTAGTGGATAGTGCTACTGTCAAGAAAATGTTCTCTATAAAACCAATATTTTGTTCTGTTTGTTTTGTTTTGTTTTGAAAGACAGTGTGAGTGAAAGGCAGAGAGAGAGAGAGAGAGAGAGAGAGAGAGAGAGAGAGAGAATCTCAAGAAGTGCAAAGAGAGAGGGAGAGAGAAAGGAAAAGAGAGTTTGAAGCCCAGAGTGGGGCTCTAGCTCACCTGAAGTGGGGCTCAAGTTCACCTGAAATGTGGCTCGAGCTCATCTAATGCAGGGCTAGAACTCACAAACCATGAGATCATGACCTGAGCTTAAGTCAGACGCTTAACCTACTGAGCCATGCAAGCATCCCCCAAACCAATATTCTGTGTCTTCCAGTTTTCTTATTGTGATTGCTGTTTTGACCAAAAAGATAGTAATTTCTTTTGAAATCATCACTTTAAAGACTCTTCCTTAACTATTTTATCTTATACTTTTTAAAAAGAAATTATAGGGGGTGCCTGGTGGTTCAGTTGGTTGGGTGTCCTGCTTCAGCTCAGGTCATGATCTCATGGTTTATGAGTTCAAGCCCTGTGTTGTACTCTGTGGTGACAGCTCAGAGCCTGGGTCCTGCTTCGAATTCTGTGTCTCCCTCTCTCACTGTCCCTCCCCTGCTCATACTCTGTCTCTCTCAAAAATAAATAACATATTTTTAAAAATGAAAAAGAAATTATAGATATGTATTACATGATAACTTCTCGCATCATGCTATCTATTGTATCCATTTCTCCCTTTTTCATCTCACCAATGAAAGTATCTGGGATTTTGCTATCTTACGACACTTATGCATTTGTTACATTTATCTTGCCATCACAATTACAGATATTGTTCCCATTTCCATGATGAAAAAATAGAGGCTAAGTGGAATAAGATGACTGGCATAGATTGTACAACTAGTCACAGAATAAGCCTACCGTCTACCATGGCCTTGGCTTTCCATATATATATGAATAGTGACTCTCCATTTTCTAACCTCTCTTTCAAATGTACCTAACATCAATATGCATAGAAGGAATGTGACCTAACTTGTAGATCAAAACATCTACTGAAAAAAAAAATTTTCAGCCCTGTCTTGCCTGTAGCTTAGACAGCTTGATGGTTGACTTTTATAATTCCATGAAATAAGAAAATCTAATTCTCTGACAGAGTGTTATTGAGTTGTTGTCTTTATTTTTATATTGGATATACCATTTGTGTTTTAAGTTTTTATGGTAAAAAATACCCAGAAATTGGAGTCTAATAATATTTCAAAAGAAAAACTATATTCAAGAACTTGAAAAATAAGAAGGGAAAAACATAGTCCTTAATTTTTTTTTCACTCAAAGTACTTTTGATTGAAGTTTGAATTTCAGGGCACCAGACCAAACAATTTTTCTCCAAACTTGAAGTTAAAATCCTCTTTATTTTTTCATATTTACTATGCAAGAAAAACAAACATGCCAGTAACCCATAATTCACGTTAGTGGAAGAAGTTTTTGGGGAATTATATTCTTTTTTTTTTTTTAATTTTTTTTCAACCTTTTTTATTTATTTTTTGGACAGAGAGAGACAGAGCATGAACGGGGGAGGGGCAGAGAGAGAGGGAGACACAGAATCGGAAACAGGCTCCAGGCTCCGAGCCATCAGCCCAGAGTCTGACACGGGGCTCGAACTCACGGACCGCGAGATCGTGACCTGGCTGAAGTCGGACGCTTAACCGACTGCGCCACCCAGGCGCCCTTGGGGAATTATATTCTAAAAATAGCTATACTTTGGCAATTCTAGAATCTCTAGAATCTCTACTTTGAAAGATAACTCTGCTTTATGAAATTCACATAATGAAAGGGAAAATAAAAGCTTAAGTTAACTCTGTAAGAGTATAGGAATACATCCAGTCTTTGATACAAATTAATGACATCAAATGAAGTCACAAACTTGAGCAATTTATTGGGAAGAATATCTGCAAAGTCAAAATATACAAACAGTATTTATGAATGTGAAGTAAGATACCAGAACAAAGATCACTGAAACACAGACTTAGAGTTCTACTTTAACTTTCTATAGGGAAGTTTTTATTTGGTTCATCCTAGAAGATTCCAAAATAGGAGTTAACTAAATACTAATTTACAAAGAGAACTGACAGCTACTCAGGCACATTTCACTCTAGTTGGTTAGAGCCAATGATGCCTTCATGGTTTTATAGTACTAGAAAGGATGTGTATATCTCTGTATACAGGTTCACAGCAATTGTAAGGAAACAAGGGCAAACAATATAGACTTTGAATATATAGGTATAATGGATAAATTAATAAAATCTTAACTCCTACATTTTATATCTTATACATGTCTGGTTTAGGTATATGTAACAGAAGTATTCAAATTTTGTTATAAGAAAAATGAATGTCCCTGACGATTTTCATAATATGCCTGTTTATTTTTAACACGATTGCTTTAAGATTTAAGATGTATTGCTTAAACTAGTGTCCTATTAAACTGCAACTTTCAAAGTATAGCAAAACATAACTTACTATCATTTATAAACCAGTGATTACCATTTGTATGGGCAGGGTTCAGTAAACTGAATAAAGTAAATAGGTGTCTAAACATCTACATTAACACCTCTGGTATACTTTATAATCAGTTTAGGAGGGAATAATAATCACAATCACTTGGGAAACAGTGGATGCAAATTACTAAAGCCATTAGGCTCTAACATTTCTAGAAAAATTGCCTTATTAAAATAGATTGATGATCTATATTGTATTATGAGCCTGGATACCTCATTCTACACTTAATTTAAGATATCCACAAATATCACAGAGCTAAAAAGACATTCAAATGAAAAAAATATATATGTGTATGTATATATATATATATATATATGCTTTCAATTTGATTATTATAGTAATCTATCACATTGAAATCACAATGCATTTTTTTAATCAAATCATGGTTCCTAAATACTTCAAAGACCATAGCTAAGACAGTAAAATACTTTTCATGTTTCACATGCATTCCCTTCCATCTGCTAGGAACATTTATTTTTATAAGTTTATATCTTTAGAGTACAGGAAAACAAAGTGGTATGATTAAGGTTGTAAAATTTTAAGAAAAGAATTGGTGATTTTAGTACAATACTGAGAACTATTTCTTCACCCCTAAAAATATTTTTATATCTGTTCAACTATTAGTAATACATACTGAACTATTTTTGAACATAATATGATAAATTTGTCCTAAAATATTCCAGGCTAAAGAAAATGAGTGGGATAGATGAAACAAAATTGTAAAAGTGTTAATGTGTTAATAATTGTGGAAATTGGATGATAGCTACATGGAATTGATTATATTATTCTCTCTACTTTCGTGTGTATGTGAAAATTTCAGTGTGTGTATAATAAAAGTTTCAATTTTTAAAAATCACAATTCATCCTATTTTCATGGGACTAACTTTAGAAAGTATGACATAATGATGTATATGAACTTCATGTAAAAATACCACATTTTATTCTTTTCTGAATCCAAAAATGAAAGAATATTTCCCTGTAAATGTTATCCTATGACAAATACATAACTGTTGAAAAGAAGGGTAAAATCAGTAGGATTCTGTGAGACTTATCCTTGAAGTAATTTAACGGATGGCTTTACATCTCAAAAGTAGTGGGAGTATATAAGGATATAATTTAGGCATCAGTTTCCTGATATGAATCAATCAACTATTTTCAGGCATGTCTCATTTTTTTGTGCTTTGGCTAGCTGTATGATCCTGTCAATCAATGAAGACAAAGCATTTGACAAAATTCAGCATCCTTTCTTAATAAAAGCCCTCGACAAAGTTGGGATATAAGGAACATACTTAAACATCATAAAAGCCATTTATGAAAAGTCCACAACTAATATCATCCTCAATGTGGATAAACTGAGAGCTTTCCTCCTGAGATCAGATTATGACAGGGATGTCCACTCTCACTGCTGTTGTTTCACATAGTGTTGGAAGTGCTAGCATCAGCAATCACAACAAAAGGAAATCAAAAGCATCAAAATTGTCAAAGATGAAGTTAAGCTTTCTCTTTTTGCAGATGACATGATAGTACACATGGAAAACCCGATACACTCCACCAAAGTATGCTAGAACTGATACATGAATTCAGCAAAGCCACAGGATACAAAATCAATGTACAGAAATCAGTTGCATTCTTATACACTAATAATGAAGCAAGAGAAAGACAAATAAAGAAGTTGATCCCACTCACAATTGCACCAAGAATCATCAAATACCTAGGAATAAACCCGACCAAAGATGTAAAATATGTGTATGCTGAAAACTATAGAAAGCTAATGAAGGAAATTGAAGAGCATACAAAGAAATGGAAAAACATCCCATGCTCATGGATTGGAAGAATAAATATTGTTAAAATGTCAATACTACCCAAAGCAATCTACACATTCAATGCAATCCCAATCAAAATTGCACCAGCATTCTTCCCGAAGCTAGAACAAACAATCCTAAAATTCATATGGAACCACAAAAGGCCCCGAATAGCCAAAGTAATATTGAAGAAGAACAAAGCGGAGGTATCACAATCCCAGACTTTAGCCTCTACTCCAAAGCTGTAATCATCAAGACAGCATGGTATTGGCATAAAAACAGACACAGAGACCAATGGAATAGAATAGAGACTCCAGAATTCGACCCACAAAAGTGTGGCCAACTAATATTTGACAAAGCAGGACAGAATATCCAATGGAAAAAAGACAGTCTCTTTAACAAATGGTGCTGGGAGGACCGGACAGCCACATGCAGAAGAATGAAACTAGACCACTTTCTTACACTATTCACAAAAATAAACTCAAAATGGATAAAGGACCTCAATGTGAGACAGTAAACCATCAAAACCCTAAAGGAGAAAGCAGGAAAAAAACCTCTGTGACCTCAGCTGCAGCAATTTCTTACTTGACACATCTCCAAAGGCATGGGAATCAAAAGCACAAATGAACTATTGGGACCCCATGAAGCTAAAAAGCTTCTGCACTGCAAAGGAAACAATCAACAAAACTAAAATGCAACCAAAGGAATGGAAAAAATATTTGCGAATGACATATTGGACAAAGGTCTAGTATCCAAAATCTATAAAGACCTCACCACACTCCACACCCGAAAAACAAATAACCCAGTGAAGAAATGGGCAGAAAACATGAATAGACACTTCTTTAAAGAAGGCATCCAGATGGCCAACAGGCACATGAAAAGATGCTCAATGTCACTCCTCCTCAGGGAAAGACAAATCAAAACCACACTGAGATACGACCTCACACCAGAGTGGCTAAAGTGAACAAACCAGGAGACCATAGATTCTGGAGAGGATGTGGAGAAATGGGAACACTCTTGCACTGTTGGTGGGAATGCAAACTGGTGCAGCCACTCTGGAAAACAGTGTGGAGGTTCCTCAAAAAATTAAAAATAAACCTACCCTATGACCCAGCAATAGCACTGCTAGGAATTTACCCAAGGGATACAAGAATGCTGATGCATAGGGGCACTTGTACCTCAATGTTTATAGCAGCACTTTCAACAATAGCCAAATTATGGAAAGAGCCTACATGTCCATCAACTGATGAATGGAGAAAGAAATTGTGGTTTATACACACGATGGAATACTATGTGGCAATGAGAAAGAATGAAATCTGGCTATTTGTAGCAACATGGATGGAACTGGAGAGTGTTATGCTAAGTGAAATAAGTCATACATAGAAAGACAGATACCATATGTTTTCACTCTTATGTGGATCCTGAGAAACTTACCGAAGACCATGGGGGAGGGGAAGGGAAAAAAAGTTAGAGAGGGAATGAAGCAAACCGTAAGTGACTCTTAAAAACTGAGAATAAACTGAGGGTTGATGGGGAGCAGCAGGGAGGTGAAAGTGGGTGATGGGCATTGAGGAGGGCACCTGTTGGGAGGAGCACTGGGTGTTGTATGGAAACCAATTTGACAATAAATCTCATATTAAAAAAATCAATGTGGTATAAAATATAAGAGGTCAAAAGAGTATGTATGAAATATTATCTCTTTCCTGACTCTTAGTAGCTATTTATATTAAACTACGTTAACAACCTTCTTTTTGGCAGTTGTACTACTATAGCTTTTTTCCAGCTAAAAAGACAATGTTCTAGGATAAGGAAACACAGTTTTATTAGTAAATATATCTTCGGGTGCCTGGGTGGCTCAGTCGGTTGAGTGTCCAACTCTTAATTTTGGCTCAGGTGGTGATCTCACAGTTCGTGAGTTTGAGCCCCACACCAGGCTCTGTGCTCACAGCTCAGAGCCTGCACCTGCTTTGGATTCTTTGTCTTACTCTCTCTCTCTCTGCCCCTCCCCTGCCTTGCTCTGTCCCTCTCTCTTTCAAAAAGAAATAAACATTAAAATTATTTTTAGAAAGAAAGAGGTGTTTCTTCAAGTGGAAGGTATTTATCTATCTGAATATATAAAAATATTTATATGTATATATAATTAATGTATCTTGTGGGGATATTCAGCTTCAAAGGTGTATTTTATACTAAAAAGGACATGATTTACAAGAATCTCTGCAGGTGACTTCCTTGAAGAGTAGAGCATCCAAAACACAACAGCATAGTGCACACAACACACAGCAGAGACACTGCCTGAAGCACCAGGCCCTTGACAGTATATGACCTCTTCTTAATAAAGCCATTCTTCCCAGGAGCATGAAACATAGCAAGCTTGTGTAACACATAGAAGAAGGCAGAAACTTAGACAAATTACCCAGATGAAGGAATTCATCCCAAAAGAAAGAACAAGGAGGGTCACAGCCAGGAATCTAATCAAAACAGATAAAAGTAATATGCCTGATTCAGAGTTTAAAGCAACAATCATAATGACACTAGCTGAGCTTGAGCAAAGCATAGAAAATATCAGAGATTACTTTACAATAGACATAAAAGAATTTAAAAGCAATCAAACCAAAATGAAAAATGCAATAACTGAGATTCAAAACTACTGGATATAATGCCACCAAGACATGAGGAAAAAGAGAAACAAATAAGTGCTATAGAAGATAGAATTATGGAAAATAATTAAGTGATCAAAACAGGGAAAGAAAAATCTTGGATCAAAAAAAACAGACTTAGGGAACTCAGTGACTGCATGAAACATAGTATTAGTATCATAGGATTCCTAGAAGAAGAAGAGAGAAGATGAGGCAGAAGTTTTATTTAAGGATGTTACAGCTGAAAACTTCACTAATCTGGGGAAGGAAACAGACATCTACATCCCAGAGGCACAGAGAACTCCCATAAAAATCAACAAAAGCAGGCCAACATCAACACATATGATAGTAGTAAATTTGCAAAATATAGAGATAAAGAAAAAGTCCTAAAGGAAACAAGACAAAGAACTTCCTAACCTACAAGAGAAGATAAATCAGGTTAATGGCAGGTCTTTCCACAGACACTTGGCAGGAATGAAGGAAGTGGAATTACATATTCAACATGCTGAATGGGAAAAATCTGGAGCCAAGAATACTCTATCCAGCAAGGCTATTATTCAGAATGGAAAGGAGACATAAAAAGTTTCCCAGTCTAACAAAACCTAAAGGAGTTTGTGACCACTAAAATACCTTCTGCAAGAAATATTAAAGGACAATTTTGAGTGGGAAAGAAAGACCAAAAGTGACAAAGACTTGTTGTCGCAAACAACAACATCCAAATAAGAAATAAAATGGCACTAAACTTATATTTATCAATAATTACTCTGAATGTAAATGGATTATTGCTCCAATCAAAGACATAGGGTGTGAAAGTGGATGATAAAAATAGGAACCATCTATATGAAGCCTATAAGAGACTCATTTTAGAGCCAAAGACACCTCAGATTATAAGCGAGTGGATGGAGAACCGTTTACCATGCAAATCGCTATAAAATTAAAGCCAAAGTACCAATACTTATATCAGACAAACTAGATTTTAAACCAAAGACTGTAACAAGAGTTAAAGAAGGACACTATATCATAATAAAGAGGTCAATTGACCAAGAAGTTCTAACAATTGTAAATATTTATGCCCCCAACTTGAAGGAACCCAAATACATACAACAATTAATAACAAATGTAAAGTAACTCATTGATATTAATACAATAATAGGAGGAAGCCTTAATTTCCCACTTACATCAATGGACAGGTCATTTAAGCAGAAAATCAACAAGGACACAATGGCTTTGAATGACCTTGCACCCGTGGGACATAACAGATATATTTGGAACATCTCATCCTAAAGCAACAGATTACATATCCTTTTTTGAGTGCACATGGATCATACCTCAGATTAAATCATACAGTAGGTCATAAATAAGGCCTCAACAAGTACAAAATGACTGAGATCATATGACACATATTTTCTTATCATAATGCTATGAAACCTGAAGTCAACTACAAGAAAAAATATGGAAATACCACAAATAAATGGAGGTTAAAGAGCATTGTACTAAAGAATGAATGCATATTAAAGGAGAAATAATAAGAGAGAATTTTTTAAAAATGAAGAGTGCCGGAGTGTCTCAGTTAATTAAGCATCTGACTCTTGGTTTTGGCTTAGGTCATGATCTCCTGGCTTGTGGTATCAAGTGCCATGTTGGGCTCTGTGCTGACAGCACGGATCCTGCTGGAATTCTGTCTGTCCTTCTCTCTCTCCCTCTCTCTCTGTTTGTCTCTCTCTCAATAAATGAATATTTTTTTAAAAAAAATTAAAAAAAAGAAATTAAGGAAAACATGGAAAATAAATGAAAATGAAAACATGACCACACAAAACCTTTGGGATGTACCAAAATGGGTCATAAGAAGGAAGAATATAGCCATAAAGGCCTACTGAAGAAGCAAAAACTATCTAAAATATGCAATCTAATATTATACCTGACAGCACTAAAAAAGAACAGCCCGCAAAGCCTAAATCAAGCAGAATAAGGGAAATAATAGACACCAGAGGAGAAATAAATGATATAGAATAAAAAAAAAAAACAGTAAAACATATTAAGGAACCAAGATCTGGTTCTTTGAAAAAACTAATAAAATTAATAAACTCTAGCCAGATATATCAAGAAGGCAAGAAAAAGGACCTAAATATTTAAAATCATGAATGAGAGAAGGTATATCATAATAAACATCACAGAAACACATTTATAAGAGAATATTATGAAGAATTATATGCCAACAAATTGGACAATCTGAAAGAAATGGATAGATTCCTAAAAACATATAAACTGCCAAATTGGAAACAGGAAGAAATAGAAAAGTGGAACTGACCAATAACCTGCACAGAAATGGAATCAGTAATAAAAAATTTCCCAACAAACAAAAGTCCAGGGACAGATGGTTTCATAGGGAAATTCTACCAAACAATTAAAAAGTTAGTACCTATTCTTTTCAAACTATTCCAAAACATAGAAACAGAAGAAAAACTTCCAAACTCACTCCATGAGGCCAACATTACCCTGATTCTAAAAACAAAGACTCCAGTGAAAAAGGGACTATATCCCAATATCACTGTTGAACATGGATGCCAAAATTCTCAGAAGATATTGACAAATCAAATCCAACAGTACATTAAGAGTATCATTCACTACTTTCAAGTGGGATTTATTACTGGGGCAAAGGGTGGTTCGAATTTCACAAATCAACCAACATAACACACCACATAAATAAAAGGAAAAGTAATAATCATATGATCCTAAATAAAAGGAAAAGTAATAATCATATGATCCTCTAAATAGGTGCAGTAAAAGAATTTGACAAAGTACAGCATCCATTCTTGATAAAAACCCTCAGCAAAGTAAGGATAGAGGGAACATACCTCAACATCATAAAGGCTATATATGAAAGAACCACAGTCAGTATCATCATCAATGTGGAAAAACTGAGAGCTTTTCCTCTACAGTCAGGAACCAGACAACGATGTCTACTCTCACCACTGTTATTTAACATAGTACTGGAAGTCATAGCCTCAGCAATCAGACAACAAAAAGAAATAAAAGGCATCCAAATAGGCAAGGAATAAGTCAAACTGCACTATTTGCAGATGACTTGATGCTCTATGTAGAAAACCTGAAAGACTCCACCAAAAAACAAACAAACAAAAAAAAATTCTAAAACAGATGCATGAATTCAGCAAAGTTGCAGAATCCAAAACCAATGTACAGAAATCTGTTACATTTCTATACACCGATAATGAAGCAGCAGAAAGAGAAGTCAAGTAATAAATCTCATTTACAGCTACACCAAAAGCAGTAAGACAGCTAGGAATAAATCTAACCAAAGAAGTAAAAGATCTGTACACAGAAAACTATAAAACATTGAAAAAAATAAATTGAAGATGACACAAAAATTGGAAAGACATTCCATCCTCATTGATTACAAGAACAAATATTGTTAAAATGTCTATACTACCTGAGGTATCCTACACTTTTAATGCATTCCCTATAAAATACCACTAGCATTTTTCACAGAGCTAGAAACAACAATCCTCAAATTCATATGGAACCACAAAAGACCTTGACTAGTGAAAGCAATCTTCACAAGAAAAGCAAAGCTGGAGGCATCACAATACCAGACTTCTAATTATATTAAAAAGCTGTAGTGATCAAAACAGTATGGTACTGGCAAGAGAGAGAGAGAGAGAGATCAATAGAAGAGAATAGCAATCTCAGAAATGGACCAACAGAATTATGGTAAACTAATCTGCAACAATGAAAAGAATATCCAATGGAAAAAAAGACCATCTATTCAACAAATGTCCTCGGAAACCTGGACAACCACACACAAAAGAATGAAACTGGACCACTTTTTTAGTCTATACACAAAATTGAATTCAAAATGGATGAAAGACCTAAATGTGAGTCAGGAAACCATCAAAATCCTTAGGAAATCACATGCAACAACCTCTTGGC
Source organism: Panthera pardus (assembly GCF_024362965.1). Taxonomy (NCBI): domain Eukaryota; kingdom Metazoa; phylum Chordata; class Mammalia; order Carnivora; family Felidae; genus Panthera; species Panthera pardus. The sequence continues at coordinate 51,406,294 of NW_026526843.1, read as the reverse complement.
ATTGGCCAAAGAAACTTCTCTCCTGACATGTCTCTGGAAGGAAGGGAAACAAAAGTAAAAATAAGGTATTGGGACTTCATCAAGATAAAAACATTCTGCAAAGTGAAGGAAACAACTAACAAAACTAAAAGAGAACCTTGAGAATGGGAGAAGATATTTGCAAATGGCATATCTGATGAAGGGTTAGTATTCAAAGTATATAAACAAATTATACAGCTCAACACCCAGAAAACAAATAATACAGTTAAGAAATGGACAGAGTATATTAATAGACATTTTTTCCAAAGAATATATACAGATGGATAATAAACACATGAAAATATACTCAACATCATTCATCATTGGGTAATACAAAATTAAACTAGAATGATATATTACCTCACACCTGTCAGAATGGCTAAGATTAACAAAGCAGGAAACAAGAGATGCAAGAGAGGATGCAAAGAGTAAGTCTTATACTTTTGTTGGGAATGTTAAATGGTTCAACCACTCTGGAAAACAGTATAGAGGTTCCTCAAAATGTTAAAAATAGAATTACACTATGACACAGCAATTGCACTACTAAGTATTTACCCAAAGGATACAAACATAGTGATTCAAACAGATACATGCACCCTGATGTTTTTAGCAGCATTATCAACAGTACCAAAGCATAGGAAGAGCCCAAATGTATGTTGACTGATGAATGAAGAAAGAGCAATATATATACATGTATATATAAAATGGATTACTCAGCCATAAGAAATAATGAAATCTTGACATTTGTAATGATGTGGACAGAGGTAGACAGTATTATGGTAAGTGAAATAAGTCAATTAGAGATAGACAAATACAATATGATTTCACTTATGCATGAAATTGAAAAAGCAAAGCAGATGATCATATGTGGAAATAAAAGAGAGGGAAAGCATAAAACACACTCTTACCTATAGAGAAGAAAATGAGGATTGTTGGAAGGGTGTTTGACAGGGAAATGGATTCAATGGCTTATGGATTTTAAGGAGGGTACTTATTGTGATCAGTGCTGGCTGTTGTATGTGATGAATCACTAAAGTCTACACGTGAAACAATATTACACTATTTATTAACTAACTGTGATTTATTCATTTATTTATTTGAATCTAAATAAAAAAGTGAAACCATGAAGGAAAGAGAGAGAACAAGGAATTATGGAACTGGGGAATAAACTTAGGGAACTCAGTGATTCCATAAAGCATAATATACTCACATTATGGGAGACTCAGATGAAGAAGAGAGAGAGAAGTGTGCAGAAAATTTATTTCAGGAAATAATAGCTGTAACCTTCCCTAATCAAGGAAGAAAACAGACATACAGATCTGGGCGGCACAGAAAATTCCCATCAAAATCTAGAAAATAAGGCAAACACCAAGACATATTGTATTTAAATTTGTAAAATGTACTGATAAACAAACATATTAAAAGCACCATGAAGAAAGAAGTCCTTAACTTACAAGGAGAGACCCATCTCTTCTTAATATAACCATTACCCTCAGGATGAGGAAAAGCAATAAGATTTCCTAACATACAGTAGACAGAGGTCTAGACCAAATGCGAAGATGGAGGAATTAATCCCAAAAGAAAGAATTGGAAGAGGTCATGGCCAGGGATCTAGTGAGAACAGATATAAATAATATGTCTGAACCAGAATTTAAAATAATAGTCATAAGCATACTAGCTAGGCTTGAGAAATGGATAGAAGACACTACAGAATCGTTTTCTGAAGAATTAAAATTACTCAGGCTGAAATAAAAAAAAAAACTAATACAACTGAGATGTAAAACTGACTGCTGCAATAATAGCTAGGATGGATGAAGTAGAGGGAAGAATCAGTGCTATATAAGATAAAATTATGGAAAATAATGAAGAGGGAAGTCAGTGTGAAAGAAAAGCATTGGATCATGAATGAAGGCTTAGGGAACTCAGTGGCCCATAAAGTGTAATAACATTCTTATCATAGGAATCCCAGAACAAGAAGAAAGGAAAAAAAGAGGCAGAATCACAGGAATCCCAGAACAAGAAGAAAGGAAAAAAGAGGCAAAAGGTCTATTTGAACAAACTATAGCTGAAAACTTCTTTAATCTGTGGATGGTAAAAGACATCCAAATCCAGGAAGCACAGAATACTCCCATTAATACATCATCAAGACATATCTTAGTAAAATTTGCAAAGTATAGAGATGAGGAAAGAATCCTCCAAGCATCAAGGGAAAAGAAACCCCTAATCTACAAGGGAAATCAAATAAAGTTAGCAACAGATCTCTCCACAGAAACTTGACAGCCCAGAAGGGAGTGGCATGAAATATTCAACATGGTGAGTGGGAAAGGGATAGATATGCAGCCCCAAATACTTTATCCAAGAAGGCTGTCATTCAGAATAGAAGGAGAGACAAACAAAAACTAAAAGACCAGAAAACCATCCCTGCAAGAAATATTAAAGAGGACACTTAAAGAAGGAAAAAAAGACCAGGAGCAAAGAGTAGAAAGGAACACAAAAAAATCTCAAGAGAGACTTCACAGGTAATAAAATGGCACTAAATTCTTACCTATCAATGATTACTCTGAATGTGAATAGACTAAATGCTCCAAACAAAAGATATAAGGTATCAGGGGCACTTGGGTGGCTCAGTTGGTTAAGCATCCAACTTCGGATCAGGTCATGATATCACAGTTCACAAGTCTGAGCCTTGTGTTGGGTTCTGTCCTGACAGTTCAGAGTCTGGAGACTGCTTCAGATTCTGTGTCTCCCTCTCTCTCTACCCCTCCCCTGCTTGTACATTCTGTATCTCTCTCTCTCTCTCTCTCAAAAATAAATAAAACAGTAAAAAAATTTAAAATATATAAAAATAAAAAAATATATATAGGGTATCAGAATGAGTTAAAAAAAGATCCATCTATATTTGCTTACAAGAGACCCATTTTAAACCTAAAGATACCTTCAGATAATTGAGGAGATGCAGAACCACTTATCATGCTAGTGAATGTCAAAAGAAAGCCAGGGTAACCATTCTTATATCAGACAAACTAGATTTTAAACCAATAACTGTAACAAGAGATGAAAAAGGCCACTATGTCATAATTAAGAGGTCTATCCAAGAAGAAGATCTAAAATTTGTATATATTTATTCCTCAAATTTGAGAGCACTCAAATATATAAATCAATTAATAAAAAACATAAAGAAACTCATGGGTAATAATATAATAACAGTAGGGGACTTTAACACTCTATTTATAGCAATGGACAAATCATCTAAGCAGAAAACCAGCAAGAAAAAAATGACTTTGAATGACACGGTGTATCAGATGGACTTAACAGATATATACATAACATTTCATCCTAAAGCAGCAGAATACACATTCTTTTTGAGTGCACATGGATCATTCTCCAGAATAGAACACCTACTGGGTCACAAATCATGCCTCAAAATGTACAAAATTACTGAGACCATACCATGCATATTTTCTGACAACAACACTATGAAATGCGAAGACAACCACAGGAAAAAATTTGGACAAACCACAAATGCATGGAAGATAAGAAACATCCTACTAAAGCACGAATGGGTTAACCAGGAAATTAAAGAAAAGATTATATATATATGTATATATATAATCTCATATATATATAATCTCATATATATAATTTCTTATATATATAGATCTCTTCTATATATATATAATCTCATACATCTATATATATAATCTCTTCTATATATATAATCTCTTCTATATATTATATATATATATTATACATATATATGTATAATATATATATTATATATATATATTATATATAGATAATAACTATATTTAATCTCTTCTATATATTATATATATATTATACATATATTATATTACATATATATAATATATATATTATATATATAATACATATATTATATGTAATATAATATTATATATATGTAATTATAACATTATACAATTATTACATGTAATAATATTATATGTAATATAATATATATATAAAATACATATATTATATGTAATATAATATTACATATATGTAATATTATATTACATATAATATATGTATTTTATATATATATATATATATATATATATATATATATATATTCTATCTATATATCTATTGAAGCAAAAAGAAAATGAAAACACAATACACAATAGTCCTAAACCACCCCTGGGATGCAGCAAAGTGCATCATACAGGGGAAATATATACCAATGCAAGCTTACCAATAGAAGCAAGAAAAGACTCACATACAGTACCTGACCTTACACCTGCTGGATGTAGGCAAATAAATGCTAAAGCCAGCAGAAGAATGGAAATAATAAAGATTAGAGCACAAATTATATAGAAACAAACAAAAACCCCACTAGAACAGATCAAAGAAACCAAGATCTGTTTCTTTGAGGGAATTAATAAAATTGATAAACCCTAGCCAGACTTATCAAAAAAAAAGAGGACCCAAATAGATAAAATTATGAATGAAAGAGGAGAGATCACAACCAACACCACAGAAATACAAACATTTATAAGAGAATACTATGAAAATTATAGGCCAACAAACTGGACAATCTAGAAGAAATGGACAAATTCCTAGACACTCATACACTATCAAACTTCAAACAGGAAGAAATAGAAAATTAGAACAGGTCCATAACCAGCAAATAAATTGAATCAGTTATCAAAAGTCCCCCCCCCCACCACCAAAAAAAAAGAGTCTTGGGCCAAATGGTTTCCTAGGAGAATTCTACCAGAAATTTAAGGAAGAGTTAATACCTATTCTTTTCAAACTGTTCCAAAAAATAGAAATGGAAGGACAGCTTCCAAATTCATTCTATGAAGCAAGAACTACCTTGATTCAAAAGACAAAGACTCCCCTGAAAAGGAGAATTACAGGCCAATATAACCTGATAAACAAGGATGAAAAAACTCTCAACAAGATGCTAACAAATCAATGCAACATTAAAAGAATTATTCACCACAATCAAGTGGGATTTATTCCTGGTCTTCAGGTTTGGTTCAATATTCACAAATCAATGTGGTAAAATACCTGAATAAAAGAAAGAATAAGAATGATATGATACTCTCAATAGATGCAGAAAAAAGCATTTGACAAAATATGGCATCTTTTCTTGATAAAAACCCTCAAAAATGGGGATAGAAGGAACATATCTCAATAACTTAAAGGGAATATATGAAAGACCCACAGCCAATATGAGGAAAATCTGAAAGTTTTACCTCTATAGTCAGGAGCCAGACAGGGATTTTCACTCTCACCTTTGTTATTTAACATATTACTGGAAGTCTTAGCCTCAGCAATCAGACAACACAAATAAATAAAAGTCATCCAAATTGGTGAAGAAGTCAAATTTCACTATTTGAAGATGATATGATACTCTGTGTAGAAAACCCAAAAGAGTCAATCAAAAATTTGCTAGAACTGATAAATTAATTTGGTCAAATCTCACAATACAAAATCAATGTGCAAAAATCTGTTACATTTGTACACACCAATAATGAAGCAGTGGAAAGAAAAATCAAGGAATAAGTCTCATTTATAATTGCACTAAAAACCATAATATACCTGGGAATAAACCTAACCAAAGAAGTTAATGATCTATACTCTTAAAATTATAGAACACTTATGAAAGAAATTGAAAAAGACAGAACTTAATGGAAAAAAAAATCCCATGCTCATGGATTGGAAGAACAGATATTGTTAAAATGTTTATACTACCGAAAGCAATCTACACATTTAATGCAACCCCTATCAAAATACCACTAACAGTTTTCACAGAGCTGAAAAAAACAATTCTACAATTTGTATGGAGCCAAAAAAGACCTTGATTAACCAAAGCATCACTGAAAAAGAAAAGCAAAGCTGGAGGAATCACAATTCCAGACTCAAGCTATATTTCAAAGCTTTAGTCATCAAGTCAGTATGGTACTGGCACAAAAACAGAAACATACATCATTGGAAAAAAAAATAAAACCCATAAATTGACCAACAACTATATGATCAACTAATTCTCAACAAAGCACAAAAAATATCCAATGGAAAAAGTGACAGTCTCTTCAACAAATGGTGTTGGGAATCCTGGACAGCAACATCAGAAGAATGAAAATGAAATACTTTCTTACTCCATACATTGAAGTAAATTCAAAGTGGATGAAAGACCTAAATATGAGACAGGAAACCATCAAAATCCTACAGGAGAACACAGGCAGTTACCTGTTTGATCTTGGTCAGAGTGACTTCTTACTAGACACATCCTGGAGACAAGGGAAATAAAAGCAACAATAAAAGATTGGGATTACATGAAGATACAAAGCTTCTGCACAGCGAAGGAAATAATCAACAAAGCTCAAAGACAACCTACATAATGGGAGAAGATATTTACAAATGACATATCTTATAAAGGGTTAGTATCTAAAAACAATCCAGAACTTATCAAACTCAAGACTCCAAAAAATAAATAATCCAGTTAAGAAATGGTACTAGACATGAATAAACATTTTTCTAAAGAAGACATACAGATAGCTAACAGACACATGAGAAAATGCTCAAAATTAGTCATCATCATGGAAATACACATCAAAATTGAGGAGGGCACCTGTTGGGATGAGCATTGGGTATTGTATGGAAACCAATTTGACAATAAATTACATATATATAAAATCACAATGAGATATGACCTCACCTACCTGTAAGAATAGCTAAAATTAACAACACAGGGAACAACAAATGTTGGGAAGGATGTGGAGAAAGGGGCCTTTTTTTATATTGTTTATGGGAATGCAATTTGGTGCAGCTACTCTGGAAAACAGTATGGGGGTTTCTTAAAAAGTTATAAATGGATTTATCCTATGACCCAGAAATAGCACGCCTAGGTATTTACACAAAGGATACAAATATATGGATTTGAAGGGGCACATGCACCCTGATGTTTAAGAAGCATTATCAACAAGAGCTAAATTATGGAGAGCCCAAATGTCCATCAACTGATGAACGGATAAAGAAGATGTGGTGTATATATATATATATATATATATATATATATATATATATATATTTAATGGAACATTTCTCAGTCCTCAAAATAATGAAATCTTGCCATTTTCAATGATGTGGATGGAAGTAGAGTGTATTATGCTATGTCAAATAAGTCAGTCAGAGAAAGACAAATTCCATATGATTTCACTCATATGTGGAATTTAAAAACAAAACAGATGACATATGGGAAGGAAAAAAAGAGAGGGGAGCAAACCATTAGAGACTCTTAACTATAGAGAACAAACTGTGGGGAATAATGAGCTTTTCCTCTCTGGTCCAGAACAAGATGGGATATCCACTCTTATCACTGTTATTTAACATAATACTGAAAGTCCTAGACACAGCAATCAGGTAACAAGGACAAATAAAATGCATCCAAATCTTCCAGGAAGAAGTCAAATTTCCACTATTTGCAGTTGACATGATATTCTATATAGAAAAACTGAAAGACTCCCCTTAAAAATTGCTAGAACTGATAGATGAATTCAGTAAAGTTTCAGGGTACAAAATCAACATACAGAAATCTATTGCATTTATATACACCTATAACAGGAGCAAGAGAAACAGAAATTAGGGAGGCAATGCCATTTACAATTGCACCAAAACCAATTAAGATACCTAGCAATAAACCCAACCCAAGAGCTGAAAGGCCTGTATTCTGAAAACTATAAAACACTGATGAGAGAGAAGCACCTAGGTGGCTCAGTCAGTTAAATGCCCAACTCTTGATTTCAGCTCAGGTCATGATCTTGTGGATTGTGAGTTCAAGTCCCCTGTCAGGCTCTACACTGACAGTGCAGAGCCTGCTTAGGATTATTTCTCCAACCCCCCCCCCCCGCTCCTTTCCTACTTGTTCTCTCTCTCTCTCTCTCTCAAAATAAATAAGTAAACATTAAAAAAACACTGATAAAAGAAATTGAAGATTATACAAAGAAATGGAAAGACATTCCATGCTACTGGATTAGAAAAACAAATATTGTTAAAATATCTATACTACCCTAAGAAATCTACACATTTAATGAAATCCCTATCAAAATACCACCAGAACAAACAATCCTAAAATTTGTATGGAACTACAACAGACAATGAATAGCCAAAGTCATCTTGAAAGAGAAAAGCAAAGCTGGAGGCATCACAATTTTGTACTTGTTATATTACAAAGCTATCTTAGTCAAAACACTATGGTGTTGGCACAAATATAGACACAAATATCAATGAAACAGAATAGAAAATCCGTAAGTGAACCCACAAGTATGTGGTCAATGAAACTTTGACAAAGCAGTAAAGAATATCCAATGGAAAAAAAGTCTCTTCAACAAATCGTTTTGGGAAAACTGGACAGCTACATGGAAAATAATGAAACCATTTTTTTACACCATACACAAAAATAAATTCAAAGTGGATGAAAGACCTAAATATGAGACAGTAAACCATTAAACTCATAGAGAAGAACACAGACAGTTATCTCTTTGATATAGGCCATGGCAACTTCTCTCCTGAAATATCTCCTGAGGCAAGGGAAACAAAAGGAGAAATAAACTATTGAGACTTCATCACAGTAAAAGTTTCTGGACAGTGAAGGAAACAATCAACAAAACTAAAAGGCAACTATTGGAATGGGAGAAGATACTTGTAAATGACATATCTGATAAATGGTTAGTACCCAAAATATATAAAGATGTTATAACAGTCAATATTCAAAGAAACAAATCATCCAATTAAAATGAAAAGACATTTTTCTAAAGAAGACATACAGATGGCCAACTCATGATAAGATGCTCAACATCACTTGTTATCAGGGAAATACTAATTAAAAGTACAATGAGATATCACCTCACACCAGTCAGAATGACTAAAAGTAACAACAGAAACAATAGATGTTGGCATGGATGTGGAGAAAGGGGAACCCTCTTAACTGTTGGTAAGGATGCAAACTGGTACAGCAATTCTGGAATACAGTATGTAGTTGCCCCAAAAAATTAAAAACAGAAGTACTCTACAATCCAGAAATTGCACTACCAGGTGTTTATTCCCCAAATACAAAAATACTATTTTAAATGGCTTCATGCACCCCTATGTTTATAACAGCATTATCAACAATAGCCAAATTGTGGAAAGAGCCCAAATGTTCATCGGCTGATGAATGGATAAAGAAGATGTGACATATGTGTGTATATATATACATATATATACACACATACACACACATATGTGTATACACACACACACACACACACACACATATATATATATATATATATATATATATATATATATATATATATATAATGGAATATTCTGGAATATTCCTCAGCCATACAAAAGAATAAAATTTTGGGGAACATGTGTGGCTTAGTCAATTGAGCATCTGACTCTTGGTCTCAACTCAGGTCTTGATCTCAGGGTCATTAGTTCAAGTCATATATTGGGCTCTATGGTGGGTGTGAAGGCTATTTAAAAAAGAAATAATAGGAAAAAAATAATGAAATCTTGCCATTTACAACATGTGGATGGAGCTAGATAGTATTATACTAAGGAAAATAAATCAGGCAGAGAAAGCCAAATACCATATAATTTCATTCATATGTGGAATTTAAGAGACAAAACAAAGGAACATAGGAGGAATAAAAAAGAGAGGAAAACCAAGAAACAGACCCTTAACTATAGGAAACAAATTGGTTGTTACCAGAGGGGAGGTGGGTGGAGGGATAGGTTAAATAGTCTATGGTTATTAAGGAATGCACTTGTGATGAGCACCAGGTGTTTATATAAGTGTTGAATCACTAAATTGTATACCTGAAACTAATATTGCACTGAATGTTAAATAACTGAATTTAAAGAAAAACTTAAGAAAGGAAAAAAAAACCCCTAGAAATCAGAAGAGACTTAATGGTTTTGAAAACTAAGAGGAAATAGTGTATTGGACACCTTTGGTTCTGTTACCTCATGTGCACTCAGTCCATGTTTTACTCTGGTCGTTGCTGGAGCTGACAGATTTGCATAGTTATGACTTAGTAATTTTGGACACTTCATCTTTCTTTCTGATGTGTGGGAATCCATAGCACTTATACGTGTATGCAACTTAGAAGTAAGTGGCATTTAATAGCCCATCTTACCATGCTTGATCAATGAGAAGCAGGAGTCACTGGAGTGAATGGTAAACAGTTCTGTGCTGCACTCCGTATGCTCTTTCAAAGGTCACTTGTAGAAAAAAGTCCCAGTTGGCCAAAGTCGTGATCAACTCAATAACACAATCTTTATTTTTTAATTAATTTTTTATTCTTATTTTTATTTTATTTTATTTTTTTGACCTCAATCTTTTTATTTCCCTTTTTAAATTTTATTTTTTATTTTTTTAAATTTACATCCAAATTAGTTAGCATACAGTGAAACAATGATTTCAGGAGTAGATTCCTTAGTGCCCCTTACCCATTTAGCCCATCCCCTCTCCCACAATCCCTCTAGTAACCCTCAGTTTGTTCTCCATATTTATGAGTCTCTTCTGTTTTGTCCCCCTCCCTGTTTTTATATTATTTTTGTTTCCCTTCCCTTATGTTAAATTTTTAATTTTACTTTTAGAGACAGAGTGCACATGAGAGCGGGGGAGGGGCAGTAGGAGAGAGAGAAAGAATCTTAAACAGGCCACACTCAGTGCAGAGCCTAATGTGGGGATTGAACCCACAACCCTGGGATTATGACCCGAGCCAAAATCAAAAGTCAGTCACTCAACTGACTGAGTCACCCAGGCACCCCAATAACATAATCTTGAATAGGCCTTCCTTCCTTCCTTTATTCACTCTTCTCCAGTGCCACATACCTATTCCCTGGAATCATACACTTTGCCCCAACTATATTACCTGCATATAAGTTCTTATCTCAGAGAATAAATAAAGGCCTAAACAATTGATAAAGTTTCCAGACAAATATAAAATATCATAATGAAGCTAGAAGAAACAGAAAATCTGACTAAACTGATTATCATTAAATAAATTGAACTGAAAGTTAAAAAAAGATATTGCCATCCCTCCTATTCCATTCTAAAGTTATCAAGTGCAGCTACATGTGTATTTTATCACTCCTTCAAGGAATAGAATCCCTATTAAATAAATATTTTTCAAATTTGAAAAAATAAAGATATGCTCCCCAACCAACTTTATAATTTTTATTAATAATTTATTACTGAAAAATAGACAAAGGAAATACAGCAGAAGAAAATTATAGTCCAGTGTCTTTTCTTGACATAAATATAAAAATTATATATAAAGCATTAAAAATTGAGAGAAATATGACAGTATCTAATAAGGTTTAAAGTGATTCAATAATTGAATATTCAACACAATTATTCAAACATCCTGGTGGAAAAATTAATATTTATGTATATAACATATAGAATTTAATGCACAAATGCACAAGGTTGGTAGCTAAATCAATGTTTAGAATACCAAAAGCAAGAGTCAAGTTAAATGTTTATCATAGTGAATGGGTAAATAATGGCATCTTGATATGATGGAATATTATATAACTGTTAAAAATGAATGCGTGTTATATAAATAACATGGATATATTGGTATAAATTAATAAGCTAGATATTTATACATCAACATGGATAGATCTCAAAAATGTTAAGTAAAAAATGTGAGCAGCAGAATGATGAATATGATATTTACCTTTTCTTTAAGGCAGTCCAAATAATATCAAATACTTTTTCATGAAAATACTTATAATGTATAATAACAATGAGAAGTATATAAATAAAAATCATGGTTATTGATGGTTCTGGGTGGGGGGGGGATAGATCTGATTTAAACAATGATATAAAGGCACCTTAATTCTGTAATATTTTACTTATTCTTAAAAAAAGAAAAGTTATTGAGAAATTAAAATAGTATTGATATTTATTACTTCTGGAAGGTGGATAATTATACTTGTATTATTTACTGTAATTTTCTATATATTTTCACAATAGATTTGCAAACCTGATTGAAAGGTTACATTTCAATATTATATATTCAAGTGTGCTTACAGTTCATTGAGAATGGGAAAATATTTAAGAAGATATATAAAAAATCAGAAATATAAGTAACTACTGTCCACATAAAATTAATGCTTCACTAGTGACAAAGAAATGTAAGTTAGAGTAATGAGATCCCTTTGGCATCTTTAATAAATGCCACTGAAGTGTGCGTGTTGTGTGTGTGTGTGTGTGTGTGATGTATATATGTATTTATATATCTACTTATCTATCATCTACTGCACTGTTAGTGAGAAAAACATATACACTGCTGATGACAGTGTAAAATAATTCCTGAAAGCAATTGCGTAGTATTTATTAAAAGATTTCAGGGGCACCTGGGTGGCTCAGTCGGTTAAGCGTCTGACTTCAGCTCAGGTCATGATCTCATGGTCTGTGAGTTCGAGCCCCGGATTGGGCTCTGTGCTGACAGCTCAGAGCATGGAGCCTGCTTCAGATTCTGTGTCTCCCTCTCTCTCTGCCTCTCCCCAACTCATGCTCTCTCTCTCAAAAATAAATAAAACTTGAAAAAAAATTAAAAAAATAAAAGAGATTTCAAAACGTTCACACTGTTTGCTTAATTCCCCTTCCAGTAATTTATCCATAGAAAATAACAAATGATTAAAAGATATATATTTATTATGCATTTAGTTATAATAACAAAAAATCAGAAATAGCTTAAATGGTCTATAGTATTTTGCTTAAATGCCTTATGGTCCGTTTATACTATGGAATCCTATGTAACTACTTACAATTGGAACTATATCTACAGATGGGGAAAATTTCCATTATATAGTCTGAAGTGAGAAAAACATACCATGAATCCATGTATATACTGTATAAGACACTGTAGACACACACACATACACAATGCACACAGAGAGAAATACAGCAAAATATTGACACTTGTAATTTTTGAGTTTGGGGATAATAGGTTTTATAATTACTGAGTTTGGGGAAAGGAATGATTTTTTGTAATGTTATTTTTTTTTTGATACTCCAGATTTTCTATAGTAAATGCATATTTTTAAGCAGAGAAAGAACTTACTTCTAAAATGTTAATATAGGGGCGCCTGAGTGGCTCAGTCAGTTGAGTGTCCGACTTCTGCTCAGGTCATGATCTCTCGGTCTGTGAGTTCGAGCCCTGCATTGGGCTTTGTGTGGACAGCTCAAAGCATGGAGCCTGCTTTGGATTCTGTGTCTCCCTCTCTCTCTGACCCTCCCCCACTCATGCTCTGTCTCTCTCTCTCTGTCAAAAATAAATAAACATTAAAAATTTTTATATATAAAATTTAAATATAATCCTTGCCTAGTACATCTGTAGAAGGATATACCCTTCAATACACATTGCCATTTCCTGTGTTTGTTTCTTTTTTGGACAGCTATCAATTATAATAGCAAATGGCTGGTCTGATTGTTATATAAGCCAGCAGTATATATACAGTACTTAAGTCTAGGCCTATTTACTCACTTTGCATCTTTTTTGGACAATGCTGAAATAAATAATGCTGCTAAATGTCTTGATTTCATTAACACTGTAAGGCTATAAATACTGGTAACATTCTCCCATTCACAGACACTCTACCTTTTAATTATCCATGGGAAAGGAACTGAAATTTATTTGGTATTCAGTTAGGGTCTCTGTCTTTTCCAGAAAAAAAAAGAGGATGATAGTGGATTAAATTGTTGAGTCTTAAAGGCCAAGTAAAATTATTCTCAAACACCATCCTTGAATATTTTAATAACTAGCTAGTACTCCTATAACCTATTAAATATTGGGGTAGCTCCTTATGGTTCCGTGCGCTGTTGGAAATTGTCTAACTGTGCTTGAATTAATTACCTAATAAGTTTTAGGTAAATTATATAAGAAACTTAGAAATGTCTTCCTTTATAAAAAAGAAAATAAGGAAAGCAATTAAAAGCTTAATAGTAATAATATTTACATTTATTTCAGTGTATTTTAAAATGTCTCTTAAAATATTGAAATATATGTAAAATAACTTCATACCTATTGATTGGGATGTGGCACAAAGAGTATGGGGAAAGCAATATAATTTATTATAAGCATTTAAGAAATGCTGGTAATATTGTAAATAGTGTCTCACTTATCTACCATGAGGTGATTCAGATAGTGTAATCTTATCTTGTTTTAGTGTTCAAAGTTATATTGGTTTAAAGTGGTTTTTCATTATTTTTTTAGATAGAATGTGTACTGGGCTAGGCATAGGGAAGGGATGTATCAACAGGAAAGAATCTTATAATTTTGGCTTATAATTTTTTTTAATGTTATGTTTTTATTTTTTTAAATTTAATCCAAATTAGTTAGCATACAGTGAAACAATGATTTCAGGAGTAGATTCCTTAGTGCCCCTTACCCATTTACCCCATGCCCCCTCCCACAACCCCTCCAGTAACCCTCAGTTTGTTCTCCATATTTATGAGTCTCTTCTGTTTTGTCCCCCTCCCTGTTTGTATATTATTTTTGTTTCCCTTCCCTTATGTTCATCTGTTTTGTCTCTCAAAGTCCTCATATGAGTGAAGTCATATGATATTTGTCTTTCTCTGACTGACTAATTTCACTTAGCATAATACCCTCCAGTTCCATCCACGTAGTTGCAAATGGCAAGATTTCATTCTTTTTGATTGCCGAGTAATACTCCATTGTATAAGTATACCACATCTTCTTTATCCATTCATCCATTGATGGACATTTCTGCTCTTTCCATACTTAGGCTATTGTTGATAGTGTTGCTATAAACATAGGGGTGCATGTGTCCCTTCAAAACAGCACACCTGTATCCTGTGGATAAATGCCTAACAGTGTAATTGCTGGGTAGTAGGGTAGTTCTATTTTTAGTTTTTTGAGGAACCTCCATACTGTTTTTCATAATGGCTGCACCAGCTTGCATTCCCACCAACAATGCAAAAGAGATTATCTTTCTCTGCATCTTCGCCAACATCTGTTGTTTCCTGAGTTTTTCCTGTTAGCCATTCTGACAGGTGTGAGGTGGTATCTCATTGTGGTTTTGATTTCTATTTCCCTGATGATGAGTGATGTTGAGCAGTTTTTCATGTGTCTATTGGCCATCGGGATGTCTTCTTTGGAGAAGTGTCTATTCATGTCTTTTGCCCATTTCTTCAATGGATAATTTGTTTTTTGGGTGTTGAGTTGGATAAGTTCTTTATAGATTTTGGATACTAACCCTTTATCTGATATGTCATTTGCAAATATCTTCTCCCATTCTGTCAGTGTCTTTTAGTTTTGCTGATTATTTCCTTAACTGTCCAGAAGCTTTTTATCTTGATGAGGTCCTGATAGTTCATTTTTGCTTTTGTTTCCCTTGCTTCTTGAGACATGTTGAGTAAGAAGTTGCTGCAGTCAAGGTCAAAGAGGTTTTTGCCTGCTTTCTCCTCTAGAATTTTTATGGATTCCTTTGATGTCTTTCATCAATTTTGAGTTTAGTTTTGTGTATGGTGTAAGAAAGTGGTCCACGTCCATTTTTCTGCATGTTGCTGTCCAGTTTTCCCAGCACCATTTGCTGAAGAGACTGTCTTTATTCCACTGGACATTCTTTCGTGTTTTGTCAAAGATTAGTTGGCCATACATTTGTGGGTCCATTTCTGGGTTCTCTATTCTGTTCCTTTGATCTGAGTGTCTGTTTCCATTCCAGTACCATACTTTCTTGATAATTACAGCTTTGTAATACATCTTGAAGCCCAGGATTGTGATACCTCCGGCTTTGGTTTTCTTTTTCAGGATGCTTTGGGTTTCGGGGTCTTCTTTGGTTCTATATAAATTTTAAGATTGTTTCTTCTACCTCTGTGAAGAATGCTGTTGTTATTTTGATAAGGATTGCATTGAATATGTAGATTGCTTTGTGTAGTATTGACATTTTAACAATATTTGTTCTTCCTATCCAGGAACATGGAATATTTTTCATTTTTTGTGAATTTTTAAATTTTTTCATACACTTTCTATAGTTTTCAGTGTATGCACTTTTCATCTCTTTGGTTAAGTTCATTCATATTTATTTTATGTTTTTTGGTGCAATGGTATATGGCATCAATTCCTTGGTTTCTCTTTCTGTTGCTTCATTGTTAGTGTATAGAAATGTAACAGATTTCTGTGCATTGGTTTTATATCCTGCGAATTTGCTGAATTCACAGATCAGTTCTAGGGTTTTTTGGTGGAATATTTTGGATTTTCCATATACAGTATCATGTTGTCTGTGAAGAGGGAAAGTTTGACTTCCTCCTTCCTGATTTGGATGTCTTTTATTCTTTTGTGTTGTCTGATTGCTGAGGATAGTACTTCCAATACTATGCTAAATAACAGTGGCAACAGTGGACATCCCTGTCATGTTCCTGACTTTAGGGGGAAATCTCTCAGTTTTTAAACATTGAGGATGATATTAGCAGTAGGTATTTCATATATGGTTTTTAAGAATGAGGTATGGTCCTTCTATACCTACTTTCTTGAGGGTTTTTATCAAGAAAGGATGATGTATTTTGTCAAATGCTTTCTTTGCATGTATTGAGAGGATCATGTGGTTCTTTTCCTTTCTTTTATTGATGTGATGTATCACACTGATTGTTTTGCAGATATTGAACCAGCCCTGCATCCCAGGTATAAATCCCACTTGGTCGTGGTGAATAATTCTTTTAATGTATTGTTGGATCCTGTTGACTAGTAATCTTGTTGAGGATTTTTGCATCCATTTTTGGTCTGTAGTTGTCCTTGTTAGTAGGGTCTCTGTCTGCTTTTGAGATCAGGGTAATGCTGGCTTCACAGAATGAGTTTGAAAATGTTCCTTCCATTTCTATTTTTTGGAACTGCTTCAAAAGAATAAGTTTTAAGTCTTCTTTAAATGTTTGGTATAATTCCCCTGGAAAGCCATCTGGCCCTGGACTCTTGTGTTTTGGGAGATTTTTGATTACTAATTCAATTTCTTTACTAGCTATGGGTCTGTTCAAATTTCCTATTTTTTCTTGTTTCAGTTTTGGTAGTTTATATGTTTCCATGAGTTTTTCCATTTCTTCTGGATTGCCCAATTTATTGGCATATAATTGCTCATAATATTCTCTTGTTATTGTTTGCATTTCTGCAGTGTTGGTTGTGAGGTCTTCTCTTTCATTCTTGATTTAATTTTTTGGGTACTTTCCTTTTTCTTTTTGATAAAACTGGCTAGGGATTTATCAGTTTTGTTAATTTTTGTTAATTTTTTCAAAAAACCAAGTCCTGGTTTCATTGATCTGTTCTTTTTTTTTTTTTTTTGATACCATTGACTTCTGATATAATCTTTATAACTTCGTGTCTTCTACTGCTTTTGGATTTTGTTTGCTGTTCTTTTTCCAGCTCTTTAAGGTGTAAGGTTAGGTTGTGTATCTGAGACCTTTCTTCCTTCTTTAGGAAGGCCTGGATTGCCATATACTTCTCTCTTGTGACAGCCTTTGCTGCATCCCATAGGTTTTGCGCTGTTGTGTTATCATTTTCATTGGCTCCCATGTACTTTTTACTTTCCTCTTTAACTTCCTGGCTAGCCCATTCATTCTTTAGTAGGATGTTCTTTAGTCTCCACGTATTTGTTATCTTTCCAATTTTTTTCTTGTGGTTGATTTTGAGTTTCATAACATTGTGGTCTGAAAATATGCACAGTATGATCTCAATCTTTTGTACTTGTTGAGGGCTGATTTTTGTCCCATTATGTGATCTATTCTGGAGAATGTTCATGTAAATTATCTAAGAATGTGTATTCCACTGCTTTAGGATTACATGTTTGAATATCTGTTGAGTCCACCCAGCCCAGTGTGTCATTCAAAGTCATTGTTTCCTTGTTAATTTTCTGTTTACATGATGTGTCCATTGCTGTAAGTGGGGTGTTGAAGTCCCATACTGTTATGAGTTACTTTATGTTTATGATTAATTGATTTACATTTTTGGTTGCACCACGTTTGGAGCATAAATGTTTACAATTGTTAGATCTCAGTGATAGACCCGTTAATTATGATATAATGCCCTTCTTTATATCTTGTTATACTCTTTAATAACTAGATTGTCTGAAATAAGTATGGCTACTCTGGCTTTCTTTTGGCGACGATTAGCATGATACATGGTTCTCCATCCCCTTACTTTCTATCTGAAGGTGACTTTAGGTCTAAAATAGGTTTCTTCTAAAAGCATACAGATGGATCTTGTTTTCTTCTCCATTTTTTACTCTATATATTTTTTTTGTTTTTGTCACTGTTCTTTTCTTTCTAATTTTTTATTTATTTTTTCAATATACGAAGTTTATTGTCAAATTGGTATGCATACAACATCCAGTGCTCATCCCAAAAGGTGCCCTCCTCAATACCCATCACCCACCCTCCCCTCCCTCCCACCCCCCCATCAACCCTCAGTTTGTTCTCAGTTTTTAAGAGTCTCTTATGCTTTGGCTCTCTTCCACTCTAACTTCTTTTTTTTTCCTTCCCCTCCTCCATGGGTTTCTGTTAAGTTTCTCAGGATCCACATAACAGTGAAACCATATAGTATCTGTCTTTCTCAGTATGGCTTATTTCACTTAGCATGACACTATCCAGTTCCATCCATGGTGCTACAAAGGACCATATTTCATTCTTTCTCATGGCCACGTAGTACTCCATTGTGTATATAAACCACAATTTCTTTATCCATTCATTAGTTGATGGACATTTAGGCTCTTTCCATAAATTGGCTATTGTTGAGAGTGCTGTTATCAGCATTGGGGTACAAGTGCCTCTATGCATCAGTACTCCTGTATCCCTTGGGTAAATTCCTAGTAGTGTTATTGCTGGGTCATAGGGTAGGTCTATTTTTAATTTTTTGAGGAACCTAAACACTGTTTTTCCAGAGTGGCTGCACCAATTTGCATTCCCACCAACAGTGCAAGAGGGTTCCAGTTTCTCCACATCCACGCCAGCATCTATAGTCTCCTGATTTGTTCATTTTGGCCACTCTGACTGGCGTGAGGTGATATCTAAATGTGCTTTTGATTTGTACTTCCCTGATGAGGAGCGACGTTGAGCATCTTTTCATGTGCCTGTTGGCCATCCGGATGTCTTCTTTAGAGAAGTGTCTACTCATGTTTTCTGCCCATTTCTTCACTGGGTTATTTGTTTTTCGGGTGTGGAGTTTGGTGAGCTCTTATAGATTTTGGATACTAGCCCTTTGTCTGATATGTCATTTGCAAATATCTTTTCCCATTCCGTTGGTTGCCTTTTGTTTTGTTGGTTGTTTCCTTTGCTGTGCAGAAGCTTTCTATCTTCATATATATGTATATATATATTTAGCAGTTGACCTGGTGATGTCCATTCATTCAGAGAGGTGCCAGCAAGGATCTTTAACATAATGTAAAGTATAATTTATTCATTTTTGCCTTTTGAGTAATATTTGATCATTGAATGTTAAAAATATTTTAATTCATTGAGAAATTATAGTACTAGCAAATAGCATTAATACAAAAATCCCCTTTTTCTTTTGACATTTTGAAAACTTTAAGGATAGTGTTAAAATCTAACATTTCAGACTAAAAACACACTTTATTTTTTGCTTTTTTGGTTCCATGTGTATTGAAGGAGTTTGGAAATTGTGTTTATGGGCTTAAGAAACTTTAAAGCTTTGCCATTTTCCAGTTTTATTATCTTTGAAAAATCACTCTGTCTCTTTAGGTTTTAGGTTCTGCACCTATAAAATAAGGGAATTGTTGGAAAAATAATCTCTAGGCCCTTTGCACCTCTAAAATTCTGTGGTTCTGTGCTCAAAGATTCCTTTTTTTTTTCATGAACATCTCATCTGTGAGATTTAAGGGAGTTTAGTTTTAAGCTCCACAGCAATTTAAAGTTTCATTTTTTCAAGGTCCAAATCCCCTTATAACATTTATAACATCATTCTGAAACTTTTTTGTTTGTCATCCTTTTTAGAGTAGTCTGACAGCCTTGAAGGCAAAGGCATTCCACTGTCAACTCACACAATATCTGGCATATAGCAATCTTTCAATAAATGATAAACGGATGGATGGAAAAATAAATGTATGATTGTTTATGGTTGTAATTTTGATTACTTAAATGTGTTCCTCTGTGCTTACCTGTTAGAAGGGCTTCATTCCTGGGTTCTTTCTTACAAGTCAGTTGTATTAAATGAAATTGTTGATTTGAAAGGGCTTTTGAAACTTTAATCATATTACATAAAAGTAAGGCTTCACTGTTAATGTTTTCCATAGTGGGTTAAATAGCTTTAGTTGTTCAAAAAGTTTTTTATAATTAAAAATTTATTTGAGAGAGAGAGAGAGAGAGAGAGAGAGAGAGAGAGAGAGAGAGAGAGAAACTGAGTGAACAGGGGAGAGGGGCAGAGGGAAAGAGAGAATATCTTAAGCAGGCTCTATGCTCAGCATGGAGCCCAATGTTGAGCTCAATCCCAGGACCCTGGGATCATGACATGAAGTGACATCAAGAGTCAGACACTCAACTGACTGAGCCATCCAGGTGCTTTGAATTGCTCACAAATTTTGGGTTTTGTTTCTCCTTAGCCAACTTCTCATTTCCTAAAATATTGTAATTGTTAATTGTTGCTTTTTTCTTGTTACAGATTCTTTAAAAGATATTTCATACCTCAATTTGAAAGATCTTTAGGGACAAATTCCAGATAGCTTTAGGAGTTCTAAAATTTCTACCATTTGGAATAGGAGAAGTCACATTATGAAAATTAAAGACGAATCACCTTGTTTTTTCCTTCTGGGGGAATCATAATATAAGAACCAACCATTTCATTCCACTTGTCAGTATGCTTCACTAGAAACTACACCATCAGGCTTTCCTACAAGTAAAACAAATGGGATTTTGGTTATTCTCCATATGCATGAACTGTGTGCTTCTCAAAAATGTTAGAAATGAAAGAATCAAAGTAATGACATGGAATTTCAGAAATCCTGTTGTATTAATCTTATTATTATTAATAAAAAACATAAACCTACTAACAAATCTTGATAGGAATTTGAATATTTTAATAATATTGTAATACTATTTTAATAATATTATACTGGAGATATATATGTGTGTGTGTGTGTGTGTAATTTTCATATTAAATGTGTGTATATATATATATGTGTGTGTGTATACATACATATAGTATATTAATCATGTATAAATATGTTTGGAAGTTAAGTATTCAGTCTAGAGGTGATTATATAAGTAGGAGACCAATAGCTGCCTAGATGGTTAGGACATTTTATGTCCCTTATATAATGTCTCTCTCATTTCTTGATTATTGTCAGGATTATTTCACTATTCAAAACCAATAAGATAATTCTGTTCTTAAAAATATGAAACTTACATAATGAGCAAAAACTATCTGATTGAGTGACCAAATTGATCACTTTTCAGGCTGTGTTTGGTGTATGAAGATACAATCTTTTTTTTTCAATACTAGATACTGTATTTCAGTAATAAAGCTTTCACTAATGAATACAATTTTCCCTATCTCTTTAAGGAAGGGTCTCCCAAATTATCATTACTAGATAAAATCATATGTTATAGAGCATTGTTTTGAAACTCAGTTCACATTGGATATTATCTACATCTCACTTACTATTATAGAAATTTCAAATACACTTAACATACCTTTTGACAAATTTTAATGTCCTGATAATAAAAAGTAATGAAATCACAGAGTTCCTATGAACCTCTGTGTATTTGTTTTAGTACAGGCTTTTAGAAGGCAGAGTCACAGGTTTGGGAATAAGCAAAGTTGCAAGTTTCTGTGGGAAGACTGAAGAATGAAGATCAAAATCCAATTCAGAGCTTTGGCTTTTCCAATTATGAAGAAATGTATGTGTTAGCCTTGTGTGTGCCATTGTAAGATACATTTCCAAAGGCCACACATTTCATATTCTCTAGGGAACTCAGTAAGGAAAGGTGCTCAGGGATAGTAAAAAGCTAGTGGTCAAGATTCTGGACTGATAGGTCACAGCCTTGCTTCTTGCTTCGTTTATCTCTAGGAGTGATATTTCCTTCAGTGTCTTTGATCTGTTGTTCTTGTAGTACCTCACATGGAAATGTGGAAGGAAGAAAACGGATTGAAATTACAGAGATTTTGGTGGAGAATTATGTCCCTAAATTGGTATTTTAACTATAGTGTTTTGATTTGTTATATTTACTATTTTAAGATTCTGGGATAGCATTTTCCTTTTTTTTTTTTTTTTTACTTTATATGTATCATAAGTTTATAACAAGGGCACCAAGGTGGCTCAATTGGTTGAGTGTCTGGCTTCGGCCCAGGTTATGATATCGCAGTTTGTGAGTTTGAGCCCAGTGTCGGGCTCTGTGCTGACAGATTGGAGCCTGGAGCCTACCTCAGATTCTGTGTCTCCCTCTCTGCCCCTTCCCTGCTCACTCTGTCTCTTTCTTTCAAGAGTAAACATTGAAAAAAAGAAGTTGATAACAGGTACTTTTTGAATTAACTGCCTGGTATATTGTGAGATTCAATAAATAATTGTTGAGTGAATATAAGAATTATTAAAGTTAATAATTTTATAATCTATTAGAATTACCCAATTACATGATTTTAAATAATTTCTCCAAAGATAAATACAAACATAGCTATATTTTATTTATTTTATTATTTTATTTTATTTTATTTTATTTTATTTTATTTTATTTATTTTTTATTTTAGAGAGAGGGAGAGAGTGTGACGTGGGGGAGAAGGGCAGAGGGAGAGAAAGAGAATCTTAAGCAGGCTCCATGCTTAGCGTGGAGCCTGACATGGGGCTTGATCTCAAAACCTTGGAATGGTGACCTGAGCCAAAATCAAGAGTCAGATGCTCAATCAACTGAGCCATCCAGGCACCCCAGCTATTATATATATTATATATATATGTGTGTATATATATATATATATGTATATATATATGATATGTATATAATATATATTATATATATATGATATGTATATCATATATATCATATATATATGATTGATATATATGATATATATATATGATATATATATATATGATAGATAATAATATGGATGTCTTTTTCTGTTCATTTATCTAAGTATTTCTTGATCATTTTTTGCAACTGCTGTCTCTTTTCTTATCTTTCACACACACAGAGGCAGATGCACATATATATTGTGTGTATATACACACATGTGTATACACAAATGCAATATATATATATATATATATATATATATATATATATACAATATACATACATATGTTGCATTATTTTCTCAAGACCCATCTCATTTCTATTTTTGTTTTTCTAAGTCTTTTTGCCTTTGGCTGTGATCCTTCCTTTTCCTGTACTGTCTTTTCTCTATCTGCTAAACTTCCCTTCTACCAGTCTGACTATGTATACATCAAGGTCTCTATATAGCCTGCCATGATCTCCAAGGAAAATGATTTGCTCCTTTGTGCTTCCTGGCCTTTGTTCATATCTCTATAGCAAATTTACCACATGTCATTTATTTCTGAGTACTAGGCATGTAGCCAAACTCAAGGTGTTCACTGTTTAGCGCACATTAAGTTGAACATAGCCCAAGAAAGTGTTGAAAGAAAAGGGTTTTTTAAAAATGTTTATTTATTTTGAAAGAGAGAAAGCACACAAGCAGGGGAGGGGCAGAGAGAGGGAGAGAGAGAATTCAAAGGAAGATTTGCACCATCCCCATGGAGCCCGACATGGGGCTCAATCTCACAAACTGCAAGATCATGACCCAAGCTGAAATCAAGAGTCGGATGCTTAACTGACTGAGCCACACAGATGCTCCAAAAGCAAAATACTTTTTATTACTTGTTACAAGTAAGGAGACGGGGAAATAACTCTCAAAGCACTGTCTCTTTGTGGGGTTAGTGCAAGAAGCTTTTATTCAGTGTAATAGAGGACAGGGGCAGAGAGCTTGCATACACATTAAAGAATTTGCACATATTCTATTACTTAGGCACTTCAGTTTAATTGCACATGCCTAGCATGTCAATGTGATAGTACATACATCATACGTTCAAAAAATGGCTGAAAACTCCATTCTTAAGAGGAGATCTTAGTATTGTAATAAGGTAAGTGTAACTTTAGGACAACTTAAGGGGTTTCTGTACAGATACTCAGCTCCAAACTGGCTCAAATGGGCTCACATAAGGGGCTATCATGCCTAACTGGCCATCTCCTTATCTGTAACTGCTGGACCTCCAAAATAAAACACATGCCCTCCCTGATTTTGTCCTCTCCCCCTCCTCCCTTCTATGGATAACTTTCAGCCCTATGATTTGAGTAACTTCCCATTGCATCCTACCTGAATGGTAGAGTGGTCATTGCTGAAGCATAGGACAGTGAAGACTATGGGAAGGAAGAAACTTGGATTTAAATCCTAGCTGCACCACTTGGGCAAGTTTCTTAATCTCTCTAGGCCTCTTTCCCTAACTCATAATTGTAAGATGAACCATGTAAATTATTATCCAAACTGAAGCATGTCTGAGAGTGAATGAGGGTTCTGAAAACAAAGCTAAATAATAGCTGGAAATATTTATTGAGCAGCAGATTGGTTTTACTTTATTAATGAACCTGTAAAATAGTTTTATGCAAAAACTTTCCAAAAATAAAATATTTCTAAAAGTAAAAACAACACATATTTGTGTACATTAAAGCAAATTAAAACAAATACACTTTATATTGATTATCTGAGCCACCTCTGTAATCAAGATGTAAAAGATTTACAGTACTCCAGAAGATTTCCAATTAATCATCAAGTTGTTCCCCCGACCCTAGGCAAACATTGATCTGCTTTCTATGACTAAAAAATAGTTTTGCCTATTTTAAAATTTTATATAGATACAATCAAACAGCATGTACTTCTTTGGCTTCTCTCACTCAGCATCATGTTTTTTTATATTAAACCATATCCATGCCTTATTTTTATAGGAAATATTTCATTTTATGGACAAATCATGATTTGTTTATGTTTGATGTTATTTCATTGAGATTTCAGCAGGAAGTGAAAGCAGACCCTCTTGTCCAATCTATATCAGTCTTATTTAAAAGAAATATCCTTATTTTCCTGGTTTGCTGAGTTTCTTGTTATTGTTTTATTCCTGCATGATTGCTAATTTAGTTAGATCACTTTTTTTTTCCTGGATCTTTGGAGGTAATATTTTTTTTTATTTCTTCCCTTTTTTTCTGCTAAAACAGTGAATTGCATTATACATTTCCTAATGTTAAAACAACCTCACATTCTTGAGATAAACACAATTTTGTCATGATGTATTATCCTTTTTATCTGTTGCTGGATTTAGTTTGCTACTGTCTCATTTACATTATTTGTATTTATTTTGTAATTGAGACTGGTTCATGATTTTATGTTCTCATCCCCTTCTTTTGCCCTAGTTTTTGTATCAAGATTATATTAGCCTCATAAATTAAGTTTGGGAGAGGTTTCTCTTTTTTTCTTTCTTGAAATATATTATGTAAGATTTATTTATCTGTTCCTTATTTAATAAGAGTAAGTTCTATATTAGTTTTCTTTTGCTGTGGTAAATAATTACCCAAAATTTAGGAGCTTAAAGCAACACCCACTTATTATTCATAGTTTCATAGGTCAGAAATCAGGTGAGCATGTTTGGTTTCTCTGTTTAGAGTCTCACAGACCAAACTTAAAAAGTCAAAATAGCTTCATACCTTTCTGGGCTTTCTAGGGCAGAGTCCATTTTGAGGCTCATCAAACCATGGTCTGAATTCAGTTCTATGCACCTGTAAGTTTCTGAGGTTATGGTTTCCTTGAATAAGCTTATTATCAACTTTAATTCCATGAGGAAAGTCTCTTCTGACTTGTAATATAACATGTTCACAGGCATAACACCAGGGACGAAATCACAAGGGCCTAAAATTTTGCATATCAAGATTCATCCATAGAACCATTCGTGCTTGGACTTTTTTCTGTGTAAAAACATTCAGCTGTTGATCTTTACAAATACAAGTTTAAGATTTTCTATTTCTTTTTGACTTAATTTGCAAAGTTAATTCTTCTAGTATTTATACATTTTAATGCAAACTTTCAAAATTAGTGTGTAATTTAATTTTTTTTGCAATATGTACAATCATATACTCCTTTGTGGTGGAAATAAATTCAGATATACAGTTAATGATAAGAAAGGTAAATATTCACACAATGGAAAAGCACATAAGAGTCAGAACAAACTGACCAGATCTATATGTATCAACACAAATCTCATAAACAATTGTACTCTGAGTACAAAATAAAATTCAAAAGGATATACATAGTTTGGAACCACTTTGTAAATTGTAAAATGACACAAAGCAATGTTATTTATTGCTTATGGATACCAATGTAGGTAGCTGAATTTGAATGGAGGAATACACACTAAGTAAAAATTTTTTAAAAACCAAATGCCACTAAAATTAAAATAAAACACTTTCCAGTTGATGCAGAGATTCTGCAAGGCAAAGAGAATCTGAGGATCTCTCAGACCTTCGGAATACTCAGCTTCCAAACTGTGAAGTCACCTTCCAGAATGCCTAGTCTGATTGAGATTTCTTAATTTCTATAAATTCTTGTCATAGACTAATGAAATACTCCACTATAATCATTCATTTAAAATATATTAGATCATGATACTTCTCAGCTCAGATCTATCAGTAGTTCCTCATACTACTCAGGAAAATAGCTGAATCCTGCAAATAGCCTGCAAAGCTCTCCATACTTGATATTCCCTGTAATAGCAAACCTCCAAGATGGCCTCCAATGGGTCCCACCTCCTGATATTTAAACTTTTGTACAATCCCTTTCCACTCTTTCAATATTTACCTGTGTAGTAAGTAGAATAAAGTAGAAGTAATGGCATATTACTTACAAAATTAAGTTATAGACACTGGAGTTTACATATTGGTTGCTTTCTCCATCTGGCTTGGATGATTCACCTTGGGTAAAACCAGCTGCTATGTCATGAGCAGCCCCACATAGAGTGCACCTGTTAAGGAATTATATTCTTCTACCAACAGGCTTGTGAGTTTGGAAGTTGATTCTCCAGCTGTAGTGAGGCTTAAAGGAGAGTTTTTGTTTTTCTCTTTTTTCTTTTTAAATTTAATTCCAGTGTAGTTAACACAGAATGTTGCATTAATTTCAGGTGTACAATAGAGTAATTCAACAATTCTATATATAACTCAGCACTTATAAATGTACTATTAATCCCCTTCAACTATTTCACCCATCACCCACCCACTTCCTCTCTGGTAACCGTCTGTTTAATTTCTAGAGTTAAGAATTTATTTTGTGTATTTGTTTTGTATTTTATTTTTTGATTTATTTTTTAAAATAATTTATTGTCAAATTGGCTAACATACATTGTGTACAGTGTGCTCTTGGGTTGGGGGGTAGATTCCCATGGTTCATCACTTACATAAAACACCCACTGCTCATCCCAACAAGTGCCCTCCTCAATGCCCATCACCCATTTCCCCCTCTCCCCCACCCCCCTTTCAACCCTCAGTTTGTTCTCTGTATTTAAGAGTCTCTTATGGTTTGCCTCTCTCCCTCTCTGTTTGTAACTATGTTTTACCCTTCCCTTCCCCCATGGTCTTCTGTTAAGTTTCTCAAGGTCCACATATGAGTGAAAACATATGATATCTGTCTTTCTCTGGCTGACTTATTTACTTAGTGTTATACTCTCTAGCTCCATCCATGTCAATGCAAATGGCAAGATTCCATTCTTTTCTATGAATGAATATTATTCATATATATATATATATATAATCCATTTGTCAGTTGATACACATTAAACATTTGGGCTCTTCCCATAATTTGGCTATTGTAAGTAATGCTGTGATAAACATAAGAGTGTATATATTTTTTCAAACACTGGTTCCATATAGTTTGGGTAAATAGTAGTATGATTACTGGATCATATGGTAGTACTATTTTTCATTTTTTTGAGGAACCTCAAACCTCAACAACAGTGGCTGTTCCAATTTGCATTCCCACAAACAGTGCAAGAGAGTTCCTTTTTCTCTGTATCCTCACCAAAACTTCCTGTTTCTTGTGTTTTTTTTATTTTATCCATTCTGATTGGAGTGAGGAAATAAATCACTATGATTTTGATTTATATTTCTTTGATGATGAGTGATATAAAGCATCTTTTCATGTGTCTGCCGGCCATCTGTATATCTTCACTGCAAAAATGTCTATTCATGTCTTCTGCCCATTTTTTTAACTGGATTATTTGCTTTTTGAGTGTTGAGTTTGATAAATTCTTTATAGACTTTGGATATTAATCCTTTATCTCATATGTCATTTGCAAATAACCTCCCATTTCATAGGATGCCTTTTAGTTTTGTTGATTGTTTCCTTCACTGTGCAAAAGCTTTTTATCTTGATGAAGTCCCAATAGTTCATGTGTGCTTTTGTCTTCCTTGCCTTCAAGCGATGTGTCTAGTAAGAAGTTGCTCTAGTCAAGGTAAAAGGGGTTGCTACCTGTGTTCTCTAGGATTTTGATGGTTTCCTGTCTCACATTTAGGTCTTTCATCCATTTTGAATTTATTTTTGTGTATCGTGTAAAAAAAAATAACTGGTCCAGTTCATTCTTTTGCATCTTGCTGTCCATTTTTCCCAGCATCATTTGTTGAAGAGACTGGTTTCCACATTAGATATATTTCTTTTTTCATCGAAGATTAGGTGGTCATATAGTTGTGGATCCATTTCTGGGTTTTCTATTCTGTTCCATTGATCTGTTCATGTGCCCCTATCATACTATCTTGATGATTACAGCTTTGTAATACAGCTTTTAGTCTGGAGTTGTGATGCCTCCAGATTTGCTTTTCTTTTTCAATATTGCTTTCGCTAATCAGGGTCTTTTGTGGTTCCTTACAAATTTTAGAACTGTTTGTTCTAGCTCTGTGAAATATGTTGGTGGTATTTTGATACAGATTGCATTATATGTCTACGTTGCTTTGGGTAATATAGACGTTTTAACAATATTTGTTCTTCCAATCTAAGAGCATGGAGTGTCTTTCAATTTATATTTTCTTCAATTTCTTTCATAAGTATTCTATGGTTTTCAGAGTACAAATCTGTTACTTCTTTGTTAGGTTTATTCCCAAGTATCTTATGGTTTTTGGTGCAATTGTAAATGGGATCGATTCTTTGATTTCTCTTTATACTGCTTAATTATTAGTGTATGGAAATACGACAGATCTTTGTATGCTGATTTTGTACCAGCAACTTTACTGAATTCATGTATCAGTCATAGCAATTTTTTTGGTGGGAGTCTTGTTTTTTTCTAAATAGAGTATCATTTCATCTGTGAATAGTGATGCCAATTTGGATGCCTTTAAAAAATTTTTGTTGTCTAACTGATGAGGTTAGGACTTCTAGTATTATGCTAAATAACAGCAGTGAGAGTGGATACCTCTGTCTTGTTCTTTAACATAGAGGAAAAGCTCCTAGTTTTTCCCCATTGGGATGATATTAGCTGTGGATCTTTTGTATATGGACTTTCTGATGTTGCAGTATGTTTCCTCTATCTCTACCTTGTTGAGGGTTTTTATCAAGAATGGATGCTGGAGGAAAGGAGTTAATATGGCAGAAAAGTAGGGGGACCATAAATTTGTCTAGTCCCTTGAACACACCTAAATAGTTATCAAATCATTCTGAACACCAAAGAAATCAACCGAAGGTGTGAATGAACAAAAACTTCAAGACTATATTTAGAAAAGGGACCACTGTTTGGAAGGTAGGAGGTGAGGAGGGTTTACCAGGGGAGATATTGTTCTGGGTCTGCTGGAGGAAGGGATCCTACTTACAAAGGCTACCGCAAAGTAGTATAAGCAGCTGTCTGCAAAATCTGAACTTTAGCAGTTCACTACCATGGGGGGAAGTGCCGGGCTTAAAGGAGCTCAAGTGGTGAAGTGGGGTAGAATCCCAAGAGTGAAAGCATAGACTGATAATCCTTTGGGTCATAAAGGAAACTGGTTGCACCAATCTGCTGTGTTATTTCTAGACATAAGAGGGGGAACTTGCTCTGGCTGAGGGCTGCAAGCAACACTGCTGGCTTTCTACTCTGTTTTGACATGAAATATGAACACCTGTGCAGTCATTCCACTGTCTTTCTTTCTTTCTTTCTTTCTTTCTTTCTTCTTTCTTTCTTTTTGCATGAGCTGGCAAAATGCAAATGATGGTAGGACCCTCCCCCATAGGAATAGCATGGATGCATGCTGTGGGAATATCCCTAAAATTTGGAGTTTTGAAAGTCAGTAACATGTCTGAGATAAAAATGGCATGGACACAAGCTGGGTGAACATGGGGTTCTAACAGAAACTGGGGACACAAGAAGTATGATTACTTTCCTGTTATGTTTCCCTGAAGAGTTGGGGTATGTGAACATTCAGGTCCTGGACTATAGAGCTGAAAGTGGGCATATTCATTTCACCCTTCAGAGCTGAAAGCCTTCAGGGGGCAAACACCACAACCTAGTGGAGGCTTAAGCCACTTATATCCGGTCCTATCCCTCTACACCATGGAAGCACATTTCCCAATGATACAAGTCAGCTTGAAAATCAGTGCAGCAGACCTCTCTCCCAGACCAGGACAAACAACTCCCGTTCACCAACTCTACAGAAAATACTGCCACAAAGCTTCAGCTATAGGGGAAATAGGACCAAACTTCCATTTTACTTTTATTCTTTATTTTTTATTGTTATGTATTCAATTATTTTCTTATTTTCCTCAATTCCTTTTTTTTAACTTTTCACTATTATTATTTTTTATTTTTATATATACATATAATTTTGTTTTTATTTTATTGGGGTTTTTTGTATGCTTTCATTTTATTTCATTTTGTTTTGCCTTTTCTTTTCTTTCTTTGCTCTTTTCTTTTCTGGAAAAAATTATGAGACAGACAAACTCACCCCAAAAGAAAGAACAGGCAATAGAACTTATGACCAGGGATTTAATTAGCAGAGATATAAGTAAGATGTCTGAATTAGAATTTAAAACCATGAATAAGAATACTATCTGGGGATCCGGGAGGTTCAGGAGGGAAGATGGCGGCATATGAGGACGCTGGGTTCACCGTGTCCTGCTGATCACTTAGATTCCACATACACCTGCCTAAATAACCCGGAAAACTGCCAGAAGATTAGCAGAATGGATTCTCTGGAGCCAAGCGCAGACGAGAGGCCCATGGAAGAGGGTAAGAAGGGCGGAGAGGCTGTGCATACTACACAGAGTGGTGGGAGTGAGCCGGGGCAGAGGGGCAGCCCGCCAGCCAAGCAGAGCCCCCGAGTCTGGCTTGCAAAGGCAGAGGGGCCAGATGGAGTGTGTTCTGACAGCAAGCGGGACTTAACATCTGGAAGGTTATAAGCTAACAGCTCTGCTTGGAGAGCGGGAAGGCTGGAACAACAGGAGGGAGAGTTGTTGAATCCAGATGACAGAGATCAGCTTGGCAGGGATCAAAGGCACTCGCCAGTGCCATCTCCCTCATCCATCCCTCAGCCAAAATCCCAAAGGGAACCAATTCTTGCCAGGGAACTTGCACCGCACAAACACTGAATGCTGTGCTTCTGCGGATCCATCCCTCCAGCAGGTCTGAGTCCCTCCCAGTGCCACAGGGCCCCTCCTGAAGCAGAACTCCAAAGGAAAAGCTAGCTGAGCCTGCCCCTCTCACCACTGTGCACCTTGCCAACCCACCCCACCTAATAAGCCAGATCCCCAGCACCACAAGCCTGGCAGTCTGCAAGTAGCCCGGACAGGCCACACCACCCCACAGCGAATCTCGCCCCTAGGAGACAGGAAGAGAAGGCACACACCAGTCAGACAGTGGCCCCAGCGGTGGGCTGGGGGCACACATCAGGTCTGACTGTGGCCCCACTCACCAATGCAAGTTATTCAAGACAGCACAGAGGAAGTGCCCCACAGTTCCGAACCACTCCAGGGACTATCCAAAATAACGAAACGGAAGAATTTCCCTCAAAAGAATCTCCAGGAAATAACAACAGCTAAAGAACTGATCAAAAAGGATTTAAACAATATAACAGAAAGTGAATTTAGAATAATAGTCATAAAATTAATCGCTGGGCTTGAAAAAAGTATAGAGGACAGCAGAGAATCTATTGCTACGGAGATCAAGGGACTAAGGAACAGTCAGGAGGAGCTAAAAACTGCTATAAACGAGCTGCAAAATAAAATGGAAACAACCACAGCTTGGATTGAAGAGACAGAGGAGAGAATAGGTGAACTAGAAGATAAAATTATGGAAACAGAGGAAACTGAGAAAAAGAGAGATAAAACAAATCCAGGAGCATGAGGGGAAAATTAGAGAACCAAGTGATGCACTAAAGAGAAATAATCTATGCATAATTGGTATCCCAGAGGAGGAAGAGAGAGGGAAAGGTGCTGAAGGTGTACTTGAAGAAATAATAGCAGAGAACTTCACTGATCTGGGGAAGGAAAAAGGCATTGAAATCCAAGAGGCACAGAGAACTCCCTTCAGACGTAACTTGAATCGATCCTCTGCATGATATATCATAGTGAAACTGACAAAATACAAGGATATAGAGAAAATATTGAAAGCAGCTAGGGATAAACGGGCTCTAACATATGAAAGGAGACCAATAAGACTCATGACAGTTCTCTCTACTGAAACTTGGCGGGCCAGAAAGGAATGGCAGGAAATCTTCAATGTGATGAACAGAAAAAATATGCAGCCGAGAATCCTTTATCCAGCAAGTCTGTCATTCAGAATAGAAGGAGAGATAAAGGTCTTCCCAAACAAACAAAAACTGAAGGAATTCGTCACCGCTAAACCAGCCCTACAGGAGATCCTAAGGGGGATCCTGTGAGACAAAGTACCAGAGACATCATTACAAGCATGAAACCAACAGACATCACAATGACGCTAAACCCATAACTTTCTATAATAACACTGAACGTAAATGGACTAAATGCACCAACCAAAAGACATAGGGTATCAGAATGGATAAAAAAAACAAGACCCATCTATGTGCTGTCTACAAGAGACTCATTTTAGACCTGAGGACACCTTCAGATTGAAAGTCAAGGGATGGAGAACTATTTATCATGCTACTGGAAGTCAAAAGAGAGCTGGAGTAGCCATACTTATATCAGACAAACTAGATGTTAAATTAAAGGCTGTAACAAGAGATGAAGAAGGGCATTATATAATAATTACAGGATCTATCCATCAAGAAGAGCTAACAATTATAAATGTCTATGTGCCGAATACGGGAGCCCCCAAATATATAAAACAATTACTCACAAACATAAGCAACCTTATTGATAAGAATGTGGTAATTGCAGGGGACTTTAACACTCCACTTGCAGAAATGATTAGATCATCTAGACACATGGTCAATAAAGAAACAAGGGCCCTGAATGATACATTGGATCAGATGCACTTGACAGATATATTGAGAACTCTGCATCCCAAAGAAACAGAATATACTTTCTTCTTGAGTGCACATGGAACATTCCCCAAGATAGATCATATACTGGGTCACAAAACAGCCCTTCATAAGCTTACAAGAATTGAAATTATACCATGCATACTTTCAGACCACAATGCTATGAAGCTTGAAATCAACCACAGGAAAAAGTCTGGAAAACCTCCAAAAGCATGGAGGTTAAAGAACACCCTACTAACGAATGAGTGGGTCAACCTGGCAATTAGAGAAGAAATTAAGAAATATATAGAAACAAACAAAAATGAAAATACAACAATCCAAACACATTGGGATGCAGCAAAGGCAGTACTGAGAGGAAAATACATTGCAATCCAGGCCTATCTTAAGAAACAAGAAAAATCCCAAATACAAAATCTAACAGCACACCTAAAGGAAATAGAAGCAGAACAGTAAAGACACTCCAAACTCAGCAGAAGAAGAGAAATAATAAAGATCAGAGCAGAAATAAATAGAGAATCTAAAAAAAAAACTGTAGAGCAGATCAATGAAACCAAGGGTTGGTTTTTTGAAAAAATAAAAAAAATTGATAAACCTCTAGCCGGGCTTCTCAAAAGAAAAGGGAGATGACCCAAATAGATAAAATCATGAATGAAAATGGAATTGTGACAACCAATCCCTCAGAGATACAAACAATTATCAGGGAATACTATGAAAAATTATATGCCAACAAAATGGACAACCTGGAAGAAATGGACTAATTCCTAAACATACACACATTTCCAAAACTCAATCAGGAGGAAATAGAAAGCTTGAACAGACCCATAACCAGCGAAGAAATTGAATCAGTCATCAAAAATCTCACAACAAATAAGAGTCGCGTACCAGATGGATTCCCAGGGGAGTTCTACCAGATATTTAAAGCAGAGATAATACCTATCCTTCTCAAGCTATTCCAAAAAATAGAAAGGGAAGGAAAACTTCCAGATTCATTCTATGAAGCCAGTGTTATTTTGATTCCTAAACAAGACAGAGATCCAGTAAAAAAAGAGAACTACAGGCCAATATCCCTGATGAATATGGATGCAAAAATTCTCAATAAGATACTAACAAATCGAATTCAACAGCATATAAAAAGAATTATTCACCATGATCAAGCTGGATTAATTCCCGGGTGCGGGGCTGGTTCAACGTTCACAAATCAATCAACGTGATACATCACATTAATAAAAGAAAGGTAAGAACCATATGATCTGGTCAATCAAAGCAGAAAAGGCATTTGACAAACTTCTGCAACCTTTCTTAATAAAAACCTTCGAGGAAGTTGGGATAGAAGTAACGTACTTAAACATCATAAAAGCCATTTATGAAAAGTCCACAGCTAACATCATCCTCAATAGGGAAAACCTGAGAGCTTTCCCCCTGAGATCAGGAACACAACAGGGATGTCCACTCTCACCACTGATGTTTAACATAGTGTTGGGAGTTCTAACATCAGCAATCAGACAACAAAAGGAAATCAAAGGCATCAATTTGGCAAAGATGAAGTTAAGCTTTCACTTTTTGCAGATGACATGATATTATACATGGAAAATCCGATAGAATCCACAAGAAGTCTGCTAGAGCTGATATATGAATTTAGCAAAGTTGCAGGACACAAAAATCAATGTACAGAAATCAGTTGCATTCTTATACCCTAATAATGAAGCAACAGAAAGACAAATGAAGAAACTTATCCCATTCACAATTGCACCAAGAAGCATAAAATACCTAGGGATAAATCTAACCAAAGATGTAAAAATCTGTATGCTGAAAACTATAGAAAGCTTAGGAAGGAAATTGAAGAAGATAGAAAGAAATGGAAAAACATTCTGTGCTCATGGATTGGAAGAATAAATATTGTCAAAATGTCAATACGACCCAAAGCTGTCTACACATTCAATGCAATCCCAATCAAAATTGCACCAGCATTCTTCCCGAAGCTAGAACAAGCAATCCTAAAATAATATGGCGCCACAAAACGCCCCGAATAGCCAAAGTAATTTTGAAGAAGAAGAGCAAAACAGGAGGCATCACAATCCTAGACTTTATCTTCTACTCCAAAGCTGTAATCATCAAGACAGCATGGTATTGGCACAAAAACAGAAATATAGACCAATGGAATAGAATAGAAACCCCAGAACTAGACCCTCAAAAGTATGGCCAACTAATCTTTGGCAAAGCAGGAAACAACATCCAATGGAGAAAAGACAGTCTCTTTAACAAATGGTGCTGGGAGAACTGGACAG
Source organism: Panthera pardus (assembly GCF_024362965.1). Classification (NCBI taxonomy): domain Eukaryota; kingdom Metazoa; phylum Chordata; class Mammalia; order Carnivora; family Felidae; genus Panthera; species Panthera pardus. Next base: position 51,370,500 of record NW_026526843.1, on the reverse strand, counting down.
CAACATGCAGAAGGTTGAAACTAGACCACTTTCTCACAACATTCACAAAAATAAACTCAAAATGGATAAAGGACCTGAATGTGAGACAGGAAACCATCCAAACCCTAGAGGAGAAAGCAGGAAAAGACCTCTCTGACCTCAGCTGTAGCAATTTCTTACTTGACACATCCCCAAAGGCAAGGGAATTAAAAGCAAAAACGAACTACTGGGACATTATGACGATAAAATCTTCTGCACAGCAAAGGAAACAACCAACAAAACTAAAAGGCAACCAATGGAATGGGAAAAGACATTTGCAAATGACATATCAGACAAAGGGCTAGTATCCAAAATCTATAAAGAGCTCACCAAATTCCACACCCAAAAATCAAATAACCCAGTGAAGAAATGGGTAGAAAACATGAATAGACACTTCTCTAAAGAAGACATCGGGATGGCCAACAGGCACATGAAAAGATGCTCAACGTCGCTCCTCATCAGGGAAACACAAATCAAAACCACACTCAGATATCACCTCACACCAGTCAGAGTGGCCAAAATGAACAAATCAGGAGACTATAGATGCTGGCGAGGATGTGGAGAAACGGGAACCCTCTTGCACTGTTGGTGGGAATGCAAATTGGTGCAGCCACTCTGGAAAACAGTGTCGAGGTTCCTCAGAAAATTAAAAATAGACCTACCCTATGACCCAGCAGTAGCACTGCTAGGAATTTACCCAAGGGATATAGGAGTACTGATGCATAGGGGCACTGGTACCCCAATGTTTATAGCAGCACTCTCAACAATAGCCAAATTATGGAAAGAGCCTAAATGTCCATCAACTGATGAATGGATAAAGAAATTGTGGTTTATATACACAATGGAGTACTACGTGGCAATGAGAAAGGGTGAAATATGGCCCTTTGTAGCAACATGGATGGAACTGGAGAGTGTGATGCTAAGTGAAATAAGCCATTCAGAGAAAGACAGATACCATATGTT